>NC_091988.1:147111401-147754444 GCF_044704955.1 Pristiophorus japonicus | reverse complement strand
AGGATCATATGAACAATGACTGACAGGAAAAGCCCCACTAATCCAGTCTGTCCCACAATCATCTTTGTACACTGCAATCTTTGTTAGAACATCAGATTGTTTTGGGCTTGTTTTATAGTTTTGGAAGGATGCAATTGTCACTAAGTCACCAGGGATCAAATCTGTGTGTTCCACAAGACATCCAGGAATGTAAGTGCCTCACTAAATTAGCAACAATATGAGGAAAAGCAGGGTACACACAAGGTAATTGGAAACTCAGCAAAACTAGGCACCGTGGATTAAGCATAAACTCCCATCATTTGATGATCTGGTACAGGGCATTACCCGATCCACATACTCACTGAATATTTTGTGCTCCTGCACATGCTTGCTGCCTTATTAAATAAGGTTAGAAGTGTGCATCAGAACCCAACAGCTGCAACTTTGAATATTTGCATTGGAATATATCGTAATTAAATTCAGGACATTTGAGATTGCAAATTTGATTTATTTCATTCGCCTGGTTAGAATTCAATATATCCTTTGCTCACACCTCACTTTTGTAAAACAAATGTTTATTTTTTGTTTTCTAATGAAAATAACAATGATCTCCCTTAAAGAAAAAAGGTAATCTAATCCTTTTCAATGAAAGATCTCCTCCATTTTACATTAAGAAAACTCTCCAAAATGTTATTTGTTGATTTAAGTATCAATTTTATTACCCAGGTGGAGAACCTTGATTTGGATAGCCCTACCTGCTAGGCTGCTCTAGTGACGTCACCAATAAGGAGTGTACGTGAGCAGACCTGTAGGAAATGGCAGACCTACAACTTCAACCCACTTTCAGAGACAATCTGGAGCCATGTGATCCTGAGAAACAACACTGTGAGGTGGGGAATACATAGTCTGGAGCAACGCTCAGGTGTTTCTGTAGTTGTGGCCCCCTGCGGTTTCTTTCTGACACACCTTTTGTAAGTGACATCCTAGAGTGAACTAACATGGATGGAAACCCAAGACTTGAATGTCTCTATGTGGGTAGGGAAGTGGATGTTTTGACACAAGCATCTCAGAAAAGCCTGGCGAGTATAGTTTTTCATTATAAAATCGGGGAGTGTTTTAAACCTAGGAATGCAGGAATACATTCAACCCCTCGAGCCTGTTCCGCCATTCTGTTAGATTATGGCTGATCTGTACCTCAACTCATTTTACTAACGGTTGCTCCATATTCCTTGATCCCCTTAGCCAACAAAAATATCTCAGTCTTGAAAAGTTTAATTAACCCAACATCCACAGCCTTTTTGGGGCGAGAGTTCCAGATTCCCACTACCCTTTGTGTGAAAATGTGCTTCCTGATCTCATTCCTAAATGGCCAAGCTCTAATTTTAAGGTTATTCCCCCTTGTTCTGGATTCCTCCACGAGATGAAATAATTTCTCTATATTTACCCTATCTAATCCATTTATCATTTTAAATATCTTAATTAGATCACTCCCAAACCATCTAAACTCAAGGGACTATAAGCTAACTTTCTGCAACCTATCCTCGTAATTTAACCCTTTAAGTATCCTTCTGGTGAATCTATGCTTTATCCCCTCCAAGGCCAATATATCTTGCCTGAAGTGCGGTGTGCAAAGTTGAACGCCATACTCCAGATGGGTTCTGACCAAGGCTCTGTACAGCTGAAGCATTAATTCCTCATTTTCCTATTTTCACCCCGTTGTATTAAAGGCCAACATCCCATTAGACTTATTGTACCTGTGCACTACCTTTTAATGATTTTTGTTCATGGACACCTAAATCCCTTTGTCTCTCGCCATTAAGAAAATATTTCAATTTGTCTTTCTTAGATCTAAAGTCGATGGCCTCACACTTCCTCACATTGAACTCCATCTGCCATAGTTGTCCCCACTCACTTAGTATGTCTATATCCCTTTGTATCTTCCTGCTCCCATCTACACAACTTACTTTGCTTCCAAACTTAGTGTCGTCAGTAAATTTGAATATAGAATTCTCTGTTCCTTCATCCAAATCATTAATATATATATTATAGAGTTAGATGAAGAAAGGTGGGAGGAGGCTTGTGTTGGAGCATAAATGCCAGCGTGGACCAGTTAGGCTGAATGGCCTGTTTCTGTGCTGTACATTCTATGTAATATGGTGAAAAGCTGAGGTGCCAATATAGATCCCTGGGGAACACTTGTAACATCCTGCCAATCAGAGAACATTTTGTTTGTCCTTACTCTCTCTTTTCTAATCCCAACCAATGACTAACCCAGGTCACAAAATTACCTCCAATTCTATGCAGTTTCATTTTTGCTAATAATGCCTTGTGCGGAACCTTATCAAATGCCCTCTAGAAGTCATAGACACTCCGCTGTTGACCTCTTCAAAAAATTCAACTACCCTTCACAAGTCCATGCTGATTCTCTTTTATCAGCTCATACTTGTCCAAGTACTCAGACAATGTCCTGGACAATAGGTTTCAGTAACTTCCCCACAACTGATTTTAAAACAACGCCCATTCCGTGAATGAATAAAAAATAATTCACAGATATGTAGTTACTTGGTTTCTCCTTCCCTCACTTCCTAAATAATGGAATGACATTTGCAATTTTACAATCCAAAGGCACAATTCCTGAAACTAGAGAGCTTTGAAATATTAGGACTAATGTTCCTACAATTTCCTCACCTATTTCTTTGAATACCCTGGGTTGGAAACCACCAGATCCTGGAATTTTGTCTATCTTAAGTCCCATTACTTTATCCATTACCATTTGTTTATTCATTTTAGTCCCACTATTGCCCTGTATTTAGGTGCGAATGGGGCAGTATATGTAAATTTTTAATTATTATTAATAATAAATCTGTGATATGTAAATTTCCCCTTAGGTTGGTGCCACAATTACACAGTGAATTCACAATAATCCCCATATCATCAGGGAAGTACCGAGTGCATAAAATGTGGTGAAAATCAGAGATCAAGTTACCTTGAGCCACTTTTGCTTCCCACCTATTCATCAGTTTAAGTGTAACATTGGCAGAGCCCAGGAGACAGAATAGTTGGAATTAAAATTGGGAGCAAAAATATCATCTGGGTATCATGCATTTTTAGAAAAAATCTTTCATGAATTTGATTCTGCTGAGTGCATTATTAAATAAGCTATAACTGAATAAGCTGCGGTCCTCAGTGACTATTTTATACTAATATTTACATATTGTTAGCTACAGGCATTTAAGTCCATTGATGCATTCCCGTTTGCCAACACCAAAGCCCGATCAGATATATTTTCCAGCCTCCCAGCTCGATTCTGGATTCTGCTCCTTTTTTCGAGATTGCAGCTCTACTTCGGTCTCTCTTCAGTTTATTTTCAATTGTATGAAGTAGAGCAGTAATTCATTTTGAAATGACAGGATAAAATTTTACTGATCCAGATTTTTCGTGGGGTAGATATGATCATGAACAGAATTCCCAATATTCAGTTCATGCTCGCAGAGCTAGAGTACAAAAGCCAGGAGATCATAAGGTGATTTGAAGGCTGCTGATGAAAGCATTAGTTTTAGTCAAAGTGACTGTGGAACATGGGGAAAAGTTGTAAGGATGAATTGAATCCTATTTAAATTTCCATAATTCATTCACACACTCAATCAATCCTTCAGCCAGTAATCTGCACTACCAATGTAGTTTATGTCAGGGCAAAAATAAATCTGTGATACTGATGGAAGCTGGGTTTCTGCTCACGGGTGCCAGAGTCCCTGCAGCAATGACTGCAGCTTCGAATCTTGTCCTCACTGTGAGGCAGGGCTCCAGATGTGCAGGGAGATAACATTGCTGAAAAATAAACTTTAAACTGTATCTACTTACAGAACATCTTGACTGCCTGTTGCTTACTGCCTGTTGCTACTGGCCCAGAGCATAAAATATGATCGGCAGATTATGTGAATATTGCCAAATGCCTTCAAGCAGAATTTTTCTCCTCTTCTGGTATGACTATCAATAAATTCATAACCACCTTCTCTAGGAAGATTCCTCTCAGTTGCTGCTGGGTTCAGGAGTAAGTTAGACGTTAATTGTTTTGGCTTCCAGTGCAGCATTAATGAATTCATTGGAGAAAATGCAAGCACATTGGACATATACTTAAAAAGGAATACTTTGCAGGGCTATGGGGAATGGGCTGAGAAGTGGGATTCATTGGCAGCTCTTTCAGAGAGCTGACACAGGCATGATGGGCCAAATGCTGAATTATTCTGTGAAATCCAAGAGAAGAGAATTGTGATGTGGCACAATGAAGGGGAAAGCAATCGAGGGTCCCAAAGGGGCAAAATCTACAGGACAAAGCTTAATCTTTTAACAGGTAAAAATGTTTCATAATGTGTCATCAGTGATTATAATTTCCCTGCTCTCTTTAGGATGTCTGGTTAGGATTATGTATCATTTTTATTTGCTCAGAGCTTTCTTGTTGATATTTCTCCTCACTGTGCTCGAAGATGTACAAGAGATGCTGCAGGTGCCTTTCTATCCAAAGCCACTCTTTCTTCATTCAACCCTCACCATTTCTACCCCACCAACACGCCCCCCCACCCCCCCGCCCAACGAAGCAGCGACCTGCGTCCTCGGCGCAGGAACTTAACACATGAGGAATTAAGGGTCTGAACTTTTTGCTCTACCATTCTATAGCACACGTTAGAGTACATAGGAACTTAGGAACAGGAGTAGGCCATTCAGCTCCTGGAGTAGCCATTCAATGAGATTGTGGCTGATCTGTATCCTAACTCCATCCACACCCCACCTTAGCTACAAATCCCTTAATTCACTTAGCTAGCAAGTACCAGTATTACGTATCATTATAACATCCATGCATTTGGAACGTCAATGAAAATTGTGCCTGATACTTTATTATATTTTGCTTTATTCAAAATACAGTAGTCAGCACCTTTCTCAATGACAATGTAGATTGGAGGATCAGGTGTGCCAACCTCAACACATAATTCTCTGATCTGCGCTCTCGCCAAACAAGCCACGTCTTGGAAGAGAAGCCTTATCATTTCAGGCCAAATTTTCCTTGCTAGAATTTAACATGAACTCATTATGTACAAGTACTACCCACAGTGCACTAGCTAAAGAAGAAGTGATCATATTCCTTTAAACACGCATTCTGAGCAGGAAGTGTGCTGTCTGCCAAATTGGTATAGGCATCATAAGAGGCATCCACGGCCCACGCCTGAAGCGAGCATAAGACTTGTTGCATATGCAAATAAGGACCCTAATGCTTGTTGGATGCCCATTTTACCAAATTGGTTTGCCCTGATTGCAGCCGGGATGGGGAGTCACCACTTCACTTCTGATGGACGGGAGTATCCCTCTGGATGCCAACCCAGTATTAAGAGACCAGAGCTCTGATCTCCTGCTCGCCCTCTAGATTGGGACTTGAACCCATAACCTGGGGCAGCCCACTGGCTCCAACCCATATGTGGGGGGACTGGGGGGGGACACAATGGTCCAATCTCAGGAGGGGGAACCTGGAGTGGCAGCGATCAGGTGAGAGAAGCAGAGGGGCAGCAATTGGGAGGGGAGCAAGCGGTGGCCAGTATTGGCCATTGGTTTTAATGTGGAACCAGGAGAAGCACTCCATATTTTTTTTTAAACTTACCTTTTTGGTGGCTTTAAGATCTACTGGTTGGGCCGCATGTAGACTTGGTTTTCTGTCTGCAGCCCACTGGCAAAATGGACCAGACCTCCTGCTGGGATTATCGCACAGCTGATTGGCTGGCTGCCTGAAGTCCGCACAAGGTGAACTTCTACACCAATGGGTGAAACTTTCAACTTCAGCGAGTGTGTAAAACAGGCAGTCGCAGATCCATCGATTTTTCGTGCCATTGACGTCAACAGAAAGGAAAATCGGGCGGGTGTATATGGGCAAATGATCCGCTCCTGCCTGTTTCATGTTTCCGCCAAAGTTGAAACTTCATCCCCAATGATGCAATTGTAGAGATTATCATCAGCTGACTATTGTCAGAGCTCCTATACTGTCCTCCACACCTCTTGTACCTATCACTATGTTACATTTTAAGACATTACATTATCAGATGCTTTCATAATAGTGTTAGCCGTAGCTCAGTGGGTAGCACTCTTGCCTCTGAGTCAGAAGGTTGTGGATTCAAATCTGATTACAGAGACTTGAGCACATAAATCTAGGCTGACACTCCAGTGCAGCACTAAGGTGCCATCTTTTGGATGAGACGTTAAACTGAGGCCCCGTCTGCTCTCTCAAGTGGATGTAAAAGATCCCATGGCACATAAATCTGTAGTTAGTTGTTTTGCTTATCCTCAGTTATTGACAAGATTACCAAAAGACTTGCATTTATTGAGCACCTTTCACAACTGCTGGACATCCCAAAGTGCTTTCCAGCCAATGAAGTACTTTTTGTAGTGTAATCGCTGTTGTAATGTTGAAGAAGAGCAGAGGAGTTATCCCCGGTGTCCTGGTCAATATTTATCCCACAATCATCATCACTAAAAACAGACTGGTCATTATCAAGTTGCTGTTTGTGGGAGCTTGCTGTGCGAAAATTGGCTGCCACATTTCCTACATTACAACAGTGATTACACTTCAAAAAGTACTTCATTGGCTGGAAAGCACTTTGGGATGTCCGGCAGTTGTGAAAGGTGCTCAATAAATGCAAGTCTTTTGGTAATCTTGTCTATAACTGAGGATAAGCAAAACAACTAACTACAGATTTAACTAACTACATTTGTTAGATAACAAGGGCTTAAACCTTGCACGACACAAAAGATTAATGGAGGGCTGAAACATACATTACAGAGCCTGTTTATTGTTCCACAGGCATCGATCCACAGATAATAAGTACTTTTCATTACCAGCCTTTAAAATAGAGTTGGTTCACTGAAATCAATAGATGTCGTTTGCAGTGTATGTGCCCATGTTATAGATCTATGTTATAATAAAAGTGTAGTTCATTACAAAATACAATCACAAAGAGGTTCCAGCGCTTTTGAAGTTTCCTCTCTCTTTGACTCCTGAAGTGATGGTTCGTGCTGTTTCTTCTTTGGTTAACATAAACTTTTTGAATTCTGAATCCTGAGCTCCGGATAATGATGCATGTTATGTCTTTAATACTCTTATGAATGACTCCACGAGGTCTAATATTGTACTTGAGCTGTTGTGACCTTAGTCCCATTTATTGTAACTCCAGAGTGAGGCACAAGCATGATGGGCAGCCTTTTATACTGGGCCCTGCACACCTATGCAGGTGACCCTCAGGTCTCCCACCACAGTGCCCTCTGGTGGCACACCTTATGTGACTATACAGTTAGTATACATGGTCTACATACAGGACATCACTTGCCCCCAAGTCTTTAATGCAAATTGACTCGTACATTGACGGCCTAGGCTTTGCTCTTCCTGGTTGACCATTGGAAGGTCGCTTCAAGCTTGGGTGGGTTGGTGGTGAGATTTGTTGCCAGTGGAGGTCCCAGTGGTTTCTGGTTGATGGGTCCAGAATTATTTTTCTGGCAGACCACACAGCGGTCTGCTACCAGCTGGGCATGTTTTTTAAATCCCCGACCCCACCAGCTTTTTTGGAACCGTGTCGTCATCTGTTGTGAGGCCAAGTGTCCCCACGAGTGGATCTGTTGGGCTAAAAAAGGCATAAGCGCTTATGGCGCGACTGGCTTGTCGGTAACTCTTTGTCTCCAGACACCATCTTCACATAGCTTAATTCCTGCCTCAATCCATGTCCATTTTTCCTCTCGGGAGCACTTGCCTTGCATTATTTGAAGGTCTCGTGTCAGAGTCCTGAGTGCTTTCAATCTGCACATCTGTGTTGGTTCTTCTGGGGGAACGCCCTGTGAGGCGGCATCTTTAGCTGCCTGGTCGGCTAGGGCATTTCCCTGTGCTTCTGTGGTATTTTCCTTGGTATGGGCCTTACACTTCAGGATGAACACTTCCTGAGGTAATTGTATGGCCTCTAGTAAGTCTCGGACTTCTTTTCCATTTCAGATAGGTGTACCAGCAGCAGTGAGGAATCCTCTTTTCCGCCATAACAGACCAAAGTCGTGAGCGACTCCAAAAGCATAACGCGAATCTGTGTAGACATTAGCTGTCTGTCCTTCTGCTGTTCGACATGCTTTTGACAGGGCCCGTAACTCGGCCTGTTGTGCTGACATTCCTGAGGGTAAACATCCTTTTGCCACTACCTCATATAAGGCTGTAACTGCCCATCCTGCTTTTCTGGTACCATTGTCAACAAAGGAGGAACCATCTGTAAACAGGATGAGGTCTGGGTTGTGCAGAGGCTCCTCTGCTACTAAGGCTGCTTCTTCTGTTTCTTTTGAAATCTCCACGCAGTCATGCTCTTCACATTCTTCCCCCTCTTGCTCTCTCGATTCTGACATCGGGAGCATAGTTGTGGGATTAACCGGGCTGGCCCAGACGATATGGAGATTAGGAGCTTCCAAAACTGCTGTCCAGCGGGTCCATCTAGCTGTCGTCACCTGAGACATTCTATTCATAGACAGCAAAGCATGTACGGTGTGGGGACACTTGACAATCAGCTTTTGGTCGAGGACTAGACCCGCAGTGATCATTACCGCTCGTCATGTAGCTTCCATGGCCCTTAGGCAACTTCCCCATCTGAGGGCTACCGCATCCAGTTTTGCCGAATAATAGCCAATAGGTCTTTGCCGATCCCCATGTTCTTGTGTCAGTAGAGCTGTCATATATCCTTCTTTCTCATGGACAAACAGGGTAAATGGCTTACTACTGTCGGGGATTCCCAGAGCCGGTGCCGAACACAAAGCCTTTTTCAAACTCAGGAAGGCCTCTTGCTGTTCCTTAGTGAGGGTGATGGCTTCTTTAGAGGCACGTTTCCCCTTTAAAATATCATTCAGTGGCTGAGCAAGCTGTGTGAAGGAGTCGATCCAATTTCTGTTAAAGTTACACAATCCCAAAAAAGACCTTAATTCCTGAATAGTGGTGGGTTTTTTAGCAGCTCGAATGGCTGCAGTTCTATCCTGGGTAAGTTCTCTCTTTCCTTGTGAAATCTTTTGTCCCAGGTATATAACCTCTTCTTGGGATATTTGTGCTTTGTCGATGCTGGCTTTATGTCCTTTCAGCTGAAGGTGGTCCAGCAAAGCTTGTAAATATTTTTCATGCTGTTCTTCCGTGTTTGAAGCTAGCAGGATATTGTCTACATATTGGATGACTGTGGATGACAGGGGAGGTAATTCTCGCAAATGGCTTTGTAAAGCCATGTGGAATACAGTAGGGCTGTTGTGGAAACCCTGCGGTAACCGGGTCCAAGTATACTGTTGTCCTTGGACAGTGAAAGCAAAGCACTGTCGAACCTCCGGTGCCAGAGGCACCGACCAAAATCCGTTGGCCATATCTATAACCGAGAAATATTTATGTTCCGGTTTGAGGGCATTAAAAATGGTGGAGGGATCTGCTACCAAAGGAGCTTTTTGATCAATACATTGGTTAGCTTTCCTATAATCGACAGTCAAACGCCAAGTCTCATTAGATTTCTGTACCGGCCACACGGGGCTATTGGAGGAGCTATGCGTTTTAATAAGCACCCCTTGTTTCTCCAATTGCTGAATAACCAGTAAGATTCCCGCGATGGCAGTTGGACTGATGGGATACTGTTTAGTGCATGGAGGCTTGGTCCCGGTAAATGACGCAGGCTCCATCTGGAGTAGGCCACAATCGTTCTTATCTTTAGCCCATATCGGGTGTTCCTTCAATTCTTCTTTCTTCAAAGTTCTAATTGACCATGTCACCCGACCATCCTCAAAATGCAACGATGAATCTACTTGGATTAGAACGTCCATTCCCAAAAGGGGTTGATCTACTGGGCCTATCCAGACCGGCGTGGTTAGTTCATGTGGACCCAGCCCCATAAGTACCGGTGTTGTCCTTTTAATTTCCATTTTATGGACCCCAACTCCATAGGCTGTACGTACCCTGCCATCCAACAGCAAAATTGTAGGGGTAAGCATGTTAATTCCGCCCCGTGTCTAAAAGACTGTCCACATCCTTATCGCCCACCCTCACAGTTATATATAGCAAATCTCCCCTTTGTTGTATTAGTGCGAGGAGGGGGGCCAGGGTGGGCTCTAATCGTTTTTTGCTATCCCAAGTAACTCCTTCTGTTGTTGTATTGTCGGTCGCTAAAATGCTCCTATGAGGTCGGTATCTTGTGACAAGCCTGGCTTGTTGGCTGAATTGTATCCCTGGCTGCGTCCTCTTCCCCGGCCACGACCTTGCTGTTTTGCCCTGCACGTCTTGGCCCAGTGACCTTCTTTCCCACAATAATGACATTTTCCGGGTAATTTTCCCAATAACTGTTTATCGGAATCCTGGGATTTCCATCCCATAGCCTGTACAGCTCGGACTTTAGCTCCCATATCCCGATCTAATTGGTTACATCGATCCACTAATGCTGCAAAGGTAGTTCCTCTACCTTTCCAGTCTGGTAACACTACCTTAAGCATTTTGGACAGTTCTGGCTTTAGACCTGCCATGAAAGCTGCTTTCAGGGGTCCAAACACTTGTTCATCCATTTCCTTATCCGTATTATTCATACCCGAATGTTCTTGCCACGTGCATCTAAACCGCTCGTCATACTCCAGGACCTCCTCTGTTCCTTTCTGTTGGCAGGCTGCAATTTTTCCCAGTCTGTCTTAGCTGAACTGAAGGCTTGCAGCCAGTGTTTAATCGCCTCCCATCCTGCGTTTAATTCTTGCTCGTCCTGCCCCAAAGCTTCTTCTACCTTGTCGTGCAATTTTCTTCCTTGTGTTTTTGGCACCATTATGGTCAAAATTTGCACTCCGTCCCAGGGATGAAGTTGATATATATTTCTTAAGCGGTCCAATTGGTCCCACGTTTTCACTCCCCCTTTCTTTGGATTGGGCAATTCCTTGGACCATTTATCAATTTTCTCTGGGTCTGCCGGATCATGAACTAAGTAGTCTGCATACACCCTTTTCTTCGTTTTTCAGGTTCTGCCCTCATCCGCAGTCTCTTCTGATTTGACTACAACTTGTCTTTTTTTAAACGGGGCAAAGCACACCCTTAATTCTTCATCCTCTGACCCTGTATCGTCGGAGGACTCAGAATCCGTATCTATTCCTCGGTTGTGTCTTCGGGTTTGCCCTTTTAATTTATCCAAACATCGGTACCCTGGGAATTGACCAATACATTTTCCTTTTCCTATTACTGTCTCTTGACCTAATGATTTTTTCCATTCTTCAATTTCACCTTTAAGATCTTTAACTTCCGCTTCCGACTTTTCAAGTTCAAATCTTTTCTGACGCAGCTGTGCACAAACAGCTTGCAATTGGTCCTTTGTACTGGTCAGTTCTCGATCATGTTGGGAACGCACTATAATTTCATTCCGCTTTTGGATCTGTCCCATAACGGCTAGTGACCATCTAGTTCGCTCCTTATTTTTCATACGGGTCATTTTTCCCCAGACCCTTTTAATCTTGTCCAAGGACCATTGTCCTTTGGAGGTACCGTATTTTGTTCGATCTTAATACAGGTTTTAGATAAGTTGAATTGTTGCTCTATGTATTCTTTCAACTGTTGGAGGATTTCATCGATCGAAACCTCAGGTGGTGCCTGCCCGCCTTTTACAGTTGTAGGCAATTCTTTGCTCTTATCTCCTGTTGCCATAATACTGATTTCTTTACTGGGGTCTCGAGTCGTAGGCTTTCCAGCCGATCAGTGGGTAGGTGATTAATTAACTAACACACCGCCGAAGTTAGACATCTATGGGACCTCGAGCCGACTACCAACCGGAGGGTTCGCAAACCGGAGGCTTTCGGAATCGCGTAGAAGGAGAGACACATTTAGACTTTTGACCGAGGACTTTTATAAAGAGGAGTCCTTACCTCAGTATGTCGGTCCGATGTCCAAAATTCAGTTTCTTCCCTCAGCGATCGTGTTCGTGATGCCAAAATTGTTAGATCTCTTAATTTCCAATGAAATATGAACTCCGATTGTAGTTTTAATGTAACTTTATTCTGGCAGCAGCAACAAGCTTCTGACTTTAAGCCAGGCCTTTGTCCTTCTGAGACCACATGGCCAAAATGGCTGTACTTATACCTGGTTCAATTTACAGAAAAGAACTCACCTTCTTTGATCTTATTGGCTCATTTGATAGTCTTTTAACCTTTAATTGGCTCGCTACCCAAAGTCCTAAAATGTCAAGTTGATTGATGACTTAATGCAATGTGGTCTGTGTTCTTTCAAAATTGCAGCCAGGCTGCAGAGCTTGAATTCTCTATCAGCCCACCACATTGGCTGATTGCAATTTGCACTCGACATCGCCCAACAACATTTTGCTCATTACAGCTGGACTTTTATATTGGTTACCAATTTCAAGCAGTTCATTCAAAAATGGCGGGTTGCTTGCCTCCTTTAAAATGGCCTTATTACTTTTACCCCAATCGCCTTCCTTGCGTGGAAACCACGTGTCATTGCTCCATTAGCGCTGCACCTCGTGGTTTGGACGCCATCTTTTCCCTGTCCATGATGTCAACTGCCGTGATCTTCTTTACCAAGGATTCTGCCACTGAAGCTGGGAAGGCGCCCTCGGATCCAATCTTCCTCCCCAGGATTTCTTCCACTGAAACCGGGAAGGTGCGTTCGGGTCGTCTCGGCCGGATCATCGCCATGCAGTCGTGATGAGCGGTTTGTGCCTCGGGGGCTGTACTGATCTGCTCTCCGGTGCCTGGTCCAATCAAAGGTGGGGGCTTGCTCTGCCTCTGAGCAAGGGGGACATCGATCACTGAAGGGATGAAGTCTTCCCAGTTCCAATGAATCTTCCCAATCCATCATCGTCCAAGTAGCATTGGTCCGTCACCTGAAACAATCCACAATGGTAAATTGTGCACCGCGCCATCATGGGATACACTTACATCCACGCTACCAACAACTGATATCAGTTCCTTGGTGTAAGTGCACAGCTTTTCCTGAACCGGGACCAGCTTGGGTCATTCAGCTTGATCGTTCCGTAGCCTCTCAAAGGCTTCCTGGCTCATTACTGACTGACTTACCCCCATGTCCACTTCCATGAAGACTGGAACGCCATTTATCTCGGCTTCCATTATCACTGGAGGACAATCTGTGGTGCAGGTATATACTTCATACACTAGGACTGAGCTGCCTCTCTAGCCATCTCCTCATAATCCGCGCTGGATTCACAGCCATCTGCTAACTCCTCTTCCATGTGGTGAGTCACAGCTCTTTTGCACATTCGCTGGAGGTGGCCCTTTGTGCTGCAGCCTTTGCACACATAGTCTCTGAACCGACACTGATAAGCCCTGTGATTACCTTCGCAACGCCAGCATGGTGCTACTCGACTTACGTTTGCACTCCTCGGTGGACTCTGAGTTAAAGGACTCGGGGGTCTGTACGCTCTGCCCTGGGCAGATTCACGTTCAACAGTTCTGCCTGTGAAAGGCGCCATTCTATTTACAGTACTTGCCGGATTTGAGTCCTGAGAGTGAGTCATCATCTGCTTGGAGCTGCAGCTTGAGGTCATGAACACCTGGCTGATGCTGATGGCCTTCTGCAGCATGACGGTGATTTCGGCAGACAGTAGCCTGTGAAGAAGGGCCTCATGACCGATGCCAGTCCCGCAACGCATCAGCGAGGGATGTGCTGAATTTACACGGTCCTGCCAGTGTCTTGAGGTCGGCAGCGTACTTCACGATTTCCTGGCCCTTGGGGCAGTGGTGTGTATAAAATCGATGCCTGGCCATAAGGATGCTCTCCGTCAGTTTGAGTTGGTCCTGAATTAGCACTTTCAGCTCTTCATATGACTGGGTCGTTGTTTTCTCTGGTGCAAGCAAGTCCCTGACGAGGCCGTAGACCGCGGGCCCACAACTGGTCAACAGGATAGCTCTGCGCTTATCTGCCAGCGTGGCCGGATCATCGCCTACCAGGTCATTTGCTACGATGTATTGGTCGAGCCACTCCGTAAAGGCTTCCCAATCTTCACCCTCTGAGAACTTTTCTAATGCACCGTTAGTCATTTTTGCGTAAAAGTTCATAATCTCGTCGCCAGTTGTTATGTCTTTAATACTCTTATGAATTAATCCACGAGGTCTAGTATTGTACTTGAGCTGTTGTGACCTTAGTCCCATTTATTGTAACTCCAGAGTGAGGCACAAGCATGGTGGGCAGCCTTTTATACTGGGCCCTGCACACCTATGCAGGTGACCCTCAGGTCTCCCACCGCAGTGCCCTCTGGTGGCACACCTTATGTGACTATACAGTTAGTTTACATGGTCGACATACATGACAGTGCAAAGCTTCGTGGGAAAGTGCAGATGTATCTGCAGCTCTTTGCTGACGCTGGCATGGTATCAGGCAGCCCAGAGGCCGACTCGGCCGGAAGGCAGACAGGTAGGATCATGGTGGGGTGGGGCGATCGGAGGGGATTATCAGGGTGGGCGATCGTGAGGGAGGACAATCACGGTGCGGGCTGGGGATGGTGGGGGTTTGGGGAGGGGGGGAAGGAGGACCAAAGACAGCTGTGGCCCACATTATTCTTGTGGAGCCTGGAAGAACACTCCTGCTTCTCCTGAATTATTATTTACTTTTTGGGGGTATCTTTCTCTTCGCCACTTAGTTCAACTGTGTTCGCTTACTGTTCTGAAGCTCCTGGCAGGTCCACTCAGCAGCAAACCCCAGAGCAGTAAGTGATGCTCAGTGAATTTAACTCCGCTCCACCCGCTTGCATTAGGCGGGCTTTTTATTTCTGAGGGGATTTTCTTCAAATGAATTTAATTCTGAAAATTTTTCAATTGAGAAGAGGTACCTTATTATATCAACTGTGTTTATATTTAGGCTTGGACTGTGAAAAGTAGGTTGAGCCTATACACATTGGAGTTCAGAGAAATGAGAGGTGATCTTATCTTAGGGGGCTCGACAAAGTTCACAGTTGAGCAGAGAGGATATTTCCACTCATAGGGGAAACTAAAACTAGGGGACATAGTCTCAAAATAAGGGGCCGCCCATTTAAAACGGAGATGAGGAGAAATTTCTTCTCTCAGAGGGTTGCAAATCTGTGGAATTCTCTGCTCCAGAGACCTGTGGAGGCTGGGTCATTGAATATATTTAAGGCGGAGATAGACAGATTTTTGAGCGATAAGGGAATAAAGGGTTATGGGGAGCGGGCAGGGAAGTGGAGCTGAGTCCATGATCAGATCAGCTATGATCTTATTAAATGGCGGAGCAGGCTCGAGGGGCCAAATGGCCTACTCCTGCTCCTATTTCTTATGTTCTTATGAAAAGGTTATTACTTCATCTGTGTTGCAACCTCTGTTGTTCCTTAACTTGTTCACCCCGACTGAAATCCCTTATTTCTACTGCGGTAATTGTGTCTTTTATCAATGCCACTCCCCGCCCTTTTCCAATTTCCCTGTCCTTTCTAAAGATCCTGTAGCCTGGAATATTCATGCCAGGTCTACTACATCTGTGAATTTGTGCATCTAACCTACTTGTTTTATTTCTTATGCTGTGTGGATTTGTGTACAGAATTCTTAGCTGGGTCACTGTATCCACTCTGTCCATATATCCTGCTGGTCTTTTTCTCACACATTTTGACTTGTAATGTGGATTTTCCCTCCCATCTATACCTACGAGTTAAAGATGCATACATTTGGCTGGCTGAACTGTTTGCATCAACCAGTTTGAATGATAGTGGCATTTACAATACCATGCTCCTATCAGGATCTGTAAATGACACTGAGTGAATTAATTAGCCCTTTCTTGCCAATTATCCAAGAAGAAGTCAAACAACAAAGTCATAAACGAACAATTGTTTATCAAATTAGAATCAAAGTTAGCATTACTTAAACTGAAAATAATTAGTAGATGTAGTTAATTGATTAAATAAATAAGAGGTTACAAAGGCAGTTCAGTTATGTCAAAGTAACTTAGCATTAACTGCTTGCTAGATTATAACTTTAGAGTTGAGATCAGTGTCCGAGATTGATATAAATTGGTAAGATTAAAGCATATTGCAAGAAGTAGAGGGGCTTAAATTCCTTAGAGCCCAAACCAGCCACAATTCAGGCAGCGCTCAGCGATGTGCGTCAGAACAGTGACGTCCTGAGGCCTGAAGTGAATTCCTTCTTTGGTCTCATCCAATTAAATCAGGCGAGCTGCGGGCACCAATTAACTAAGTCCAGAAGGGAGGGACGTGATTGGGATGGGGGCAAAGGTGGGTCTGGAGTTATCTCCCTGCCCTCTAATTCTGCCTGATATGAAAAGTGCCCTTAGTTTTGACTTCTCACATGCAACGCCACAAAAGATTGACTTGAACAAGCTTTTTTCATTGAAGGACCCCTTTTCAAATGGATTAGTAATCACGCCCCCCCCTCCCCCATCTAAATTATAATACTCATAATATGAAAGTGCTGCATGTAAAGAGTGTTTTAATAATGCTTTTAAGAAAACAGATATTCACTTACAGTTATCAATGAGATGGGTGTGCCTGCTTCTCACACTAATTTTGGGTACTCCACAGCAACAAATGGCCACTATTAGACACATTTGTGTTGGTCAGTTTTTAAAGCCGTCAGCAGGTTGGTGAAAGTGAGTGAGGGCACGAGCACCCATGCACATGCTGGGATGCTGCAGGAAGCAAGACTCATGTCCATACTGTCCCAGTGGCATGTTCTATAACAGCTGCACTGTCAGATTGTAGGTGTTTGCGTGAACACATTCAGGCACGTGTTCAAAGGGCTCCACAGTGTCCCGTGTCGGGAGGATGGCACAGGGTCATGGCGCCGGGGAGAGGAATCAGCTCAACCGGCAGGGAGCACTCGTTGCAAAGTGAGTGCAAACTATGGGCCACTGTGAGGAGGCGGGCCCAGCCGTTGAGAATAATTCGCAAGAACTGAATCAGTGTCAGTTTTTGGACACAGCTATTTGCACTAGAAAAATACTCTGATTGGCTCTCCATTATCACATGACCTGATTGCTGATTGGTCCCCCTGGAGGCTAAGCCACACCCAAAAGTTTCTCTGGAATGTGTAATTGGAAGCGCCCAGCCCAAGTTCTGAGTGACTTTGCAAAGTGTAATTCGAGCTATTATGATGTCAGACCCCAGAGAGGATAGAGCTCCCTAACCCAGCCCAAGTTCCTGACCCCATTCCAGCCCAAGTTGCTGACCTTCCTACCATCCGCCACCCCGCCCCCCCCACCGGCCCCCACACCCAGCTCTAGATGGGGTATTGTGTGTGGGTCACAGATTGTTAACAGGTTTATTGGGTATGAAGTGAATAGGGATTTCATCCACTCTAACAATGTCCCTTGTCACACACGCACTGAGCTTTCTGAGAAATCGGATGTGGGTGTAAAGGGAGTTGGAAGAACGTGATCCATCTCCCCTCTGATCCCCTCTCTTGCTTCCCCTCTATCTTCCCCCCCCCATCTCTCTCTCTCACTTACTCACCCCCCCGTCTCACCCATTCCCCGCCCCCCCCCCGTCTTCCTCTCTTTCCCTCCCGCCTCACCCCGGCTCTCTCTCTCCCCTCCCCGCCCACCTACCCCGACTCTCTCTTACCCCCCACCGCCCGTTTTCTCTCTCTGCACCCCCCCAGCTCTCTCCCCTCCCCAGCTTTCTCCCCCCGGCCCGTGCTCTCTGCTCCCCCCCGGCTCTCTTCCACCACCTGCGATATTTTCTCTCCCACAGAAGGCTGCGAAAATGTTCCAAATAATGCAAAACCTGGAAGCAAATCCAGCTCCAGACTCCAGTGGCAGAAAATGTGTTTCAGCAGCATTGAGTTCCACGCGGGCTCGTTGTATGGCCCACTTCCAACTTCTGGCCTCCTCGTACGTCGCACTACGCATGCGCGACCGAATCAAGGGCCCATGCTCAAAAAGGGGGCGGGGTCCAATGCGCGCACGCGCAGAAGGACACACAGAAAACTGGTACAAATAGTCACATTGTTGATTTGATAAATAGGAACAGGTTTGAAATTACCTCTGGCTGCAGATCTGCTGGAAATTCTCTTCAGAAACTCAGGGGATTGAGAAACTCTGGACTAGAGTTTTTATGTATTCACCTGAGTGATATTTTTATAGTTTTGTTATTGGTTCTTTAAATACTCAAGAGGATGTAACATGTTTCCACTTGTTGTTGGCTCGTTAAATCTTGCATACCATCTCACTTTATTCTGGCACTTGACCTCATGACTTCTCCATCACTCCCTGTTGCTGGAAACTATGTTTGGTCTTGGTCATGTCCAACACCACAGGAGAGATCAGTTTGTATATTAAAAGTTCTTGAGACTTCCCAGTGTAACACCTATTTCCTGTTGTCAGGATTTAATAATGTTTCTGTGACAATAACACTTGACTCATACTTCAATCAATAACATAACACATTGCATAGTATCACTGTAACAGCTAAGAGCTGCAACACATATTTTGTCCACAGGTGTCACGGTTGCAGCGCTCCTGTTTACATTGCAATCCTCACCCTGTCTCAGCCTTTCTGCAGAAAGGTTAAACTTAAAAATTATTTTCAAATCCTTCCATGGCCTCGCCACTCCCTATCTGTAATCTCTTCCAGCCCCACAACCCCCTAAGATGTCTGCGCTCCTCTAATTCTGCCCTCTTGAGTATCCCTGATTATAATCACTCAACCATTGGAGCCTTCTGTGCCTAGGCCCCAAGCTCTGGCATTCCCTCCCTAAACTTCTCTGCTTCTCCACCTCTCTTTCTTCCTTCAAGACACTCCTTAAAACCTACCTCTTTGACCAAGCTTTCGGTCATCTGCCCTAATTTCTCCTTATGTGGCTTGGTGTTAAACTTTTTGTCTTATAATACTCCTGTGAAGCACCTTGGAATGTTTTACTATGTTAAAGGTGCTAAATAAGTACAAGTTGTTGTTGTCGAGTCAAGACAATGGCTTAGTTACTAGTTAAGTACTTTGCGTCAGTATTCACAGAGAAGATGGATATTGGGATTGTAGAACTACTATCATGGAAGCTATTATCCAAAGAGAATCATAGAACCATAGAAAATTACGACACAGAAGGAGGCCATTTGGCCCATCGTTATGGTGCCGGTTGAAAAAGAGTTACCAGCCTAATCCAGCACTAGGTCCGTAGCCCTGTAGGTTACGGCTCTTTAAGTGCACATCCAAGTATCTTTTAAATGTGATGAGGGTTTCTGCCTCTATCACGCTTTCAGGCAGTGAGTTCCAGACTCCCACCACCCTCTTGATGAAGAAAGGTTTCCTCATCTCCCCTCTAATCCTTCACCAACAACTTTAAACCTTTGCCCCCTGGTTATTGACCCCTCTGCTAAAGGACATAGGTCCTTCCTATCTAACTCTATCTCGGCCCCTCATAATTTTATACACCTCAATTAAATCTCCGCTCAGCCTCTTCTGTTGCAAGGAAAACAGCCCCAACCTGTCCAATCTTTCCTCATAGCTAAGGTTTTCCAATCCTGGCAACATCCTCATAAATCTCCTCTGTACCTTTTCTAGTACAATCACATCCTTCCTGTAATGTGGTGACCAGAACTGCACGTAGTACTCAAGCTGTGGCCTAACTAATGTTGTATACATTTCTAGAATAACTTCCTTGCTCTTGAATTTTATGCCTCAGCTAATAGAGGAAAGCATTCCGTATACCTTTTTAACTACCTTATCGATGGGGAAATTGATGGGATTGAAGGCCGATAAATCCCCAGGACCTGATGGACTGCATCCCAGAGTACTTAAGGAGGTGGCCTTGGAAATAGCGGATGCATTGACAGTCATTTTCCAACATTCCATAGACTCTGGATCAGTTCCTATCGAGTGGAGGGTAGCCAATGTAACCTCACTTTTTAAAAAAGGAGGGAGAGAGAAAACAGGGAATTATAGACCGGTCAGCCTGACATCAGTAGTGGGTAAAATGATGGAATCAATTATTAAGGATGTCATAGCAGCACATTTGGAAAGAGGTGACATGATAGGTCCAAGTCAGCATAGATTTGTGAAAGGGAAATCATGCTTGACAAATCTTCTAGAATTTTTTGAGGATGTTTCCAGTAGAATGGACAAGTGAGAACCAGTTGATGTGATATATTTGGACTTTCAGAAGGCTTTCGACAAGGTCCCACACGAGAGATTAATGTGCAAAGTTAAAGCACATGGGATTGGGGGTAGTGTGCTGACATGGATTGAGAACTGGTTGTCAGACAGGAAGCAAAGAGTAGGAGTAAATGGGTACTTTTCAGAATGGCAGGCAGTGACTAGTGGGGTACCGCAAGGTTCTGTGCTGGGGCCCCAGCTGTTTACATTGTACATTAATGATTTAGATGAGGGGATTAAATGTAGTATCTCCAAATTTGCGGATGACACTAAGTTGGGTGGCAGTGTGAGCTGCGAGGAGGATGCTATGAGGCTGCAGAGTGACTTGGATAGGTTAGGTGAATGGGCAAATGCATGGCAGATGAAGTATAATGTGGATAAATGTGAGGTTATCCACTTTGGTGGTAAAAACAGAGAGACAGACTATTATCTGAATGGTGACAGATTAGGAAAAGGGGAGGTGCAACGAGACCTGGGTGTCATGGTACATCAGTCATTGAAGGTTGGCATGCAGGTACAGCAGGCAGTTAAGAAAGCAAATGGCATGTTGGCCTTCATAGCGAGGGGATTTGAGTACAGGGGCAGGGAGGTATTGCTACAGTTGTACAGGGCCTTGGTGAGGCCACACCTGAAATATTGTGTACAGTTTTGGTCTCCTAACTTGAGGAAGGACATTCTTGCTATTGAGGGAGTGCAGCGAAGGTTCACCAGACTGATTCCCGGGATGGCGGGACTGACCTATCAAGAAAGACTGGATCAACTGGGCTTGTATTCACTGGAGTTCAGAAGAATGAGAGGGGATCTCATAGAAACGTTTAAAATTCTGACATGTTTAGACAGGTTAGATGCAGGAAGAATGTTCCCAATGTTGGGGAAGTCCAGAACCAGGGGTCATAGTCTAAGGATAAGGGGTAAGCCATTTAGGACCGAGATGAGGAGAAACCTCTTCACCCAGAGAATGGTGAACCTGTGGAATTCTCTACCACAGAAAGTTGTTGAGGCCAATTCACTAAATATATTCAAAAAGGAGTTAGATATAGTCCTTACTACTAGGGGGATCAAGGGGTATGGCGAGAAAGCAGGAATGGGGTACTGAGGTTGCATGTTCAGCCATGAACTCATTGAATGGCGGTGCAGGCTCGAAGGGCCGAATGGCCTACTCCTGCACCTATTTTCTATGTTTCTATGTTTCTATGACCTGTCCTGCTACCTCTGTGGACATATACTCCAAGGTCCCTCTGTTCCTCCACACCTCTCAGTATCCTCCCATTTATTGTGTATTCCCTTGCCTTGTTGCTCCTCTCCAAATGCATTTGGGGAGGAGCAATTTACTAAAGGAGAGAGAGAGAAAGAATATGTTCTATTTCCACCTATATTTTGATAGATACTGTAGCATCTGCTGTTTACAAGAATTTATAGACCAGTTTCACCAATGCTCAGGAGCTTGAGGAAGAATTGCTTCCATTTTGATTTAACATGCTTGATTTTGGATTATAGTGCTTACATTTTGCCACCTCACACCTTGTCAATCTGAATGGGATCCGAATTAAAATAATTTATTTGGGAAGTGTATCTGTGTCAATTTTGAGTGAGGACAGGATCGGGCTTAGCTGTGACGCCCCCTCCTACCACAACCAGATAGTCTGTTAACATTGACACATGAAAAACAGCCAATATAACAAGTTATCAGAGAACGACCAGTGCCTGTAGCTAGTATGCCCCAGGAAGAGGCAGCAACTTCAGAAAAGGAGGAGAGGACAAAAGATTAATAATGAGCACTAGAAAGAAAAAGTGTATTATTTCAACCAATAGTGGAATTAAAAAAGTGTATTTATATATATCCAGTGAAGAAACACCAATGGTTCCTTAAGAATTTAGCAAAAAAAGCATAAGATTGTGCACTTCTACATCTAAAAAGTGTTAAAATAACTTTTGAAAACAGTAATCATTTATTTACTGTTCTTTAATATTTTTCTATCTGCAGGGTGAATGCTCACAGAAGTGTTACAACATTTTCATCGTGGAAACTGTCTGTGTCGGTTGGTTTTCTCTGGAGTTTGCATTGCGTTTCATACAGGCTCGTAGCAAATTTGCTTTCCTGAAGACCCCACTAAATATCGTTGACATCATCGCCATCTTGCCCTATTACATTACCCTGCTGGTGGACACGACATCAGTGGAAAATGGAAAACCTGGAGGAGGAAGCAGTTACCTCGACAAGGTGGGCCTGGTCCTGCGAGTCCTCCGTGCCTTGAGGATTTTGTATGTCATGCGTCTTGCCAGACACTCCTTGGGACTGCAGACACTGGGGCTAACAGCTCGTAGATGCACACGTGAATTTGGTCTCCTTCTTTTATTCTTGTGTGTGGCCATTGCACTCTTCGCTCCGATGCTCTATCTTACTGAGAATGAAATGACTAGCTCACATGAGTTCACAAGCATACCGGCATGTTACTGGTGGGCAGTTATCACCATGACAACAGTGGGCTACGGAGACATGGTGCCGCGAAGTATCCCAGGCCAAGTGGTAGCACTAAGCAGCATTTTAAGCGGCATTCTTCTCATGGCCTTTCCTGTAACCTCCATCTTTCACACTTTCTCCCGCTCATATGTGGAGTTAAAGCAAGAACAGCAAAGAGATCAGAGAAGGTTACAGTTCATGGCTAAACCTAAATCAAAGATGAACAATATTTCACAAGAAAGTGAGAATTTATTTCCAAGTCCCTCAGCAGAACCCAGAGAGATCTAAACAATAGTGTTTTGAGTTGTACAGCAGATATGTGAGACAATTTTTATTTGTAAAGCATTGTGCAGACAATTTATATTTGTAAAGCATTGTGCATTTGTTTTTGCGAAAGGAGGGATTTCAGTAGAACTAATAGCCTTGAAGTTGCAATGTCTGCAACCGCGTATTCTCAGAGTACACCGTCATAGTCCCTTTGAAAGACCCCACAAGTTCTGGATCTCTGCATGTGCTTGCACATGCACAAAATCTGGAATCATCCGAACTGCCTGAAAACTGAGTATTTGCCCAGCAATTGCCCACGCACATTTATGGCTGGTAAAAGCAGGCATATAAGGCTTAAATAAAACATTTTAAAATCCAAAATTATGCACACACTTTAAATGAGTTTTTGCAAATATTTACCCGGATTGCAGTCTTAATGATGTTTAAAATTATTTACCTAAAAATTTAATTTTTATTGAGGTGGTGTAATGAAGGAACTTATGAATAAAATTGTAATTCTATAATTATTAGAATTCTGTACATTGTATAATTATTTGGGGATTCCATTGCATATCATTAGGGGATTCCCTTTGTAAATGACTGCAATGGAATCCTCCTTTGTCATTGGAGGAGGACCAGGCCCCACATGATCCCAGATACGCTTCCGAACCGCCTGCATCCCTGGGATCCATGGGCCTTTACGCTGCCTTCCGCCTCGAGGCCTGAGGTACACCTCCCACCGCAACTTCTAGGCCATTACTTCTCAATATGATTTTTTTTTTTTGCAGCAATTAATAACTGTCTGGACAACACACCAAGTATTCCAAGTATTTAAGTGTGATTTCTAAGTATATTTTAATCTACCCAATAAGGGACTAGAAGAAATTTACAAATAGCGTTGACCATATACAAGTCAGGAATTTGAAAGAATTGAGGCAAGATTTAGCGTGAAGAAGCTGAATGGTTGTTTCAGCATTGGCTGGTCCACTGAGCAGTCCAGAAATCATTATGGATAATTATACAATAACTAATTTGTGTAATAACCTACAACATACACCAAATGCTGTCAAAAGTAACAAGTAACCATCTACCATTATTGTACATAAATGTGACATTAATGAGGATTACCTGAAATAGCTAAGGAAGCCATTTGGCTGGCCTTTTTAGAAGGTTTATTTCTAGATTTGAAACCCTTTAACTTCCCAAGCATATTTTAATTTACCTGGCCGGCAATCTAATTGTTAGGGAAAATAATTGGATGTAGTCCAAAAACGAAAATAAAATGAAATTCAGTGCTTCAAAAATTCTGCATGGAATATGTATCATCAGCAGGTAGTGAATATACAATGAGTGTCTATGCTATAAACAATGTATGTAAGATCAAGCTTTAAAAGAGATCTGAAGAAAATTTCAATCCTGACCGCCCCAGGCCCCTCCCCGTACAATCAATTTTTCAGAAGTCACGTGATTTGGCTGGCACATGCTTGCTAAATAGTTTAAATGAAAAATACCTTTCTTTTGACCTTGGGAACATATGTTGAGCCATTTTGCAATTTCTAAGGAATCTCTTCAGGTTGGGCCATGTACTTAACTCTTCACTAGGATGATTCCTTTTGCTGAACTGCATAAAAATAAAAAATGAAGTTGGAGAATTGTAAACTTGCAGTTTGTTGTCCAGACACGATGTCAGCCTTGAGATGGCGGTGGTCATGGTAATCCTGTAAAGGTCGCCTTCTTGCTTCATTATTACCCATGTTAAATTTGAATATACCTTTGCCATTTTAGGCTGAAGTTACAAGTGTTGTAAAAATAGCTCTTGGGATTCAACTTTTCTGAGCAGTGAGCAATTTACATAGAATGCATAGCACAGACACAGGCCAATTGGCCCAACTGCTCTATGCCACCTCCAATCCTTCTTCATCTCACCCTATCAGCATATCCTTCTATTTCTTTCTCTATCATGTGGTATCGAGTTTCCCCTTAAATGCATCTATGCTATTTGCCACAGCTACTCCCTGTGGTAGCGAGTTTCACATTGTTACCACTCTCTGGGTAAAGAAGCTTCTTTTGAATTCACAAATGGATTTATTAGTAACTATCTTATATTTATGGCCCCTAGTTTTGGTCTCTCTCAGAAGAGGAAATATCTTCCCTACATCTACCCTAGCAAACCTTTTCATAATCTTAAAACCTCCATCAGATCACCCCTCAACCATCTCTTTGAGAGAAAAAAGCCCCAGCCCATTCAATCTTTCCCGATAGGTATTACTTCTCAGTTCTGGTATCATTCCTTTAAATGAAATTGAAACCCATTTAATCAAATCTGCTGTAAAATTGGTGTGAATCGCACCCAAACTTCACATGAAACTGGTATGAAAACAATGCCTTATGAGCCGAAACTCCATACAGGGCTACATGAAACTGACACTGGTTTTCAAAATTGTATTTGAACTTGTATGTTGTACACTGCAGTTATATAATCCTGCCCCAGTGTGCACTTATTCTGAAGAAGGATTCCGCAGTGACACAGTAGGCAAACAGAACAAGCTCTGGTGATCACTTTAGTACACAGTGTAAAGAGTCAATATTAAACCATAAGGTATAAACATGAATTACAATTCATGGATAATACATTAGTGATTCTTGAATTCCCAGTTAAGGTAAATGAGGTCTTAGGTTAGTAAAAGGATCTGCTTTCTTTTGCTCCCTTGAGAGGTCAATGGCAAGGAGTTGTCTAAGTTATATTTAGAACCATAGGAGTTTACAGCACAGACGGAAGCCATTTGGCCCATTGTGTCATTGCCGGCTCTTTGGTAGGGCAATCCTAAACTATCCCACTCCCCCATACTTCCATATCTTCCTCTGCTTCAAATATTTATCCAGTTTTCTTTTAAAAGATGCAATGGTCTCTGCATCTATTGCCCTCTTTGACAAAACATTCCATGCTCCAACAACCCTCTGTATAAAGGCGTTTTTCCTAGCATTTCTCCTCACTCTCTTAATGACAATGTTAAGTTGATGACACCTAATCACCAGCTCCCCAGCCAGAGCAAATAATCTTTCCCTATTCACTCAATCAAAACCTCCATTGAATCTCCTCTTGGCCTTCTCTAAACTGTTGGAAATAATCCCAGTATCTCAAGACTTTCATCCTAACTATCATTTCCCATCCCTGTCATGAATCTGATGAATATAGGCTTTATGCACTATGGATTTAATGTCCTTTCTATAATAGGATGGTCAAAACTGCAGCCGGTACTATATTCACATAAATCTTGATCCTAGTTCAGTATGTGGATTGATTTAGTGGAGGTGCCCTGTTTAAACAACCTGAGGGGCAACTCTAATGTTGCCGTTTTGTCTGGCATGCTATGTACATGCGCTGACAATTTTTTTATCTCCCGTGAATGGCTGGCATTATTGGATGGATGGAATAAATGCTACAATGAGAATATGTAAGATAGTAGGGGAGAATAAAGCCATGAATTAATTGAGCATTCAGACTATGCTGCCTCTGAATTGGTCTCAGTGTGACATTCATCCTGGAGGTTGCTTGAAACTAAAATTTGGAGCACAGAATGTAACACATGTATGCTACTAGATGGAAATTAGATGCCAGCAGTTTCTAGATCCATGTGGCTCCCCACGTTCCTATGTATACAATGCCGTCAATTTTCCCTTATGACTTTACACATACCCTGAAGCAATATGGTTAAACTTAAAACAATACTACAGTATTTTTTTCAACTTCCCAGAAAGGAGAATTTCATTTAACTGGAAATAAAATATTTCTCAGAAAGGAAGTATTAGCAAACCTAATATTAACAACCAGTAATATAGTTACCAACATAACACAGTTAATAAAAAACTTGCTGGCCCTTTTAAAGGCACACCAAATCTAAATCTTACACGATTTCTATTTTTTTATCTTTCACATGGTGTAGTTCAGTTTTCACAGATATAAAATGGCAGCTGATTTTTTTTTCTTTGCCTGTAATGTTATTTGATCTAATGTTGTAAAGCCTTCTTATTTTTTCAGCAAAAGAGATATTGCCTCTTTAATCAGTTATGTTGGTGTTAGAATGAATATTTTTGAACTGAATAGTATAACTGCTGAGCAACCATTGCATTTGCACATCGTATGCTTGAATGTAAACAGGTAATTTAAAATATAAAAGCTTTGATCTGAATCATCCATTTATATATTTGTGAGTATTTACAGATCTACAGTACTTGTAGTTAGCTGAGCAGCAAGATAATCTATCACACAAATGCTAAACTTATTTTTTATGTGAACAGTGGGTCAAGTGGAAATCACAATCATTCAAGAATGACCAATCAATTGTAGAATCAATATACAAGAATGAATTGTATCAGTTTTTGCACACAATTCTTTCTTTGCTGATGGATAATCTATTACAAAGCTGTAAATGATGCATGCGTAAGAATCCATTGCTTGAATAAGCTGTGAACCTATTCTACTAAATGATCAGTTATTGTAAATGTTTCACCTGAGCTTAAAATAAATCAAACTAAAATGACCGGTCCTTTAGTATTGTGCTTTCTATATGTTCTTTTCAAAGGGTGGCTGCATAGTTCATAATTCCATAACTGTTATAACAGAATTAACTTTGATGATAACCTTTATGATCTCCGGAATAAGACTTGTTCCTAAGGAAAAGAAGTCGAGAGTGGGAGTCAGTTAATTGCTGAACATTTTTCCATTAAATGTTAAGTTGCAGTCAGTATGTGAGTGGCTCCATGTGAAGTACCCTTACCCTTTCACTGGAAGGCTCTGACTACTGATTGACTCATGCATCAAGTAGCAGTTAACCAATAATGTGAAAATGAAATGTAGTGGAAAAAACATCCCAGTCAATGTAACACTAATACGGAATTGAATAAGTACATTTATTTTAAGTTGCTGCTGGTTGCCAGCAATTGAAAGATGAGCATTTTATTTCCATTTATTTCTTGTATATTTCTGCCATTTTCAAAGTTATTTTTTGGAAGCTCATGGCTATGCAGAGTTAAGTAAATCCACAGCAATTTTAAAACAACAATAACTTACTCTTGTACGAGAGCATTAACATAGAAAATGTCCCAAGGAATTTCAAAGAGGCGTAATCAGATAAAAATCTCTACCGAGCCCAAGAAGGAGATATTGCCGGAGGAGTGGTCAAAGAGGTGGGTTTTAAGGAGGATCTTAAAGGAGGAGGCGGAGGGGTCGAAGTGATAGTGGGACGAAGGAGGGGGGGGGGGGTAGATGCTCTTGAGGTCAGAATCAGAGGGCTGGAGAGTTCCTTGGGGCTGGGGAAAGTTACAGAGATAGGAAGGGGCAAGTCCATGAAGGACTGTAAACATGACAATGCAAATTTTAAATTGGAGATATTAAGGGATAGGGAGACAATGTAGGATGGCATAGACAGGAGTGATGAATGAGCTGTACTTGGTGCAGGATAGGATATGGGCAGCAGAGTGTTGGATAAGTTGAAGTTTACAGCGTTTGGAGGAGGGGATGCCAGTCAAGAGAGCATTGGAATAGTCTTGTTTGGAGGGAGCAAAAGCATGGATGAGAGTTTCAGCAGCGGATGGGCTGAGGCAGGGGCAGAGGTGGGTGATGTTCCAGAGCTAGAAGTAAAAGAGTAAAAGGTTATGATGGAGAGGATATGGGGTTGGAAGCTCAGCTCAAGGTCAAATGAGATGCCATGATTGTGTGCAATCTGAGTCAACTCGAGATAGTGGTCGGATAGGTAGCTGAAGTCAATGGCGGGAATAAGTATTTGTAGCAGGGCTGAAGATGATGGGTCAGTTTTTGCTGTAGCAGGGCATCTAACGATGTCTGCTGTTAGACTTGCCCATAACGTGTCAGCTCAAAACATTTTTGGCCACTAAGTTGCTGAAAGTACGAACTGATTACAACTCTGAGGGAAACAGGACATGTGGGACCCAAGTGAACAGGCCAAGCAACTGTGTGTCTCATTAACCAATTAGATTGAAGGACTGAGAAGGAAGTATAAAATCGAATGGGTGAATTCAATATCTGGTCAGACATAGAATGAGAAATAAAATTGAGAGGGAAAGAAAGATTAAGAGGGGAAAAAAAGAGACAGAAAAGAAATGTTTCCAAAAATAATTTAAAATTTGAAATTTTTTAAATCTACAACTGCAATTAATACCTGAAGGAATGAGGCTCCACACTTGTAATAGTTAACTTCCGGTTCCAAGAGGTTGATTGGCAATAATTAACACTCATCACATCGTTAAAAGGTTACTTAGACTTGAAATTACAAGACTTAACTTTCTATGGCGAGTTTATTTCATGTCTGCCCTGCAAGTACAGCAACTTCACAACATTCAATGATGAGGCAGGCAGCGAAAAGCAGGTTTCACAAAGCTAACAGCAGGGCAGTGTAACTCGGACAGCAACTTCTGTATATTGGCATTTAACCACACTTCTGCTCCTCACTGGAAGTTGCTGTACCACTTACACATAAATAACAGCAAATGCCATTAGCCCTACTAATTTCTTGACACCAAATTCTGGGCTGATGATTTAAGTCTGCCCAATGTTTAACTGGAGGAAATGGCAACTCATCCAAAATTAGAGGTCAGACAAGCAATCTAGCAGCACAAGAGGCAGCAAAGAGATCGAGATAGATGATGGAGAGGGAAATCTGGGTGTAGTCAGTGTATAAGGGAAAGCTGACCCCATGTCTTTGGATGATGTCATGAGCTTGGCACCAAGCCACTGGTCTACAGAGCAGTAGTGATTCCCGCCCTCCTATATGGCTCAGAGACATGGACTATGTACAGCAGGCACCTCAAAACACTGGAGAAATACCAACAACGCTGCCTCCATAAGATCCTGCAAATCCATTGGCAGGATAGGCGCACCAATAGGCGTGTTCTCGCTCAGGCTAACATCCCCAGCATCAAAGCGTCGACCACGCTCGATCAGCTCTGTTGAGCGGCCCACATCATCGGCATGCCTGACACAAGACACCCAAAACAAGCGCTCTCCACGAAGTTTCGACACGGCAAGCGAGCCCCAGGTGGGCAGAGGAAATGTTACAAGGACACCCTCAAAGCCTCCCTGATAAAGTGCAACATCCCCACCGACAGCTGGGAATCCAAGGCCCATGACTGCTCAAAATGGAGGAAAAGCATCCGGGAAGACGCTGAACACCTCGAGTCTCTTTGCTGAGGGCAAGCTGAAGCCTAGCGTCGACAGCAGAAGGTGCGCGCGGCAATCCAGGCACCCCACCCACTTGTTCCTTCAACGAGCATCTGCCCCACCTGTGACAGAAACTGTAGGTCCTGCATTGGACTCTTCAGTCACCTGAGAACTAATTTTTAGTGTGGAAGCAAGTCATCCTCGACTCCGAGGGACTGCCTAACAGAGAGAGAGGAGAGGATGATGTCACCAAAGACTAGTATGTAGATGAGGAACATGACAAGGCCATGGATAGATCCTTGAGGTTACTCCAGAGGCAATGTGTGGGGCACGAAGAGAAGCCAGTACTGGAGATGCTCTGACTATGATTGGATTGATAAGAGTAGGACCAAATGAGGGGAGTCCCACTGAGTTGTACAGCAGAGCAGATGTGGTGGAGGAGGGTGTGGTCAACTGTGTCACAAACTGCAGAGAGGTCTAGGAGAATTAGGAGAGAAAATGCATCAAGGTTAGAGTTATTTGTGACTGATTAGTGTCTTTTCAGTGCTGTGGCAGGGACAGAAACCTATTGGAGAAATTCAAAGATGGAGTGGAGGGAATGATGGGCACAGATTTAGGAAATCACAACACTTTAAAGACTTTGGACAAGCAAGAGAAGTTAGAGATTGAGCAGTAGTTTGCAAGGAGAAAGGGGTCAATGACATTTTTGAAATGGAGGGACACAGCACCTGAAGCAAGGAAACATTTAAAACATCAGCTAGCATAGGGCAGGAGGTGAAATTGCGTGGTCAGTAGTTTGATGGGAATCGGGTCAAGGGGAAGGTGGTGAATCTCAAGGATAAGATGATCTTGGAAAGAATGAGGGAAGATAGGAGAGAAACTAGAGAAGGATGCCGGATCAGTGCTAGGATAGGGGTGAGGCTGGGGGAGGTTTGGCTTTGTGGGCAAGGGGAATGGAGAGATATAGTAGAGGCAGCTGAAAGGATGATTTCAATGACTTGTTGGAGGAAGATGGATGGGGTGGACTGGGAGTGAGGTTTATGGAGATGGTTGGTAGTGGGGAAATGAAGCCGGGAGGGTGGGGGATTATCACTGCTCTTCAGGATGATCCTGAAGTAGTGGATGGCTTTGGAAGAGGAGTGGGAAGCCCAATAGTGCTTGATGTGGTCCAACCAGATCTGATGATGGGTGGCTAAACCTGGACTTGAGGGAGATAAGATGCTCAATTATCCGTTTTGAATTTTCCATAAGGAACTCTTAATGGGCCATTGGAGACATGAGACTTTTTTTCTGCATTCTTTCCTATTTTATAACACAGGGAGTTTGTTATAATGCCTTAATTAACCAAATATAAATTATGTGAAAGGTAACATTCAATTTTTAAATATTAAGTGAAACAATTGAAGTGTCTCTGCAGGAAAATGAATATTGATAATCTCCTTCACCGTGCAACACCATTGCTACAAAGTACTTATCTATGGGATGGAAATCGATTGGAGGCTAAATAGGGCAATAATGGCAGTGGGGCAGTAAATTTTGCACTGGGAAATGGCTTGCATTTGCAGCCACAAAATTCATCAGCTGGGCCCTGAGTGTGGAGCGGAGCGGTAAGGGAGGGCTTAGGACGCTAGACCGGCTGAGCAACTGAATATCCCAGGCTAAAGAGCCGGCCTCTGAGCCGGAGCTCACCCCACATAAAGACAAATCGCAAAAAAAACAATCAGACTTACCTCAGGTATTCATTCCTTCCCTCATCACGGCCGGAACAGCTCGGACTACCCGCTTTCCCAGGCGGTCCCACTTGGACGCCCGGAAAACAAATTTAAGGACAGTGTCGCAACCGGGGGTGTTGCACACCGGATCACCTCGCGGGGGTTGTACTGCTCTGCGCCCCCACAAAACCAGCACCAAATGTCCCGGCGGGCGCTGGAAGCTGGCTGGCCGCCCACCCGGAAATCAATTCTGCCGCCATTACCGTTCCTCCGGAGCGCGAACAGAGGCGGCAGCGGACCAAAAATCCAGCCCAATGATTGTTTATTGTGTAACATTGTTCAACATTGTCTATTATATAAAATTATATCTTTCTGATGTGCTGCATTGTATAAACAAGAGAGTTTGGAATTCAGAGAAAAAGAAAGTTAATGATGGATCAGAAGTTTTGACTAAGTTGTTAAGAATATGTAATTAGAACATTAAAATGTTGGCCAACTGGGTAAATACATGATTTGGTGTGGTACCAAACCATACAGACTGGAAAGATCTCAAATTCAATGTATGGTCAGTATTGAGTTAGCTCATCCCAGTAAGGACATCACGGGCCCTATCATTGTGTTAAGAGTAGGAATAGAATAATAATCAGCCATGGACTTTGCTCCTTGGCACTATGGAGAGTGGCCGGCGTGTGGAAGGTGGCATCAAGCTCTGGGGAGGGTCGGTATATTGGCCCAAGTTTCCCAATAGATGGAGAGGGTCTTGTAGCATTCTCTCCCTCCAAGTTGGCCCAGCACTTATCTGTTGAGACCAAGGCACTGCCATCCCTTAAGGTTGCTTGCCGCCGCTTCCAGTGCTGCAGCACTGCCAGAGTTTCCTCACTTGCACTGGTGCGCTCCGTCTTGACAGCAGGAATCATGCAAGGTGTCCATTGTGCGTACAGAATGAACCCCAACCCAGGAAAATGGGTCAGCGTTGGATCAGATTCTGGGGCCGGAATTCCACCCTCAAGGGGAGAATTTCTGCCTCATAGTCTACTCCTCTTAATTTGAAGTGGCCAAATTCAAATAACCTGACAATTCAGCATTTTACAGTACCAAATTCTGACTTTGCCCTGTTTTTGCATCGCTTCAAATTATTGGACAATTCCATATTTATGTAAAAAAAGTGACTTTGAATTAGCAGGAGTAGACAATAATGGTGAAAAGATAACAACATAAGAAATAGGAGAAGGAGTAGGCCATTTGGTCCCTCGAGCCTGCTCCGCCATTCAATAAGATCATGGCTGATTTGATCCTGGCCTCAACTCCACTTCCCTGCCCGCTCCCCATAACCCTTGACTCCCCTATCATTCAAAAATCTGTCTATCTCTACCGTAAATATATTCAATGACCCAGCCTCAGATAAACCTCTGAGGTGGAATGGACTGGACAAGCAGCAATCAGAGTCAGAGGCTGGGAACGCCATGATGGAGAATATTTCTCCTGGTAGGATTGGTCGAGCTGTTGGAGGATTTAAAAACAGAATGTGGACCAAGCAATCAATTTCCTGGGGCACAGGTCTTAAAGTATTGCCGGACTCATGTGGTGCTTAACAGCGCGTGTTACAGGCTATTGGTCTATGGGAGGCAGAACTGGATCCAACAGTCAAGGGATGTCTGCACACATGCAGATCCAACAAGGATCATTGGATTGTGATTGGGAGTGAGAACCATGCCACTTTTCCCTCTATTAACCTAGGAACACTTGGACCCTATTACAGATACAACGTCTCAAATCCGGCTGTCCGAAAATAGGAATTGTCTGAAAACCGAACATTTTTGAGGCGGCCAAGATGGCGATATCAGGTGGCGAGAGCCGAGGAGACCGGTAAAAACCGGTTAAAAAACACAGCGCTGGGGGACCACATGGTGGCGAGAATTGGCATGAATCGGTGGGCGGCGAGGAGTGGAGAAGCGGCGGGCAGCAACGACCACCAACAGCGAGGTCCGAAATCCGGAAAAATCCAAAAACTGGCATGGTCTCGGTCCCAAAGTTTCCGGATTTCAGACGTTGTACCTGTACTCCCAAGAACATTCAAATGCATATAATTTTCCATTACTTAAATATTACCAGTTATGCTTTCAGTAGGCAGTTAGACTTTGCATAATAAATTATGGAACATGTTTAATGAGGAAAAGAAAGAAAGGCACAACAGAAATAAATATTTTGTAATCTTTTAAACATGACTGCTCAGTGTTCTTTATGGGATTATAAATCCCAAAAGCACAATAACAACTGTCATATTGTTTGATGAATTGTATTTAAAATATTCTGATCCTTATAAAAAATTGGCAGAAAAATGTAAAACAGAATGTCATTCAGATCTCATTTCCTATAATTTATACTTTTTTGTTTTCATTATTTAAAAAAGGAATATTGCCACTGACATAAAGGAACTGCTTTCCCAAAGTTTGATTTATTAGCAGTATAAATTGCTAATATTGTGATTTTTTAAAAATATTGGTCAAATAAAATTTATAGTTTTAATAGTATACAATTTATTTTTACAATAAAAAAAAACATTCTTTGGGTTGTAGGCATCGCTGGCAAGGCTGGCATTTATTGCCCATCTCTAGATGCCCTTGAGAAGATGGTAGTGAGCATTGTTCTTGAACTGTTGCAATTCATGTGGTGAAGGTACTCCCACATTGCTGTTAGGCAGACAGTTCCAGGATTTTGGCCCAGCAACACTAAAGGAATGACAATACATATCCAAGTCAGGATGGTGTGTGACTTGGAGGGGAACTTGAGGTGATGCATCTGCTGTCCTCGTCCGTTGAGGTGGTGGAGGTCACAGGTTTGAGAGATGTTGAAAAAGCCTTGGCGATTTACTGCAGTGCATCCCATAGCTATTAGAAACGGCAGCCATGGTATGCCAATTTTGGAGGGAGTGGATGTTTAAGCTATTGGATGGGGTGCCAGTCCAGCGGGCTGCTTTTTCCTGATTGTTGTAGAGCTTCCTGAGTGTTGTTGTAGCTGAACCCAACCAGGAAAGTGGAGAGTATTCTATCACACTCCTGACCTATGCCTGCGAGGTGGGTGAGAGGCTTTGGGGAGTCAGGAGGTGAGCCTCAGGCTGCAGAATTCCAAGTTTCTGAACTGCTTTAGTAGCCGCAGCATTTATGTAGCTATTTCAGTTGTGTTTCTGGTCAATGGGACCCCCTGCAGGATTTTAATGGGGAGAGGTGGGGGGGGAATTCAGTGATGGTACGCCATTGAATGGTATTTTGGAGGTGGCTAGGTTTTCTCATGTTGGTGATTTCCTGGGACTTAGGTGGCACAAATATTACTTGCCATTCATCAGCCCACGCATGGATATTGCCCAGTTTTTGCTGCATGTGAACATGGACTGCTTCACTATCTGAAGAATTGCCAATGGACCTGAACACTGTCAAATCATCAGCAAACAGCCCCAATTCTAATTTTATGATGGATCATTGATGAAGCAGCTGAAAATAATTAAGTATAGATTGCTGCTCTAAGGAACTCCTGCAATGATGTCCTAGGGCTGAGAAGATTGGCCTCCAAAAACCACAACCATCTTCCTTTGTGGACCAGGGTGGCATGCTTAGCCAGTGTCTCTCCAACAAACCTTAACCTTCAGGATAGACGCCAGCAACAAGAATGAGGGAGCTCTGAGATTTACAGCAGTGGCCGGCTTCCTTAGTGTCCACGGCATAATAGACTGCACTCACACCATCAAGAATGGCTTGTACTTCATCAATGTCCAACTGGTATGTGATCACTGCAGTCTGCACCACTTTCACTAGCAGCTACCACAATATCTTCATTCTGTAATACTCATCTATTCCTCCACTTCTCCACCTATTCATGAAAACCAGAGGATGGCTGCAAGGGGATAAGGATACCCCCTCCACACCTGGCTGATGACACATTTCCACAACCCCATTATGCCTAAACAACACAGGTACAATCGGAGCCATGGGACCACTAGCAACATCATAGAGTGTGGCATTTTGAAGCAAAAGTTTAGGTGCCATCATAGGTGGTTTCCTACAATATGGCCCAGACAAAGTGGGCCGCATCATTGGCGTTTACTCCTTTTTGCACAACTTGGCAATGCAAAGTGGACTAGAGTTAGAGTAGGCACAGCACCAAGAAACAGCATCATCAGCCGAGGAAAAATTGGATGCAGGTGAGGAAAAGCCATAAGAAGGAAGGCCAGTAGAACACATTGCAGATAGACAGGCCAGGGAGCAGTTGATAAAGCTGTGCTTTTAGTGACCTCAATTCTCCCTTACCTGAAATCCGGCTGTCCTGTCGGAAATTGAACTCCAGAAGTGGATGTGTTTCCCAGTGGCTCGGAGAATCAGGTGGGAAACCTGCTGGCCAGTGAGATTTTAATGAGGTCTGGGAGATAAATTATCCCAAGCCTGCTTTTTGCTACAATGACTGAGTTTTGAACTGACACCAAAACTCACCCATTGAAAATTGGCCCAGAGTTAAATTCGGGATAGACACCAAGGCATGGGGAGGTGAGGGCGGCGGCGGGGGGGGGGGGGGGGGGGGTGGTGCGGGGGGCAGCTTCTTATTGCAGGTGGCAGCTTTTATTGTGACAGCTCAGTGAGCCAATCGTTAATGCAGATAAAGAAGGGAGAGGCCAGAGGTCAATGTCTTTTTCTCTCTCTCATGATCGGACATTCTTGGTCAATCTGTGCCTAGAACAATCAGAGTGACATGTGGAGGTCTTGCTTTCGAAGGGTACTCCCTGTTAGTTCAGAGATTGCAGATTTGTAAAGTGAGTTTACATAAAAATAAAAAAAAACGCATTGCATTATTTTTACGGTGCGAGGAGTGATAGGAAGTTGATTGAATCTTGCTGTGAAAACTATATTCTGTTTATTGATATATGACACGTATAACAAAAGCTGTTTGTGTGTTTACAATTGGTCTTGCCTCACCAGAAAACACCTCTGTCCCTCTTCCGAAAAAGTAGGAATATACATGTGGCAGCACTTGCGAGAATGTAGTGTCCAGTACCCACACCAAGTGGTCTTATTGTTACGATTGTCGAGTCCAATTACCATTTAACTAGATATTGGACAGTAAATGTGTTCACCAGCGTATTAGGAATGCAAGATCTGCTTATGGAAATAACCCTGGGTGCTGTACCTGAGAGAACGTTTAGTGCCCAACCGAAATTTGTAAGTTAAATTTTCTCATTCTTTCAGTAACACAAAGGCATACATTGCACAACAGGACACACGATACATTGGCATCTTACCTCAATTATAAGGCATTCCACCCTGAAACCATAGTAGCATATCCTCCTTTTCTCCTGCAAGGTTTTCCCCGGATGAGGTGAAAGCCAGGAATAGAAGTGTGGTGTATGTAGCACACAAATCACTGACTCCATACGGTCTGGTGTAAATCTAACTGCTGTGACCTTTGTCCTTTATTGTTCAGCTTCAGAGTGCCTCTCAGGTGTGGTGGTCAGCCTTATATAGCACCTGTTGCAGGTACTACCAGGGTTTTCCACCACAGCGCCCTCTGTGGTGTGGCATAGTGCTTACATTACATTTAAGGTACTGGGACGATACACACATCATTACATAACATCACCTTCCCCCCCCCACCAGGACGCAGGACAACGATACACACATCATTACATAACATCACACTTGTCCAACAGAAGGCAGGTGGGCATAGACAGTGCGTTAGTATGGTACATATTATCTGGTACATTAACTGGTTATTGACTGGTAACGGATCCTTGATTTCCTTGTTAGCCGTTATCATTAATTGTACTTCATCCATTATTTTACACAAATACAGTGGCCATTCAGCATTAAAAAAGTAATTCTTATTATAAATTCACTATCTCACATTAACATAGCTCATTTTAGACTCGCTCTGCCTTACAGAAGTCCTTTGTGGGGACCACCTCTTGGTAAGGCCCTTTTAAGACTCCCGGGTACATTTCCTTTTTAGGGCGCCATCTTTGATGCAGGAGGATTCCACGAGGCTTCTCCTTGGGCGCCGTCATCTTTGATGCTCTGCTGCTCCGACACGATGCCGCCGCCATCTTCTTCTCCGCCGCTCCGGATGCCCTCCGCCGTCGCAGCCTCCGCTCCCCTCCGCTGCCACCTGACTTGCCGCCTCTCCTGCGGCCGTCGTGGCCTCTCCAGCGGCCGCACTTGCCGCATCCCCCGCGGCCTCCATAGCCGCCGACCTCCAGCTGTTGCCGCCGCCCGACACTAACAGCTCCTCGGCGGGGCTCTTCCGAACCGCCGGCCATCCTGGATCCCTCGCACTCCGAAGGCTCACTCCCCCCTCACTAGGCCCCTCTGTGCAGGGCTGCTTGCCTGTGGGGGCTGAGGCTACGGGATCTGTGTGTGAGGTCCGGGGCTGGGGCTTGCTTGTGGGGGTATTGAGGCTGCAGCTCCAGCTCGATCGGTGCTGCTCTCCTCCGGCCGAGGAGTGTCGGCCCCATCGCCTGCAACGACCCACAGAGGTAAAGCGTGCGTCTCGTCCCCGTGGGATACCTGCACCATCGCTCTGCCAAGAACAGGTATTAGTTCCCTGGTGTTGGTACGCAGCTTCGCCGTGACTGGGACCAGCTTGGGTCGTGCAGCTGGGATAATCCACAGTTTATCAAAAGTTCTCCGACTCATCAACGACGGACCCGAGCCCGTGTCCACTTCCATACTCACAGGGACTCCGTTGATTTTTACTTCCCTTATCACTGGGGGTGAATCGTCAGTACACGTGTGCAGTCCAAACACCTCATCATCTTCTACCTGCTCCTCGCTGAACAGTAGATCATCCCCCATCTCCTCAGCCACATGGTGAGTCTGATTTCTTTTCACATACGCTGAAGGTGGCCTTTCAGGTGGCAGGTATTGCACGTGTACTCCGCAAACTTGCACCGGTGAGCCCCATGGCTTCCTCCACAGCGCCAGCATGGTGCTGATTGATTGGCCCCCCTCAGCGGACTCTGAGTTCCAGGATCCCGAGCTCCGTGCTCTCTGCCCCGGGCAGAGCCACGTTCTGCAGTTTTGTCCGTGGTGGACACTATCCTGTGGACAGTGCCTGCCGGGTTCGAGACTGTGTGGATTATTTGCTTGTGCTGCAAGTCGAGGTCATATATGCCCGGCTGATGGTGATGGCCTTTGACAGAGTGACTGTGGGTTCCGTGGCCAGCAGCTTGTGAAGGAGGCCCTCGTGGCTAATCCCCATGACGAAAACGTCCCGCAAAGCCTCGTCAAGGTGTGCCCCAAAATCACACGGCGTCGCGAGTCTCCTGAGGTCCGCAGCATATTTGGTGACATCCTGGCCCTCGGGTCTGCAGTGATGGTAAAATTTGTATCTGGCCGTGAGGATGCTCTCCTTCGATTTCAACTGGTCACGAATGAGTTCAGTCAGCTCCTCGTATGACTTGTCCCTGGCGCTCCCAGGTGCCAGCAAATCCCTGACGAGACAGTAAACCTCATCTCCACAACTGGAGAGCAATATCGCCTTACGCTTATCTCTCATTGCGTATGTGTCCTCCGTCAGATCGTTTGCTGTGAAGTAGTACTCGAGCCTTTCCGTAAAGGCCTCCCAATGTTGTGACCTTCGTCCTTTATTGTTCAGCTCCAGAGTGCCTCTCAGGTGTGGTGGTCAGTCTTATATAACACCTGTTTCAGGTACTACCAGGGTTTCCCACCACAGCGCCCTCTGTGATGTGGCATAGTGCTTATATTACATTTAAGGTACTGGGACGATACACACATCATTACATAACAAGAAGCTTTCGCAGCAGGATGAATCACACATTCCACCTGCTGCAAGCACCAGTAGAGACCCTCGCACCATCAGACGTTAAGTTAGCAAGCACCACCGGGAGGAAGATCACAAGTGAGTATGGAGGAGAAAGCGAAGGAACAGGCAACAACTGCTCAAGTTTTCAGCTTGAGCTGTTCCTCTGTTGCATGGCCAAAGGATTGCTGCCCTGCTGCCCCTGCATTCAGAAGAAAGTTGATCAAGAATCAATGGACCTTGATGACACCCTTTGGAGAGGCCTGAGCACCCTGCAAAGATAGTCAGCGAATGAGCAGGAGTGCACCAGCAATCTCTCTTCAGTAATGCGTGAAGGATTTTCACTACTGCAGTGCACCACAGAGTGAGTGACTACTTCCTTCCACACCAAAAAGGATGAGTTCATGGATGTTTCAATGGAGGATCCGATATTCCAGTCCTGAACTCCAGGGGTGGAAGATGCCTGTGCGTGTATTTTTTTAACGTGTGGTGACCGTTGCACATCAGCCACCACACAGGATTAACAGAACTAGGCCTTTATCCAGTGGCGAGGGTAAACCAGGACGACTGGAGACCTGCTCTGCTACACGGACCTAGTGCGCACACATATCGCAGTGTGGGCTGGCCCGTGCAGCCCCTGGACTCTTCTGGGCCCTGCATCCTCATGTGCCGCACCTCCGCCACAATCTCTCGCTGCTCCTCTGCCACAAACATTCGCTGAACCTCCGCCACGATCTCTCACCGTTCCTCCGCCACGATCTCTCACCGTTCCTCCGCCACGATCTCTCACCGCTGAGCATCTTCAGGGTAGCCCCAGAGGACAGAGGGATTAAGTCCAGACACAGTTTCTCTCATGAATACTGTAAGTCGACAATGAAGTCCTTTAGTTTCAACTTACAGGCGTCTGCCAATGCTGGTTTTGACAGGCTGGCAGATCAACTCGAGAGAGAGCCATGATAGTGGCTTTAAACACCTTAGTGATATTCTAACATTTGCTATCATTTTTAATCAAGGGGCATTATGCAGGGGTGCCCAGCATCTGGTGTATGGCATCTGAAAGAACAGATGCACCAGCCTACACTCAGGGTGACTGCAAGCATGTCCAACCCAGGCTGCCTTCTCAAGTATTGGTACAAAATTTGGTGCCAAAGTAACGGTGAGACGAATACCTACTGGACGTTATTTATCTGCAAATGCCACAGCAACTTCCGGCAAGGGCAGATATGTGATTAACCACGGAAATCGAAAAGTTGCTTTCGGAGATGTTCCAATCCACCATTAGCTTTGCCAAAATGGCATCTTACTGTCTGGCTCACCATTCAGATGCATAGAAAGGTGTGAAGTTGCTGTATTTGTATGGTAGCAACGTACTAAACTCACCACTGAAAGTTAAGTCAAGTCATTTCAAGTCTAAGTTCGCTTTAACAATGTGATAAGTGTTAATTACTGCCAGTCAACTGATCTGGCACTAAAAATTAACTATTACAAATGTAGTGTCTCATTTATTCAGATTTAAATTGTTGCTTGATATTTAAAAATAAATGAAATTATTTATTTTTAACTTTTCTTTCTGTCTCTTTTTTCTCTCACCCTCTTAATCCAACATTTCTTTCCTTCTCTTCATCTCTTTTTCTGTACCTGATTTGACAATGAATTCACCCACTTTAATTCACACTTCCTTGGTCAGACCTTGTACTGTTCAATTCTCAATCCTTCAATCTGATTGGTTAAGGAGACACACATTTGCTTGCTCTATTCGTCCCCTGCGGGCCACAACGGACATGATTTTCACAGCGCAACAGCTGCAGGAAAAGTGCAGGGAACAGCACCAGCCCTTACACATGGCCTTCTTCGATCTTACAAAGGCCTTTGACACTGTAAACGTGAGGGTCTATGGAGCGTCCTCCTCCATTTCGGATGCCCCCAAAGGTTCGTCACCATCCTCTGCCTGCTCCACGACGACGTGCAGGCCATGATCCTTACCAACGGATCCATTACCGGCCCAATCCAAGTCCGGACTGGGGTCAAGCAGGGCTGCGTCATTGCTCCAACCCTCTTCTCAGTCTTCCTCGCTGCCATGCTCCACCTCACAGTCAACAAGCTCCCTGCTGGAGTGGAACTAAACTACAGAACCAGTGGGAACTTGTTCAACCTTGGTCGTCTCCAGGCCGGGTCCAAGACCACCCCAACCTCTGTTTTCGAGCTACAATATGCGGACGATGCCTGCGCACATAAAGAGGCTGAACTCCAAGTCATAGTCAAGTTATTTACTGAGGGGTACGAAAGCAAGGGCCTTACGCTAAACATCTGTAAGACAAAGGTCCTCCACCAGCTTGTCCTCGCCACAAAGCACTAAAGTGCGACATCCCCATTGACACCTGGGAGTCCCTGGCCAAAGACCGCCCTAAGTGGAGGAAGTGCATCCAGGAGGGCGCTGAGCACCTCGAGTCTCGTCGCCGAGAGCATGGAGAAATCAAGTGCAGGCAGCGGAAAGAACGTGCGGCAAACCAGTCCCACCCACCCCTTCCCTCAACGACTATCTGTCCCACCAGTGACAAGGACTGTGGCTCTCGTATTGGACTATTCAGCCACCTAAGGATTCATTTTTAGAGTGGAAGCAAGTCTTCTTCGATTCTGAGGGACTGCCTATGATGATGATGATGATGATCACACAGATCCCAAATGCCCTGTAGAGGGTTCCAAGCCATTTCCGTCTTGCGCTTCCAGCAACTTGGAGGGCAAAATATCATCAACATTAAACAGGCAGAGACAAATCTAACCAACAGTGGGTGCCTTTCGTTGGCCTGCCACAGTAATCTTTGGACCAATTATTATCATTTAATAGGCAGGCACTAGCAACCACTGACTGCCTTCTTAGAGGTGGCTCCAGTTGCAGCAGTGCCATCTCATGGCCTGCATGCAGAGGTGCAGGGTTATCTCCTTTCCTTGAGACCCACACTGAAGAACAGCAGTCTGATGCCACACTTACTCCTTCTACTCAAGGAGCACTTAGAAGCAATAGTAAGATAGGCAGCAGAAGAAGCATCATTTGTGGAATCACACGGGGAAACTTGGTGGCAGGCAGTAACAGCATATCATTATTTAAATATCACCTAATAAATTTGGAGCACTTTATTTCTCATTAGTGATGACTGCTTCTGTTGAGATGGGCCTTGTTAAGGTTTTGACTGATGGGATAGTGGAAGACATCGGTTAAGCTGCAGAAGAGGCTATATCGGGAAACAGTTATCTATGAGTGCCTGCTGCACCAATCCTCTAAAGGGGAACATCTGCTTCCTTCATTTCCTCCTCCTCATCTTCATCCTCACTGCTGCTCCTGCACTCGCGGGTTCCTGACCCTCCTGTCACATGGTGAGTCCTCCACAAATTGCAAAGTTATGCAACATGCCGCAGACATGATTATTTTGGACATCTTTACACAGCTGTAGAGAAACCTGAGTGGTCCAAAGAGCAAATCGATGTTTGAATATGCCAGTGAATTTTGGCACGGGAACTAATTATTGCAATTCCCCTTTTGCAAGGAAGAGGATGCAGGCTGCCAGTGCAACTTCTGACTGGTTCCCATTTTTGATTGCTGCAAATTGCAGCACACCGTGAATTAATTGGGTCTGTGCATTCAAAATTACAACCTCAACTCAGCTGGGCTATTAATCCATATTCTCAGTTACTGGCCTGGCTTTAGTCAGCAAAATTAAAGTGTTTGGTAGTTGGAAGTAAAGTGCACGGATCACCTACTGCAAGGAAACATTCCCTGTCGCCTTTGGCCAAGTCCAAATCCAGACAAGAAGAAGGGGATAGAGCAGTAGAGGAAGTGGAATCATTATGGCTTGAGTTTTGATTGTTTACTTTGCTGATGGTGAATTTCATTAAAAATATTAGTAACCTTAAAAACACCTTATGAGGTACAGAAGTAAATGGGGGCAATCAAACTTTTGGGGGTGGAAATTCGGTTATCAGTTAGCAGCCAGAAGGGGCGTTAATGTGAGCATAACAGATTACCGACCGGGCGCACAGCTTTTAGTGCCCCGATGGAAAATTCAGTTGAGGATGCAAAACACTAGCACCTGGCTGCTGACTATCAGTCCGATCATGGCATCAGTCCTGGTGCAACGCCCACGCTTGTGCCCCACTCACTTAATTAGGTATGGCCGCCTCATTTAGCGATCAGTACAGCCTCCCAGAGTCGTTAACAGGTGGCTACCCAAAGGTATGAGGAAGAGGTCACAGTCAGTGCAACATTTACACATAGCACGGTGCGTGAGCCTCCGAGTTTGCAGCGGCAGACAGACATAACCATTCAGTTTGAGAAAAAGTCATTATGAAAACTTTAATAGGTGCATTACTATGCCGCCAGTGTCACATTCTACATACTCTAACAACTTGCTTCTTGGTGATTTACAGGCAATCTAGCATCTGACACTTGTTCTTACTCCAGTTATTTACATAATATTTTGCTTTTCAGACTCCATATATATTTCCATCTATAAAGCTCGATTCTGTCATAGGCCCTGTACTTCATAGTTTATTGCACCATCATGAGTTAACCAAAAATGTACTGAATTGAACCAGTTCACCTTCAATTCAATTTTTGACTTATATGGCCCAAAATCACTTAATGATTTATTTTTTAGAAAACCACTGATTCCTGCTGTTATCCTGCAAGTAAAGCACTGCTCTACAATTATTTATTTATTAAGGCTGCACCTTTTGGAGTTTTGGGTTTTACCATAGGTTCATAGGAGCATAAAGTAAACCATTATAACAATAGCTCCAGCATGTTCGCATGCTCATTTTACCTTAGACTTGTATGTAAGATATGATAAAATCTTTATTTTAGACTTTGTTTCCTTCTTCAGTTATATCAACGTGTGCTTGATGATTCATGCCTTAATCTATCATTCAGTACTTTTATCTTTATTTAATAAATACTGTCTGATTTATGTGTGTCCCATACACATGCTATTTCCAGCGCCATTACATTATAGATCAGTAAAGAGCTTCAGTTTGAAATGAATCTATATTTTCCATTATTTACGAACTTTAACAAAAAGTTGACCTGATTATTACAGTGTGGGAAACATTGCTTCGTACTCATGTCTATTTTTATTGCAAACATTTAACAGTGGAAAATATGTCCCATGAAGTGTTTTTTAACCAGTTAATTATATTTAATTATAAATGATTTCATTATTTGTCGTTTGCCCTCTTTACCATACTTGTATGTAGTTAATAATTACTGATGTGCATGTGGTCTGTATATTGCTTTAAAAGATTTGTTTAGTATAGGAATATTATGGGCTGTGCTTGGAATTAATTGTAACTCTAAAGTATCTTTGTTAACATATCTTGGGCTGGAAATTCATGAAAAACCGCTACCACCGGTTTGCCGCCAAAAAAACTGCTATGACTCCGCTATGATTTCGAGGCGGAAGATTTGGGAAAAAATGGGAAAAAATCTGTCCGGCGGGAAAAATCAGCGTTGCACGAAGATTCACGGCGTAAACCACAAATTTTCTGCAACTTTTCTCCGAGGCCGATACCGCTGCGAGTTGGGCCTAATGAGGGGGGGAAACACAAAAAATATTTTTCCAAAGAAACAAAGTAAAAAAAATCGCAAAACGTCCACAAGACCTTTTTCTAGTGAATCGCTGCAAAAGAATTAAAAAATAAACTTTAACTTACTTTTTTTGCAGGTTTTCATACCTACCGCCATTTCCAAGGGCTTCATCAACGTGTTTTTCCTCTGCGTTTTTTTTTACCCTATCTACGGTTCACTGCTGTGACCAAACTTGGGCAAAAGCGCTTTGTCCAGTCTTGCATGCCGGCAGTCCGCTCCCCAGTGGTATTTCAAAACCGCTGGTGGAAGACTTCAGGGAATTTTCCGCCGCACCATTTTCTGCCCGAAACAGCGAAACGTCGCCGAAAAACCCGGCGGAAGGTCGATGAATTTCCAGCCCATGGTCTGAAGTTTTGCCAGTGTCTCTTCGCCAATTCCTAAAGTGTATTTTAAATAACATTTTCATGTACAGTACATTCAGAGCCAACCATATTTTTCTATTTTATTCTCATCCTTGCCCAAAGGCATTCTTGAAAGATAAGGGAGTCGAGGGTTATGGGGAGCAGGTGGGGAGTTGAGGCCAGGATCACATCAGCCATGATCTTATTGAATGGCAGAGCAGGCTTGCTGAGGGAAGTCCCAAGGGCACCAGTAGTCTTCTCGTGCTCTGCCCAAGTGGCCATTGTTAATGTGTATGTCTAGATATTGTATTAGCAAGTTGGTTATTCAACCATGAAAGACATCATTCCTGTCCTCATAAGATGTCCACAAACACATCAGCTAACAAACTACAGACCAGGAATTGAAGCTGCCTCACATACTGACTGTGTTGGCTGTGTGAGCTGCTGAGCCATTGGAGAGCCGCAGAAAGTACTTCATTGTTTGGAGTTGTGTCATGTAATTCAGCTATTCATAAGGGATCCATAAACATATGCCAGAGTGTAACAAGCTGAAGCAGGCCCAGGACCCAGTGGTCAATTAGACATGCAGACTAGAGCTTAAAATAAGTGAGGTTTATTCCCCTATGGAAGTTGTTGCATTAAGTGCAGAGGTAAACAAAACAGTAACAAGGATTCCTTTCCAACCTGCACCTTTTCTCTTTCTCTTTCTCTCTCTTTCTCTCTTTCAGTTTCTTCCTCTACAAACTCCTTTCCATAACCATTTCCCTGCCTTTTATTCATACAGGATGGAAGTCGTTCCTAATTAACATAAGAACATCGGAGCAGGAGTAGGCCATTTGGCCCTTCGAGCCTGCTCTGCCATTCAATAAGATCATGGCTGATGTGATCCTGGCCTCAACTCCCCACCTGCTCCCCATAACCCTCGACTCCCTTATCTTTCAAAAATCTGTCTATCTCCACCTTAAATATAATCAATGACCCAACCTCCAAGCTCTCTGGGGTAGAGAATTCCAAAGATTCACGACCCTCTGACAGAAGAAATTCCTCATTTCCATTTTAAATGGACGACCCCTTATTCTGAAACTATGCCCCCTCGTTCTAGATTCCCTGACGAGGGGAAACATCCTCTCTGCATCTACCCTGTCAAGCCCCCTCAGAATCTTATATGTTTCAATAAGTTCACCTCTAAGTCTTCCAAACTCCAATGAGTATAGGCCCAACTTGCTCAACCTTTCTTCATATGACAACCCCTTCATCTCAGGAATCAATCTCGTGAACCTTTTCTGAACTATCTCCAGTGCAAGTATATCCTTCCTTAAATAAGGAGACCAAAATTGTATGCAATACTCCAGGAGTGGTCTCACCAATACACCCATACCCTGTACAGTTGTAGCAGGTCTTCCCTGCTTTTATACTCCATCCCCCTTGCAATAAAGGCCAACATTCAATTTGCCTTCCTAATTACTTGCTGTACCTGCATACTAATGACCATCTTTGCACCCCACACTTATTGTTGCCTTTTTCATCTCAATTTGCAGTGGAGAATCTGCAAATGTGTGCTGCACAGAATGGAAACGCAGATGTCAAAACATGTCATGCATGGTACTGTGATATTCATCTTGATTCATAAAAGGTTTATTTGGCAACACACATGGCCGTTATTCCTGCTGAGCACATTCTGCAGCACACTAAGTCTATCCTGGCAAGAAACTTATTCAAATAAGGTGTTTTTTCATATAGCGTGTAAATCAGCAGTGTTCACTGCCAGGTCCATGTTTGTGTTTAATTCTTGTTAAAGCAGAACCGTCTTTACACAAGTTTAGTACTGTAAAGGAACACAACTTTAAACATGAGAGGAAGGCTGAATTTTGTTACATTTGGTTATGACATCTAATTGTAACTGTCTTGAAGTGGCATGGCCTGATGATTTTTGAAAGTTAGGAGAAGAGATTAAAAAGTAGAAGGAAAGCTGAACATAGGGGGAATTTTAACTGAAAAAAAAATGGGTGGGTTGTGGACGTGGGGGGTAGTTAAAGTGTTAAAAATCTGAATCTTGACCTCAACCCACCTCCAACCCGCCCACTTCCGATTTTAATGGAGGCAGGATTGGGAGGCAGGTGGGGTGGGGGTGGCAGCCAATCCGCTGCCAGGAGGCGGCTGGTATATATTAATATTAAAATGAGGTGGAAAGCCTTTACTTTAACCTCAATTTTGTACTTAACTTTAGCTGGTCGGGTTTTGCACGTCTCATGAAACCTGCCAGCTAAAGCAAGCACTGCTGGAGCCAGGGGCTATGTGTCTTTACACTTACCTCCTGAATCCAGCATCCCTCCCTAACCCTCCCTCGGCAATCGGCGAACCCCCCATGAGGCCTCCGATACTGCCGTCCCCTCGGATCCCCTCCCACCCGGACCACCAATCCCCCCCCAATCCTCTGATTCCTCCGACCCTCCGCCCCCCAGCCAGGCCTCTGATCCCCACCATGAGACTTCCCCTCCTCCTGCTCCTCTGGCCGCCAATCCTCAGCATCTTCCGTCCCCTGCGTCTCTAGCCACTCCTCCGACGCACGATTAATGTTGCGACCACCCCCTCTCCCCCTCACCCCTAGCTCCTACGTCCGCTCCTCCAACCCTCGATCGATGTTCAGACTCCATCGATATTCCACCAGCCATCCCCTTGGCCTCTCCCTCCCTCCTCTGTGTGGCCTAGTGTAGCAGGCTTACCCAGCCGGAGTTATCCAGCCTCTCAATCTGGCTGGCTATGGATGGATAACACAGATTTCCCAAATCAGGCCTGTTGTTGAATTCAGCAGTGCCTGCGTGAAATCCATTCTCCCGGGTTTCCCGACCCGCCTTCCACATTAAAATTCGGCCCATGCTGATTGTAGAATTACCTAAATAAAAATCAACACCTCCCTTAAAAAAATGAACTAAACTTGCTCGAGTAGCAATTTTCACACTTAGTTCTATAGGCACCCACCATAGAGGAGTCTTAGCAAACATTCAAAGAAATCATTAGGAAAGGTGCTATACGGTTGTACCAACAGTTGTAGCAGTCTGGGACTTGGCTACAGCGGTGATGTTATCAAATCAGCACTATGCAAGCTTATGCAATTTCACTTCCAATTTATTCAAGCAGAACATAACACTCTTTTAAAAATGACTGTTGCACATGGTTGGAAACACCACACATGGGATCAGAGGTTGGCAGCAAATACTTTCCAACGAAAGAATACTGCAATACGCCTGTGGAACAGGGTAAGGCACAAGGAATATCCTGAATAATTCCACAAGGTATTGGGGAGAACCTTGCTAATTCATCATTCAACCTAATTACAATACTACTTCCGTGAGTCTTTCCCCAATGGAAAAGTATTTACCTAGTAGAAGAGTTCTGAGTTTATAAAGCAGGCAGGAAAATCTTCAAAAAATCTATTGTTTATATTGCTATGATTAGTGTAGAACAATTGAATGTTATGTAAAGGACAACATTAAGTGGAGTAAGAGTGTATCAGGGACATGAGTCGGGACCCGCCTTTACATTTAGCCCAATGGAAAGCCAGGAAAGCGAAAAGAACTTGGAAAAAAAAGACAGTGGGGTAATTTTGACTTTTGGCGATAGTGAATCGATGGCCCATTTTACATTTCTCCTGAGACTGACTTCACTGGAAATGAAAATCAGGAGAGATTAAGAACAGGTGATGGATGCTTACAGTTTTGTCGCCATGACCACCGCAAAATCCAGGCCACAAACTCGTGCGTTCTCTCCACAAATACTGACTAACCTGCTGAATCTTTCTCGTACATTCTGTTTTGGTTTCAGATCTTCAGCATGTGCAGTATTTTCCTGGTCTCTAGTTGATCTGAACACTAAGGCCGGGAAATTGCATAGCGCCTTGTTTGGGGGTGGTAACAGCTGCGAGGCGGGAATTCCTGCACCAGGCGCTGAAGTTCCATCCTGCTCGCGAAATTGGGGTTACCGCCCCCGAGGGCAAGCGGAGCGCAAAAAAACGTGCTCCACTTCCTCTCCGCAGCATTAACAGGGCTGCAGCTCAGTTAGTGGAGTGCAGCGCTACGCACAGGGTCGCGTAGCCCTGCCACGTAGGAAGGGCCCTACCATTCATCAAGCGGCACGGGCCCCACGTTTAAGGAGGCACACCACCCCCGCTTTAACTAGTGCCCCGCGAGCGGCCGGCCACCATGTACGCACTCCCTGAAGCTGTCGCTGACATCACCCGGTGCAACTTCAGGGGGGATTCTGAATTTTTGCTCCAGGGCGAAAACAGGTCGCTGCGCACGGTGATGGTGGTTACCGCCGCCGCTAAACGCCCACGGAATGTAGTGGGAGTCGTTAGCGGCGCCATTCCTGGGCAAAAAGTCATTTGCGCCCTCCCATTAGCGCCCTCCGGGGGCACTAACGGGAGGCACAAACAACATCAATTACTCCCCCTAAAGAGGCAGCAGAACGAATTAAAGAAATTACGCTTGAGTAAATGCATTTTCCTCCAAGAGCCTTCTCAAGTAAAAACAGAGCCAAGTGAATTGGATGGAGTAAACAGCACATTTCATGTAAGCACTTGAGTCTGCAAACCACAACACATTAGAACGTGAATGTTAATATCGCATTACAACCTATATCCAGATTATACTTCATAGAAAAGAACTACTCCTATGTAGTAGTGCTTGATTTTGGACACATATGGACACAAACTATTGAACCTATAATGTTTTAATAAATGTCCCATATTTAAATTAATATTTTAGTACCGAACCTTCGTCACTGACATTTCAATTTACTTTCTTCTGTATTCAAATCTAATTTGCTTATGTGCCTGTGCAAGAGTCAGAAGATAACAGACATATAAGAGACATGAAACAGCAGATTTAAGAAGGGTTAATCAGATTACCATTTTACAGCTTCCTGTGTCCTTCGTGGGCTGTAATCCACTCTGAATCCCAGACCAGAAATACACAGAGTAGAAAAAAATCACATTAAAATGAATTTATATTTTCTCATAAAAATATAATTGAATAGCAGTAACAGGTCAGAGGGAAAGTTATCACTGAGGATAGGCAAGGACTTGACTTGCTGGAGCGTTCTCCCACATGGCCATTAATTCTCAATTTTAAATTAAGCAATGAGGGAGCACAGTAAATTATAAATAGTGCATCAGGAATGTGAAAGAGGCCCTGCAGATTGGTAATGTCGTGATAATATAATTTGGTTCAGATATTATGGTCATTGACTGCCCAGAGATTTTCATTACTGTCTCTCATTTCTACTGAGCTTCATAGTGGGCTCAGAAATGATGTTAATACATACATACATAAATCATCATGGTGGGACTGTGATAAGGGAGCAGTCACACAATAAATGCAGAATGACACAAATATCAACTACAAACATTTTTTTTAAATCTTCAGTTAGCATGCAAAGTACAACATTCAGTTACAGTAGGATATTACATATACTGAAGATGTATATGAACTTTACATTGTGATAAGCAAATTGGTATGTAACACATGACACAGTAGGACATGAGTTCATATCGAAGATTCCTCACACATTTAGGTCTTGATATTAACCTCCCACGACGGGCGGGAGGGGGTAGAGTTAAAAATGTAAAAACAGGATATGCGTCCCGAACCTGTTGTTGTTTTGACGGCAGTAAGTTTCCAGGCCTCCTGACGCCTGACATTCTGCTCCCACATGCTGGGAGTCCTGCTGGTTTCAGGTGAGAGACTGACTTAAACTATGCAGATGAAGTCCGGGTGTTAAAAGCTCCTGGCCCTCACGTTGCTGAGGTCGGAGCTGCCCCCCTCAGCCCCCGCCCGCCCGACTCCGCCACGAGTTAACATCGGGGCTGTGACTTTTCATGTGAAAAGCTGATAAACTTTCATCTGGATTAAAGCTTTGACAGTTGGCATGTATGCAAAACTTAAAAGAAAATCTCCTGTTACTGAATAATAGAAATAGACAGATTTGGCTGGAAGCAGTAAACAACTTTTGGTTACATAATACATATTTTAGTTTAGAACATTTGACAAACATTTTAGAAAAATATTGGGTTGATTTGAACCATGTGATCGTATTCAAAATTCTGATAAAATACTGAAAAAAAATCAGCTTTTAAACAGAGGATTATGATCCCAAAACAAGTGTAAATCAAAATAAAGTGAATTTTCTGATACTATAATCCAGTTAGCTTTTTTTACCACGCATTCACTCTCACAAGGAATGGCTGAAATGATTTCATACAGTGAGATTTAGGATGCCAATTAAATTAAGTCTAATACAACAACATAGCCAGTTTATTTTTAATGTTTTAGTAATATTGTGGCATTTACTAGCTAATCAGAAAAGCAGGCATTGAGTTTAGTGATTTAATTTTAGCAGTATACATTTTTTTCTTTATCTGTCATACTTAATTTGTATTTTTTTTAAATTAGAACAGCAAGTTCTTTGATAAAGGTTTTCCTCTGCTCTGCTTTCAATCTGTGATGATATAAATGCTCTGTAACCATAGCTCTGCTTGTCTATGTTAATTTTATAGATCTGTAATACATGTTACTCACTTCTAACTATTTCAGCTATTGCTGGCAACAACTAGTTTGCTACTTTCTTAAGGCCCAGATCTGCCCTTTCTTTAATTCCTGCTGTTCCTAACTGACTCCAGCATAATCAACACTAAATGAAGATTTTTCATCAGCACTGGTGTGGAGTATTTTGTAGTCTGTTGCTGGAGTTCAGAATGCCACATATATTTTCCAGCTCAGTCCAGCATTGAGTAACGTTGACTCATCTAAGAAAATAATAGTATCTTTCATACCACCTTTCTGATCTTAAAATATGGCTACGATCATTACAATAATAGTTACTAATTTGTACGTACATTACACCCACACAAATTTAAATTAGTGCTCAGTATGATGACTGTGATTGGTCATAGGGTCTGTGGCTATTTTATTACTTTGCTAAAGACAGAAAGTAGGCAAAAGATTTTTTTTAAGTGAAAGAACATCACATATGGAATGGCATTGGATTCCACCTTTCTCTTTTGAGCACAGTTGATGACTTTGACTCATTGGGCACTGCTGTGCGGCAGAGTCTTTACAAGTAGACTTCCAGCTGTGATGAATTTGTATGCGTCAGGATTGACCAGGTCACATCGATGACACATTATCAGGGAATCTGGGCTTCAACATCTAGGCTTTTTATTAGTTAGAAACAGAGGCTGTAAATTCTTTAAGGGCTGGGTCCTTTGCGCTCTGGGTTTCGCCCTGGAAAGGCGTGAAAGGCGGCATTCAGGTGTCCTGTGTCCGTTGCGATCCTCGGGTCGGGTTTTGCGGCGGCACTGAGCAGAACCACCGGGAAGAGCTACGCCAGGTGTGCAACGCCTCTGGTTGCAACACCGGCACAAGTTTTGACTCCAGCCCGATCCATCCGCCTGGAAGTGCGCCCGCAATTACCGCCTGGGAAATCAGAGCGGTCCAACCATGCCGGCGGCACAGAGGAAGGGAAAGTACTCCAAAGGTAAGTGCGAGTGTTTTTTGTATTTAATTTTTGTGCGATTTGTGTTGCGGTGGCGTGACCAATGTTTTACAAATGTTTTGCTTTTTATTTAGGTTTATTCCCCCCCTCCCCCCAGGCCTCTCTCGGGGTGCTCACGGTCCAGCACTTTAGTTCGCGAGTTTCCTATCTTTGTGCCAAGAGAGGTGTACAACGCCTCCCTTAGCGCTGCGCCCCTTGACGCAGGGCCCGGATGCCCAAACTTACATACTAAAGCGCAAACAATTCCCGGCCGGTAACTTTCCCGTCTCGCCTCCGTTTTCGCCCCGAAAACAGAAAAGCCTAAAATCCAGTCCATTTAGTCTAAACAAAATCTGAGACATGCAGGCAGAGGCCCTTCAGCCCTTTGAGCCTGTTCTGCCATTCAGTTAGGTCATGGCTGATCTATACCTCAACTCCATTTATCCGCCTTTGTTCCGCATCCCTTGATACCCTTACCTAACACAAATCTATTGGTCTCAGTCTTGAAAATTTCAATTGACCCAGCATCCACAGCCTTTTGGGGGAGCGAGTTCTAGATTTCCACTGCACTTTGTTTGAAAAGGTGCTTCCTAATTACACTCCCAAATGGTCTAGCTGTAATTTCATGATTATGCCCTCTTGTTCTGGATTCCCCCACCAGAGGAAATCATTTCTCTGAATCTATCCTATTGAACCCCATAATTATTTTAAATACCTCGATTAGATCACCACTCAAACTTCTAAACTCAAGGTAATACAAGCAAAATTTATGCCTCTTAATTAATCCACTTAAGACCCGGCATCATTCTGGTGCATTTGGGCTGTACCCCTTCCAAGGCCAATATATATTTCCTGAGGTTCGGTGCCCGAAACTGAATGCAAGACTCCAGATGGGGTCTGGCCAAAGCAACACATCCTCACCTTTGAATTCAAACCCCATTGGGATAACAGCCAATACTTCATTAACCTTTTTGATTACTTTCTGTACTCGTGCATTAGCGTTTAGTGATTTGTGTACGTGAACATCTAAGTCCCTTTGCACCTCCACAGCTCCTAGCCTTTGTGATCTGCTATGGATTATATAAGATTACTACTATTTTAACAAAAACAACATTTTCTTTATTTTTCTTTCAGAGTGTAAAGACGTGCAGTAATAAATACTACAGACTGACAATAACGTGACAAAGTACATGCCCTCACATAAATTTCTGCTTTCATTTTATTTAACAAACAGTTAAACAATGCTGCCCTCTACTGAACTATTTTAATCTGCACTTCAAAGATAAGGTGTAATTGTGGCGCCATCTACAGTATCATACCATGTTATGGCATTCTTCCATTTTCCTACAAAAAAACTTACTATTAGCTAACACTTGTTATACAAAAGCACTCTGTGCTGAAAGCTAAAGAAAATGTAAATTTGCTAGCCTAGTTAGTTCCTGCTGTCTACCAAAAATGTAATGATCTGGGGCTGGATTTTAGGTTTTTCTGTTTTCGGAGCGCAAACGGAGGTGTTACCAGCCAGGAATAGTTTGCGCTTCAGTACAGAAGTTTGGGTATCTGGGCCCTGCGTCAGAGGGGTTGCAACACGAAGGGAGGCATTGTACACTTATCGTGGCGCAAGGATAGGAAACCCGCGAACTAAAGAGCTGGGCCATGTGCGCTCCAAGAGAAAAAACACAAAACACAAAAACATTCCCAAAACATTGCCCATGCCACCACAACACAAATCACCAAAAAAAATTAAAAGAACAAACACTTGCACCTAATTTCGGAGTACTTTACCTTCCTCTGTGCCGCCGGCTGTGCTGGACCGCTCCGATTTCCCAAGCGGTCATTGCGGGCGCTCTTCCAGGTGGACGGATCGAGCAAAAGTCAAAACTCCTGCCGGTGTCGCTACGAGAGGCGTTGCACACCCGGAGCAGCTCTTCCCGACAGTCCTGCTCAGCACTGCCGCAAAACCGGATCGCCACGTGGCGCAGGAGACCTCAACGCCACCTTTCACGCCACTCCAGGGTGAAACCCGGAGGGCAAAGGACCGGAAAATCCAACCCCTGGACTTTGCTTGGGACAGTAAGTTTATTTGTCCCTGTGATTGAGGGATAACTTTTGGCCAGAACACGAGAGGAACTCCCCTGCTCTTCTTCGAATAGTGCCATGGGATCTTTTACGTCCAGCTGAGATGGTTTAACGTCTCATCTGAAAGACGTCAATGAATGTCCAACCATGGGCAGCATCACAGTCAAGTCCAATCCTGTTTTCACCTGAACTGCATATACACACACTACCAGCAGGGGTCACTGGACAGAGGTCAGATCAGGAACCTAACCCAGGTGAATGTCAGAAAAAAATCAAAGAGCAAGTTATTATTTAAATGGAGAAAGATTGCAAACTGCTGCAGTACAGCTGGACCTGGGAGTACTTGTGCATGAAACACAAAAGGTTAGTATGCAGGTACAGAAAGTGATCAGGAAGGTCAATGGAATCTTGGCCTTTATTGCAAAGGGGATGGAGTATAAAAGCAGGGAAGTCTTGCTACAGTTGTACAGTTGTACAGTTGGTGAGGCCACACCTGGAATGCTGCGTGCAGTTTTGGTTTCCATATTTGCAAAAGGATATACTTGCTTTGGAGGCAGTTCAGAGAAGGTTCACAAGGTTGATTCCAGAGTTGAGGGGGTTGACTTATGAGGAGGTTGACTTATGAGGAAAAGTTGAGTAGGTTGGGCCTCTACTCATTGGAAGTCAGAAGAATGAGAAGTGATCTTATTGAAACATATAAGATTATGAGGGGGCTTAACAAGGTGGATGCAGAGAGGATGTTTCTGCTGATAGGGGAGATTAGAACTAGGGGGCATAATCTTAGAATAAGGGGCCACCTATTTAAAACTGAGATGAGGAGAAATTTCTTCTCTCAGAGGGTTGTAAATCTGTGGAATTTGCTGCCTCAGGGAGCTGTGGAAGCTGGGACATTGAATAAATTTAAGACAGAAATAGACAATTTCTTAAACAATAAGGAAATAAGGGGCGATGGAGAGCGGGCAGGGAAGTGGACCTGAGTCCATGATCGGATCAGCCATTATTTTATTGAATGGTGGAGCAGGCTCGAGGGGCCGTATGGCCTACCCCTGTTCCTATTTCTTATGTTCTTATGTAGCACTTCTACCACCATCCCAACTGAATCAGCTATCGTGATGTGAATAATTGGAAAGTTCCAGGACTCAGTTCCCTCCACCTCACTGTCTCTATCCACCTTACACTCCCCAATACCAGGTATCCATTGGACAGTTCCAGTACTCAGTTCCCTCACCTCACTGTCTCTACCCACCCTACACTCCCCAATCCCAGGTATCTATTTGACAGTTCCAGTACTCAGAGGCTCCCTCCACCTGTGACTGTGGTGCTCCTCCTAGATGGTCACTCACTTCCTTCTTTCTACTCAGCCCCTGTCCTATCCCCTCTTCCTCTGTGAGCTGCCGGTTCTTGCTCGAGTTCTTGAATATTTGTCAGGGCAGAAATTGTATTTGAAGTAGTTTGTGAACCTACTTGATTCCATTCTCATTCTCATTGGATATATTCAAGAGGGTGTTAGATATGGCCCTTATGGCTAACGGGGTCAAGGGATATGGAGAGAAAGCAGGAAAGGGGTACTGAGGGAATGATCAGCCATGATCTTATTGAATGGTGGAGCAGGCTCGAAGGGCTGAATGGCCTACTCCTGCACCTATTTTCTATGTTTCCATGAATCAGAGAACAGAATTACAGAAGCAGGCTAGTCAGCCTATCGTGGCTGTGCTGGATCTCAATGAACTATCCAGGTAGTCTCATTTCCTTGCCCTTTTCCAATATCCTATTATATGTTTCTTTTGCAAATATTTATCACTTGCTTTTTAAAATATTTGCTTCAAACACTATTTATAGTAGAGTATTCTAAGTGCTAACAACCGTGGGTGTAAAAACAAATCTCCAATCTCTCCTTTTGTACTTTGATGAAGGTTTTAAATTTATGCCCTGTACTTGCATACTCACTGGCAAGTGGAAACTTTTTCCTGATTCACTTTATCAAACCTGCAGCTTTTTTGCTTTGTGTAACTTAACTATTCACTTGATAAATGCAGCCACTGTGGGAGCTTCTAGGCAGTAGGTTCACCCCCTTGAGATATTCAGCTGGTATTAATGGCCATCATTATGTAAAATGATTCATTCTCTTCCCCCCCTTCCCAGCAGTAATAGATTACCCATAAAGGTAAATGTAAATTAGGGTTATTGAGGGAAGAGTTACCTGTATCACCATTTCATACTTATTTTCTAGTGTTAAATTGTTGCCATAGATAAGGCCAGTCATAAATAGGCTACAATTCCAAAAGCCAATTTTTGATTTCTTCACTTTGAAAAATCCCTCTGCTCTTAGATTCACTCTTTTCAACTTCATAATGCACCAGGACTTTTCATGTTTATCTTTCATGATTCATTTGACTGTGTTATGCCAAATTCAGAAATGTAATCTCATAATGAAAACATCTGGCTGGCTTGCAGCAGAGATCATTTTGAAAACATCCACAAAATCTTTGAATGTGGAAATTTTGTGGATTTGCATAGAAATACTGGAACCACAGAAATATCAGTACACAGTGTAAAAAAATGACTATAAAAGCATTATATGTTGAATGGATAAGTGATGCAGTGTATTACTACTAATAATGTCACTACTCATCATCATAGGCAGTCCCTTGAATCGAGGATGACTTGCTTCCACATCAAAATGTTCACAGGTGTTTCAATGAAGGACCTAAAATTCTAGGTCCTGAACTAAATCTTGAAGGGTGGAAGATGCCTGTGTTTGGATTTTTGACTGTTGCACACCAGCCACCACATGGGTTTGACAGAGCTAGGTCTTGGCTCAATAGCAAGGATTAACCAAGACGACTGGAGACCAGCTCTGCTGCACGGACCTAGTGTGCACACATATCCCAGTTTGGGCTGACCCTTGCTGCCCCTGGGCCCTCGCCCCGAACTCACGCCTCTCCTGGGCCCCGATCACGTCCCTCTACAATCTCTCGCCGCTCCTTCGCCCCGACCTCGCTGCTCCTGCAGTACCTGCCCATGCTCCAATCACCGACCTGGACCTTGATGACGTCCCTTTTCACTGCTGTTGCTCTCCTGCTGCAGCACGTACTGCTCCCTGGAGTGGTACACCGCCACACTGCTCCTTCTGCTCCCCGGCCTGCTCACTACTATTACTACTACTATTACAGAGTACTACTACTATATTATTAATGTAGAAAAACATCCCAAGGCACTTCACAGAGCCAAAGAAGGAGTTATCAGAAGGTGACCATAAGCTTGTTCAAAGAGGTGGGTCTTGAGGAGCGTCTTGAAGGAGGAGATGAAGGAGGAGATGTAGATGGGCTAAGGGAGGGCATTTGAAAGCCTGGGTCTAGACAGCTTAAGGCACACCTGCCCAAGGCGGAGCAAAGGAGGGAAATGGTCAAGAAGCCAGTGTTGGAGGAACAGAGTGCTATAGGGGAGGTTGTAGGGCTGAAGGAGGTTACAGGGATAGGAGGGGCAAGGTCACCAAGGGAATTAAACACAAGGATGAGAATTTTAAATTGTAGACACTCAGGGACCAGGAGCCAATGTAGGTCAGCAAGAACAAAAAGTGAGGGTGACTGAGACTTGGTGCAGGATAGGATAAGGGTAGCAGAGTTTTTGATGAGCTGAAGACTACAGAGTGTGAAAGATAGGAAGCTGGCAGGTGAGCTTTTGAATAGTTGCCTCTGGAGGTAACAAAGCCTTGGATGAGCGTTTCAGCAGCAGATAGGCTGAGGCAGGAGCGGAGACAGGTGACGTTTCGAGGAAGAAGAGTCAAAGATCAATACTGGTAGGGCTTTCGATAGTTAGGAGAACAGACAGGCATTTCTGCGGCTGCAGACGTGACTACAGGATGGTATGTTGCCTCTCTGGTGCCAGGGTCAAGGATGTCACTGAACAGCTGCAGGACATTCTGAGGGGGGAGGGTGAACAGCCAGAGGTCGTGGACCATATTGGCACCAATGACATAGTTAGAAAGAGGGATAAGGTCCTGTAGGCAGATTTTAGGAAGCTAGAAAAGAAATTAAAAAGCAGGGCTCAAATAAGAACAAATAAGAAATAGTTGCAGGATTAGGCCATTTTGCCCATGGAGCCTGCTCCGCCATTCAATAAGATCATGGCTGATCTGATCATGGACTCAGTTCCACTTCCCTGAATGCACCCCATAACCCTTTACTCCCTTATCGCTCAAAAGTCTGTCTATCTCCGCCTTAAATATATTCAAAGAATCAGTCTCCACAGCTCTCTGGAGTAATCGCCAGATTATCCCCAGTGCCACGTGTTAGTAAGTACAGAAATAGGAGGATAGAGCAGATGAACGTGTGGCTGGAGAGATGTGCAGGAGGGAGGGCTTTAGATTTCTGAGGCATTGGGATCGTTTCTGGGGGAGGTGGGACCTGTACAAGCTGGATGGGTTGCACCTCAACAGAGCCGGGACTCATATCCTCGTCGGGGCGGGGGGAGGGGTTACTCGTGCTGTTGGGGAGGTTTTAAACTAGTTTAACAGGGGGATGGGAACCTGAGAGTAGAGTCAGAAGGGAGAGAAGAAAAACTGAAAATGGAAGGCAGGAAATTAGTACGTGAGTTTTTAAGGCAGAGGAAACAAAGGCTAGAAAATAGACAACAAGGGAGTTTGGCAGTGCTAAATTGTATATTCTTCAATGCAAGGATATAGGGAATAAGGCAGATGAGCTTAGGGCACAGATAGACACATGGGAGTATGATATAGCTATTACTGAGACATGGCTGAAAGAAGGGCAGAAATGGCAGCTCAACATTCCTGGTTACAGGGTTTTCAGACGAGATAGAGAGATAACAAAGGAGGGGGGCGGTCGCAATATTGATTAAAGAAACAATTACAGCTGTGAGGAGGGATGATATGTTAGAAGGATTATCAAATGAGTTATATGGGTTGAACTGAAGAACAGAAAGGAGGCAATCACACTGCAGGAGTGTACTATAGACCCCCAAACAGAGGAAGATAGAAGAGCAAATTTCTGAGAAGGTCGAAAACAATAGGGCAGTAATAATAGGGGATTTCAAATACCCTAATATTGACTAGGATAGAATTAGTGTGAAAAGTATAGAGGCAGCAGAATTCTTAAAATGAGTTCAGGAGAATCTTTTTAGCCAGTACGTATCAAGCCCAACAAGAGAAGGAATGGTTCTGGACTTAGTTTTAGGGAATGAAGCTGAGAGATGGAAAGGGTATCAGTGGGAGAGCATTGTGATGCTGGTGATCATAATTCAGTTAGATTTAGGGTACTTATGGAAAAGGACAAAGGTGGACCAGGAATAAAAGTTCTCAATTGGGGAAAAGCCAATTTTACTAAGCTGAGGTGTGATTTAGCCAAAGTGGACTGGAAACAGCTACTTGAAGGTAAATCAGTGCCATAGCAGTGGGAGCCATTCAAGGAGGAGATAGTGGGGGTTCTGAGCAAGTATGTTCCCTGAAAGATAAAGGGTGGGACTAACAAATCTAGAGCTCCCTGGATGTCAAGGGGCATACAGGGTAGGATAAAGAAGAAAAGGGAGGCTTATGACAGATACTGAGGGCTCAATACTGCAGAAACCCTACAGCAGTATAGAAAGTGCAGGGGTGAAATTAAAAAGGAAATTAGGAAAGCAAAGAGAGGGTATGAAACAATATTGGCAAGTAAAATCAAGGAAAATCCAAAGATGTTTTATAAATACATTAAGAGCAAGAGGATAACTAAAGAACAATGTGGGCCTGTTAGAGACCATAAAGGTATCCTGTGTGTGGAGGTGGAAGACGTGGATATAGTTCTTAATGAATACTTTGCATCTGTTTTCACAAAAAGAGGGTTGATGCAGACATAAAAACATAGAAACATAGAAAATAGGTGCAGGAGTAGACCATTCGGCCCTTCGAACCTGCACCACCATTCAATAAGATCATGGCTGATCATGCAACTTCAGTACCCCATTCCTGCATTCTCTCCTTACCCCTTGATCCCTTTAGCCATAAGGGCCACATCTAACTCCCTTTTGAATATATCTAATGAACTGGCCTCAACAACTTTCTGTGCTAGAGAATTGCAATCAGGGAGGAGGAGTGTGAAATATTAGATGAAATAAACATAGTTAGAGAGGGGTATCGTTATTAAGGGGTTTAGCATCTTTGAAAGTGGATAAAACCCCAGTCCCAGATGAAATGTATCCCAGGCTATTAAGAGAAGCAAGAAGGAAATAGCAGAGGCTCTGACCATCATTTTCCAATCCTCTATGGCTCCAGGTGTGGTGCCAGAAGACTGGAGGACTACTAACGTTGTGCGGTTGTTTAAAAAGGGAGGAAGGACTAGATCGAATAATTAGAGGCGTATAAGCCTAACCTCGGTGGTAGGAAAATTATTGGAAAAAATTCTAAGGGACAGGTTGAATCGTTTAGAAAGACACGGATTAATCAAGGACAGTCAGCATAGATTTGTTAAGGGAATGTCATGTCTGACTAACTTGATTGCATTTTTGAGGCGGTATCAAGGAGGGTCGATGAGGGCAGTGCATTTGATGTTGTGTATATGGATTTTAGCAAGGCTTTTGATAAGGTCTCACATGGCAGACTGGTCACGAAAGTAAAAGCCAATGGGATCCAGGGCAAAGTGGCAAGTTGAATCCAAAATTGGCTCAGAGGCAAAAAACAAAGCGTAATGGTCGATGGGTGTTTTTGTGACTGGAAGGCTGTTTCCAGTGGGGTTCCGCAGGGCTCAATACTAGGTCCCTTGCTTTTTGTGGTATATATCAATGATTTTGACTTGAATGTAGGGGGTATGATTAAGAAGTTTGCAGATAATACAAAAATTGGCTGTGTGGTTGATAATGAAGAAGAAAGTTGTAGACTGAAAGGAAGCTATCAATGGACTGGTCAGGAGGGCAGAACAGTGGCAAATGGAATTCAATCTGGAGAAGTGTGAGGTAATGCATTTGGGGAAGGCTAACAAGGCAATGGAATACACAATAAATGGTAGGAAATTGAGAAGTGTAGAGGAACAGAAGGACCTTGGAGTGCATGTCCACAGATCCCTGAAGGTAGCAGGACGGCTAGATAAGGTGGTTAAGAAGGTATACGGGATACTTCCCTTTATTAGCTGAGGCATTTAATATAAGAGCAGAAAGGTTAAGCTTGAACTGTATAAAACTCTAGTTTGGCCATAGCTACAGTACTGCGTGAAGTTCTAGTCACCACATTACAGGAAAGAAGTGATTGCACTAGAGTGGGTACAGAGGAGATTTATGAGGATATTGCCTGGACTGGAAAATTTTAGCAATGAGGAAAGTTGAACAGGCTGGGGTTGTTTCGTTTAGAACAGAGGAGGCTGAGGGGAGACTGAATTGATATGTATAAAATTATGAGGGGTCTAGATAGAGTGGATAGGAAGGACTTATTTCCCTTAGCAGAGGGGTCAATAATCATTGGGCACAGATTTAAAGTAAGTGGTCGGAGGTTTAGAGAGGATTTGAAGAGAATGTTTTTCACCCAGAGGGTGGTGGGGGTCTGGAACTCGCTGCCTGAAAGGCTGGGAGAGACAGAAATCCTCATAGCATTTAAAAAGTACTTGGATGTGCACTTAAAGTGCCGTAACCTACAATGCTACAGACCAAGAGCTGGAAAGTGGGATTAGGCTGGATAGCTCTTTGTCGGCCGGCACGGACACGATGGACTGAATGGCCTCCTTCTGTGCTGTAAATTTCTATGATACAATGGAAATAGGCAAACTTAGTGATGGAGAGGATATGGGGTCGAAAGCTCAACTTTGGGTCTTACAAGAAACCAAGGTTGTGAACACTCTGGTTCAACCTGAGACAGTACCCGGGGAGGGGGATGGAATTGACAGCAAGGATCATGGAGTGCATGGTGGGGGCTAAAGATGATGGTTTCAGTCTTCCCAGTGTGGAGGAAATTGTGGCTCATCCAAGACTGGATGTCGGACAAGCAGTCTTACAGCACAAATGCAGTGGTGGGGTCGAGAGAGGTGGTGGAGAGGTGGAGCTGAGTGTACACAGCATGATTATCGAAGCTGACCCCACATGAATCTCTAAAATTATAGAAACATAGAAACATAGAAAATAGGTGCAGGAGTAGGCCATTCGGCCCTTCGAGCCTGCACCACCATTCAATGAGTTCATGGCTGAACATGCAACTTCAGTACCCCATTCCTGCTTTCTCGCCATACCCCTTGATCCCCCTAGTAGTAAGGACTTCATCTAACTCCTTTTTGAATATATTTAGTGAATTGGCCACAACAACTTTCTGTGGTAGAGAATTCCACAGGTTCACCACCCTCTCGGTGAAGAAGTTCCTCCGCATCTCAGTCCTAAATGGCTTACCCTTATCCGTAGACTGTGACCCCTGGTTCTGAACTTCCCCAACATTGGGAACATTCTTCCTACATTTAACCTGTCTAAACCCATCAGAATTTTAAACGTTTCTATGAGGTCCCCTCTCATTCTTCTGAACTCCAGTGAATACAAGCCCAGTTGATCCAGTCGTTCTTGATATGTCAGTCCCGCCATCCCGGGAATCAGTCTGGTGAACCTTCGCTGCACTCCCTCAATAGCAAGAATGTCTTTCCTCAGGTTAGGAGACCAAACTGTACACAATACTCCAGGTGTGGCCTCACCAAGGCCCTGTACAACTGTAGTAGCACCTCCCTGCCCCTGTACTCAAATCCCCTCGCTATGAAGGCCAACATGCCATTTGCTTTCTTAACCGCCTGCTGTACCTGCATGCCAACCTTCAATGACTGATGTACCATGACACCCAGGTCTCGTTGTACCTCCACTTTTCCTAAGCTGTCAGCATTCAGATAATAGTCTGTCTCTCTGTTTTTACCACCAAAGTGGATAACCTCACATTTATCCACATTATGCTTCATCTGCCATGCATTTGCCCACTCACCTAACCTATCCAAGTCACTCTGCAACCTCATTGCATCGTCTTAGTGTCATCTGCAAATTTGGAGATACTACATTTAATCCCCTTGTTTAAATCATTAATGTACAATGTAAACAGCTGGGGCCCCAGGACAGAACTTTGAGTACCCCACTAGTCACTGCCTGCCATTCTGAAAAGTACCCATTTACTCCTACTCTTTGCTTCCTGTCTGCCAACCAGTTCTCAATCCACGCCAGCACACTACCCCCAATCCCATGTGCTTTAACTTTGCACACTAATCTCTTGTGTGGGACCTTGTCGAAAGCCTTCTGAAAGTCCAAATACACCACATCAACTGGTTCTCCCTTGTCCACTCTATTGGAAACATCCTCAAAAAATTCCAGAAAATTTGTCAAGCATAATTTCCCTTTCACAAATCCATGCTGACTTGGACCTATCATGTCACCTCTTTCCAAATGCGCTGCTATGACATCCTTAATAATTGTTTCCATCATTTTACCCACTACCGATGTCAGGCTGACCGGTCTATAATTCCGGTTTCTCTCTCCCTCCTTTTTTAAAAAGTAGGGTTACATTGGCTACCCTCCACTCCATAGGAACTGATCCAGATTCAATGGGATGTTGGAAAATGACTGTCAATGCATCCACTATTTCCAAGGCCACCTCCTTAAGTACTCTGGGATGCAGTCCATCAGGCCCTGGGATTTATCGGCCTTCAATCCCATCAATTTCCCCAACACAATTTCCCAACTAATAAGGATTTCCCTCAGTTCCTCCTCCTTACTAGACCCTCCGACCCCTTTTATATCCGGAAGGTTGTTTGTGTCCTCCTTAGTGAATACCGAACCAAAGTACTTGTTCAATTGGTCCGCCATTTCTTTGTTCCCCGTTATGACTTCCCCTGATTCTGACTGCAGGGGACCTACGTTTATCTTTACTAACCTTTTTCTCTTTACATATCTATAGAAACTTTTGCAATCCGTCTTAATGTTCCCTGCAAGCTTCTTCTCGTACTCCATTTTCCCTGCCCTAATCAAATCCTTTGTCCTTCTCTGCTGAGTTCTAAATTTCTCCCAGTCCCCGGGTTCGCTGCTATTTCTGGCCAATTTGTATGCCACTTCCTTGGCTTTAATACTATCCCTGATTTCCCTTGATAGCCACGGTTGAGCCACCTTCCCTTTTTTATTTTTACGCCAGACAGGAATGTACAATTGTTGTAGTTCATCCATGCGGTCTCTAAATGTCTGCCATTGCCCATCCACAGTCAACCCCTTAAGTATCATTTGCCAATCTATCCTAGCCAATTCACGCCTCATAGCTTCAAAGTTAGCCTTCTTTAAGTTCTGGACCATGGTCTCTGAATTAACTGTTTCATTCTCCATCCTAATGCAGAATTCCACCATATTATGGTCACTCTTCCCCAAGGGGCCTCGCACAACGAGATTGCTAATTAATCCTCTCTCATTACACAACACCCAGTCTAAGATGGCCTCCCCGCTAGTTGGTTCCTTGACATATTGGTCTAAAAAAACCATCCCTTATGCACTCCAGGAAATCCTCCTCCACCGTATTGCTTCCAGTTTGGTTAGCCCAATCTATGTGCATATTAAAGTCACCCATTATAACTGCTGCACCTTTATTGCATGCACCCCTAATTTCCTGTTTGATGCCCTCCCCAACATCACTACTACTGTTTGGAGGTCTGTACACAACTCCCACTAATGTTTTTTGCCCTTTGGTGTTCTGCAGCTCTACCCATATAGATTCCATATCATCCAAGCTAATGTCCTTCCTAACTATTGCCTTAATCTCCTCCTTAACCAGCAATGCTACCCCACCTCCTTTATTTTATTCTATCCTTCCTGAATGTTGAATACCCCTGGATGTTGAGTTCCCAGCCCTGATCATCCTGGAGCCACGTCTCCGTAATCCCAATCACATCATATTTGTTAACATCTATTTGCACAGTTAATTCATCCACCTTATTGCGGATACTCCTTGCATTAAGACACAAAGCCTTCAGGCTTGTTTTTTTAACACCCGTTGTCCGTTTAGAATTTTGCTGTACAATGGCCCTTTTTGTTCTTTGCCTTGGGTTTCTCTGCCCTCCACTTTTCTTCATCTCCTTTCTGTCTTTTACTTTTGCCTCCTTTTTGTTTCCCTCTGTCTCCCTGCATTGGTTCCCATCCCCCTGCCATATTAGTTTAACTCCTCCCCAACAGCACTAGCAAACACTCCCCCTAGGACATTGGTTCCGGTCCTGCCCAGGTGCAGACCGTCCGGTTTGTACTGGTCCCACCTCCCCCAGAACTGGTTCCAATGCCCCAGGAATTTGAATCCCTCCCTGCTGCACCACTGCTCAAGCCACATATTCATCTGCGCTATCCTGCGATTCCTACTCTGACTAGCACGTGGCACTGGTAGCAATCCCGAGATTAGTACTTTTGAGGTCCTACTTTTTAATTTAGCTCCTATCTCCTTAAATTCGTTTCGTAGGACCTCATCCCATTTTTTACCTATGTCGTTGGTACCAATGTGCACCACGACAACTGGCTGATCTCCCTTCCTTTTTAGAATGTCCTGCACCCGCTCCGAGACATCCTTGACCCTTGCACCAGGGAGGCAACATACCATCCTGGAGTCTCGGTTGCGGCCGCAGAAACGCCTATCTATTCCCCTTACAATTGAATCCCCTATCACTATCGCTCTCCCACTCTTTTTCCTGCCCTCCTGTGCAACAGAGCCAGCCACGGTGCCATGAACTTGGCTGCTGCTGCCCTCCCCTGATGAGTCATTCCCCTCAACAGTACCCAAAGCAGTATATCTGTTTTGCAGGGTGATGACCACAGGGGACCCCTGCACTACCTTCCTTGCACTGCTCTTCTTGTTGGTCTTCCATTCCCTATCTGGCTGTGGACCCTTTCCCTGCGGTACGACCAACTCGCTACACGTGCTACTCACGTCATTCTCAGCATCGTGGATGCTCCAGAGTGAATCCACCCTCAGCTCCAACTCCGCAACGCGGTCCGTCAGGAGCTGGAGGAGGATACACTTCCCGCACACGTAGTCGTCAGGAACACTGGTGTCGTCCCTAAGTTCCCACATGGTACAGGAGGAGCATAACACGTGACCGAGCTGTCCTGCCATGACTTAACCCTTAGATAGGCAACAACAATGCTAAAGTTTACTCACTATTATAGAAGAGAAAAAAGAAAAACTACTCACCAATCACCAGCCAATCACTTACCCCCTTGGCTGTGACGTCACCTTGTGATTTCTTTCTACTTCTTTTTTGCCTTCTCTCCCCGCTGCAGCTGCACAAGTACACCTCTCGGACTGCCGCCGCCTCTCGCTGCCGCTGAGCCTTTATAGGCCTCACCAACGTCAGGAACTCCCGCCTCTCGGACTGCCGCCGCCTCTCGCTGCCGCTGAGCCTTTATAGGCCTCACCAATGCCAGGAACTCCCGCCTCTCGGACTGCTGCCGCTGAGCCTTTATAGGCCTCACCAACACCAGGAACTCCCGCCTCTCGGACTGCCGCCGCCTCTTGCTGCCGCTGAGCCTTTATAGGCCTCACCAACGCCAGGAACTCCCGCCTCTTGGACTGCCTAAATCTTTAATGTATATTGTAAATAGCTGGGGTCCCAGCACTGAACCCTGCGGCACCCCATTAGTCACTGCCTTCATTCTGAAAAGGACCCATTTATTCCCACTCTTTGCTTCCTGTCTGCCAATCATTTCTCTATCCACGTCAATACATTACCCCCAATACCTTGTGCCTTAATTTTGCACACTAATCTCTTGTGTGGGACCTTATCAAAAGTCTTTTGAAAGTCCAAATACACCATATTCACTGGTTCTCCCTTATCCACTCTACAAGTTACATCCCCAAAAAACTCTTCGAGATTTATCAAGCATGATTTCCCTTTCATAAATCCATGCTGACTTGGACCGATCCAGTCACTGCTTTCCAAATGCGCTGCTATTACATCTTTAATAATTGATTCCAGCATTTTCCTCACCACCGATGTCAGGCTATAATTCCCTGTTTTCTCTCTCCCTCCTTTTTTAAAAAGTGGGGTTACATTAGCTACCCTCCAATCCATAGGAACTGATCCAGAGTCCATGGAATGTAGAAAACTGACCACCAATGCATCTACTATTTCTAGGGCCACTTCCTTAAGTACTCTGGGATGCAGACTATCAGGCCCTGGGGATTTATCGGCCTTCAGTCACTTCAATTTCCCTAACACCATTTCCTGACTAATAAGGATTTCCCTCAGTTCCCCCTTCTCACTAGACCTGTGGTCCCCTAGTATTTTCGGGAGGTTATTCATGTGGTTCTTAGTGAAGACAGAAGCAAAGTATTTGTTCAATTGGTCTGCCATTTCCTTGTTCCCCATTATAAATTCACCAGATTCTGACTACATTAGTCTTCACTAATCTTTTTCTCTTCACATATCTATAGAAGCTTTTGCAGTCAGTTTTTATATTCCCTGCAAGCTTACTCTCATACTCTTATTTTCCCCTTCCTAATTAAACTCTTATTCCTCCTCTGCTGAATTCTAAATTTCTCCCAGTCCTCAGGTTTGCTGCTTTTTCTGGCCAATTTATATGCCTCTTCCTTGGGTTTAACACTTTCCCTAATTTCCCTTGATAGCCATGGTTGAGCCACCTTCCCTTTTTTTATTCTTATGTCACACAGGGATGTACAATTGTTGTAGTTCATCCATGTGATATTTAAATGTTTGCTATTGCCTATCCACCGTCAACCTTTTAAGTATCATTCTCCAGTCTATCTTAGCCAATTCACGTCTCATACCGTCGAAGTTTCCTTTCTTTAAGTTCAGGACCCTAGTGTCTGAATTAACTGTGTCATTCTCCATCTTAATGAAGAATTCTACCATATTATGGTCACTCTTCCCCAAGGGGCCCCGCACGACCAGATTGCTAATTAATCCTCTCTCGTTACAGAAGACCCAGTCTAGGATGGCCTGCCCTCTAATTGGATCCTCGACATATTGGTCTAGAAAACCATCCCTTATACACTCCAGGAAATGCTCCTCCACAGTATTGCTAACAGTTTGGTTAGCCCAATCAATATGTAGATTAAAGTCACCCATGATAACTGCTGTACCCTTATTGCACGCGTTCCTAATTTCCTGTTTGATGCCATCCCCAACATCCCTACTACTGTTTGGTGGTCTGTACACAACTCCCACTATGTTTTCTGCCCTTTGGTGCTTCGCAGCTCTACTTATAGATTCCACATCATCCACGTTAATGTCCTTCATTACTATTGCGTTAATCTGCTCTTTAACCAGTAATACTACCCAACCTCCTTTTCCTTCCTGTCTATCCTTCCTGAATATTGAATACCCCTGGATGTTGAGTTCCCAGCCTTGGTTACCCTGGAGCCATGTCTCCGTAATCCCAATTACATCATATCCATTAACTGCTATCTGCACAGTTAATTCATCCACCTTATTACGAATGCTCCTCACCTTGAGACTCAGAGACATCAGGCTTGTTTTTTTAACACTCTTTGTCCTTTTAGAGTTATGTTGTAATGTGATCTTTTTGATTTTTCTGCCCTCCACTCTTGCTTTTCTCCTTCCTACCTTTTGCTTCTGCCCACTTTTTTACTTCCCTCTGCCTCCCTGCATAGATTCCCATCCCCCTGCCATTTTAGTTTAAACCCTCCCCAACAGCACTAGCAAACACTCCGCCTGGGACATTGGTTCCGGTCCTGCCCAGGTGCAAACCGTCCAGTTTGTACTGGTTCCACCTCCCCCAGAACCGGTTCCAATGTCCCAGGAATTTGAATCGCTCCCTTCTGCACCACTCCTCAAGCCACGTATTCATCTGAGCTATCCTGCTATTTCAACTCTGACTAGCACGTGGCACTGGTAGCAATCCTGAGATTACTATCTTTGAGGTCCTACTTTTAAATTTAACTCCTAGCTCCCTAAATTCAGCTTGTAGGACCTCATGCCGTTTTTTACCTATATCGTTGGTACCTATATGTACCACGACAACTGGCTGTTCACCCACCCCCTCCAAAATGTCCTGCAGCCGCTCTGAGACATCCTTGACCCTTGCACCAGGGAGGCAACATACCATCCTGGAGTCTCAGTTGCGACCGCAGAAATGCCTATCTATTCCCCTTACAATAGAATCCCCTATCACTATAGCTCTCCCACTCTTTTTCCTGCCCTCCAGTGCAGCAGAGCCACCCCTGGTGCCATCTGGGTTGCCACTGACTGCGCAAGACCTGCACTTTAGGAAGCAGTGGCCCTTAGACACTGCTACTTGCAACATAAAGGCGTCTTTTACTTCTACTTGCAAGATATTTGAGAACTTATGGCAGATTAAACTGGCTGAACTTGTTTTACGGGAATTGCAAGCATATTTCAGTCGCCAAAGACAGTCTGTTATGAATGGAACTGTACAAATGTAATGTCTTTTTAGAAGTCAATGGAAATATTTCCTATGAGTTATAAAACAATAGCTTAACCTCAAAATTGCTGGCAGCTGGCAAAAAAATCAAAAATTTCCATTGTCACTTAAAATTTTTTTAGCCCAAAACCTTGGCCTTCCGAACCTCTCTTAAAGGCTGATTTTAACTGCCTGTGCCAGGCAGGAATAGGGCTGCAGTTCTACGTAATTAATGGTGCTGGACATATTTTCACTCCCGATTCACTTGGCACCGTTTTGATGGGGGCTTTCTTAGGCGGACACCTCATTAATGGGTCCAATGACGTCAATTGTAACCTGATGCCACTTTAAGTTTAACAAGCAGTCATTATGCACACCGCCGGACTTATCCAGTACTACTGTGTGGTACAAGCTGGAAACATTATTTGGAAGTCTTATTTAAAGGGGCACTCACCTGCAAGTACTCAGATCATTTGCAATTCAGCTGGATGGAGCTTTTCAGAAAAGTTTGCGCCTTGGAAATCGCATAGTTCTGTTACAAGCCTTCAAGAAGCTCAATGGGATGGTGACTGCACAGTACGCAACACCGTCATTCAGGCCACCCTGGTTATAGGAAGAAGAGCAGCAGCAGCAGCAGAAAGAGTTTTGTGCAACTTCATGGTGTCGCAGTTGGGGATCTCATGGGCTGCTCATAGGTGTCCTTACCCTGCCCATGGAGTCTTTAGTACCAGAATCACCTGCACCAAGTTTTCCAAGAAGCAGTTTGTCAGGAGGCTGTGTTTCTCCAGCAAGACTTTCACAGACTATTACGGACTCCTGCAGCAAGACCTACAACCCACTCTCCCAGCTGGCCATGATTTGTCTGCGGCTGTAAAAGTGACGATGGCCCCCAATTCTTTCACCTCAGGCTCTTTCCAGGCTGCAGCAGGTGACATCAGTCATATCAGTCAATCTGTAGTTCATGACTTCATCCGGCAAGTCACTGACACCCATTTTGCCAAAGCCAACCAATTTATAGCGTTTCCTCCAAATTCAGCCATCTAAGCAGCTCCCAATGAGTGAACAGCCTTCATGAACAGAAAAGGCTTTTACTCACTTAATATTCACCTGGTGAGTGATCAACAACAGCACATAATGCAGGGCTGTGTCTGCTTTCCTATTTATCTGCATACTGCACCAGTCCTCCATTCTCCCACTTTTTGAACTAGCTCAGTAAGTTAGAGACTGACTACTTGGGAACAAGAGCTATCCCTCTTTACACTTCACTCATAACACCTCTACGAAACCCACACTCAAGGCTGAAAGGAGGTACAACCTGAGCCATGCGGCCACTAGAGCCATCATTGAGCAGGCTATTGGAATGCTGAGGGCAGATCATTTGGGATCAGAGAGGAAAAGGACAGAGGGCATAGTGAAAATACGACAAGGGGTGAAATTTAAAGGAGGGATGGGGTCAGAAGTAAGTCAAGAGAAACAGGGATCCAAGAATCACTGAAGCTTGTGATCCTTGCAGGAAGTGTCATTAGCTGGAGGAGCTCAAGCTCCAAGTTTCGGAGCTTGAGTAACAGCTGGCGCCACTGCAGTGCATCTGTGAGGCTGAGAACAGGTTTCAGGAGGTGGTATCCCCGCAGTGTAAGAGTGTGAGGCAGAGAGGGAGTGGTGACAGTCAGACAGACAAGGAGGACCAGGCAGCTAGTGCAGGAGTCCCCTGAGTGCATCTCACTGTCTAATCAGTGCGGGTGAGGGCGATGTTTCCTCTGGGGAGTACAGCCAGAGCCAAGTCCATGGTACCACAGGTGACTCAGCTTTACAGGGGGGTGGAGGGGAAGATCGTGAAAGCAATAGTGGTAGGAGATTTGATAGTTAGGGGAATAGACAGGTGTTTCTGCGGCTGCAGACGTGATTCCAGGATGGTATGTTGCCTCCCGGGTGCCAGAGTCAAGGATGTCACTGAGTGGCTGCAGAACATTCTGAGGGAGAAAGGTGAACAGCCAGAGGTCGAGGTCCATATTGGTATCAACAACATAGGTCATAGAAATCATCATAGGCAGTCCCTCAGGATCAAGGAGGACTTGCTTCCACTCTCTAAATGAGTTCTTTGATGGCTGAACAATCCGATACGGGAGCCACAGACCCTGTTACAGGTGGGACAGACATTCATCGGGGGAAGGGGTCGGTAGGGCTGGTTTGCCGCCTGCTCCTTCCACTGCCTGCGCATGGCCTCTTCATGCTCCTTGCGTCGAGATTCGAAGAGCTCAACGCTCTCCCAGATGGACTTTCTCCACCCCGGGCGGTCTGCAGCCAGGGTCACCCAGGTGTCAGTGGTGATGTTGCACTTTACCAGGGAGGCTTTGAGGGTGTCCTTATAACGTTTCTGCTGTCCTCCTTTGGCTCGTTTACCATGAAGGAGCGCCGCATAAAGCATTTGCTTAGGGAGTCTCGTATCTGGCATGCGAACTATGTGGCCTGCCCAGTGAAGCTGATTGAGTGTGGTCAGTGCTTCAATACTGGGGATGTTAGCCTGGTCAAGAACACTGATGTTGGTGCGCCTGTCCCCCCAGGAGATTTGCAGGATCTTGCGGAGACATCGTTGGTGATATATCTCCAGCGACTTGAGGTGCCTTCTGTACATCGTCCATGCCTCAGACCCGTACAGGAGGGCGGGTATGACTACAGCCCTGTAGACCATGAGTTTGGTGGTAGATTTGAGGGCCTGGTCTTCAAATACTCTTTTCCGCATGCGGCCGAAGGCTGCGCTGGCGCACTGGTGGTGATGCTGAATCTCCGCATCAATGTCTGCCTTTGTTCATAAGAGGCTCCCGAGATATGGGAAATGGTCCACGTTATCCAGGGCCGCGCCGTGGATCTTGATGATTGGAGGACAGTGCTGTGCGGCGGTGACAGGCTGGTGAAGGACCTTTGTCTTACAGATGTTAAGCGTAAGGCCCATGCTTTCATATGCCTCAGTGAATACATTGACTATATCCTTAAGTTCAGAAGTGCACAGACGCAGGCAGCTCAATGACCGAGGTTGGAGTGATCTTGGACCTGGCCTGGAGGTGGTGTGTGCTAAATAGTTTCCCACTGGTTCTGTAGTTTAATTCCACTCCAGCGGGGAGCTTGTTGATTGTGAGGTGGAGCATGGTGGCGAGGAAGAGTGAGAAGAGAGTTGGGGCAATGACGCAGCCCTGTTTGACCCCGGTCCAGACGTGGATTGGGTCTGTAATGGCTCCGTTGGTAAGGATCACGGCCTGCATGTCATGCAAAACAACATTGCAGACAGCTCAAGGCTCAGATCCAACAAAAAACTCGGGACGTAAAGAACAGGTGGTGAATGGAGAAAGCACAGGAGATACAACTGGCCGACAGCCACGATATGCGAGGATTCTTCACTGCAGTCCAAGGCTACCTATGGTCCAAACTCCCAAGGCCCTACCCCACTCCTGGCCAAGAACGGAGGGCATAATTTCGCCCATTGAATTCAGCGACGAGGCAAGCCCCATCGTCCTTGTCCTAAAAGCGGATGGCTCGGTCAGGATCTGTGGCGACTACAAGGCCACTATCAACCGAGTGTCACTACAAGACCAATACCCACTTCCGAGAGCGGAGGGTCTTTTTGCCACATTGGCAGGCGGCAAGCTGTTCACCAAATTGGACCTCACTTCGGCCTACATGACCCAGGAACTGGCCGAAGAATCCAAGCTACTGACCACCATCACTACGCACAAGGGGCTGTTTGTCTACAACAGGTGTCCATTTGGCATTCGATCAGTGGCCACTATCTTTCAAAGGAACATGGAAAGCCAGCTCAAATCCATCCCTGGAACAATCGTATTTCAGGACGACATCCTTATCACGGGTCGAGACACCGAGAAACACCTCCACAACCTGGAGAGGTGCTATGCCGACTGGACCGGGTAGGCCTGCGACTAAAGAAGCCCAAGTGTGTGTTTTTGGCCCCAGAGGTCGAGTTTTTGGGCAGGAGGGTTGCCGCAGATGGGATCTGGCCTACCGAATCCAAAACGGAGGCGATTCGTCATGCACCCAGGCCCGGCAACACATCAGGCTTCCACTGGCCACCACAGAGGGGGCAGCGGAGCAAAGCACTGAGATGGTCATGGCCATTGAAGCCTTTGACAGTGCAGGCTCCCCCATCACAGCCCGCCAGATCAAAATCTGGACCAACAGAGATCCCCTCCTATCCTTGATTAAGAAATGTGTCCTGACTAGGGATTGGGCGCCCACACACGGAGCATGCCCCGAGGAAGTCAGACTGTTTCACAGACGGATGGATGAGCTCTCCATCCAAGCCGACTGCCTACTATGTGGCAGCCGGGTAGTCATGCCTCAGAAAGGAAGGGAAGCATTCATCAGGGAACTCCACAGCGAGCACCCAGGCATTGTGCTCATGAAGGCCATTGCCCGGTCACATGTATGGTGGCCGGGAATGGACTCAGACCTGAAACACTGTGTTCGCAGGTGCACGACGTGTGCCAGCTGGGCAATGCCCCCAAGGAGACCCCACTCAGCCCGTGCCCCTGGCCCACCAGGCCATAGTCACGTATTCACGTAGACTACGCGGGCCCATTCATGGGAAAAATGTTCCTCATTGTTGTTGATACGTACTCGAAACGAATCGAGTGCATCGTATTGAATTCGTGCACGACATCCACCACTGTGGAAAATCTGCATGCAGTCTTTGCAACCCACGGTTTGCCGGACATCCTGGTTAGCGACAACGGCCCGTGTTCATGTCGGGTAATGGCATCAAGCATGTCAGGACGGCACCGTTCAAACCGGCTTCCAATGGTCAGGCGGAACGTGTGGTCCAAATCATAAAACAGGACATGCTCCGGATTCAAGGACCCTCCCTTCAATGCTGCCTATCGCACCTCCTGCTGGCCTATAGGTCCCGAAAGCATTCACTCATGGGAGTCCCGCCCGCGGAACTACTCAAGAAATGTACACTGAAAACTTGGCTGTCCCTCATTCATTCTATCCTGTCAGACATTGTTGAGGGCAAGCGCCAGTCCCAAAATGAGTGCCATGACCGTAACTCAAAGGGGAGATGTATAGAAATCGATGACCCTGTATTTGTTCTTAATCATGCTTTGGGGCCCAAGTGGCTTGAGGGTACTGTAATTGGCAAAGAGGGGAATAGGGTCATAGTGGTCAGACTTAACAATGGGCATATATGCCGCAAGCATCTGGACCAAGTAAAAAAAAGGTTCAGCATGGGCACTGAGGAACCTGAGGAAGATCATGAGATGTTGCCCACACCACCACCAGTGAACGAGCAACAAGAACATTCAGCAGCATGCACAGTCCCTGCGGCCAGCCCGGACAAGCCGGAATCGCCACAGGTGACAGAGACGCATGCCAAGGCTCAACAACCAGAGCCCCAACTGCGGCGCTCCACGAGAGAGCATCGACCGCCTGAAAGACTTAATGTTGACCCCATAAGATGTTTGGGGGGGGAGGGAGGGAGGTGATGTCATGTATGTAACCGTCATGTAACTGTAACCTTCATAACAACACTGCTTATTGTATACACCTAAGAAATGCACACCTTGACCACAGGGGGTGAACTTGTGGGAGACACTCCTCACCTGGTCATCCAGGTATATAAAGGGAGGTCCCACGCAGGGTCATCACTCCTTGGTCCTGTGAATAAAGGTTCAGGTCACAGAGTGACCTTGACTGCAGAATGTGCCTCGCGTGAATTTATAGTAGTGTGTAAGGACATTACAAGTATCATAAGGTTCAGATTAGCAATGGAAAAGGACAGAGAGCAATCTAGACTAAAAATTCTTAATTAGAGGAAGGTCACTTTCAGTGAGTTGAGAATGGATCTGGCCCGGGTAAACTGGAATCATAGATTGGCAGGCAAAACTATAACCGAATAATGGAATGTTTTTAGAGAGGAAGTGGTTCAGGTAAAGTCGAGGTACATTCCCACAAAGGGGAAAAGATAGGGCAACCAAAGTCAGAGCTCCCTGGATGACAAAAGAGATAGAGAGTAAGATGAAGCAGAAAAAGGGGGTGTTTGACAGATGTCAGGTTGAGAATACGTGAGAACCAGGCTGAATATAGAAATTTCACAGGGGAAGTGAAAAAGGCAATAGGAGGGGCAAAGAGAGAGTATAAGAATAGATTGACAGCTAATATAAAAGGGATTCCACAAATCTTCTATAGGCATATAAATAGTAAACGGGTAGTAAGAGGAGGGGTGGGCCCGATTAGGGACAAAAATGGATACCTACACATGGAGGCAGAGGGCATGGCTGAGGTACTTAATGACTACTTTGCATCTGTCTTTACCAAGGAAGAAGATGCTGTCAGAGTCATAGTGAAAGAGGAGGTAGTTGAGATACTGGATGGAATAAAAATTGATAAAGAGGAGGTACTAGAACGGTTGTATTTAACGTTCAAATCCCACCATAGCAGCTGAGGAATTTAAATTCAGTTAATTAACGAAATCTGGAAAGAAAGCTAATGTTAGAAATGAAACTATCAGATTGTCGTAAAAACCCATCTGGTTCACTAGTATCCTTTAGTGTCCTTTAGGCAAGGAAATCTGCCTTTCTTAACTGATCAGGCCTATATGTGACTCTAGACCCACATGCGATTTACTCTTAACTCTAAAATGGCCTAGCAAGCCATACAGTTCTAACGAACCTCTAAAATAATAAGAATAAAGTCTGGTATCGATTTGGGCACCGGCTTCAGACCCGACAACAGCACACCCAGCACAGTCGACCCTGCAAAGTCCTCCTCACCAACATGTGGGGGCTTGTGCCAAAATTGGGAGAGCTGTCCCACAGACTCGTCAAGCAACAGCCTGACATGGTCATGCTTACACAATCATACATTTCCGCCAATGTCCCAGACTCCTCCATCACCATCCATGCGTATGTCCTGTCCGACCGGCAAGACAGACCCACCCAAGGTGGCGGTACAATGGTATACAGTCAGGAGGGAGTGGGCCTGGGCGTCCTCAGCATTGACTCTGGATCACATGAAGGCTTATGGCTTCAGGTCAAGCATGGTGATTACCACCTATCGCCCTCCCTCAGCTGATGAATCAGTACTCCTCCATATTAAACACCATTTGGAAGAAGCACTGAAGGTAGCAAGGGCACAGAATGTACTCTGGGTGGGGGACTTCAATATCCATCATCTTTGTAGCACCACTTCTGACTGAGCTGGCTGAGTCCTGAAGGACATAGCTGCCAGACTAGGCCTGCAGCAGGTGGTGAGTGAACCAACACGAGGGAAAAACCTACTTGTCCTCGACCTGACCAATCTACCTGTCTCAGATGCATCTGTCCATGACAGCATTAGTAGCAGTGATCACTGCACAATCCTTTTGCAGACAAAGTCCCATCTTCACACTGAAGACACCCTCCATCGTGCTAACTGGGATAGATTCAGAATAGATGTAGCAACTCAAAACTGGGCATCCATGAGGCACTGTGGGCCATCAGCAGCAGCAGAAATGTATTCCACAACAATCTGTAACCTCATGGCCCATCAAGCCAGGGACCAACCCTGGTTCAATGAGGAGTGCAGAAGAGCATGCCAGAAGCAGCACCAGGCGTATCTACAACTGAGGTACCAACCTGGAGATGCTGCAACACAGGACTGCATACATGCTAAACAGCGGAAGTAGCATTCCATAAACAGAGCTAAACGATCCCACAATCAACGGATCAGATCAAAGCTCTGCAGTCCTGGCACATCCAGTCGTGAATGGTGGTGGACAATTAAACAACTAATGGGAGGAGGAGGCGCCATGAATAACCCCTTCCTCAATAATGGCGGAGCCCAGCATATGAGTGCAAAAGGCAAGGCTCAAGCGTTTGCAACCATCTTCAGCCAGAAGTGCCAAGTGGCTGAACCATATCGGCCTCCTCCTGAGGTCCCCACCATCACAGAAGCCAGTCTTCAGCCAATTCGATTCACTCCAAGTGATATCAAGAAACGGCTGAATGCACTGGATATAGCAAAGGCTATGCACCCTGGCAACATCCCGGCTGTCATGCTGAAGACTAAGCTGTTCCAGTACCAGTACACTGGCATCTACCTGAAAACTGCTCAGATATATCCTGTCCATAAAAAGCAGGACAAATCCAATCTGGCCAATTACTGCCCCATCAGTCTACTCTCAATCATCAGCAAAGTGATGGAAAGTGTCATCGCCAATGCTATCAAGCGGCACTTACTCATAACCACCTTACGCTGCTCAGTTTGGGTTTCACCAGGATCACTCGGCTCCAAACCTCATTACAGCCTTGGTCCAAACTGTCCTTGACATCAAGGAGCCCTAGTAAAATTGAAGTCAATGGGAATTAGGGGTAAAACTCTCCACTGGCTGGAGTCATACCTAGCACAAAGGAAGATGGTTGTAGTGGTTGGAGGTCAATCATCCCAGCCTGAGCACATCGCTTCAGGGGTTTCTCAGGGCAGTGACCTAGGCCCAACCACCTTCAGCTGCTTCATCAATGAGCTTCCCTCCATCATAAGGTCAGAAGTGGGGATGTTCACTGATGACTGCACAGTGTTCAGTTCCATTCGCAACTTCTCAGAAAATGAAGCAGTCCATGCCCACATGCAGCAAGACCTGGACAACAGTCAGGCTTGGGCTGATAAGTGGCAAGTAACATTCACACTACACAAGTGCCAGGCAATGACCATCTGTAAACAAGCAAGAGTCCAACCACCACCTCTTGATATTCAAGGGCATTACCATTGCCGAATCCCCCACCATCAACATCCTGGGGGTCACCATTGACCAGAAACTTAACTGGACCAGCCACATAAATACAGTGGCAACAAGAGCAGGTCAGAGGCTGGGTGTTCTACAGTGAGTGTCTCAACTCCTGACTCCCCAAAGCCTTTCCACCATTTACAAGGCACAAGTCAGAAGTGTGATGGAATACTCTCTACTTTCCTGGAGGAGTGCAGCTCCAACAACACTCAAGAAACTCGACACCATCCAGGACAAAGCAGCCCGCTTGATTGGCACCCATCTATCACCTTCAACATTCACTCCCTCCACCACCAGCTCCGTGGCTACAGTGCATACCATTTTTAGGATGCACTGCAGCAACTAACCACAGCTTCTTCGGCAGCACTTCCCAAACCCACGACCTCAACCACTTAGAAGGACAAGGGCAGCAGGCGAATGGGAACACCATCACCTACAAGTTCCCCTTCAAGTTACATACCATCATGACTTGGAAATATATCGCCATTCCATCATTGTTGCTGGGCCCAAATCCTGGAACTCCCTCCCTAATAGCACTGTGAGAGTACCTTCACCACAAGGAATGCAGCGGTTCAAGAAGGCAGCTCACCACCACCTTCTCAAGGACAATTACAGATGGGCAATAAAAGCTGGTCTTGCCAGCGACGCTCACATCCTGAAACAATTTTTTTTTAAATGCCACCAGGACTGGTTGATGTGATGTACATGGACTTCCAAATGGCGTTTGATAAAGTTTTCCAGCAAAGTTGAAGCCCATGGAATAAAAGAGACAATGGCAGCATGGATATGAAATTGGCAACGTGACAGAAAACAGAGAGTAGTGGTTAATGTGTTCCCCAGGGGTTGGTACTAGGACCACTGCTTTTCTTGATATATATTAATGACTTGGACTTGGGTGTGCAGAGCACAATTTAAAAATTTTCAGAAGACACAAAACTTGGAAGTATAGTGTACAGGGAGGAGGATAGTCCTAGACTTCAAGAGGACATAGACAGGCTGGTGGAATGTGCAGACATGTGGCAGATGAAATTTAACACAGAAATGTGCGAAGTGATACATTTTGGTAGGAAGAATGAGGAGAGGCAATATAAACTAAAGGGTACCATTCTAAAGCGGGTGCATGAACAGAGAGACCTGGGGATATATGTGCACAAATCATTGAAGATGGCAGAGCAGGTGGAGAAAACGATTAAAAATAGCATACAAGATCCTGGGCTTCATAAATAGAGGCATAGAGTACAAAAGCAAGGAAGTTATAATGAACCGTTATGAAACACTGGTTCAGCCTAAACTGGAGTACTGTGTCCAATTCTAGGCACCGCATTTTAGGAAAAATGAGAAGACCTTAGAGAGGGTGTAGAAAAGATTTATAAGAATGGTTCCAGGAATGAGGGGCTTCAGTTTTGTTGATAGACTGTATACGCTGGGGTTATTTTTCTTAGAGCAGAGCAGGACATTTTGGGGGAGAGGGTGAACAGCCAAAGGTCGTGGTCCATATCGGGACCAATGGCGTGGTAGAAAGAGGAATAAGATCCTGCAGGCAGAGTTTAGAGAGCTAGAAGAGAAATTAAAAAGCAGGACCTCAAAGATAGTAATCTCCGGATTACTCCCGATGCCACGAGCTAGTGAGTACAGAAACAGGAATATAGATGAATGCATGGCTGGAGAGATGGTGCAGGAGGGAGGGCTTTAGTTTCCTGAGGCATTGGGATTGCTTCTGGGGGAAGTGGGACCTGTACAAGCCGGATGAGTTGCACCTCAACAGAGCCGGGACCAATATCCTCACAGGTAGAGGTTGCTACTGCTGTTGGGGAGGGTTTAAACTAGCTTGACAGGAGGATGGGAACCTGAAAATAGATTCAGTAGGGAGGGGAGTAAAGCTGAAATTAGAAAACAAAAATAAAGAAAGTGAGTTTGAAGGAGAGAGGAAACAAGCAGGAAAATAGGGTTAAAAAAAACAAATTTAAAGGCGCTTTGTCTAAATGCACATAGCATTCGTAACAAAATAGATGAGTTGATGTCACTAATTGAGACAAATGGGTATGATCTGATAGCCATTGCAGAGACGTGGTTGCAAGGTGACCAGGACTGGGAACTAAATATTATGGGGTACTTGACAATCCGGAAGGACAAACAGAAAGAAAAAGGATGTGGGGTAGCTTTGTTGATAAAGGATGGAATCACTGCAATAGTGAGAAATGATATTGGCTCAAATTATCAGAATGTTGAAACAGTTTAGGTGGAGATAAGGAATAATAAGGGGGAAAAGTCACTGGGGGTGTAGTCGATAGGCCCCCTAACAGTAACAACTCTGTTGATTGGAACATAAACCAGGAAATAGTGGGGGCTTGTAAAAAGGGAACAGCAATAATCATGGGTGATTTTACCCTCCCCATTGATTGGACAAATCAAATTGGCCTGCGTAGCCTTGAGGAAGAGTTCATAGAGTGATTAAGGGACAGGTTCCTTGAGCAGTATGTAACGGAACCAACCAGGTGGCAGGCTATCTTAGATCTGGTTCTATGTAGTGAGACAGGATTAATAAACAATCTCCTCGTAAAGGATCCCCTTGGAATGAGTGATCATAGCATGGTTGAATTCCAAATTCAGATGGAGGATGGGAAAGTTATATCTCAAACCAGCGTACTAAGCTTAAATAAAGGAGACTACAAAGGTATGAGGGCAGAGTTGGCTAAAGTGGACTGGGAAAATAGATTAAAGTGTAGGATGGTTGATGATCAGTGGTGTACATTTAAGGAGATATTTCACAACTCCCAAGACAAATACATTCCAGTGAGGAGGAAAGGATGTAAAAGAAAAGATAGCCATCCGTGGATAACTAAAGAAATAAAGGACGATATCCAATTAAAAACAAGGGTATACAACATGGCCAAAATTAGTGGGAGGACAGAAGATTGGGAAGCTTTTAAAAGCCAGCAAAGAATGACAAAAAAATGATTAAGAAAGGGAAGATAGACTATGAAAGTAAACTAACATGAAATATAAAAACAGATAGCAAGAATTTCTATAGGTACATAAAAAGGAAAAGAGTGGCTAAAGTAAATGTTGGTCCCTTAGAGGCCAAGACCGGGGAATTAGTAATGGGGAACATGGAGATGGCAGAAACTCTGAACAAATATTTTGTATCAGTCGTTACGGTAGAGGACACTAACAATATCCCAACAGTGGCTAGTCAAGGGGCTATGGGGGGGAGGAACTGAACACAATCACAATCACAAAGGAGGTGGTACTCAGTAAGATAATGGGACTAAAGGCAGATGAATCCCCTGGACCTGATGGCTTGCATCTTCGGTCTTAAGGGCAGGAGCGGCAGGGATAGTGAATGCATTGGTTGTAATTTATCAAAATTCCCTGGATTCTGGGGAGATCCCAGCAGATTGGAATATTGCAAATTTAATGCCCCTATTTAAAAAATGAGGCAGACAAAAAGCAGGAAACTATAGACCAGTTAGCCTAACATCTGTGGTTGGGAAAATGTTGGAGTCCATTATTAAAGAAACAGTAGCAGGACATTTGGAAAAACATAATTCATTCAGACAGAGTCAGCATGGATTTATGAAAGGAAAGTCATGTTTGACAAATTTGCTGGAATTCTTTGAGGATGTAACGAATAGAGTGGATAAAGGGGAATCAGTGGATGTGGTGTATTTGGACTTCCAGAAGGCATTTGACAATGCATTTGCCAAATAAAAGTTTACTGCACAAGATAAAAGTTCACATGGTTGAGAGTGATATATTAGCATGGATAGAGGATTGGCTAACTAACAGAAAACAGAGAGTCGGGATAAAAGGTTCATTCTCGGGTTGGCAACCAGTAACTAGTGGGGTGCCGCAGGGATCAGTGCTGGGACCCCAACTATTTACAATCTATATTAATGACTTGGAAGAAGGGACTGAGTGTAACATAGCCAAATTTGCTGACGTTACAAAGATGGGAGGGAAAGCAATGTGTGCGGAGGACACATAAAATCTGCAAAAGGACATAGACAGGCTAAGTGAGTGGGCAAAAATTTGGCAGATGGAATATAATGTTGGAAAGTGTGAGGTTATGCACTTTGGCAGAAAAAAAATCAAAGAGCAAGTTATTATTTAAATGGAAAAAAATTGCAAAGTGCTGCAGTACAGTGGGACCTGGGGGTACTTGTGCATGAAATACAAAAGGTTAGTATGCAGGTACAGCAAGTAATCTGGAAGGCCAATGGAATCTTGGCCTTTATTGCAAAGGGGATGGAGTATAAAAGCAAGGAAGTCTTGCTACAGTTATATAAGGTATTGGTGAGGCCACACCTAGAATGCTGTGTACATTTTTGGTTTCCATATTTAATAAAGGATATACTTGTTTTGCAGGCAGTTCAAAGAAGGTTCACTAGGTTGATTCTGGAGAGAAGAGGGTTGACTTATGAGGAAAGGTTGAGTAGATTGGGCCTCTACTCATTGAAATTCAGAAGAATGAGAGGTGATCTTATCGAAACGTATAAGATTATGAGGGGGCTTGACAAGGTGGATGCAGAGAGGATGTTTCCACTGATAGGGGAGACTAAAACTAGGGGGCATAATCTTAGAATTACGGGCCGCCCATTTAAAACTGAGGAGGAATTTCTTCTCTCAGAGGGTTGTAAATCTGTGGAATTCGCTGCCTCAGAGAGCTGTAGAAGCTGGGTCATTGAATAAATTTAAGGCAGAGATAGACAGTTTCTTAACCGATGAGGGAATAAGGGGTTATGGGGAGCAGGCAGGGAAGTGGACTTGAGTCCATGATCGAATCAGCCATGATCGTACTAAATGGTGGAGCAGGCTCGAGGGGCCGTATGGCCTACTCCGGCTCCTATTTCTTATGTTCTTATGTTCTTATGTAAGGTTGAGAGGAGATTTTATAGAGGTGTTCAAAATCATGAAGGGTCTAGACAAAGTAGATAGAGAGAAACTGTTCCCATTGGTGGAAGGGTTGAGAACCAGATGATACAGATTTAAGATGATTGGCAGAAGAACCAAAGGCAATATGAGGAAAAATGTTTTTACGTAGCGATTGGTTAGGATCTGGAATGCACTGCCTAAAAGGCAGACTCAATTGTCGCTTACAAAAGGGAATTGGATAAATACCTGACGGAAAAAGCTTTGTAGGGCTACGGGGAAAGGCCGGGGGAATGAGAATAGCTGAAGTGCTTTTGCAGAGAGTCAGCACTAGCTCGACAGGCCAAATGGCTTCTTTCTGTGTTGTAACTAATATGTCCTTACTACACAGTATAAATGCACACGAGGCCCATACTTGAGAGAAGATCACTCTGTGACCAGTTATCTTTATTACCAAGACCTCAAGAGAGCGACGGTGGGTGGAGCTCCCCTTTTATACCAGAAAGTCCAGGTTAGGAGTGTCTCCCACAAGTTCGCCCCCTGTGGTCAGTGTTCTCAAGGTGTACAACGTAGGTCAGCTTCTACATGGATTACAATGACAGTTGAATACATGACATCACCTCCCCCCCCAAAGTCTTATTGGGATCACAGGTTAAGTCTCTCTGGTGGTTTATGCTCCCTTGTAGAGCGCCTGAGTTGGGGCTCCGGCTGTTGGGCGCTAGCCTGAGTGTCTGCTGTTTGCATTGCCTCAGGCCTGTCCGGACTGCCCACAGTGACTGGGCTCTCCTCCACTTGGTTCCGGTGTTCGGTCACCTGTGGTGGAGTAAACTCTACATCGTGTTCTTCCTCTGCTTCTTCTATGGGGTTGCTGAACCTCCTTTTAGTTTGATCCACGTGTTTGCGGCAGATTTGTCCATTGGTAAGTTTAACTACCAAAACCCTATTCCCCTCTTTGGCAATCACAGTGCCTGCAAGCCATTTGGACCCTGCAGCATAATTAAGGACAAAAACAGGATCATTGACATCAATACATCGCGCCCTCGCATTCTTATTATGATAGTCACATTGTGACTGACGCCTGCTCTCAACAATTTCTTTCATAGTAGGGTGTGTAAGGGATGACCTGGTTTTGAGCGTCCTTTTCATTAGCAGCTCTGCGGGTGGAACCCCTGTGAGCAAGTGTGGTCGGGATCTGTAGGCCAACAGGAGGCGTGAAAGCAGCTTTGTAGAGAACCCCCTTGGATTCTGAGCATCCTCTGTTTGATTATCTGCACTGCTCGTTCCGCCTGGCCGTTTGAGGCCGGCTTGAACGGTGCCATTCTGACATGGTTGATTCCATTGCCTGCCATGAAGTCCTGGAATTCAGTGCTTGTGAAGCACGGGCCATTGTCACTGACCAAGACGTCCGGTAGACCATGGGCGGCGAACATTGCCCGTAGACTTTCTACCGTGGCAGAGGATGTGCTTGAATTTAAAATGGCACACTCAACCCATTTGGAGTAGACGTCTACTACATCCAAAAACATTTTTCCCATGAAAGGACCTGTGTAGTCCACATGGATGCGTGACCATGGCTTGGTGGGCCAGGACCAGGGGCTAAGGAGGGCTTCCCTGGGTGCGTTGCCCAGCTGAGCACACGTGTTGCACCTGCGAAAGTTCCAGGTCTGCATCTATTCCTGGCCACCAAACGTGTGATCTGGCAATTGCCTTCATCATGACAATGCCCGAGTGCTCATTGTGAAGTTCTCTGATAAACACCTCTCTGCCCTTCTGGGGCATGACTACTCGGTTTCCCCACAGTAGGCAATCGGCCTGAATCGAGAGTTCAGCTTTGCGCCTATGAAATGGTTTAAACTCCTCAGGGCATGCCCTGTACGTGGCTGCCCAATATCCATTCAGGACACATTTCTTAACTAAAGACAGTAGCGGGTCTTTATTTGTCCAGACTTTAATCTGACGGGCTGTCACAGGTGAGCCTTCGCTTTCGAAAGCTTCAACAGCCATGACCATCTCAGCATTTGCTCAGTTGCCCCCTCAGTGGTGGCTAGTGGTAGCCTGCTGAGTGCATCGGCACAGTTTTCAGTGCCCGGTCTGTGCCGAATTGTATAGTCATAGGCGGCTAACGTAAGTGCCCACCTCTGTATGAGGGCCGATGCATTCGCATTTATGGCCTTGTTGTTGGCCAAAAGGGACGTTAGAGGTTTGTGATCTGTCTCCAGCTCAAATTCCCTGCCAAACAGGTACTGGTGCATTTTTTTTACTGCATATACACATGCTAGCGCTTCCTTTCTACCATCCCGTAGCCCCTTTCTGCCTGGGACAGACTTCTGGAGGCATAATCTACCAGCTGTAACTGACCATTGGCATTAACATGCAGCAACACACACCCGACCTCATAGGACGACGCATCACAAGTTAAAACTAGTTTCTTACACGGGTCATATAACGTTAACAGTTTGTTGGAGCATAACAAATTGCATGATCTAGCAAAAGCCCTTTTCTGGCAATCCCCCCAGACCGAATCGCGACCTTTGCGTAGGAGCACGTGTAGCAGCTCTAATAGCGTGCTCAATTTGGGAAGAAAGTTACCAAAATAGTTCAGGAGCCCCAGGAACGAACACAGCTCTGTCGTGTTACGGGGTCTGGGTGCTCTCAGGATCGCTTCCGTTTTGGGGGCAGTAGGTCTGATCCCATCTGCTGCTACCCTCCTCCCCAGGAATTCTACCTCTGGAGCTAAGAAGACGCACTTCATCTTTTTCAGTCGCAGCCCTACCCGGTCCAGTCTGCGTAGCACCTCCTCCAGGTTGTGGAGGTGTTCTTCAGTATCGCAACCCGTGATGAGGATGTCGTCTTGAAAAACCACCGTCCGTGGAATCGACTTGAGGAGGCTTTCCACATTTCGCTGAAAGATCGCGGAGGCCGAACGAATCCCGAACGGACATCTGTTGTACTCAAACAACCTCTTGTGTGTCGTGATGGTGGTCAGCTTCTTCGACTCACTCGCCAGCTCCTGGGTCATGTAAGCTGAGGTCAGGTCCAATTTTGAAAAATGTTTGCCACCGGATAGCGTCGCAAAGAGGTCCTCCGCTCTTGGTAGCGGGTACTGGTCTTGGAGTGACACCCGATTGATGGTGGCCTTGTAATCGCCACATATCCTGACCGACCCATCCGCCTTGAGCACTGGCATGAGCGGGCTCGCCCAGTCACTGAATTCGACTGGCGAGATGATGCCTTCCCTCAGCAGGCAGTCCAATTCGCATTCTATCTTTTCCCGCATCACGTACGGCACCGCTCTGGCCTTGTGGTGTACTGGCCTGGCGTCCGGGTTTATGTGAATCACTACCTTGGTCCCCATGAAAGTGCCGATGCCGGGTTGAAATAATGAATCAAATTTGTCCAGGACCTGTGAGCATGATACTCACTCCACAGAAGAAATTGCATTGACATCGCCCCATTTCCAGTTCATGACAGCAAGCCAACTCCTCCCCAGTAGTGCGGGACCGTCCCTCGAGACAATCCAGAGTGGCAACCTGTTCTCTGAATCTTTGTGGGTCATGACTACCGTGGCGCTGCCTAGCACCAAAATGTTCTCCTTTGTATATGTCCGTAGTAGTGCGTCAAGCGGCAATAATTTTGGCCTCCTGGCCTTGGACACTCACAACCTTTCGAACTGTTTGACACTTATCAGGGACTGGCTGGCCTCCGTGTCCAGCTCCATTAATACTGTGATGCCATCGAGGAGTACTTTCATCATTATCGGTGGCATCCTGGTGTATGAACTATATATCTGCTCCACATGAACTCGCTGTACTTCAGCTTCCAGTGATTTCCCCCAGTATTCATTTGGCCTCGTAGGGCTTACATCGGCCCTGTCCTCCTCGTACATCAACCTGGCTGCAGGCTTCCTGCACATACGCGCCAAGTGACCGCTGACGTTGCAGTTTCTGCAGGTATATTGCTGATACCTGCAAGCTCTGGCTGGGTGTTTGTCTCCACACCTCCAGCATGAGCCAGAGGCTCCGTTGTTGGAAACAAAAGGTCCATTACCAGTCAATCGTCTCTGACTGTCTCTGTAACTGTCCTTAAATGCACCATTAATAGGTGTTGATGGCCCCATTACTGGCCGCGTTGTCCATTGCGATGGCATGAATCACCGTAGAGCTAGCCATTGTCTCTGTTGAATTCCCCCTTTGGGTTCGACTGCATGCTGGGGCATGTCCGATTGCCCCTGTCTGCCTAGAGAACTGAGTGCCGCGTTACCCATGTTGACTCCCTGGTCGTTTGCCACATTTGAGCCAAGATTTTTGTCATACATCATTCTGGTCTCTTCCTCCCCTGAGATAAATGTCTGGGCTATCAGAGCCGCCGCTTCCAAGGTCAAGTCTTTGGTCTCAATCAGTTTCCTGAAAACCCCAGTGTGCCCGATGCCCTCAATAAAAAAGTCCGCTCTGCATGCATCTGGGAACTTACATAGGCTCGCCAGTCGCCGGAGATCTGCCACGAAGTCTGGAACGCTTTGCCCTTCTCGCTGCCGGTGCATGTAAAACCGGTGTCTTGCCATGTGCAAGCTGCTCGCCGGTTTAAGGTGTTCCCCGATCAACTTACTGAGCTCTTCGAACGTCTTGTCCGCCGGCTTCTCTGGCGCTAGAAGGTCCTTCATCAGGGAGTACGTTCTGGATCCACAAACCATCAGGAGATGAGCCCTGCATTTGTCGGCCGAATCCTGTCCCAACTATTCCTTAGTGACAAAACTTTGCTCTAGTCTCTCAATAAAATTGTCCCAATCATCACCAAAACAGTACCTCTCTTCTGTGCTGCTAGTGGCCATGCTCATGGGGTTTAAATCCCAGTTTCTTATCGCCAATAATATCTCCTTACTATACAGTATAAATGCACACGAGGCCCATACTTGAGAGAAGATCACTCTGTGACCAGTTACCTTTATTACCAAGACCTCAAGAAAGCAACGGTGGGTGGAGCTTCCCCTTTTATACCGGTAAGTCCAGGATAGGAGTGTCTCCCACAAGTTCGCCCCCTGTGGTCAGTGTTCTCAAGGTGTACAACTTAGGTCAGCTTCTACATGGGTTACAATGACAGTTGAATACATGACAGTAACGGTCATGTATGTACATGCTGTTTGTAGCCACCAGATGGCGTCATTGTTGGAGGCCACTGAGCAGCACGCAATGGTGCTGCTCAGGTATAAAAGGCCAGCCATTTTGAGAATCAGCCACTTTGGGCCCAAATAAAGCAGAAACAAGGTTGTACCTTGCTTAGTTAAACAGTACTCAGTTTGAACCTTTATTGCGTACATAACATTTGGCGACGAGAATACAAGAACCTTTGTTTACAAAATGAGCACAATTGGATTTTTAGAGCGATTCGTGGAGGGAGAAGATTGGGCAGACTTTGTGAGCCGTTTGAACCAGTACTTCGTGACGAACAAAATGAAGGGGGTCGACGATGCAGATCGACGCCGGGCCGTGTTCCTCACTGTGTGCGGTTCAAAAATCTACAGTCTGATAAAGAATCTACTCATGCTTAGTGATCCAACAGAGAAAACGCATGAGGAGTTGTGTACATTGGTACGGGAGTACATCAAGCCAGACGATGGCATCATCATCTCGAGGTACAGGTTTTATACACACATTTGAACGGAGGGCCAGAGCACGGCGGAATTCGTTGCTGACCTGAGACGTCTAGTGGGACTGTGCAAGTTCAGGACGGTGTTGGCAGACATGCTGCGGGACTTCTTTGTTATTGATATCAACCACGAGGTGATCCTGCGCAAACTTCTGGTGATAGAGGAGTTGGATTTAAAAAGGGCCGGCCAGATCGCTCAATCATGTATGACAACGGACAGGAGTCTAAAGCAAATGTCGGTGAAGAACCGAACCTCGGCATGTACTGTAAATGTGATTGATTCAGCATTCGGCAGAGCGGCACATGGCAGGGCCTATCTGGCTGCGTTCGCAAAACGTGTGGCTGCCCAAAGTCCGCCAGCGGGAATGTATCCGACTTCTCCGTGTTGGCGTTGTGGAGGAAATCATCGGCACCAGCAGTGCCGATTTAAGCAATATAGTTGCAAAGGCTGTCTGAGAATGGGGCATCTCCAGCGCAAGTGTCCGCAGATGAGCAAGCAAGCTGCGACACACCACATGGAGGATGAGAGTCAGACTAGTGCGGATCCGGATATGCAATTCAAGATGCCAGAGGAGGAAGTGTATGGACTGTACTCCTTCATAACCAAGAGTAAACGAATTTTGATTGTCGTGAAATTTAACGGGATACCGGTATCGATGGAACTGGACACGGAGGCGAGTCATCGATCATGAATGAGAAGGCATTTTATAAGCTGTGGGCTATTAAGACAGAGAGGCCCAGGCTGAGCCCTGTTAACGCCAAGCTGCGCACGTACACCAAAGAACTGATAAAGGTGATTGGCAGTGCACAAATTAATGTGTCATATAACGGTGTGGTTCACGAGTTATCGCTGTGCATTGTTCCAGGCAATGGCCCAACGCTGCTCGGCAGGAGCTGGTTGGAGAAAATCAGATGCGACTGGAATGTCATAAAAGCATTGTACATGTGCCCAAGTATTGAGCAAGTTCCCCTCGCTGTTTGAACGGGGTATCGGCAACTTCACGGGAGCCAAGGTGCCGATCCACGTGGACTCAGATGCAAGACCCGTCCATCATAAAGCTCGGGCAGTGGCATATATGATGAGGAAGAAGGTCGAAATTGAACTGGACAGACTCCAGCGTGAAGGGATCATATCACCGGTCGAATGTAATGAATGGGCCAGCCCCATTGTTCCTGTGCTGAAAAGTGACGGCACAGTCAGAATCTGTGGAGACTACAAGGCTACGATCAAAAGTGTTTCAAAACAAGATCAGTGCCCGTTACCAAAGGCTGATGACTTGTTTGCGATGCTAACTGGAGGGAAGATGTTCACAAAACTGGACTTAACGTCGGCCTATATGATACAGGAGTTGGTTGAGACGTCGAAGAGACTTACTTGCATTAACACGCACAAAGGACTGTTTATTTATCACAGGTGCTGTTGTGTATCTGTAAAGCATGCACTTCCATGTTCCGCCACCAGGGAGCTCATCCCCTGAAGTCCCAAGGGATCCCAGCATCCCTTGAGAGCACTGTATATAAGCCGGCCCCGAAGGCCTGTTCCTCACTCTGGAGTGTCTTATTAAAGACTGAGGTCACTGTTACTTTAATCTCCCTGTGTGCAGCCTCATCTGTGTTAGGAACACAATAACTGGTGACGAGAATTCAACGATGCAGCAAACTGTGGGCATCCTGGAGAAGTTCTCGGAGGGTGAGGCTTGGGAAGCCTATGTCGAACGGCTAGACCAGTACTTTGAAGCCAACGAACTGGACGGAGAAGGAAGCGCTGCAAAAAGGAGAGCGGTCCTACTCACAGTCTGTGGGGCACCGACCTATAGCCTCATGAAGAATCTTCTGGCTCTGGAGAAACCCACAGATAAGTCGTATGAGGAGCTGTGTACACTGGTTCAGGAGCATCTTAACCTGAGAGCTGATGGCGAGGTATCGGTTCTACACGTGCCAGCGATCTGAAGGTCAGGAAGTGCGAGCTACGTCGCCGAGCTAAGGCGACTTGCAGGACAATGTGAGTTTGATGGCTACGTGGAGCAAATGATCAGAGACTTTTTTGTACTGGGCATTGGCCACAAGACCATTCTACGAAAACGTTTGACTGTCGAGACCATTGCGATAGCACAGGCGTTTATGTCCACCAGTGATAACACCAAACAAATCTCTCAGCACACAAGTGCTTGCAATGTTCGTAAATTAACTGGAACTGTGTTTGTGAGCAGAAATGTACAGGGCAGAACCCACAAGTCTGCAACTGCCAGCAGGCCTCAGGTGACCCAGATGACTCAGAGTCCCCAAAAAAGGATGAATGCAAGGCAATTCACACCTTGCTGGCGTTGTGGAGGCTTCCATTCAGCCTATTCATGCCGCTTCAAAAGGTATGTTTGCAAGAGCTGTGGAACAATGGGGCACCTCCAACGAGCTTGCAAATGAGCTGCAAGCTCTGCAAAACCAGCTAACCACCAGGTAGCAGTGGAAGATCGGTCCATGGTGGATCAAAGCAATTTCGAGCCTCAGAGAGAGGAGGCAGATGCTGAAGTACACGGGGTGCACACATTTTCGATATAATGCTAAACGTAAAATTGAATGGCTTACCCGTAGCCATGGAACTGGACACTGGCGCTAGCCAATCCATCATGAGTAAAAAGATGTTTGAGAGACTGTGGTGCAACAAGGCATTCAGACCAGCCCTGAGCCCCATCCACATGAAACTGAGAACGTATACCAAAGAGCTTATCACTGTCCTGGGCAGCGCCATGGTCAAGGTCACCTACGAGGGCACAGTGCACGAACTGCCACTCTGGATTGTCCCTGGCGATGGCCCCACACTGCTTGGAAGGAGCTGGTTGGGCAAAATCCGCTGGAACTGGGATGACATCCGAGCGCTATCACATGTCGATGAAGCCTCATGTACCCAGGTTCTTAACAAATTTCCTTCCCTTTTTGAGCCATGCATTGGAATCTTTTCCAGGGCGAAGGTACGGATCCACTTGGTCCCAGAGGCATGACCCATTCACCACAAGATGGGAGCGGTACCTCACATGATGAGGGAGAGAGTGGAAATCGAGCTGGAAAGGCTGCAACGCGAGGGCATCATCTCCCCAGTGGAATTCAGCAAGTGGGCCAGCCCGATTGTTCCAGTATTCAAAAGTGATGGCACGGTCAGGATTTGCGACGATTATAAAGTAACTCTTAATCTATTCTCGCTACAGGACCAATACCTGCTACCTAAGGCAGACGACCTATTTGCGACGCTGGCAGGAGGCAAGACGTTCACCAAGCTCGACCTGACTTCGGCCTACATGACGCAGGAGCTGGAGGAATCTTCGAAGGGCCTCACCTGCATCAACACGCACAAGGGACTATTCATCTACAACAGATGACCATTTGGAATTCGGTCGGCTGCAGCGATCTTCCAGAGAAACATGGAGAACCACTCAAGTCGGTACCACACACGGTGGTCTTTCAGGACGACATATTGGTCACGGGTCGGGACACTGCCGAGCACCTACAAAACCTGGAGGAGGTCCTCCAGCAACTGGATCGCATAGGGCTGCGGCTGAAGAGGTTGAAATGCGTCTCCATGGTAACAGAAGTGGAGTTTTTGGGGAGAAAGATCGCGGCGGACGGCATTCGGCCCACAGGTGCCAAGACAGAGGCTATCATATCGTCACGGAGCTGCGGTCGTTCCTGGGACTCCTCAACTATTTTGGTAACTTCCTACCGGGGTTAAACACCCTTTTAGAGCCCCTACATGTGTTATTGCGCAAAGGTGAGAACTGGGTATGGGGAAAAAAAACAAGTAATTGCTTTTGAGAAAGCCAGAAACATTTTATGGTCCAACAAGCTGCTTGTATTGTATAACCCGTGTAAAATACTTGTGCTAGCATGTGACGCATCGTCGTATGGAGTCGGGTGTGTATTACAACAAGCTAACGTTGCGGGGAAGTTGCAGCCTGTCGCCTATGCTTCCAGGAGCTTGACTAAGGCCGAGAGGGCCTACAGCATGATTGAGAAAGAGGCATTAGCGTGTGTGTTCGGGGTAAAGAAAATGCATCAGCACCTGTTTGGCCTCAAATTTGAGCTGAAAACCGATCACAAGCCCCTCGCATCCCTGTTCGTTGAAAACAAGGGGATAAATACTAATGCCTCAGCCCGCATTCAAAGGTGGGCACTCGCGCTACCAGTGTATAACTATACCATCCGCCACAGGCCAGGCACCCAGAACTGTGCAGATGCTCTCAGTCGGCTAGCATTGCCCACCACGGGAATGGAAATGGCGCAGCCTGCAAACTTGTTGATGGTGGCGCAGCCCACAGACTTGTTGATGGTCATGGAAGCATTTGAAATTGATAAATCACCTGTCACGGCCCGCCAGATTAGGACTTGGACCAGCCAAGATCCTCTGCTGTCCCAAGTAAAAAAAACTGTGTACTGCATGGGAGCTGGGCCAGCATCTCCATTGAAATGCAAGTGATGTTGTGTAGCTGTAAAGCATGCACTCCCATGTTTCGCCACCAGGGGTCTCATCCCCTGAAGTCCCAAGGGATCCCAGCATCCCTTGGGAGCACTGTATATAAGCCAGCCCCTAAGGCCTGTTCCTCACTCTGGTGTGCCTTTAAAGACTGAGGTCAATGTTACTTTAACCTCCCTGTGCGCAGCCTCATCTGTGTTAGGAACACAGTAGGTGCTCTTTTGGAATTCGCTCAGCTGCAGCAGTATTTCAGAGGAATATGGAAAGTCTACTGAAGTCCGTTCCCAGAACCGTCGTGTTCCAAGATGACATCCTGATCACCGGTCGTGTCTCCAAGGAACATCTGAACAACCTGGAAGAGGTTCTACTGCATTTGGATAGAGTGGGACTCAGACTGAAATGCTCGAAGTGCATCTTCTTGGCACCGGAGGTCGAGTTCCTCGGGAGGAAAATCGCTGCTGATGGCATCAGACCTACTGACTTGAAAACCAAGGCCATCAAGAATTCACCCAAGCCGTAGAATGTGATGGAGCTGCATTTGCTCCTGGGTCTACTCAACTACTTTGGCAACTTCCAACCTAAATTTAGCACCTTACTAGAACCACTGCACATGCTATTGAGAAAAGGCGACAACTGGGTGTGGGGCGTATCGCAAGACAGAGCTTTCGAGAAAGCCACCAATCTGCTTTGCTCGAACAAGCTGCTGGTACATTATGACCCATGTAAATGTTTAGTTTTGGCCTGTGACGCATCATCACATGGAATTGGTTGCGTACTCCAACAAGCCAATGAGTCGGGGAAACTTCAAGCTGTCGCGTATGCATCCAAAAGTTTGTCTAAAGCGGAAAGAGCCTACAGCATGGTAGAAAAAGAAGCTTTAGCGTGTGTGTACGGTGTTAAAAAGATGCATCAATATCTGTTCAATCTGAGGTTCGAATTAGAGACAGATCACAAGCTGCTCATTTCATTGTTTTCCGAGAGCAAAGGTATCAATATCAATGCATCATCCCGCATCCAAAGGTGGGTGCCGACATTATCTGCCTATGATTATGTCATTCGCCACAGACCTGGCACAGAGATACGTGCCGACACTTTGAGCTGGTTGCCGTTACCCACACTGGAGGTGGAAACGCCACAACCGGCGGATCTAATGTTAATCATGGATGCTTTTGAGAGTGAAGGAACTCCTGTCATGGCGCAACAAGTTAAGACCTGGACCAGCCAGGACCCGATTTTATCGGTGGTAAAGGGTTGCATCCTTAAAGGGGATTGGTCTGCTATACCTAAGCAAATGTGCGAGGAGGCCAAACCATATATTTGTCGCAAGGATGAACTGTCTATTCAAGCAGCTTGCATATTATGGGGCAATCACATTGTAATGCCCAAGAAAGGGAGAGAGAAGTTCATGCATGAGTTACACAGCACACATCCGGGTATAGTGATGATGAAGGCCATCACCAGGTCCCATATATAGTGGCCAGGAATTGATTCTGAGCTGGAAGTATGCGTGCATCAGTGCAACACTTGCATGCAGCTCAGCAAAGCACCGGCGAAATCTCCGCTGAGTCTGTGGTCATGACCATCCAAACCTTGGTCCAGGATCCATGTAGATTTTGCAGGTCCCTTCCTGGGCAAGATGTTTTTAGTGGTGGTGAACGCTTATTCGAAGTGGATAGAATGCATAATCATGTCATCCAGCATGTCCACGACACCCATAGAGAATCTCAATGTCATGTTTGCGACACATGGTCTGCCTGACATAGTAGTGTGTGACAATGGGTCGTTCTTCACCAGCCAGGAGTTTCAGGAGTTTGTGAAACTTAATGGCATAAAACATGTAAGGTCAGCACCGTTCAAGCCTGCATCTAACGGGCAAGCTGAACGTGCAGTACAAATTATTAAGCAAAGCATGAGGAGAGTAACCCAAGGGTCACTGCAGACCCGCTTGTCCTGCAAACTGCTGAGTTACAGGACAAGACCCGACACACTCACAGGGGTCTCGCCTGTTGAACTCATGATGAAAACTCATGACCAAGCTATCTCTGGTACACCCAGATTTAAATAATCATGTTGAATACAGAAAACAAAGTCAACAAGGGTACCACAATCGCGCAACTGTGTCACGCGAGATTTCTGATAATGATCCTGTATATGTGTTGAACTACAGTCAGGGTCCCAAATGGATCGCTGGTATGGTCATGGCCAAGGAGGGCAACAGCGTATTCGTTATTAAGCTCAAGAATGGGCAAACTTGCAGGAAACACATGGACCAGACAAAGCTGAGGCACACAGACGAACCAGAACAGTCGGACGAAGAAACCATCGAAGACCAACCAACCTACCCGCAGTCTTCAGAGGACTTAAGGGTCATCAGTGAACCCGGAATTTCAATCACGGATCTGTTCAATAAAAATGGACTTGGAATTCCTGACATGGCCACTGCCACCCCCAATAAGTCAGTCATCCAGCCATCGCCACAACTGACCCCGCACACTCATCCAAGGCTGGAATCGAACTGAGATGGTCAACCCTGGAGCGCAAAGCACCGGACCGTCTCAACCTGTGAAAGACTGTAATAAGATCTCAGAGGGGGTATTGTCATGTATGTACATGCTGTTTGTAGCCACCAGATGGTGTCATTGTTGGAGGCCACTGAGCAGCACGCACATGGTGCTGCTCTGGTATAAAAGGCCTGCCTTTTGAGAGTCAGCCACTTTGGGCCCAAATAGTTAAACAGTACTCAGTTTGAACCTTTATTGCATACATAACAGTAACCATTCTATGATTCTATTCAGATCAGGTCCCTCTCCTCTCCTCTCCTTTCCTCTGAGATTCCCATGTTAATGGGAGAATTTTCAGAAGGCTGGGCTCCTAAATTGCCACCTCTGTCCTTTCCATTAAACCTTGCTCCTGCTTACCTGCGGTCTCTGATTCACCCTGTTCAGATCCTTCTAGCTCTATAATCATCCAGGGTGTCAGTTTCTGTGCTGGCTCTCGTAAGAATGGAACAAGCTATGAAGTATATTTAAGAGTACTGTGTAAAGAGAAAAAGATTAGTAAAGACAAACGTAGGTCCCCTGCAGTCAGAATCAGGGGAAGTCATAACGGGGAACAAACAAATGGCGGACCAATTGAACAAGTACTTTGGTTCGGTATTCACGAAGGAGGACACAAACAACCTTCCGGTTATAAAAGGGGTCGGGGGGTCTAGTAAGGAGGAGGAACTGAGGGAAATCCTTATTAGCCGGGAAATTGTGTTGGGGAAATTGATGGGATTGAAGGCCGATAAATCCCCAGGGCCTGATGGACTGCATCCCAGAGTACTTAAGGAGGTGGCCTTGGAAATAGTGGATGCATTGACAGTCATTTTCCAACATTCCATTGACTCTGGATCAGTTCCTATCGAGTGGAGGGTAGCCAATGTAACCCCACTTTTTAAAAAAGGAGGGAGAGAGAAAACAGGGAATTATAGACCGGTCAGCCTGACATCGGTAGTGGGTAAAATGATGGAATCAATTATTAAGGATGTCATAGCAGTGCATTTGGAAAGAGGTGACATGATAGGTCCAAGTCAGCATGGATTTGTGAAAGGGAAATCATGCTTGATAAATCTTCTGGAATTTTTTGAGGATGTTTCCAGTAGAGTGGACAAGGGAGAACCAGTTGATGTGGTATATTTGGACTTTCAGAAGGCTTTCGACAAGGTCCCACACAAGAGATTGATGTGCAAAGTTAAAGCACATGGGATTGGGGGTAGTGTGCTGACGTGGATTGAGAACTGGTTGTCAGACAGTAGGAGTAAATGGGTACTTTTCAGAATGGCAGGCAGTGACTAGTGGGGTACCGCAAGGTTCTGTGCAGGGGCCCCAGCTGTTTACACTGTACATTAATGATTTAGATGAGGGGATTAAATGTAGTATCTCCAAATTTGCGGATGACACTAAGTTGGGTGGCAGTGTGAGCTGCGAGGAGGATGCTGTGAGGCTGCAGAGCGACTTGGATAGGTTAGGTGAGTGGACAAATGCATGGCAGATGAAGTATAATGTGGATAAATGTGAGGTTATCCACTTTGGTGGTAAAAACAGAGAGACAGACTATTATCTGAATGGTGACAGATTAGGAAAAGGGGAGGTGCAAAGAGACCTGGGTGTCATGGTACATCAGTCATTGAAGGTTGGCATGCAGGTGCAGCAGGCGGTTAAGAAAGCAAATGGCATGTTGGCCTTCATAGCAAGGGGATTTGAGTACAGGGGCAGGGAGGTGTTGCTACAGTTGTACAGGGCATTGGTGAGGCCACACCTGGAGTATTGTGTACAGTTTTGGTCTCCTAACCTGAGGAAGGACATTCTTGCTATTGAGGGAGTGCAGCGAAGGTTCACCAGACTGATTCCCGGGATGGCGGGACTGACCTATCAAGAAAGACTGGATCAACTGGGCTTGTATTCACTGGAGTTCAGAAGAATGAGAGGGGACCTCATAGAAATATTAAAAATTCTGACGGGGTTAGACAGGTTAGATGCAGGAAGAATGTTCCCAATGTTGGGGAAGTCCAGAACCAGAGGTCACAGTCTAAGGATAAGGGGTAAGCCATTTAGGACCGAGATGCGGAGGAACTTCTTCACCCAGAGAGTGGTGAACCTGTGGAATTCTCTACCACAGAAAGTTGTTGAGGCCAATTCACTAAATATATTCAAAAAGGAGTTAGATGAGGTCCTTACTACTAGGGGGATCAAGGGGTATGGCGAGAAAGCAGGAATGGGGTACTGAAGTTGAATGTTCAGCCATGAACTCATTGAATGGCGGTGCAGGCTAGAAGGGCCGAATGGCCTACTCCTGCACCTATTTTCTATGTTTCTATGTTTCTATGTACAGTTCTGGTCTTCATTTTTAAAAAAAGGATATAGAGACACTGGAGAGGTGCAAAAATGATTTACAAAGATGATGCCAGAACTGAGAGGTTATAACTATCAGGAAACATTGAACTGGCTGGGGCTCTTTTTCTCTCGAAAAGAGAAGGCAGAGGGATGACCTGAGAACTGATCGAGGGCTTTAAAATTATGATAGGGTAGGCATAGAGAAGGTCTTTCCACTTGTGAGGGAGTTGAAAATAAGGATCATAAATATAAGATAGTCACCAATAAATCATTCAGGAGAAATTTGTTTAGAATGGTTAGTGGTTATAATGTGAAACTTGCTACCACATGGAGTAGTTCAGGTGAAGAGCAGAGATGCATTTAAGGGGAAGCTAGACAAGGAAATAAAGCAGAAAGGAATGCCCTGTTTAAGGTTTGATGAGATGAAGTAGGGTGGGAGAAGGCTCATGTGCAGCATAAACATCAGCATAGACCAAATGACCTGTATCTATGCTGTAAATTACATTCTTTTTCCTCCTTCTCCCCTCAGCACTGCTTTTATCCAGTGCTGTTGGGTGGTATGAGAGTGATTGTAGTAGCTGCATACTTGTAGACAGGAACTCTTGTTCCTGTGAGCTTTCCTGACCACAGTATTCAGCGGCTGAAAACTCTCCCATTAGTGTAGGATTCTCAGAGGCGAGCCTCCTCATGGGCACTTGTTTTTTTTTGTCAGTCAAAAGCTGTATGGAAAGCAGTTAAAAACAATTCTATTTGTGCTAGTTGAAGTTCCTGAGACCTGCGCTATATTAGCTGCTGTATTATTGTACGTCTGTCTGCTCCTGCACCTTGGTGCAGCCTGCTGTGTGTGAGCTGACACACACACACACCCTGAGCTCGGGCTGCCAGGCGGGACAGTTTAGTTCCTCCTCCAACTGCTGGAGGGCTTGTTTCAGGCGAGGCACCAGTTTCCTGCCGGAACCTCCAACATGGCAAGCGGGGAGGGCGCCGAGCGGCGGTGGGCCGACAAGTACTCGGTGCTGCTGCCCACCTACAACGAGAGGGACAATCTGCCGCTCATCGTCTGGCTGCTGGTCCGATACTTCGAGGAAAGGTACCCGGCTTTCCGCAGCGAGCGGGCGGGAGGGCGGCAAGCTTTAACCAGGGCCCAGCGGGGCGACAGGGCCCCCACTCCCGGGAAACAGGGTGCGGGTGACGGGGCCTAGGCCTAGGCCTGGGGAAGGGGAAGGGGGATGGGGAGAGAGGGCGACCCTGGAGGTCCGGGCTGGGGGGCCTCCAGGATCGCCCTCTCTCCCCAGGCCCCGGCACCGTTGAGAGTAAATGCAGATTGGAGAGCGCCCAGTCGGAGAGGGAGACGGACAGCTGTTGCCTCAAAATAAAACCAGAAGATGCTGCAAAAGGACAGCAGGCCGATTGGGAGAGAAAGGTCCCTGAGTGTTGCGTGATCCTGCAACCAAGATCTTTCTGAGCTGGGTCCCCTCCACAATGTCCAACTAATGTTTTCTCTATTGGACGCTGGCTGATATTAATGGGATTTCTTTTTATGTGATCTTGGAAAAGTCAAGGAAGTCAAATGGCCAGAAGTGGAAACTATATGCTGTAAGGTTAGTCAAGCACTCTACCGCAAAGCATTGGTTGATTTACTTTTAGTGCGAGGAAGGGAGATGATTTGCAGAACCTTTCGGAGTAAATTTTCTGTGCCTTAAATGCTCATCTCCCAAAGATCGCCGATTGGCAAATGTCCCCTAAATGGGTTGGTAGGATCCATGACAGAGTGGTTTGTATGTGGTGTTTGGAAGGAACAGACTTGATGGGGTAATTGGGTTTCCTTATTCCGTTTTCTTGTTTGTGATCAAAGGTTGACCGATTGCAAGTCCATTGAAAAACATGAAGCAATGTTTATTTCTCAGACTGACATACATCAAAATAGGTTGCATTTTTATTTGAGAGTCTAGCTCTAAATGAGTTATGCTTGATACATCCATAAAATGTTTTCTAGACAGAGATGCAAAGAGCAAACTTCCCATCAACCGTACCACGTGATGTATATTTTCTCAGCTGTGAAAGTAAGCATAGGAAGTCGGTTTTTGGATTATTCCCCTTAAGTTGTTCAACAGGATTGTTATGAAAGAAATGGAGGACTTAAAAATTGTTGAAACTATATGACCTCAACATATGTGTACATGACTTGTATTTTGATTTTCTTCAGTAATATTTAAAAATATTTGTATATAAACATTCTGAAAGTCTTCCCTTAGTATTTTCAAAAGAATTTATGATCAGTGGTTTGGTGTTGTCACTAGGACTTTAATAAAGTGCAATGACTGCTGTATGACATTTCTATACTTGATATGCAAAGTATCATAGAAATGGAGTAGGCCGTAATACATTTGAGTCTGTCCTACCATTCATTTAGATCATGGCTGATCTGTACTTCAATTGCATTTTTCTGTCTTTCCTCCATATCCCTTGATGCCCTTAGTCTAGATTTTGCCCTTTCAAATATGGTTTGTGTCCGAAGAGAGCATTTTGAGCTGAATAACATTAAGGTGGAGTACTAGTAGTTGCAGGTCTGTCCCTTGCTGTGAGAACTGTATCACACAATAAAGGTATTGCCACAACATTAAAGTCTACTGGCTTTTAAAAATGTTTCCACTTGATCCTTTTTAAAAAAAATATCTTTGTACTCTAAGATAATATTAGTGCTGGAAAATCTTCAATTGTCAGTGATCCTGTTAAAGCACCTTGGGACGTTTCACTATGGTAAAGGCACTATATAAATGCAAGTTGTTTTAGCATTGAACACTCCCAGGCCAGTAATGCCAGAGTATGACTTCCTGTGCTCTGGTCCAACTATGTGCTGCAGCCAAAACCCCTAGTGCTACAGTTTTTAATTTGCCACAGTCTGAGTTAGCGCTACAGGTATTTGGTTTATGCGCACATAGAAACCTTTACAATCAACAGAGAAAAGATGCTTTAAACTCATTAGTCAGGCCTGGATTTGAACTCAGATCCCAATGATTGAAAGCTAGTGACTAACCCACTGCACTGCCAGCCAGTTCCTCAAATACACTCTTTTTTTTTTTATATTTGCAATTTCATGAGAAAAGAGTATCCAGCCTCTGCTAGTATGATATTGCCAATGAAAACCATCCACAAATAAAAATTATAAATTTAATCTGCAAAGATTTGGCTTTAAAGTAGCTTCCTACTGGTTTTGTACTAGTGAAATCAGCGGATGGCTATAAATTGCTTTTCTTTTCCAATAAGCACTTAAAGTATAGCTAAATGCATCCTTTTTCCAAAGGCTGTGCTCAAAATGTACAAAAGTGTCTGCTTGGTTTAGTTGGTAACCTAACCACTGAAATAAAAAGTTATGCGTCCAAGTCCCATGCCAGGATTTGAGCACTTCATCTAATTTAGACCAAGACCTCAGTCTAGTACTGAGTAAGGGCTATGTTGTTGGAGATGCAGTTCTTTCGATGAGATGTTAAACAGAGGCTCCATCTACTTATTCTATTGGTTTAATATGTATGTTAAAGATCTCATGGCACTATCTCAAGAACAGGGAGTTCATCCACTGTCCTGAGCAACACTTTTTTCCCTAAATGAACACTACAAAAAACAGATCCATTGGTTAATTATCTCATTGCTTTTTATGGGAATTTGCTGTACATCAATGGTTTTCAAAATTAATATGTCAGGGACCCCCCCTGGAATTATTGACACACTTTTCTAGATGTCTTTGTCCTGACTTATGAAAGACATTGTTTGCAACTCCAAGGAAAACAATGCTATAATTGCAGGATATGTTTTTCTCAGTAAATAGCAACAGAAATAAGTCAACAAGTTCCCGGGATGGCGGGACTGACATCAAGAAAGACTGGATCAACTGGGCTTGTATTCAGTGGAGTTCAGAAGAATGAGAGGGGATCTCAGAGAAATGTTTAAAATTCTGATGGGTTTAGAGAGGTTAGATGCAGGAAGAATGTTCCCAATGTTGGGGAAGTCCAGAACCAGGGGTCACAGTCTAAGGATAAGGGGTAAGCCATTTAGGACCGAGATGAGAAACTTCTTCACCCAGAGAGTGGTGAACCTGTGGAATTCTCTACCACAGAAAGTTGTTGAGGCCAATTCACTAAATATATTCAAAAAGGAGTTAGATGTAGTCCTTACTACTAGGGGGATCAAGGGGTATGGCGAGAAAGCAGGAATGGGGTACTGAAGTTGCATGTTCAGCCATGAACTCATTGAATGGCGGTGCAGGCTCGAAGGGCCGAATGGCTTACTCCTGCACCTATTTTCTATGTTTCTATGTATGTAACAAATACAGGAAAAATACAGAAGTTTCAGTACACTGTGCCTGTGATTTGCCCAGTCCCAGACAGAAAGAAATCAGATAACCTTACAGATTTCCTAATGACCAAAGTCCCCAGTTTGAAAATCTATGAAAATAGTTTCCACATTTGCCTACATAATAGTAATTACACTCAAAGTAATTCATTTGTCATAGCTTTGATAGCTTCAGAGACATCATAAAGGAATATATAAATACCAATGTTTTCTTAAATTGTGAAAATTCAGAGTACAGATGCAAAAATAAAATATTAAATCCTAAATTTATGTGCTTATGAAGTTGCACCATTCATGTATGTGTTTTTTGTGTAAATTGAATGGTTATTTGAACTATTATTCTAAACGTGAACATTATCAAAGTGGTTGTTTACATATTGGGTTCTCTCTCTTTTCATCCCTCCCACCCCCTTGTTAAAATTCTGTCAATTAATCATGTAAATAATTTTTCGTACTTTATCATTTGTATAAGTCAGTGATTGCATTCTTATAACTGATTCAGAAGATTGTGGGTTCAAGCCCCATTTCAGAGACTTGTAACACATAACTGAGGCTGATATTTCAGTACAGTATTGAGGGAATACAGCAAGGTTGGAGGCACTGCCTTTTAGATGAGATGTTAAATCATCTCGGGTGAATCCCATAGGACTATTTTAAGAGCAGTGAAGATCTCCCAGTGTTCTGGCCAACATTAATCCCTCACTCCACACCAACAAAACAGAATACCTAGTCATTCATCTCATTGCTGTTGCCTACATGACAACAGTGACTACACTTTGTTAGCTTGGGATGTCCTGAGGACATGAAAGGTACATATAAATGTAAGTCTTCAGGTGAATTGGAGTTAGATGGCAATAATGGGATGAGGACATGCATTCTGTCTTTTTTATTCTTCCATTATTCCTATGTTGACAATTATAATGATAACTGCCTATATAAAACTGTCACACTAGTTACACCTTGCCAAAAGTTGACATAAGTCATTTCCATCATAAAAGTGGACATAAGAATATATAATAGGAAAAAAAGAACAGGAAATCCATGAAGACAAAATATTTTTTTAATTATATTTTATATTAATATTCAGTTACCTATGGCATTGCTCATGGTAAGTCAGAAAATACTATTATAACATTTTTATAACTTTTGTAATGACAGGAATATTATAGCATGTATTACATAAGGTATTATTTTGATAATGTGGAAATGATCTGCCCATTTAAGACCACAAAATCTAAGGCACAATTTGAGGATAATTAGAAGCTAATTGCTGTTGGCTTGTCTTTAGATTCACAGGAATTTGTAAATTGCTGATTCCTTGGAAAGAATGAGTTTGTGATGGTTAAAAGAAGTTTGTTTTTCAATACTTTTTTGTTTAGTTAGGATTCAAGTTCCAAATTCCCCTCCCCCCCCCACCCCTTATGCTGCTGGCTGAATGATCTGGACCACCATTTCTCAAGGACTATGATTAACCATTCCACAATTACCTGAGACTGATCCTGACAGTTTCTCTTTCCAGTCCTCCTGCAGGAGATGGCTTACGCTAATGCTGCAACTATAATCTCTCATAAAAATTATAAAGCATCCCAAATTTGGATAAAACTTGCCCACTAAGAACAGAATTAATTGAAGTGACAGTCAAGATCTCCGGTTGGGAATAAGAGTTATGAGGCAACTTCAGGATAATCTGAATTTTAATGTAAAATATCCAAATAGTCCCATCAGGCTTAGAAACTCTTCCAGACTGAACACAGCTGTGTTAGGGACCGCACACATTCCTACAATGCAACATTACACTAAGCAGAGCAAACCGATGATATCGATCATAACGCTTCAAATCCAATTTACCATTCCAAAGGATAAACAGACCGTAGTAATTGTGTGCCTTGGATGTGTTAGTGACAAGGAACTAATAGTAATAGAGTTAAACTAATGCAAATCATGGAAGGATTTGTTTCTTACCAGGGTTGAAGATACTATCTCCTTCTAACTAGTGAACAACCTCCCTCATCATCTTTAAAACAGCTTGTTCCTTGAGCATGAACACTTATGATGCTTCATATGCATAACTGTTTCTGTGCTGTAAATACTATGGGCCCGAAATTCATCGACTTACCGCCCAAAAATACAAGTTTAGTCAAAAAACGGCGACATACCGCTCGGCGGAAGATTCATCATTGACATACCGCTGAGCGGTATGCACACCGTCCGCCATGTAGAACCGCCCACATACCACCCAAAAAGTGCAAGTTTCATGACATACCACCAGAACTGCATACCGTCCTGGAGAAGGTGGTTTTACTCGATCTTAAGTGGGCGGTAGTGTTCGGTGCCGTCATTTTGAAATCGGAAACCGTCAGTAAAAGCAGCACCTCAGTATTTCAGAGGTGAACAGTGACTTTACAGTGGGAAAGGTATTTTTATTGGTACTGAGTACATTATTAAGATAAAAGGCATTTGAGTTAATATTTTTTTCATTGAAAAATCATTTATTTGAGGAGATTTAAAAAGAATGGGGCCAGTACTATCTCAGTCTGTATTGCTGACTACTTGTCTAATGCAGGATCCAGATGGGAGAAGGTTTATTGAGCAGAATTATCAGGGTAATGGAGGAGGTCGCAGACTGATGAGGAGGAGGAGGAGGAGGAGGAGGAGGAGAAGACCTTACCCCCAAAGGATTTTCAGGGAGAAGCACTCACACTTGGACCTGACCGATCAACAGTGCGTTCGAAGGCTGCGCTTCCAAAAAGAGGTGATCAATGCGATTTGCCAGCTCATTAAGGCAGACCTGCAGCCCAGTACCACCAACATTATTGCGCACTCTGTCGAGATGAAGGTGACTGTGGCACTTTCCTTTATGCATGCGGCTCTTTTTAGGCATCCTCTGGGGACATATGCTCCATTTCTCAGCACGCTCCTCATCGCTGCTTTCGACAGGTAACCAAAGCACTGTATGCACGCCGGATGGAATTTATAAACTTCCCAATGACCAGGGAGGCACAGAGTGAGAGGGCTTTGGGTTTTGCATGCATTGCCGGTTTCCCCAAGGTGCAGGGTGCTGTTGACTGTACTCATATTGCCCTGCGAGCACCATTACAGGAGACGGAAGTGTACCAAAACCGTAAGGGATTCCACTCCCTCAACGTGCAGCTCGTATGCGATCATACACCACGCATAATGGCAATGAATGCCTACTTTCCAGGGAGCATCCATGATGCGCAGATCTTGCGAGAGAGCACTGTGCCTGACCTGTTGAAGTCTGAGCCACAAGGTAAATGCTGGATGCTGGGGAACAAAGGATACGGTTTTGCCACCTGGCTCTTGACCCCCCCTGCGGAACCCTCACACAGAACCCGAGCAACAATATAATAAGAACTATCTAGCTACACGTAATATTATCAAAAAGACAATTGGAATGCTGAAGCAGCGCTTTCGATGCTTGGACCACTCTGGAGGCAGGCTGCAATGCTACCCTGAGCAGGTTGCTCAGTTCGCAATGGTGTGCTGCATGTTGTATAATTTAACAATCATGCTGGAACAGGAATTGCCACAGGGGACTGAGACCACCTGAGGGGAGAGTGCAGGAGACGGAGGAGGAAGAAGAGGAAAATGAGGGGCAAGAGAATGACGAGGAGCTTGCAGATGAACCCATGCCACCGCCCCCCGCCCCCCGCCCCCCAACACCACAGTGGTGTGCACGTGGAGCATGTGCACGCGGAGCATATGCACTGCAAAATTGTTACATCAGCAGCTCATAAATGAACACTTTGTTTGAATGTGGAGAGCTGCGTTTCATCTTTTTCTGTATACAATGTGTGGGACCCTGATGACTGTCACCCCAAAAGTTTGACACTGTACAAGAGTGCTTAAATTCAATTGAAACGTTTATATAAAAATGTAAAAAAAATAGAACAATTATAAAACTTTGTAAAACTTATAACCATAACTTTGAACAACTGTAATAACTTGAAATAAACTTTTAAAAATCAAACTTCAACTATTTTAAATTAACAATGAACAATTGACTACAACAAAGCACCCTTTACTGCCCTCGACCTCGACTGTGTTCTTCCCCCACCCTTCGGACTCACCCCCGCCCCCCCCCCGGCCTTTCTTACTCCCGCCCTTCCCTTTCCCACTGCCCCGTAGTGGTACCAATCTGACGTTGCAGCAATGCACCCAGAGTGCTGTTGCTGTCGTTGGGGGTGAGACATTGCAAGCACAATGATAGGCCCTCAAGAGAAGCTCGTGATCCGGAAGGCACGGCTTCAGGGCTGGAAGCTGCTGGTGTTGTCGACCTGACTACTATGGCACAGGGGGGATTGTGGCCATATCCTGGTCCTGTCGATTACCGCATAGCGCTGGCGGTTCGCTCCATTGCGGTGATCAGACACAACATATCCTCCGACTGTTGTTCTGATAGCGCCGTGATGTTTCCGGCTGTCGTAGCCATGACCTTGAGCAGCTCTCGGCCTATGTTGACGCTGGCCTGTGACAGACGCACCATGTCATGGTATGCGCCTATCTGTCTTGCAGCAACTGACCTTTTCTGCACCAACCTCCATCGCTACGGCAAAGGTGCTGGAACGCTAGGGGTGCCTTGCTGTGCACCGCTTGGTCCCGCAGAATCTGAGGAGGCATGGGAGAATCCCCTGAATATAGAGTCGGTAGTGGAGGATGTTCCAGTTGGTCCAGATGTAACTGTTCTATTCTCCTCCGTCTCCACCCCCACCTCCACTGGCTCCAAGATGAGCTGCTCTTCCTCTTCCTCGCCTCCTGGCAGGGGTGAAGTCAGGAGAGGGTTGGGTGACGTCGGAGATGGAGGCAGTGGGTCTGTCATCTGGTGTCTCTGCGGAGGTCTGGTCTGAATCTTCTGAGTCTGGAAGTACAAAACAACATTTACAAGTGCTTGGCACCAGGGGCGGGATCGGGGTTACATGAGTACAGTCACGTAGCGCAGTCTTACTTAAAAATCAACCACTGCTGGATTACTGCACTATATATCGCAGACAGACAATACATATATACATATGCATTGCATTACACGCCCGCAACATTGCAGTACATCACATGAGGCCAACATTACAGTTACATTACATGACCGCAACACAGACCGGGGATTGTATTGAACTGACCATCCTGTGTGGGTGGGTCAGCTCCAATGCCGGTTCTGGCACGGTTGCTTTCCCCGACCAGCGACAGGGCACGGATCGCCATCTCCGTCAAGGGTTCTTGCGTTGGGGGTCCTCCCCTGTGTGTCGCTGATCCGCTGCTATTGCAGATGTCGTCTTCTGCAGAAAGTAAAGTAAATGAAAGTAAAAATCTTCAATCCATTTAACATCACACACACATCAAAACACTGGGTTGATCCTCTTGTCATTGCCTAAATGCACAAATACATCGCCGTAACCTTGGGATACATAACATCATCTATGTGACACTGAACCTACATTTACATGGTACATGGCACATGGGGATGCATAAATAAAATCATTACTTACGCTTGCTAACCTCACCAGGTCGTTCCACCTCTTACGATACTTTTCTCCAGTGCCTACCATTGTACTTGTGGAGGAGACAGCCTCCCCGATCTCGTCCCACATTTTGTTGTACTCCTTTGGGGTGGGCTTTCCACGACCACCCTTCTTTAGGTTGGAGTATCTCTCCGTGATATTCGCCAGCAAGGCAGGTAGCTTAGTCTCGTCAAAGTCAGGCGCCCTCAACCTCCCATCCTTCTCGGTATTCCTGCGCTTAAGACTTCTTTTTTAGCATTTCCATTATATTTATATTTTTATGAGTTTTTATTTATAAAATATAATATTGTATTATTTTGACTGGAATCTCTGATGAAAACAACTGACCCTCGAATATTTTGCTGCTCTTCTCTCTCTCTCTCTCTATCTCTATCTCTATCTCTATCTCTCTCTCTCCTTCAACTTCTGCGCATGCGCAGGTGACCCCGACCCCTGAAATTGCGGGGTAAAAGGATCTGTAAAAGCAGCCACAAAAAAAAATTAGCGCATGCGCAATGCAGTGCTATACCGTCCATCGACAAGAAAGTCGATCTTGATTGACTATAATGCTGCATATCGCCCGCTTCACAGCGCTCGCATATCGCCGAAAACATTTTCACCGAATTAGCAGTCTTCGGTCTTGGCGGTACTCCGGCGATTTTAAACGACGCACCGCCGAGAAATGGGCAGGCCTTATGTCCTTGTGAATTTCGGTCCCTATAAAACTAAATAGTACTCAATAAGGGAAAGAATACTAGGGTATGCTTTTCAGACCTATTTAAAATAGTAAAAACAAAAACATCTTGCATGTCATTTTGCTAGATCTGTAAACATGGGAAAGCAATCCATGTTGTTCTGATGCCACACTCACTGATCTTTTCCACCCTGCTGAACTGACTACCTTTATCTTCAAGAATACCAAAATGTTGCATCAATTCACAACAGAGCAGATAGATATCTCCTGCAGTGCATCGTTGCCATTAGTATTCAATGGGAACATTTTCAGTAGAGCTTTTGGGATGGGCTATTCCCCCATTGCCCCAGGATGGCAGCTGATTTGAGATGTCTGACATAGCATACTCTATATCGGACACCTCATAGTTCCATGCTTACTGACCCCAATCTGATTCAATCTCTATATTGTTACAGTTACTGAAAGCTGTACATTCTGTTTGCATCAAACATAAATGCAACAAAATCAGATCTGATTCTACTCTCGCACATCAGCAATGAGAAAAGCAAAAAATAACTGCCACCTGTGATTCAGCATACTGCTGATTCACCACTAAACCAATCATGATTCCCATATTGCAACCTTTTCAGAAAATTGGCTTCATTCCAAACACTTAACTTCTCACCTAAAATTTAAAATCAGGGAAGATGAAAGTTGTAACTTTCTCCTTTTTATCTCACCATAATGGTTCTCTCAAATCTGCTGTCATCACCCCTCACCTTAAAAAATCAACCCTCAACCCCTCCGACCTTGCAAGCTACTACTCCCTCTCCAACCTCCCTTTCCTCTTCAAAGTCCTTGAACGTGTTGTTGCCTCCCAAATCCGTGCCCATCTTTCCTGGAACTCCATATGTGAATCCCTCCAATCTGGTTTCCGTGCCTGCCACAGTATCGAAACGGCTCTCATCAAAGTCACAAATGACATATATTTTGTGACTGACCAATGCCATCCTCATCCTTCTTGACTTGTCTGCAGCCTTTGTCATGGTTGACCACTCTATCCTTCTCCTACTCCTCTCCACAGTCGTCCAGCTGGGTGGGACTGCACTTGCCAGGTTCCATTCTTATCTATCTAATCGTAGCCAGATAATTAACTGCAACGGCTTCTCTTCCCACCCCTGCATCGTTGCCTCTGGTGTCCCCCAAGGATCTATCCTTGGTCCCTCCTATTTCTCATCTACATGTTTCCCTTTGGCGACATCATCTGAAAACACAGCGTCAGTTTCCACATGTACGCTGATGTCACCCAGCTCTACCTCACTACCATTTCTGTCGACCCCTCCAGAGTCTCTAAATTGTCAGATTGCTTGTCCGACATCCATTTCTGGATGAGCAGAAATTTTCTCCAGTTGAATATTTGGAAGACCGAAGCCATTGTTTTCGGTCCCCGCCATAAACTCTGTTTCCTAGCTGCTGACTCCATCCCTCTCCCCACCTCCTGTCTGAAGCTGAACCAGACTGTTGGCAACCTTGGTATCATATTTGACCCTGAAATGAGTTTTCAACCACACATCCGCAGCATAACTAAAACCACCTATTTTCACCTCCCTAACATCGCCCATCTCCACCCTTGCCTCAGCTCATCAGCTGCTGAAACCCTCATCCATGCCTCTGCTATCTCTAGACTTGGCTATTCCAACACACTCCTGGCTGGCCTCCCACATTCGACCCTACATAAATTAGAGGTGATCCAAAACTCGGCTGTCCGTGTCCTAACTCACACCAAGTCTCGCTCACCCATCACCCCCGTGCTCGCTGACCTACATTGTTAAGCAGTTTCAAAATTCTCATCCTTATTTTCAAATCCCTCGATGGTCTCGCCCCTTCCTGTCTCTGTAATCTCCTCCAGTTCCACAACCCCTCGAGATGTCTGCGCTCCTAATTCTGCCCTCTTGAGCATCCATTCAACCATTGATAGCCATGCCTTCTGTTACCTCGGCCCCAAGCTCTGGAACTCCCTGCTGAAGCCTCTCTATCTCTCTTTCCTCCTTCATGATGCTCCTTAAAACATATCTCTTTGACCAAGCTTTTGGTCACCTGCACTAATTTCTACATATGCTGCTTGGTGTCACATTTTTTATCTCGTAATACTCCTGTGAAGCGCTTTGGGACATTTCACTATGTTAAAGGCTCTATATGAATACAAGTTGTTATTGTTTTCTAAAAAAAATGGAAACAGTGATGTTAAATAGCTATTAACTTAAAGTTAAATATCTCTTAAATTAAATGGTGCACAATTATTCTGGGTGTTAAAATTTAACGCCATATTTGGCTTTCTAGCAAAGATATAAATGCAAAGGCGGGGAGGAGAGGCCGCATGGCAGACTAAACCAGTACTCTTTGTTTGTATTTTCATGGTAGTCTCTTTCAATGTTCCAAATATATAAACGGTATATGACAAAAAAAGTAATCGTTAAATGTGACAACAGAAAGTCAAGTGATGCAGACAGGAAGTGCACACAAATGTAAGACCGTTAATATGAGAGAGAAAAATTATAGTCAAACTTCATAATTGACTTCCTCTTCTCAGACATTGGATGTATTTCACAGATACATTATGGGTTTTGCTTTGATGGTAAATTCCTAGCAATTAGTAGGTTGATGAACACCTACAATTAATGTGGTGGAAAACCCAGGTTAGACGCCCATTTTTCTGAACTTATTATTGCAGATTGATTATAGCAATGGACAAAAAGACTTTTGATCAGTTTACCATACTGCTATCCTGTTGGTTTTTTTTCTGATGCATTGTTCTGACTTATTTCTAATGCTTTTTTTCCACATCAGTTCGCTGTCTTTACTGATACCAGAGCTTTTCCTGCACACAACCATGCTAGTGGACAACAGCCAGCAGTACTTTTAGTTGTGTAATAAAAATGGCATGCATTGGTTGTCGTGTTGCTATGGTCCCAACATAGCAACCAGTTAGAGCATACACATCTCCAGATGTAGTAAAACTGAATAATAGAACGCACTTAGTCTGTTTAAACAAATAAATGACTAAATGGGTCCAGGCACAGGTATCATATATCAATGAACCAATTTCTCCAGACATCATTTTCAGTTTTCTTATTTTAAAAATCCTTTTGAGTATTCTGTTTCAGACCTGTGAACTGTATTCCTCTTTGCATAGACATTTATATAAACATTTTAAATTGTATCTAATAATACTTTGAAGTTATGCTTTTTTAAAGTTGATCACTTTTAAAATCAGTTTTTAAATCTTATTTTTTGGGGTAACTTTATCAAAGTGACAGATGTAAAGCGCTGCAAAATGGAATGCCATTCCATTTTGGCCACTCATTGTCAGCATCAAGTGCTCCCTGCTCTAATACAGCGCAGGTTAGATGCAGAGCAAAACTCCGCACACTCTTCCACAACCTCAGAAGACCACCCCAACTGCACCAGTGTGATATTTCCCCTTCACACCCCTGACATCTTTGTGGTATTCTGAATGAGGCTCCCAGTTAGTCCAATTGTGAGCCCATGTGGATTATCTTAATTTAGTGGATAAGTTGGAGGAGGGGGAAGGGAGGGGGGGGGAAGAGGGAGGAGAGGGGGGGCGGGAGGGATGAGGAGAGGGGGGGCGGGAGGGATGAGGAGAGGGGGGGCGGGAGGGATGAGGAGAGGGGGGGCGGGAGGGATGAGGAGAGGGGGGCGGGAGGGATGAGGAGAGGGGGGCGGGAGGGATGAGGAGAGGGGGGAGGGAGGGATGAGGAGAGGGGGGAGGGAGGGATGAGGAGAGGGGGGGGAGGGCAGGATGAGGAGAGGGGGGGGAGGGCAGGGCAGAGAGACAGACACATTAAAGAAGGAGGGAAAAAACTTTAATACCAAGTCTTCGAAGTGGAAGAACACTGCCTCGGAGCACTGTCACTGATTTGTGCTCTTTTCAACAAACTTGAATTGACTTTTACACCAATTTCCTTCTTTGCCTGAAATAGTAGATGGATGCTCACACTATCCAATTCCAATTCACAGAATGTGCATTTAATAATATATGTCTGAAGTTTGTCATTACTTCAATTTTTCTGAGATACAGTCGACTCTTAATTCAAAGTTTTTTTTCTCAAAAAATTGGAATTAGCCTTTGTACAAATGAATCAATTTTTATGAACCAGCACACCAAATAACCAAAATACCATAAAACAACAAAGCAATGATATTTAAATTCACATAATTAGAACTTGAGTACTCTACAAGATGCACAAAAACAGTTCAGTCATTTCATAAAAGTTCTGTGTTTATGATTTACTTCCTGCCGACAGCACATTCATCCACAAAATTTTCCACTTAGTGCTGGAAAAAGCTCCATCTGGATATTTGGCATAATTTCAGCCTCCAGCCCTAACTGTCAGCATTCACTCCTTAATTGGAAGGCATTGTTGTGGTGAGGGCTGGTTTATCTTCCTTTATCTGCTTACTGGATCCAGTCATTTGGGCTTCTTCGTCACTCTCAATCCCGCTTCCACTAGCAGCAGTATCCCCCCATACAGCATCGTTCATTTCCGTGTTGATTAGTAATCCAGCCCTCAGAATTTCATTATTTGTACCGAAATGGATTCAAAACTTGCGTTTGTCGGTAGTCGCAAGAGCAAAGTCATGTACTCAAAAAAGGTTCTCTGCTTCAGTCAGTTGTTGCCTGTGTGGGATCCTCAGCTGTCATATGCAGCTGCTTTAACTGCTGCTGGGATGAATTTACAGTGCTAAGAACAGTTTGCAATGATTCTGCTTTCAACTCCCCCCAAGCTAAGTGGCTCATGTGTACCTGCAGAATATCCAATAAAAATGGCAAACCAGCATTGTGCATGGCAATCATATTTTGCACCAAACAGTTCTTTAGTTCTGTTGGCTGGATCACGGATATTACATTGACATGAAAAGTATTAGCTCTGGTGCATTTGCACGTGAATCCCACACTTAACAGCTGTCGAAAAGATGATTTTTTTTTTGCCTTGTGATGCCATGCTTCACAGCCACACCTGTCAAAGAGCACCAGTCATCTTAGCCTTTTTATAGTTTTAAGTATGTTACAGGCAGAGCAACAGCATCACTAAAGGGGAGGGGGTGGATTGCATCCCTGATCAGCAGCCATGTTCTTTATTCCTCAGTTATGCTAACTCAAACCATAACTGTACTTTGCTTTTTTATTTTTTCCCCACCTAAGCAATTTTCATTAATGAAGCTTGTAAAAAGGGCGTGGTTCACCAGCAGCAAAGATGTCTTCAAGCTTATGACGAAGTACAATTTCAGGAATTTTATTACGCTTTCTGTGCAACGTCCTCCCCAAGAGTAGACTTGGTGTTTGAAGCAGCTGATCCACAATGCAGGAACAGGGCCAATTCTAAATTCTTTGGTGAATCAATTCGCCTTTGACTTCAGGACAAGTTGAAGTGCGCGTCTTCTTCTGCTGGTGGAAAAATCCTGCTGGTAATCAGCGGCAATGCTCTTGTTTCCCAGGTAGACGGAGAGTGCGATGGGAAGGATATTTTAGTTTTGTGCCACAACTTTCTTCATTTATTCCTCAGTGGTACAGGTGTACTTCAGCTAACCATCTTAAATTGTTCTCTTCACTTGATAATGCACTGTGCTCCGATGGGGAGTGCTGCAAATCTTAGGCACCTAATATTGATCACGGGGTTAAATTTGAATTCATGATGAGTTCCTATTTGAATTGGGAAGGTCAATTTGAATTAACCAATAATTCAAATTAAAGGCTCAAATTAAATTATAATCTTTAATAGAAGGAATAAATGTGAAATATATTCAAATTAAGTCTTAGGGCATTAATTAAGATGACACCAGTTCTACTTGACCCTATTTTACTGATGGGGAGCTGAAGTTTTAGTTATAGAACAATCCAGCCAATTAAACTGACATCAGATTCAATTGGTCAACTGATTTTTAAATATCCTTTATGCAGATGTCCAGCTGTGTATTTGCTTTCTAAGACTGCAATGCCTAGTTTCAGCATCAAAGTTGCTCAAACTTATTCCACTAGATTGACAATATTAAACCATTTTGCAACAAAGTTCTTTGGCTGGGTACTAACAGATGGGCAGCATATTTCCCACATTTGCCATGCAAGTAGATAAGGGAAGTTTAATCCATCAGGGTTCTTCTATGAAAAAAATAACCGATAATTGCTTTTATTGTTTAGTTTTATTTTAGTTGAAAAATTCAGTGTTTTGATTCTGTCACAGTGAACAGGGATTTATTTGAATGTTACCGAGGGTTGAGGCACTTCAATTATGTGGAGAGACGAGAAGAAGCTGCGATTGTTCTCCTTAGAGCCGAGAAAGTTATGGGTAGAGGTGTTCAAATTATTAAGGGTTTTAATAAGAGTAGATAGGGAGAAACGTTCCACTAGTAGGAGGGTCAATAACCAGAGGACACAGATTTAAGATAGTTGGTAAAAGAACCATGGGGTAGCTGAGGGAGTGGTTATGATTTGGGAAGTACTGCCTGCAGATTCAATAGTAACTTTCAAAAGGCAATTGGATAAATACTTGAAAAGGAAAAATTTGCAGATCTATGGAGAAAGAGCAGGGGAGTGTGACTAATTAGATAGCTCTTTCAAATTGAAACTTAAGCAACTAAATAGCAGACATACTCACAGCAGCTGAGTCTTGCAGTGTAGTCCAGTGGGGCAGCATAGTCTTGATCTTCAGAATGTAGCTGGATGCTGTAATGGGGGGGAGCCAGGATATTACAGGGCTGAGCTTCAACAGGCTAAGTGGTCTTTTCAAATAGCTGGCACAGACATGATGGGCTGAATGGCCTCCTTCTGTGCTGCAATATTCTATGATTCTATAATTCCTGTGGAGACCAGTGACATTCTTTAGAGGCTTTTATATCAAAAGTCTTCCAACAGGAAGGAAGTCCTGCCATTTTGCCGCTATTTTTGATGGCTGCTTGGAACCCAGGAAAAGTCAGGTCCTGGATGGGTAAAGTTTGCCTCCTTTGTACTCTCAGATGCTGGGGGCAGCTATACTCTTCAGTCCTGTTCTATTCTCTCCCTCTTTTGCTGCCCCTCACTCCCCTCCAATTTTTTTGTACAAATGCAAAGGCTGAAATGCTGGAAATAGGACCAGAGATAAGATTTTAAAAGTTCAGTCTGAATTGCAAATCAACACAAAGTTCTTGACTTCCAGCCTGCAGGCAATATGATGTGGCAGTAGATCAAAATTCTGATTGGCACCACAGCCAATAAAAGAATTTAAATTAGAAAATACAATTGTTGCTCATTATAGCATTTGCATAGTGTACATTCCTCCTACGTCCATTCTGTGTTATACTGTACTAATTACTGTGCTTTCAGAACCCCAATTCATGTCATCAAATTATAGTGACACAAATTAAATCTTGATGTGATAAAAAGGTGATACCTTTTAATGATATCCAGAACTCAACATCTGAAAAATTATGTAATGACGAAATTCAAACATGGACTATATTAATCTGCAGTATGTGAAATTTGATCTTGATTTGAGTTTGAGCCCAGGGTAATGTATTCGCCTCATGGTCAATTAAACATGCCCACTGAAAAATGCAATATGATTTTGCCCTAAAATTGTAGTCATTGGCAAATTTTAATTAATATAAGCAGGTAAAAATGAGGGACCAACTTGGAGTTAATTGCATAGCTCCTGATTCTTCCTTATATATTTTGTTGATCTCCAGACAATTCAGTTAACAACCTGTCACGCAATTGTCAGCAAATCAATTGAAACTCCTCTCTTCAACGTGATTTTCTGTCACTAACGTATATACATGCAAAACCTCTGCTGGTGCACAAAGGTTTCAAATCATGGACCCAAATAAAACATTTGGGGCGACATTTGTGGTGCAGTAAAGAATACCAATCTACTGAACTAAATATGTACAAGTCTGCACCAAAAGTCTCCATTTCTGAATTATTTTTGATGTCCAATTTGTTAAAACCTGAAAAGTTGCAGCTTAAAGAAACTAGATTCCTTAATTTGGCATTGTTGGCGGCAGACTGTTAATATTATAATAATGTACTGAATAAATATTTAAAATTGTCTTGCAATACGACACAGGATTCACTCAATGTTCCTTAACTGACTCCTGTTTCTTTTCAACCACACTGTCTGTAAGATACACTTTTTATAACATGCCATTTGGCTGGTTCCCAAATAGCACGTTCTAGTAGGAGTCTACTGTATTTAATTACACAAACTGTTCGATTATTTGATTGTATAAGCCCAATTCTTTTTATTGCTAACACGTAATAAAAACCTATATTAGAAATAGTATACATGCCAATAAAATGTCATTCATTCTACCTGAGTAGCATTCAGCATTTTGAAAAGCAGCTTGTTTGTATTCAGGCAAATATATATAACTAATGGCTTTGTAATCTGACAGCATTAACCCACAAACTATAGTTTTGCTGCATGTGTGTTCTCAATTAATTATCTTTGCAGTGAAAGTAAGCTGCACAAAAGAGAGGAATGACAGTATACAATGTGGGCAGTCAGAAAGATGGAATCCACAGGCAAAATTGAATCATATTGTGCACAGTTTTAGTCTCCTTACTAAAGTAAAGATATACTTGCCAGAGAGGGAGTGCAACGAAGGTTCACCAGACTGATTCCTGGGATGAGGGGTATTATGTCTGTAATGTACTTATGAATGACTCCAAGAGGTACTGTTGTACTCAAACTGTAATGACCTTGGTCCTTTATTCGTAACTCCGGAGCGAGGCAGCCGCATGGTGGCTCCCCTTTTATATAGCCCCTGCCACCAGGGCAAGAAACCCCGTTCTCCATCAGTTGCACCCTCTAGAGGTGCCATCATGTATATACACAGTGTAAACCTTATTGATAGTTCATCAGGTAAACAAGTCTCCATCTTATGCAATTATACAGTGACTACACAGAGAGGAATGACAGTATACAATGTGGGCAGTCAGAAAGATGGAGTCCACAGGCAAAATTGAATCATATTGATTCACCTTGAGTATAGTGTGCATATAGGACAGGCCCCTTGTTATATGAGGAGAGATTGAGTAGACTAGGCCTATATTCTCGAGTTGACTAGGCCTATATTCTCTAGAGTTTAGAAAAATGAGAGGTGATCTCATTGAAACACACAATTCTTACAGGGCTTGACAAGGTAGATGCAGGGAGGATGTTTCCCCTGGCTGGGGAGTCTAGAACTGGGGTCACAGTCTCAGAATAAGGGATCGGCCATTTCGGACTGAGATGAGGAGAAATATCTTCACTCAGAGGATGGTGAATCTTTGGAATTGTCTAGCCCAAAAGGCTGTGGAGGCTCAGTATATTCAAGACAGATCAATAGAATTTTGGATATTAAGGGATATGGGGATAGTGCAGGTAAGTGGAGTTGAGGTAGAAGATCAGCGATGATCTTATTGAATGGCAGAGGAGGCTCAAGGGGCCGAATGGCCTACTTCTACTTCTATTTCTTATGTTCTAGGATAGCCACACAGATAGGCGAACTGTAAATTTGAATTTATTTAACCTGTTTCTATATGGAGTATGTTAGTACAAGGTCACTGTCACTTTTTTAAAATGCAGTGTTCCAGTCCAATAAACCTTGACTGGAGTTTGCTGCACAACTGTAAACATAGAACTTTAAAAGTTTTGCTGGTAGAGATTGCATTGCATCCTGTTTGGGGGAGGTAACATCCGGAAGGCGGGTATTTTATGCCAGGCGCAGAAGTCCCACCCCGCTCGAAAAATTCCAGTTACCGCCCTCGAAAGGAAGTGGATCGCAAAATCCACTTCCTTTCTGGGGCAATATTGTGTCGGATTGAGCGGGGCGCAGCGCTACGCACTGGACTGAGTAATGCTGCCGCATAGGAGGAGCTCTCCCCTTCATTAAAGGGGAGAGCCCAAGTTTCAAATTCTGCAGGTAAGAACCGGGACTCCGTGGACCACCGGAGAAAAGGGGTGCCATGCCAACAGCCTGGCACTCAGGCAGTTGGCACGGATCCCGCGATCACGGTGCCAATGGGTTACCAAAGAAAAATGGCGAATTAATTTTTAACATGGCCGCCACCTCCGCTTTAACTAGCGGCCTGCAGCACAGTTCACGTCCTCTGAAGTTGTCACTGGCATCGCCCAGTGCAGCTTCAGGGAGTGCTCCCCAATTTTTGTTCCGGGGCAAAAATAGGGTGCTGCGTATGGTGGTGATATTATCGCCGACGGAGCGGGATGCTACAGGTTACCACCGCGGAATTTAGCGGGAGTTGTTAGCGGCGCCACAACCGGGCAAAAAGTCGTTTGCGCCCGGAGGTGCAAACGACCTGAATTTCTAGGCCTTAATGTTCAAATTGATACAAATTACATTGTTTCTTCTATTTAGCCTTTGAATATAGCATCTTTGAAATGCACAACTCCCCACAGGAGGATTTTTGGCTGCAACTTAGCATTGAGTGGAACTAACATGGGGAAAATTGAAGGGGAGGTAACCCAGCAACTCTGATGAATATTCCAGCCTTTAGTTACAGAGCAAGATTGACCAAGCCCTGAGAGCAACTTGGCTGCCTGCCATCTCAGTCAGAAACTGTGAGACCTAAAATGGAGGAAGGAAAACCAGAGGAGGACATTTTTTTTTTGTGTTCAGATTTAATTGTTTAGTTTCTTGTGGATTAGGTAAACATGTAGCGCTATGAGAATATAATAAGGCGGCAGTGGAGAGAAAGATGAATTAAAAATATAGACTGAAATTGTGATGAGATTCATTTTTGCATTCATAAGTTTTTGCAGCTGTATTTCTTTTTTTTAAATAAATATATGACATCTTGAAGATGGTGATGAAGTACAGTTTCACAGGCATCAACAACCCTCTACTCACCTAAGTAGCTATTGTTTATTTGTAATCCTAGACAGAAATTGTCAACAGGCTATTGTACTTGGAGAGTACTGCAGTTAAAATGCCATCACCTGATGTCGACACACCTACTTTCTAGCAGGAAGTCACTTTAGCAATTCGGACTAGAAACTGTATTTTATTTCTCCTTCCCCCACCCCCTATTTCTACTGAGGTCAACTAACCCAGGACTTTAATGGTCTACAAGGCTCAGTAACATCAGTGTTGCATTTACGCACTTGGTTATTACAGTGGTGAATTTTAGTAATTGAAACTTGTATAATTGTAAGCTTACTGAGTTTAATTCATGTGTCTCAAATTTGTAATCTATAATAAGTAGAAAGAAGAAACTTGAATTTCGTGTTCAGGACATCCCAAAGTGCTTCATAGCCATTAGATTTTTTTGAAGTGCAGCCAATTTATGCTCAGCCAAGTCTTGCAAACAGCAAATGAATGAATAACCAGATAATCTGTGTTTGGTAGGGTTGTTTGAGGACACTAGGAGAACTCCCTGCTTTTCGAAGAATGATTATTTTACATACATCTGAGCTTGCAAATAGGGCCTTTGTTTAGCATCTGTTCCAAAAGATGGAGCTTCCAGTTGTGCAGCATTCTCTCAGTACTGCCCTAGAGTGTCAGCCTAGATTCTATGCTGAAGTCCAAAGTGGGCCATGAATCCACAACTTACTGATTCTGAGGCAAGTGTGGTACCAAAGGAACAAAGCTGACACTCTGGTAGAATCAAGTACGGCGTTGCTTTTTATAAAGATATTCAGCAAAAAGGAGCACTTTGAAATTAACTTGTAAGTCAGGAATAATGAATTGATAAATGTACTGGAGATAGTTGAGAATCGGTTAATTCAGTTCCATTTGTTTAGTTTCCTGATACAGTACACGATATTCATCATTATAATCAAACATTATCCTCCCAATTGAATCGCATTGATAAGTGCCACAATAAAACCATCATCATTTATTTAGCTCCTTTTAACGTAGTAAATACCCCAAGGTGCTACACAGAAAAGAAGCAGATGTCTAGTAGTGATAGAATATGGGGAGATGACCGCAAGTGTGGTCAGAGTTTTTGACATGGCTTTTTTTTAACGTTGGGGGGAGAGAGACAGGTGTTTGGATGGGGAGAGTTGGGCCATGATGGTTGAAAGCTCCCAGGTTGATGGAGTGGAGGGATGCACCAGAAGGTTGAAAGGCATTGACTGGGCTGTAGGCGTTTAGATTGCAGAGGTAGAATGGGGCAAGGCCGTAGGGTGAATTGTGAAGGAAGACGAGTATTTTGATTTCAGTGCATTGGGGAATAGGGAGCACGTGGAGGTTGACAAGTGATGGACGAGTGTGCAACAGAATGTAGGTAACTGACTTTTAAATGAGTTTTATTTTATGTAGGGTAGAGTTAGAGAGCCTAATAAAAATTGTCTGTGAAATTGAACCTGAAGATAAAAACATAGATAAGATTTCCAATGTCAGTGGGAATGAAGTAGAAGCGCAGATGGAAACATTGTAGAGGTAGAAGTAAGTAGTCCTGATAATGGCTAGGGTATGGCGTTTGAAGTTCAGCTCGGGGTCGAACAGGACACCAAGGATGCCTGCCATTGGGTTCAACTTGATTGAGCAGCCAGGGTGGAGGATGATGCAGTGGAAAAGATAGTTTTTGGCGAGAGCCAAATAGGAGTGGCTTGACTATAGCCGATGTTAAGTTGATTCATCCATGACCTGATGTTAGACAGGCAGTCTGACAGCACAATGGTGGCCGTGGACCTGAGGTTTGCCGTAGAGTTAAAACTCGCTGTTGTCAACATGCGTCTGGAACCTGACGCCATGCCTATAGATGATGTTGCTGAGAGGCAATGCAGTGACGTGTTGGCGACATCAGGACAGGTTGGAGGCCCACTGAGATGGATCATGAAAGAGAGGCTGGGGTGGTCAACACGGAGAGATTGAGGGGGCAAGAATAGCGCACCACAGTACAGCCGTGAAGGATACAATTGGTGACATTGACCAGAGTGGTCTCTGTTTTCAGAGCATAGAAATTGGACTGAAGATAGTTGGAGAGGTGAGCACGGAACTGAGTGGCAACAGTGTGTTCAAAGACCTTAGAAGCAAAGATGCATAGCGTATTGTATGGGAGAGGATATTTTAAATACTGTATGTTATTTGCAATTGTTCGGTGGCAAAAACAGGAAGGCAGATTATTATCTGAATGGTGACAGATTAGTAAAAGGGGAGGTGCAACGAGACCTGGGTGTCATAGTACATCAGTCATTGACGGTACAGCAGGCAGTAAAGAAGGCAAATGGCATGCTGGCCATTATAGCGAGAGCATTTGCGTATAGGAGCAGGGAGGTCTTGCTGCAGTTGTACAGGGCCATGGTGAGGCCACACCTTGAGCATTGTGTGCAGTTTTGGTCTCCTAATCTGAGGAAGGACATTCTTGCTATTGAGGGAGTGCAGTGAAGGTTCACCAGACTGATTCCCGGGATGGCAGGACTGACATATGAAGAAAGACTGGATCGACTAGGCTTATATTCACTGGAATTTAGAAGAACGAGAGGGGATCTCATAGAAACATATAAAATTCTGACAGGATTGGACAGGTTAGATGCAGGAAGAATGTTCCCGATGTTGGGGAAGTCCAGAACCAGGGGTCACAATCTAAGGATAAGGGGTAAGCCATTTAGGACCGAGATGAGGAGAATTGTGAACCTGTGGAATTCTCTACCACAGAAAGTTGTTGAGGCCAGTTCATTAGATATATTCAAAAGGGAATTAGATGTGGCCCTTACGGTTAAAGAGATCAAGGGGTATGGCGAGAAAGCAGGAATGGGGTCCTGAAGTTGCATGTTCAGCTATGAACTCATTGAATGGCGGTGCAGGCTCGAAGGGCCGAATGGCCTACTCCTGCACCTATTTTCGATGTTTCTATGTTTAAATATGTACTATTCAGCCTACTGAAATACTGAAAATTTTAGTGGTCTGACCAAAATGTTTGTAAAAAAGACTTAACTAGTTCTAATCACAGGGAACAAGGCAATTTATGTAAGGGAATCCACGTGGGGGATGGTAGGAAGTTTTTAAAATGCTTCTGCGTAAATGAAAGAAGTATTAAAAACCCATGCTTCAATGGAGGGGTTAGATATAATCTCTAAAATGTGATTGGATCCTAATGATGGTTCTGAAGTTTAGTTGAAAGGGTTCAGGTGGTTCCGAAAGGAAAGGATAGGTCAAAAAGGAGGAGTGAAGCTGTATTTGTAAAGACAATATAGTTGCAATAGAGAGGGAGGATGTTCATCAATAGGTTCTGGGGCAGCTGGTCCAAAGTTGATCCCTAGCATCTGCAGTAGATGTAGTAGCAATGGTAAAGCTTTATTCTGTTCTGTCAGCAGCAGAAAATGATTAAGGACCACTTGGGTCCTTTTTGAGAATGTTAGCAAGGCAGGATTTGGTTGAAATGCTGAATGTTACTTTGCACCTCTTTTCACTATTAAAGATGGTATTAGGATGCGAGTGGTGTTCGAGAGGAGTGATGCTATAAGTGACTCCATAGAAATAGGTGTATCATAGAATCATGGAAATTTATGGCACAGAAGGTCATTCGGCTCATCGTGTCTACACAGGTCGAAAAAGAGCTATCCAGCCTAATCCCACTTTCTAGCTCTTGGTCCACAGCCGTGCAGGTTACAACACTTCACATGTACTTTTTAAATGTGATGAGGGTTTCTGCCTCTACCATCCTTTTTAGGCAGTGCAATCCAGACCCCCACAACCCTCTGAGTGAAAACATTCTCCTCAACTCCCCTCTAATCCATCTACCGATTACTTTAAATCCATGTCCCCTGGTTATTAACCTCTCTGCTAAGGGAAATAGCTGCTTCCTATCCACTCTCTCTGGCAAATGAGGCAGAATCTCCATTTTTGACCTCCAAGAAATGGTTTTCGCCACAATTAAGACATTCAAGACTAATTGGGTTGATGGATAAGATTTAGCCCAGCTTGTTGAAGGAAAGGGAGAGATATGTGAACCAATGGTTCATATATATAGCTTCTTCTCTCCGTCCCAGACAGATTGCTCGGTCCTTGTAGAGGTGAAGTAAGCGAGAGCAAAGAGAGAAAGCTATGGCCATGCGGCCACCTTTTATATCCAAAGTCTGTTTGCCTTTTCTGGCCCAATAAAGTTTGTCCTTGTTTTAATGCTTCTGTCTGAATGGCCCATGTGTATTCCAGTGATGGCTGGTGATGGGACTTGCTTCCAACCGGTCTGGGGCTTAATGGCTTTCTATTGTTCTGGTTTCCTGCCTCTCTGGGTTATCTCATCCAGGTATTGGCTTGATCACTGACCAGTTCACATTGCTTAACAATGGACCCTCCAACTTTGCCCATTACCTGTGATGAGTTGCCTTCTCCTGGGCATGGTAACTTCCCAGACCACCCCCGCCCATCAGATGTGGATTTTGAGTATAACATGGAAAAGTACCTCCCACAACAGGCTGCCAGTTTTTTCTGCAGTGATAAATATTAAAATGCAATGTCCAGGTATCCAACAATCCTTAGGGAGCCGATACTTACAATACAGGGGCAGTGCCCGGGGACAGGGCACAGGGACAGTGTACAGGGGCCAGTGTGCGGGGTGGGCAGTGCCCTGGGACTGTGTACAGAGGCAGTGCTGCGAGCACCGCTGGAGCAGGCCAGGGAGTGGAAGGAGCAGCGTGGTGGCATACCACTCCAGGGAGCACCACGTGCTGGAGCAGGAGAACAACGGCAGTGAAGAGGGACGTCACTAAAGTCCAGGTCGGTGATTGGAGCGTGGGCAGGTACATCAGGAGCGGCAAGGTCGGGGCGAAGGAGAGACGAGAGATTGCAGAAAGACATGATCGAGGCCCAGGAGACGCATGAATTTGGGGCCTAGAAGAGGCGAGGGCCCAGGGGCTGCACGGGCCTGCCCACACTGCGATATGTGTGCGCACTAGGTCCGTGCAGCAGAGCTGGTCTCCAGTCGTCTTGGGTAATCCTTGCCATTGGACCAAGACCTAGCTCTGTCAAGCCCGTGTGGTGGCTGGTGTGCAACGGCCATCACACGTTTATATTAAAAAAAATCCAGGCACAGGCATCTTCCACCCTTCAAGATTTAGTTCGGGACCTTCATTGAATTTTAGGTCCTTCATTGAAACACGTGTGAACTTTTTGACGTGGAAGCAAGTCATCCTCAATTCGAGGGACTGCCTACGATATATAGCTTCTTGAGGTCTAGGCTAGTTCCAAAGATTCTGGGAATTGTAAACCTGTTAGCTCGTCATTAAGGCTGATTGTAGGGTTGATGCTGGAAGGCATTGTAAGGGTTGTTACTTATGATCACTCGGAAAGTTTGGTAGTTACTGAGGAATCTCAGCGTGGTTTTCAAAAATGGAGATCCTGTCTCACTAACCCGATTGAGTTTTTTGAGGAAGTGCTCAAATTAATGGTTGATGCCAGTCCAGTCGATGAGCTATACCGTGATTTCCAGAAAGATTTACTTCTGGAAATTTAGGCAATGTTGCCCAAGCAGCATTTATTGTCCACTCCTGGTTGCACTGAAAAGATGGTGGTGGGCTTTCTCCTTGAACCACGGCAGTCCTTGGGGTAACAGTGCTCCTGCTATGAGTGAAAGAGGAGCTGTCAAAGTAACAGTAGTGAGTTGCTGCAGTGCTTCCTGTAAATAGTACTTTCTGCAGCTTTAGTGCCCTGGTGATGGAGAGGATCAATATTAGTGGCAGGGATGCTGATCAAATGATATGCTCTGTTCTGGATGGTGTTGACTACTTGAGTGCTTTGTGGCTGCACCCATCCAGGCAATCACACTCCTGACTTGATTGGGATTGGTGGTCAGATATTATGTCAGGTAGAAAATGGTTGAAAACTTGTAAGGTCTGCAGAAAATCCATACTCATCATTAAGAACATTATAACATAAGAAATAGGAGCAGGAGTAGGCCATACGGCCCCTCGAGCCTGCTCCGCCATTCACTTATCCCCTTATTGTTTAAGAAACTGTCTATTTCTGTCTTAAATTTATTCAATGTTGCAGCTTCCACAGCTCTCTACGGCAGCAAATTCCACAGATTTACAATCCTCAGAGAAGAAATTTCTCTTCTTCTCTGTTTTAAATGGGTGGTCCCTTATTTTCAGATCGTGCCCTCTAGTTCTAGTCTCCCCCATCAGTGGAAACCTCCTCTCTGCATCCACCTTGTCAAGCCCCCTCACAATCTTATACGTTTCGATAAGATCACCTCTCATTCTTCTGAATTCCAATGAGTAAAGGCCCAACCTACTCAACCTTTCCTCATAAGTCAACCCCCTCATCCCTAGAATCAACCTAGTGAACCTTCTCTGAACTACCTCCAAAGCAAGTATATCCCTTTGTAAATATGGAAACCAAAACTGCACGCAGTATTCCAGGTGTGGCCTCGCCAATACTTTATATAGCTGTAGTAAGACTTCCCTGCTTTTATACTCCATCCCCTTTGCAATAAAGGCCAAGATACCATTGGCCTTCCTGATCACTTGCTTTACCTGCATACTATCCTTTTGTGTTTCATGCACAAGTACCCCCAGGTCCCGCTGTACTGCGGCACTTTGCATTTAAATAATAACTTGCTCTTTGATTTTTTCTTTTCTGCAAAACCTTACACTTTCCAACATTATAGTCCATCTGCCAAATATTTGCCCACTCACTTAGCCTGTCTATGCCCTTTTGCAGATTTTTTGTGCTCTCACACATTGCTTTTCCTCCCATCTTTGTATCGTCAGCAAACTTGGTTATGTTACACTCAGTCCCTTCTTCCAAGTCGTTAATATAGATTGTAAATAGTTGGGGTTCCAGCACTGATCCCTGCGGCACCGCAGGTTTCCAACCAGAGAATGAACCATTTATCCCGACCCTCTGTTCTCTATTAGTTATTCCAGAGGGTACTGACACTAAACGAACAATGGGAGTAGATCTGCATGGATCAGGTCAAAAACCGAGTTCTGCAAGGGTTTTTGTTGACGCTATTGTTTATAACATTTATTAATTATTTGGAAAAGCACATTGATGGAATCATCTACTAATTTGCAGATGACACAATAATGTGCACAGGAGTTGGGATGTTCAACCAAATAAATAGGCCAATTTAGTTAAATTAATGGAATAGGCCCATATGTGATTGATCTTCAGTATGGATAAGTACAATCTTGTGCATCTGGGTCTGGGATACTCCAAGCATGTGCACACAATGCAGGGGTACTCGCTAAAAATTATGAAACAGGCAAGGCATCTGGAAATCATACATAATTGAAGGTCCATAAACAGTGTGATGAGGCCATTGGGAAAGAAAGGTTTTGGGTTGTATTGCTAGGACAGTACAATATAAAATGTCTATACGTGGTCTGTATAAGGTCTTGTTACGCAGCAGTTGGAGTGGTGGGCAATATTGAGGCCGTGGAGAAAGTATAGAGGGGAGCAACTAAAATGATCCCCAGTCTTGAGACTTGCTTAACAGGATAGGTTCAAAGAATTTTCATAGAGAAACATAGTTGTGGAGAAGATATGATTGAGGTTTTTATAAGGGATTAGTCTGTTGAGATGCGTTCTTTTAAGATGACTGGTGAACTGGGACATATTTATTAAACGTGTTAGGTTAGACATTAGGAAGTATTTCCTTTCACAGAGTCAGTGCCCTCTGGAATAGATTACCAGAGCATATGGTGAGTATGGATGCTCTGCAGACCTTCAAAAAGGAGCCAGACATGTTCCTGAGAGAGGACATTTTCAAATAAAGAAGGTAAGTTAAAGGTTGATTAGGAATAGTAGGATTAAGAATTACCACGATTTTCTGGAGCTTTGCTTGATTGGCTTCGGAAGTTGGAGTGGAATTTACAAGACGTTTTCCTAAATTGGTCTCCGATTTATTGCCTCTCCCAGGAGATTGCATGACAAGCAGGATGAATAAATGAAGTGCTGGCACCTTGTCTGGTTGGGGTGGGCTTGATGGGCCAGGTAGTCTTTTTGTATAATTGTAAATAATGTTGAGTGTATGCAATTACTTTAATCTGAAAAATTCCACTTTTTAAAAAAAAAGTTTATTTTGATTTTAATGAAACCTAAGGTTTCATTTCATGACTATTTGAAACAATACGTAGGTCCTGGTGCTAACTTGAGGCAGGTTTTGGGATGGTGATGGCAACTCGCCCACTGCTCATTAAAATAATGCAAGGGCTATTTTAATTATATAATGGGGCTAAAATTCCGGTTGGAGGCTTCCTTCGGATGAATGCCCCTGACCCGAAATTCTTTTGCGAAAGTACCTGGTGGCGCCTTTGATTCCGATTGGAGGCCTTCATTCGATGTGCTGCGTATAGGAAGAGGACTTCCCCGTACGTGCGAAAAATCTGGAGTCACGTGGGCCTGGACCACCAATCACACTGCAGTATTCTCATTGATAATAATGGGAACTCCGCCTCTGAGTTCCCATTATTATCAATGAGAATAAACCCCTAAGACAAAAAATACAACATAATAAATAAATTAAATAAATAAATAAATAAAACACACCACATATTTAAAATTAATTGAAATAAAATTTCTAAGAGAATTTTTTTTTGAATTTTTAAAAAGAATGTGTTTTTAATACGGTTTAAAATAAACATCACAATGGACAGGGTTTTTAAACATAAAAAATGTGTTTTAAAATTTAATTTTTTTATGTTTTAAAACTCTCACGCTGGCAAAAGTAGGCTATGTGCCTGCTTTTACCAGGCATAAGAGTTTGAAAGACATTTGCTGGGCAAGAGTTTGGTAAATAGCTCAGTCTCACCCGCGTGAATGTCCTTCCTGCGGGGATGCGGAGGATCTGTCAAGAGAAATCTTGACCGATCGAAAAAGGCGTTTTTTGGCGCATGCATATTGCGCCCCGAAAACCAGCTTTTGCGGGGCCTTGCCGCGTCTGTCCGCACTTCGTACAGACCCGACGAGGCCGGAATTTCAGCCCTGATATATAATAAAAACAGAAAATGCTGGAAATCTTAGCGGGAGAGAAAAAGAGTTAACTTTTCAGGTCGATGACCCTTCGTCAGAACTATTTTAACTTTTTAAAAACTGGGTGGGGGTGGTGGGGGGGTTCTCGTTTTCAGGAAGGGGTGTGGTCTAAGTTAATTTTTGTGGGGCACATAGGAGCACCCCTGCTCAACCTGGTCCCACAAAACAAAGGGAAAATGCTTTGGACTCTTCTGCAGTTGATCTGCTCCAGATCAGTTCAACCTGGCGGGGAAAGCCATATCAGCTTCAGTTAAAATTACAGTTGGATCCCAATTATGTCATCGAGATCCGACATTCATATGTAGAGTGACCTCACCAGCTTTTTACAATTGAAAAGATCTCTTTTTGTTTGGCTGATCAATAAAAGTGATTTTTTTTTTTTGCCATGCAATATTATGCACTACATTAATAGTGATGTGTGTTTTGTTCCTCCTTGCAGTGGATTTGACTATGAAATTATAGTGATTGATGATGGAAGCCCTGATGGGACACTTGAGGTTGCCAAACAGTTGGAACAGATTTATGGATCTGATAAAATTGTAAGTATTTGGGCAGTATCTGTAAAGTAGCCGTATATGCTGAGCCTTTTTTTTTCGGGGAACTGGCGGTCTGTTGGGTTGTACAATCCTTTCACCTCTGGGACTTTTCTGAAATGAGTGTAAACTTAAACTGATGGGATGAAAATCACCTCTCTCTGACAGCTCCTAAGGGAACTGAGTTTGAGGCCAAAGTTGCTAGAACAGAACACCCCATAACTTGGCGCTGGCTGGCAGTTTCACAGTGACGGGACATAAGGATGGCTCTGACGGGAAACAGAAATTTTATCCTGTAGCAATACGAACATAAGAATCTAAAGAATGAAACAAGGCCGCTCAGCCATTCAAGGCCATCCAGCTACTGTCGTTCCATCTGGTTTTTGTGGTGCTGTAGTTAGTCCCATCTGCAATTCCCTCTGAATCCCTTAACCCCAAATCACAACTCCAATCGTCATTCTGTCCTAGGTTTAAACATAAAAACCTGTCTAGTTCTCTTTTGAAATAATCTACTGCATCATCATTTACTGGACAAAATGACAACTTTTTCCATTCATTAATTCAATATAAGCAGTTACTTCTGAACTTTTATTTAACTGGTAAATTCTGAACTGGATGTTCACAATCCTGACTTACTATAAAGAATTTTCTACGTTTTGCTTATACAGTCTATTAATTCAATTTGATTTATCTGACCATTCATTTTTGAACACACCATTCCTATTTTGCTATGTTATTTATGTTGCTTAATTCAAATGATCAGATAATTCATTTTTTTTAGTGCAAAAAATGACGCATTATCAGGGAGTAGACTATATGCTTCTCTCATTAGTTCAAATCTTGAATCTTGTCTTGGTTCATTGTTTGTATTTCTATAAAGAATCCTCTTAATTCATAACATAAGAAATAGGAGCAGGTGTAAGCCATATGGCTCCTCGAGCCTGCTCCGCCATTCAATAAGATCATGGCTGATATTCAACCTCAGCTCCACTTTCCTGTCGATCCTATATCCCTTGTTTGCCTTAGAGTCCAAAAGCCTATCGATCTAAACCTTTAATATACTCAACGACTGAGCATCCACAGTCCTCTGAGGTAGAGAATGCCAAAGATTCGCAATCCTTTGAATGAAGAAATTTCTCGTCATCTCAGTCCTAAATGGCCGTCCCTTATCCTGAGACTAATTCCCTAAACTTATCCTTATCATAGTGTTCCAAGTCAGGAAATTATACCCTTCCTAGTGCATAGATGTCTGATTCAAAATATGAGGACCAAAATTCAATTCAATATTTTAAGTAAACTAAAGTTCAGATAGCTTCTGACCATGCATGCGTTTTGCCTTATTAATCATCTACTGGAGAAACATGTTTCAAAGTTACCCTGTATCTCTTCTAGAACTTCTTCAATTCTTTATGCATGTAGTCAAAATTAGTGATATCTACATTATCGTTCTCAAAATTAAATCTCTGGTGTTGGAATTTTCCTGAGTGTTTTAAATAATATCAGCATTTTACTGTTCACGTTTTTGTGTAACAAGAAACTTAGAAACATTGCTTTTAGTCTCAACATCTAAGTAAATTACGTAGATTGTGACCAGTAGAGATCAAAGGGGACAAATGGTGCAGTAGATTAGAATGTTGTCGTCTTATCTCTAGGTCTTGGTTTTAAGTTCAACCCACTTAGAGAGGCTGAAAATCTCTTTCTTCTGTCAGCTGACAAATTACTTACTGTTGGGTGAAAATTCACAATGGTCTGTACTTTGGGACAAATTGGCATTAAATTCTAGGACCGGAATTTTCCCGCTGCCGAGCGTGCAGATTTGGGGGCGGGTCGGCAGTTGAAATTGCAAGTGTGTCGGGAACCCGCCGTAATCCTGTCACATCGCGCATTTAACTCGTGCACATTTCCTAGAGCGCCACATACCCAAACAGCAGAGGCGGGCGACCTGATAGAAGTCATTAAGTGCTTGTTGTGAGACCCTTAACAGGGATTTTATCTAGAATTTTTGATTTTCACTGGATGACAACGGGAATCATGCAGCTCAGGAACCTCGTCTGTCAACGTGAGGCAGAAGCTCAGTAGCCATTGTGTGAGATCATTAATGGAGAGCATGGAAATACACACACTCGCTCCCATATTACACCTCATTACTTGCCTAAGGGAAAGTCTCTTGCTGACTCTATTTTGTGCACAGATTTAGGTGTCTAGACTTTGCAGGTCCTTCCTGCAACCTCAGAAGCCACTCTCACTATATTGCTAGTCACTATCACAGCATTGACAGATTAGTTCTCTGATCTCAACTTGATCTGCCATCTATTACATCAGCATGGATACTGTTTTCTACTGTCTCACTTTGGTCCTCAGAATTGGACCAAGATGAGCCCCACCACCAGCAGCAGCAGCAGCAGCAACAACATCACCACCACCAACCTTCTCCACAGGAGAGAGGGCATCAGCGCAGGGCTGCATCTTGCCAGATGTGAAGCTCCCAACACAGGATATACGGGCAGAGGATGAGCTTCCTCAATATGGCTGAGCAACAGTGCCAAAGGTGGCTCAGGCTATCATGCCAAGTTGTCACAGATATTTGCAGCTCACTGGAGCAAGACCTGCAGCCCAGAGGAGCTGGTGGACACTCCTTACCAGTAGCTGTCAGTCGCCACAACTTCTTCTTCTTTGCCAAAGGCTCCTTCCAGGGATCTGCAGCAGACATTTGCAGCATCTCGCAGTCGGCCGCCCACAGATGCATCATACAGGTCACTGATGCCATGTTTAACAAGGCAGCCAATTATGTGAACTTTATCACGGATGAAGGCAGTGTTGATGGGCCCAAATTTGCCCCCAGGGTTAGAACAGCGCATCTCCGTGTGGTGCGCCGACTTTTTAGAACAGAAACGGCGCCTTGGTATTCTCCCCTCCGTTTGGTCGATCCAGGCCCTTGGCGCAGCGCAGCAGACCGCTAGAGTGTGCGCGCATGTGCAGTAGCTCCAGGCCCCTGAGGCTGTGTGGGAGGGACCCGAAGCACGCCGCCCCTAGCTCTGGCTGAATGAGCTGCCAGGACGAAGATCGGACGCGGGCCTCCTTCCCTCCCTCCCGTTTAGCTTCCGCTCCCCCTCCCATCCCCCCCCCCCCCCCTCCACGTCGACGGCAGCAGCGCCCGCCCGCCCGGCATCTTGCTGGGGGCGGCACCACATGAAGTCTTCGGGGGCCTGGCCTGGCTTCTACTTCCTAGGTGGGCCCACCTGCCCCGCCCGAAGTCTTCGGCGCGGCCCGTTCAGCCTCTCTCTCCCCCTCCCCCCCCCCTCTCTTTCCCCCTCCCCCCTTCCCCTCCTCCCTCCCCCTCCTCCTCCTCCCTCCCCCTCCTCCTCCTCCCTCCCCCTCCTCCCCTTCCTCCCCCTCACCTTCTCTCCTCCCTCCCCCTCCCCCTCCCCCTCCTCTCCTCCCTCCCCGTCCCCCTCCCCTCCTCTCCTCCCTCCCTCACCCTCCTCCCCTCCCTCCATCCCCCCTCCTCCCCTCCCTCACCCTCCTCCCCTCCCTCCATCCCCCCTCCTCCCCTCCCTCCATCCCCCCTCCTCCCCTCCCTCCATCCCCCCTCCTCCCCTCCCTCCATCCCCCCTCCTCCCCTCCCTCCATCCCCCCTCCTCCCCTCCCTCCTCCCCTCCCTCCATCCCCCCCTCCTCCCCTCCCTCCATCCCCCCCTCCTCCCTCCCTCCATCCCCCCTCCTCCCCTCCCTCCATCCCCCCTCCTCCCCTCCCTCCATCCCCCCCCCTCCTCCCCTCCCTCCATCCCCCCTCCTCCCCTCCCTCCATCCCCCCCTCCTCCCCTCCCTCCATCCCCCCCTCCTCCCCTCCCTCCATCCCCCCCTCCTCCCCTCCCTCCATCCCCCCCTCCTCCCCTCCCTCCATCCCCCCCCTCCTCCCCTCCCTCCATCCCCCCCTCCTCCCCTCCCTCCATCCCCCCCTCCTCCCCTCCCTCCATCCCCCCCTCCTCCCCTCCCTCCATCCCCCCCTCCTCCCCTCCCTCCATCCCCCCCTCCTCCCCTCCCTCCATCCCCCCCTCCTCCCCTCCCTCCATCCCCCCTCCTCCCCTCCCTCCATCCCCCCTCCTCCCCTCCCTCCATCCCCCCTCCTCCCCTCCCTCCATCCCCCCTCCTCCCCTCCCTCCATCCCCCCTCCTCCCCTCCCTCCATCCCCCCTCCTCCCCTCCCTCCATCCCCCTCCTCCCCTCCCTCCATCCCCCCTCCTCCCCTCCCTCCATCCCCCCCTCCTCCCCTCCACACCTCTCCTCGCCTACCCTCCCTCCACACCTCTCCTCGCCTACCCTCCCTCCACACCTCTCCTCGCCTACCCTCCCTCCACACCTCTCCTCGCCTACCCTCCCTCCACACCTCTCCTCGCCTACCCTCCCTCCACACCTCTCCTCGCCTACCCTCCCTCCACACCTCTCCTCGCCTACCCTCCCTCCACACCTCTCCTCGCCTACCCTCCCTCCACACCTCTCCTCGCCTACCCTCCCTCCACACCTCTCCTCGCCTACCCTCCCTCCACACCTCTCCTCGCCTACCCTCCCTCCACACCTCTCCTCGCCTACCCTCCCTCCACACCTCTCCTCGCCTACCCTCCCTCCACACCTCTCCTCGCCTACCCTCCCTCCACACCTCTCCTCGCCTACCCTCCCTCCACACCTCTCCTCGCCTACCCTCCCTCCACACCTCTCCTCCCCTCCCCATCGCTGTCAGAAACACAGAGAATCACTGACAGAGAGAGCGACACTGGAGGGAGCCCTGTCCCAGCATGCTGTTGGAGGGCTCCCTGTGATGCAGTAGGTGAGTAGAAACTTAATTTTTTATTTATTGATTTTTTAAATTATTTTTTCTATTAATTTTTTTAATTTTTTTTGATTTGATTTGTTGATTTATTTATCATTTATTATTGATGACGGCTCTTTATTTGTAAAAGTGAAGTGTTTAATGTTTGTACACCCTCCCCATCTCTCGTTCTCTACGCCTGATTTATAAATGTAGGCAAGGTTTTTCTGAGTGTACAAAAATCTACACTTACTCCATTTAAGTTAGTTTGGAATAAGTTTTCATGCCTAAACTTGCAACACAGGCGTAAGTGGCTGGACATGCCTCCTTTTGAAAAAATAAATCTGTTCTACAATGAAACTATTCTAACTCACTAGAACTGGAGCAAACTAAATGCTGAGAATTTCAATTTCTAAGATGCTCCATTCTAAACTAGTTGCTCCAAAAAAAGGAGCAATTCAGGCCAAAACTTGAGCCCATTGAGTGGGTGCTCAGTTTTGCCGCTCTGGATGGCTTCCCATAGGTGCAAGGCATCATCGACTGCCCACATGTGGCCATCAAGGCACCCTCACGTCACCAAGGAGTGTTTGTGAACCGCAAGGGCTTTCACTCCCTTAATGTGCAGCTGGTCTGCAATCATAGGAAGATCATCATGCACGTGTGCACCAAATTCCCTGGCAGCTGTCATGATTCTCTCGTCCTGCGCCAGTCCACCCTCCCTCAGCTCTTTGCAGTGCCAAACCCATTTACCAGCTGGCTGCTTGGAGACCAGGGCTGTCCACTGAAGATGTGGGGGTGGGGGCGGGGGGGGTCTTGATGGACCTGTGGGAGAGTAAAGAGATATATTAAGAATGGGTAACTATACCATTAAGCACATCATGAACATTCACTGAATGCTGACATCAGTCCCTATATGAGTGATTGCTGTACGCCATGTGGCTGAATGAGATGTAATTCTGCCACCAGGTTGCTGAGAGGTCCCCATCTCTCTGTCTCCTGCCGCCAGCAGCTCTGCAACTCTTGACACTGCCGGGGCCCCCTTTGCTGCAGTCAAATTACTGAAGACTGGTGGGCCACCTCCGGTTGTCTATCTCTCCCTGTTGTTGTGGGCTCTTTTCTCCTACAAGGAGGGAAAGAAGAGAAATTTGAGTGAGAGTGATGGAATGAATGTAAGGAATGGATGGGTTACGTCTGTAGAGAGTGACTATGAGGGAGTGGGGTGCCAATGCCAAATGGCCTCCTTCTGTGGTGTTAACTTGCTATGATTGCATTAGGATGAGGGTGAGTGTGAGGGGTGGTTAGTCAAATGGGGATGAGAATGTAGGTAGAGAGAGGGATGGGTGGACATGCAAGGTATGTTGATGTGAGTAATGATGTGCAGGAGTAGGGTTGGGAAGCATTAGTGATGGGATGTGATGACAGGCACATCAGGATGAAGGCGAGTGTGGCTTTGCACTTGCCTTTCCTGATCTCATCAGATCATTGAATCTCTTCCTGCAATGCACCCATGTCCTCCTGACGACACCCCTGCTGCTAACCTCCTCAGCAATTTTGAGCCATGCCCTTTTGGTCTCTTGGGGAGGTCTCCTCTGCCCATCAGCAGGAAAGAGGACCTCCCTGTGTGCTCTGACTCCCTCCACCAGATTATGTAGCGAAAAGCGGGATGCAGCACTCTGTCTTTGGGAACTCATTTTTATAACTTGCAGCAATAACTCAATCCTCTACTATACTCCCTCCACGCACCTACATCAATCTTCAAATGCAATGTGGCCACGACTGCTTTAAATATCCCCTCTAGTTCTGAAAATAATTATATGTACATTTTTGCATTGCGTTATTAAAATACTCCTGTAATGTTTCTGATATGGATGGTTGCCTGTGTCTCACAGCTGCCCCATCATTTCAATGGGGTTCGCACTTCAAACCAGTCGAGGAGTTGATCTTGAGCCATCTGACTACACGTAAAGAAAGAGAGTACCGGTTAGTTACTGCTGTCTCTTCAATTGGTATGGGGTTTTCCAGGCATGGGTGGCTTTCTTTAGTGATTTCCCCCTGGACCCAACCGCAAGCAGACTTCTGGGGCTTCCTCATCATTGCACCCTGGGAGTGATTCCTTTTGAAGTGACGACAGGTGGATGCAAGCCCATCCCCTCACACAGCCAATGTGGGTTAAATCACTTTGGAATATAGTGTATTTTTCTTGTTTGCAATAATACTTATTTTTGTTTTGAAGTTTCACTCCTATCTTTCCTCATTTCTTGCATTTTTATCACTGCATTTCTCCTATGGCATTACTCATGAACAAAAACTTTATAAAAATTCTTATAACTGCCTCCCTTTCTCTCCCATTTTCTAACTGTCTATCTATGTCTTTCTGTCTCTCTCCCCCTTCCTCCATTGTTCTCGAATGCCACTCATTGTCTTCTAACTTTTTCTCACTCATGTAAATCTATCCTTCCCTCTATCTCCTCTGTCTTCTGTATGTTTCTGAGTTACTAAATCTGCATATTTCAGCCTTTTTGAAAACTTGGAAATGCAGCAAGATGAGAGCCAAAACGCACTTGTCTTGGGGAGGGGTGATGGGAGGTGATACAACATGCCGAGGCACAACAGAAACTATGGTGTGGGGGGGGAGTATGAGACTAGAGCCAGGGATGGCAGGAAGCATTGTATGCTGGTGTCTGACTTGGCAGGGAAGGCGCTGGCACTGAGGTCTGGTCTGCAAGGGACTAGTGCATCTGGAGAAGTGGCATAGCCCTGGTGGATCTGGAACCATGACATTTAATGGTATCGGTGACCAGCGAATCCCGGTACGTTGCTTGCAACCCATGTAGGTGAGCAAGGAGGCTGGGGTCTGAAGCACATGGGTTGTGAGATCTGATGCTGTAGCAGGCAGAATGCAGATCTTGGATTTGTGAAAATGGGGAGCGGTGGAATCCTGAAGCTGAAGCCAGAGACCCAAGGCTAGAAGAGGGAGAGCATGCTGGAAGGAGGAAGGTGCACCAAGGCCCGATGGGCAAAGGTATAAGGAAGGTGGTGTAATGTTGGTCTCTTTATTTGAGACTGGGAAGCATTGCAGAGTTAGGGGTGCAATAACTACTGTTGCAGACCAGCAGCGGAAGTTTTCAGAAGGCATACCAACTCCATCAGCATTGGGACCAGCAGATTGGCTGATGTTTCCATGTGCTGATCGCTCTGCTGTTCCACTTCAACTTCCAAAATTAGCAGGAGCAATCCTAGTCAGATCATCAGATCTGCCGCTCCTGAAGTAGATCTGGTTAAAGGTTATGTGCCCATCTGCAGCAGAATTGTGCTGTGGTCGCCCTCTCTCTGACATGGGAAGTGATGCTTAAAGCTGAAAGAGAAGGGAGGTGGTTTGGGGATGTGGAGCTGGGAAAGAAAGTAGGGAACAAGGCCGCTCCTAAAACTACGACAAGGAAGGGTGGAATCTAGAGCAATCAGGAGATTCCGAGAGAGAGGGAGGAAGCAGAGAGCAGAGCTGCCGTCCTTGCGGCAGGCTTCCTCAGGAAATGGCAGTGGAAGCAGAGCTGGAATACTTGGGGTTGGATTTTCGGCTTTCAAGCTTTCGGGGTGTTAATGGCTGTGGGGTGGTCCTGATACCGCCTGGAAAAAGTTTGCGCCTTAGTCAGCAAAATTCGGGCAGCTGGGCCCTGCGTTTGGGGCGGAGCGTTAAGGGAGACGTTGCACCTCTCTCTTAAGGCGCTAGGCCTGCTGAGCATGCGAAAATCCCGAGCTAAAGAGCTGGCCTCAAGAGCGCTCTGAGAGGCATGGGGAGGGAGAAAAAAACATCAAAAACATTTCCAAAAAATACCTCATGCCACCACGACATAAATCGCAAAAAAAATAAATAAATAAAAAGCAAACACACTTACCTGAGGTCAACATTACTTGCCTCTCTGCAGCTGCTACAGCTTAGACTGCCCGTTTTCACAGGCGATCCCTGCACGTCGCTCTACGGATCGGGCGGGTAGCAAAAATTGGTCCGATGTTGCAATTAGGGGCGTTTCACACCGGCTCGCAGCTTCTGGGCAGTAATGCTCCGCGCCCTGCCGGGACCGGCCCTGAAAACCCCAGCGAGGCGCTGGAAGCTGGCCGCCCACTGCCGCCATTGCCGTCCCTCCGGGGCGAAAACAGAGGAAGCCAGGAGCGGAAAATCCAGCCCTTAGAATTGGTCAAGGAGGAATGGGGCAGAGGCTGTGCAGATGGGCCAAATACTGAGATAGAGGATTAATGGATGGGGAAAGATATTCTAATCTGATTGATTTGTGGTACAATATAGTTAGCATAGAAAATGCCAGCGTCGACCAATCAGCAGCTTTACACACTCTGGGCACTAATTTGGTCCTGACTATGGCACACCCATTTCTTGGCAGACCCCGGGCGGGAGGTCCATTTTTGTCGCCAGGTCCCGTCGGGAGCCATTTTTGGCTCCATTGTATGGGTGGCAGCTGGGAGCGGGACTCGGCGGCCGATGTCACTACTGTGCGTCAGTTGGAGGCCTCTCCGCTCGGGGATCTTCGGAAGGCCCCCACTGCGCATGCGCAAGATTTTTTTTTTGCAGTTTTCTTGATCTGCCGTGTAGTCCTTTCGTGGCCCTTGGAGGCTGATTGGGGAATTGCGCATGTGCATAAAAGGAAAGCACTTTATTCCGCCTGTGAGTGTGAAAGGGGAGAGGCGAAAGTTGGAGGTTAGAGAGCAGAGAGGTGGCATTACGGAGGACAGAGTTGGAGGTTAGCAAGGAGAGAGATGGTATTGGAGAGAGGACAGTCTGAGTTGCAAAGAGAAATTTAAACCCACAAACTCTCATTAAAGCCAATCCTCTCATCGTTGAGGATGAGTGGCCAGAAATCTTCAATGAAGGCTGCCAAAACCAGACCCAGAGCTTCGTGGTTCAATGAACAGGAATTGGAGGAGCTAGTGACAGAGGTGGAGCGCAGGTACAACAAACTCAGCCGGGATGGTCGTGGAAAGCCTCCACCCGCCCAGATACATTTCAATCACTTTTATGACATCCAATTTAAACATCACCATCAGCAATAAAGTAATGCAACATGCACCTAACTTATTTTCCAGCAGTCCCATTCATATGGTACAGCATCCGCCCGGCTGCCATGATGTGATGGCCTCCAGCATTCCTTCCCACCCATTCTCCATGCTGCCCAACTGTCATCAGATCACCAGCCTCCTGTTCTCCATGCTGCCTGACTGCAGTCCACCTCTCCCTCCCTCCCACCCGATCTCACTGCTGGCCGAATGCCATCCACCTCTCCCTCCCTCCCACCCGATCTCACTGCTGGCCGAATGCCATCCACCTCTCCCTCCCTCCCACCCGATCTCACTGCTGGCCGACTGCCGTCCAGGTCAGACCTGCTTTTCCCGAGCGGTCTTTCCGGCAGGCTGCAGGTTGACCGGAGGCCAGCATAACTGATGAAAACAACACTTTTCCAACATCTGGCATGGGTGGACGGCACGATCTGACATCAGCTGAACCCTTCCCCACCAATCTTCCGCCGGGCGGAACCTCGACAGCAGATGGGTCGTTCCAGAGGAATCGCCCAGAAAACCGACATTTGCGGCGGGACCTCGGTGGATGCAGGCGGAACATCGACTAGTTTTGGCCCCTCAATGTTGTATTACAGGCACACAGCCACAAAACATGAATATAAATAGATCATTCTTTGGATTAATTCCTTATCCAATTTAGCTCTCTTATTGTACTTATCTTTTTGCTTTGCAGTCGTATACACTTAGCTGATCATCTAACTGTCCTTTGAAAATATTCCATTTGTTTCTTTGTAATTGTCCATTCCTTCACAGTCTCAATCTTTCCTGATATGTCACTTGCCACATTAAATTTTCCACTAATCATTAGTATGTCTCATCTAATAATAATATGATTGCTTACGACTAAATGTTCTTCTGCCTCCAGTTTCCCTGTTCACCATTAAATCTGATGCATCTGCCCTGGTCCAGTGATTCACAATAGTGTTTGCAACAGCCGTCCTAAACTGCCTGAATGAATTTAATTCCTCCCCAGTCCAACTACTTCATGAATGATTGAAATTGCCCATGATCTCTGCCTTCTGTCCATCAGTAGTACTTGTCCAAATTGTTCCATGCCAGCTTGTAGAATAATTAACTTAAAATTCAATGTTTCAGTCACATCTGCAAACCAAGAATGTGACCTGATAAGAACAATGCATTATGTGTGAATTTTGGCAGCTACTGTAAAAAATAACACCTTTTATCCTTGCCATCTGAGTGATGCAGTGGATCTTATGGTATCTATAACACTATTTTTACCATTGTTAGCCGAGTTACAGCCAGCTTGATTGGTTTACTTTCCAGGAAGAGGCTAATTCTTTCATACACTGTCAACTTGACTGAACGGAACAATAAAGATATTCTCTGCCATTCCATTGATCCTATCTGAGCATTGTAAAACCTACAACATGCACCTAATTAGTGGGTTGACTTTTGAATCTGTGATTAAGGTGCACTGCTGGAGGAGTGTACCAAGTTCTTTGAATAACATCTAGCTTAAGCATAGCCCGATATGGAAGTACTTAATCTTCAGACTAATTTCAGAGAAGGAAAACATTTTCTTTCCCAGTGCTTTGTCCCTTAGACCTTGATGGGTCTACATACACGAGGTTGGAAACTTGACTGTAATCCCCAAAAAGCATTTTTGTTTTACATGAAATCAGTGGAGTTTTCAGGATTCATGTTTATCCTCCTTTTACCCACAGCATCTTGACTTTCAGAATCGACTTTATTTTTTACCTTGACAGAACTAGTGCTGATGGAGCACAGTGATTTCAAAAGAAGACATAATGGGACAAAAAACTGTGGTCGTAGACTTCCCGCAGACACATGCCTCCAACCACAATAATTTTTACGAAAGTACCTGGTGGCCCTGGAGATTCGGCAACTTGCGGTCCTGGAGCTCTGTGCGAAAGCCAGCATAGGGGCCCACGTGTCCCAGGATCATACGGGTTTCGTATCGATCTCTGGGATCAGGTGGGCTGGCCTAACCTATCAGAGTAGGGATTCCCCATTCAGTTCCGTAGGTACAGAGCTCACATTATGAATGGGAATACCCCCAAAAAACACACACACTGAAAATAAATATTATAATTAATTCAAATGTGATTTAATTAAATATTTTATACAAAAATTTATTTTTTTGTTTTTTAAAAATATATTTTAACAGGGCTAAACATAAACTTACCTTAATGGACAGGTTTTTTCAGATATAAATGAATGAAAACATTTTATTTTTCTATTTTTTAAAATGCTTACACTGGTAAGAATTTGAAGGACATTCACTGGGCAGGAGTTGGGCAAATAGCCCGACTCTCTTTCGCATGCGTGCGACCTGTCAAAAGATTTTTCCGCAAGTGCCGGGTTTAGGCGCATGCGCAGTGCTTGCCTAAACTCAGAACCTGCGCGGTCTCTAGGGGCGCATGCGCATTTAGTGCACACCCTAAGGGACTGCAATTAACGGCCCATTGAGAGATCCTGCACTGCCGGCAGGCAGCCAAACACTCGGTGTACAGATGGGAGAGTTAAGGCTACAGTGTTGTAATTCCATCTCTGACCCATGCTTCTTCCAGGTGTTGCTCCCTACTGGGAACATGGCATCATGGAGTTACCACGGCACTCAAAAAAAAAGCAAGTGCTCTAGCCCTTTTTAAACTGAATTCTGCTGTCCTCAAAATGAAATAAATCATCCCTTTAAAAACTAGAGCATCCTATTATCCCCCAACTCCATAAATAAAATAAGTAGAACATGAAATCCATTTTCTGTAGTTGCCTGTGCTTCTACAGTATACTTCCTTTCAGCCATATCCATAGTCGTACTATTAAAATAAATTTCTTGTGACATATGTTCATTAAACCAGCCTTTCTGAAATCAATCTTTTTATTTGTCCACAGTGGAAGGGGGCATATTTAGATAGTTAGTGTCTTCCTGCTTTACAGCTGTGTCTTTATCTGTGGACCAGCTCTCTCATTAGAAGCATATGGCAAGCTTCAGTGAATTGATGGTCGTCGGTTCCTTCTTAGGTTCTTGAAGATTAATATAATCATTGCAAATGACCAACCTTGATTTTCTTTTTTTTTAAACAAAAAAAATTGAAAGGTTTTTAATAAATACTGAAAGGTTTTTAGAGACAAAACAAATGAAGGCAGAGAAGAGGAGGATGGAGTCATTGCACTCTGATATAATGCTGTGTTGGCCATTTTTTTTACATCTTCTCCTGTCAGTTTGGATGTGGTTATCAAAGTAGAGGTCAATACCCTTGGTTTGATCTGTTCCACTGTGTGCAACCTATGGTCCATGGAGGATTGGTAGGACAAGAAAGAGAAAAACTGTTGGGGGAACAAAGAGTGAGAATTAAGGTTTTAGGGAGCGCAAGTAAAAGAAACTCTGTTGAAGGTGAGTGAGAGATTGAGATTTTGTGTAGAAAGAGAGGACAGAGACATTAGGTCTGATTTTAACCCTGCCTTGCCAGGCGGGCAGTCAAAATGGCCCGTTGGACCTAGCTGCACTGATCCCACTGACTTCCTGGTGGTTGTGATCTTAATCTGCTTGTCTGAGCAGGTGAGAGGAACAGCCGCCAGAAGGCAGTGGGGTCCTTTTTAAAATCTGCAGATCAGCTCTCATGACCATTCGTTCAGGTCCCTGGTGTCAGCCCCCTCCCACCGGATATTCTGCTGGGCCGCAACCACTTCCCGCCAGGTTAGAGTGGAAGACTGACGGAGCCTATGCAGATGAGGCCTAGGAGTTAAAATCTTCCAGGCCTCACACTGCGAAGGGGAGGATGGTTTGACGTCTGCCTTTGCGCCCACCTACAGGACTCGCAGCCAGGAGTGAAAATCGGAGCTTTTGTGTTTGCAGGAGATTCTGTTGAGGTGAAGAGGATTGAAAAATAAATTGTTACGAGAGAGTGAAAGATTGTGTGGAGGGAGAAGAGCATAAAGAGAGATTGTGTTGCTTGGGGATGAAGAAGACAGAGCAAATGTGTTGAGAGACCTTGTTTTGAGGAGCTAGAGAGACTTTGTTGAGAGAGCGAGTGTAGAAAGAGGAAATATGGAGATAAGAGGAAGACCCTGTTTGGGGGAAAGGGGTGAGGGGATCACCTTTGTTAATGTGAGGGAAAAAGAATTGGAGAGATCCTTTTGAGAGAAGGAGTGAACAGAGAAGGGTTTAAAAAAAAAAAAGCCTGTTTACTTTATCTACTTGCAGTGGGCAAGGAAAGCACAATTTATTTTCCAGGAATGATTTTTTTTTAAATTCTCCACTGTTTTGGAGCTGATCTATTACTAATTTATTTCTAAACCCTTTTCGTGGAGATGTTACACTGCAGTTAAAGGTTGCACAGCCAGATAGGGAATGGGTGACCATCAGGAAGAGCAAGGGAAGGCAGGTAGTGCAGGGGTCCCCTGCAGTCACCTCCCTCCAAAACCGATACACTATTTTGAGTACTGTTGAGGGAGGTGGCTCATCAGAGGAAGGCAGCAGCAGCCAAGTACATGGCACCATGGCTCTACTGCACAGGAGGGCAGGGAAAAGAGTGGGAGAGCTATAATGATAGGGGATTCTATTGTAAGTGGAATAGATAGGCATTTCTGCAGCCACAAACAAGACTCCAGGATGGTATGCTGCCTCCCTGGTGCAAGAGTCAAGGATGTCTCGGAGCGGCTGCAGCGCATTCTGGAAGGGGAGGGTGAACAGCCAGCCGTTGTGGTGCATATAGGTACCAACGATATAGGTAAAAAACAGGATGAGGTACCACAAGCTGAATTTAGGAAGCTAGGAGTTAAATTTAAAAAGTAGGACTTCAAAGTTAGCAACCTCAGGATTGCTACCAGTGCCACGTGCTAGTCAAAGCAGGAATCGCAGGATAGCTCAGATGAATACGTGTCTTGAGGAATGGTGCAAGGGGAAGGGATTCATATTGCTGGACATTGGAACGGGTTCTGAGGGAGGTGGGACCAGTACAAACTGGATGGTCTGCACCTGGGCAGGACCGGAAACAATGTCCGAGGGGTAGTGTTTGCTAGTGCTGTTGGGGAGGGTTTAAACTAAAATGGCTGGGGGATGGGAATTAATGCAGGGAGGCAGAGGGAAGTAAAAAGGGGGCAGAAGCAAAAGGTAGGAAGGAGAAAAGCAAGAATGGAGGACAGAGAAATCGAGGGCAAAAATCAAAAAGGGCCACATTACAACATAATTCTAAAGGGACAAAGAGTGTTTAAAAAAACAAGCCTGAAGGCTCTGAGTCTCAATGTGAGGAGCATTCGTAATAAGGTGGATGAATTAACTGCGCAGATAGCTGTTAATGGATATGATGTAATTGCGATTACGGAGCCATGGCTCCAGGTTAACCAAGGCTGGGAACTCGACATCCAGGGGTACTTAATATTCAGGAAGGATAGACAGGAAGGAAAAGGAGGTGGGGTAGCGTTACTGGTTAAAGAGGAGATTAATACAATAGTAAGGAAGGACATTAGCGTGGATGATGTGGAATCTATATGGGTAGAGCTGCAAAACACCAAAGGGCAGAAAACGTTAGTGGGAGTTATGTACAGACCACCAAACAGTAGTAGGGAGGTTGGGGATGGCATCAAACAGGATATTAGGGACATGTGCAATAAGGATACAGCAGTTATCATGGGTGACTTTAATCTACATATTGATTGGGCTAACCAAACTGCTAGCAATACTGTGGAGGACGATTTCCTGGAGTGTATAAGGGATGGTTTTCTAGACCAATATGTCGAGGAACCAACTCGAGAGCAGGCCATCCTAGACTAGGTCTTGTGTAACGAGAGAGGATTAATTAGCAATCTGGTCGTGCGAGGCCTCTTGGGAAGAGTGACCATAATATGGTAGAATTCTTCATTAAGATGGAGAGTGACACAGTTAATTCAGAGACTAGGGTCCTGAACTTAAAGAAAGGAAACTTCGACGGTATATGGTGTGAATTGGCTAGGATAGACTGGCGAATGATACTTAGAGTTGACGGTGGATAGGCAATGGCAGACATTTAAAGATCACATGGATGAACTACAACAATTGTACATCCCTGTGTGGCGTAAAAATAAAAAAGGGAAGGTGGCTCAACTGTGGCTAACAAGGGAAATTACGGAAAGTGTTAAACCCAAGGAAGAGGCATATAAATTGGCCAGAAAAAGCAGCAAACCTGAGGACTGGGAGAAATTTAGAATTCAGAGGAGGATTAAGAGTTTAATTAGGAGGGGGAAAATAGAGTATGAGAGTAAGCTTGCAGGGAACATAAAAACTGACTGCAAAAGCTTTTATAGATATGTGAAGAGAAAAAGATTAGTGAGACTAATGTAGGTCCCTTGCAATAAGAATCAGGTGAACTCATAATGGGGAACAAGGAAATGGCAGACCAATTGAACAAATACTTTGCTTCTGTCTTCACTAAGAAAGACACGAATAACCTCCCGAAAATACTAGGGAACTGAGGGTCTAGCGAGAAGGGGGAACTGAGGGAAATCCTTATTAGTCAGGAAATGGTGTTAGGGAATTTGAAGGGACTGAAAGCCGATAAATCCCCAGGGCCTGATAATCTGCATCCCAGAGTACCTAAGGAAGTGGCCCTAGAAATAGTTGATGCATTGGTAGTCATTTTCCTACATTCCATGTACTCTGGATCAGTTCCTATGGATTGGAGGGTAGCTAATGTAACCCCACTTTTTAAAAAAGGAGGGCGAGAGAAAACGGAATTATAGACCGGTTAGCCTGACATCAGTGGTGGGGAAAATGCTGGAGTCAGTTATTAAAGATATAATAACAGCGCATTTGGAAAGCAGTGACTGGATCGGTCCAAGTCAGCATGGATTTATGAAAGGGAAATCATGCTTGACAAATCTTCTAGAGTTTTTTGAGGATGTAACTAGTAGAGTGGATAAGGGAGAACCAGTAGATGTGGTGTATTTGGACTTTCAAAAGGCTTTTGATAAGGTCCCACAAGAGATTAGTGTGCAAAATTAAGGCACATAGTATTGGGGGTAATGTATTGATGTGGATAGAGAAATGGTTGGCAGGCAAGAAGCAAAGAGTGGGAATAAACGGGTCCTTTTCCGAATGGCAGGCAGTGACTAGTGGGGTGCCGCAGGGCAGGGTTCAGTGCTGGGACCCCAACTATTTACAATATACATTAATGATTTAGACGAAGGAATTGAATGTAACATCTCCAAGTTTGCAGATGACACTAAGCTGGGTGACAGTGCGAGCTGCGAGAAGGATGCTAAGAGGCTGCAGGGTGACTTGGACAGGTTAGGTGCGTGGGCAGATGCAGTATAATGTGGATAAATGTGAGGTTGCAAGAATAAGAAGGCAGATTATTATCTGAATGGTGACAGATTAGTAAAAGGGGAGGTGCAACGAGACCTGGGTGTCATGGTACATCAGTCATTGAAGGTAGGCATGCAGGTACAGCAGGCAGTAAAGAAAGCAAATGGTATGCTGGCCTTCATAGCGAGGGGATTTGAGTATAGGAGCAGGGAGGTCTTGCTGCAGTTGTACAGGGCCTTAGTGAAACCACATCTTGAGTACTGTGTGCAGTTTTGGTCTCCTAATCTGAGGAAGGATGTGCTTGCTATTGAGGGAGTGCACAAAGGTTCACCAGACTGATTCCCGGGATGGCAGGACTGACATATGAGGAAAGGCTGGATCGGCTAGGCTTATACTCACTGGAATTTAGAAGAATGAGAGGGGATCTCATAGAAACGTATAAAATTCTGACGGGACTGGACAGGTTTGGTGCAGGAAGAATGTGCCCGATGTGGGGGAAGTCCAGAACCAGGGGACACTGTCTAAGGATAAGGGGTAAGCCATATAGGACTGAGATGAGGAGAAACTTTTTCACCCAGAGAGTTGTGAACCTGTGGAATTCTCTGCCACAGAAAGTTGTTGAGTCCCGTTCGTGGACATATTCAAAAGGGAGTTAGATGTGGTCCTTACGGCTAAAGGGATCGGGGGTATGGAGAGAAGGCTGGGGTGGGGTACTGAGGTTGAATGATCAGCCATATTGAATGGCGGTGCAGGCTCGAAGGGCCGAATGGCCTGCTCCTGCACCTATTTTCTATGTTTGTTTCTATGTGAATCTTCACTTCCACACCACAGAAATCCCCTCCCAATGTGACAGTGTAAACACCAATTCATTTTGAGCAATGCCACAGAGGATCTGCCAGTAATAACAATAATGAGTGTAATCTCTGTGCAATGCAAAAAGTTGCCTTTAGCTTTCTAGTTGATTAAGAACAATGGCCTCTCTATAAACTGTGCCTTACTGTAACATGTGGCTTTCAAGTAGACCTCTTAGAGATTTTGCTGTAATTACTGTTCAACGTTTTCACAGCTGCTGAGACCGAGAGCAAAGAAGCTGGGATTGGGTAAGAGCTTTGTTGTCCTCCTGTATGAACATTCCAAAGCTATTTTAATCAGTAGTTTGTATATTAAGTTACTTGATTTATATATAGTGGTCTGTAATGAAAAAATGTATTGAAATTGGACTTCTCATTTACTAATTTTGATATTCTAAATGTTCTGATCATTATTAATACTCAAAATCAGACAACACTGCTGTATTGTAGAATCTTTTAAATCCATTTAAGCAGGGCTTAGTGGGATTTTTTTTGTATCTCAGGTACTGTACAGTAGTGGTTACGTTACTGGACTAGTAATCCAAATACCTAGACTAATAATCCAGAGAAAATATCGGATTATCTTTAGGAACCCAACTGGTTCAATTATGTCCTTTAGAGACTGTCTGGCCTATATGTGACTCTCAACTGTCCTCTGAAGTGGCCTAAATGCTGCCATACAGAGATGCGCACAATAAGGTTTTTTGCAATCCCCAAAAATGTGTTACCTCTCCAAATGAATAATGAATTGCCACCAATGACTTTTTTTTTAATGACTTAACTGCTAGGGTATGAAGGCTGCCTTTCTTAAAGCACTGTCTAGGACACTGTTCATGGATAGCACAATAATAAGTGACTGTAGACATGCCTAGAAAGGCATGTTAGCATCAAATGTTTTCCAGGATCCTGCTTGTTTAGTGTGGCAAAAGTTCTCACATTTGTGTACAATTCTGAATTCTGCCAATTTCAATATTTATACATACATATATACATATATTTATACAAGACTCTTAATAATTTAAATTGGCCCTCAGATTCAAGCTTGACAATCAGACCAACTGAGTTTATGTTAATAAATATACCTGCCCGGCTCAATTTGGAATCTGGAATAGCTCAAATAAGATTCCCTACTTCATTTCTCTCATTCATCCTTCCATAGTCATTCTGCACAGCAGTTTTTGCTCCTGTCATCTTTGGCTGCTACACCGAGCTAGCTGAAGAATTATGGAGTTAAAAAGAGCCTTAAGCACATACCTGTATCCACAAATATTGTTCATACATATGCATGCAAGTACTTGTACACGCATAGCAACTTTTCTTTCTCTCCCCCCTCTTCGAGTTTTCTTCATCTGATTTTCTAACCCCCTGCAACTCAACCAGGGAAGTGCTGTAGAGGGTTGTGAGCTGGCTTTAGTAGGGCAGGAGCTGCTAGGGAAAGTGGATGTCTTTTTCCTCAACTGAGAATTGCTCTAATCCACTTGTCAAGACCACAATATCTAATTCATCTGTGAATGTCATCAAATCAGATTACAAAATTACATTCTATTCTATTCTTAACGAAGCACTGCTTAATACTGACTGGGTACAAAAACTGGGAAATATTTCATTCCCCAAATTTATTCCACCTACTTTGATGAATACAAAAATGTACACCTCATACTCCCTAAAAATCTATCTATTGAAATACTTAGTGGGTTGCAACATTTCATTTCAAGTGCATTGGAAATTCCTATGTCGCGCTCTGGCTATGACAAAATCCATTTTAAATGTGTCAACATTTGAGTGCAACATACCCATTATAGCTGTAGGTGACACTGTTACAATGTTAAAAGTCCAATCACTGAATGTTAGCTGCAATAAAATTAACTGAAATTGTGTATTGGTTATTTGAGTTTGCAATGGAGAACCATAGAAGTTTATAGCACAGAAAAGTGGCTGTTCGGCCCATTATGTCTGTATTGGCTGTTTGCTAGAGCAATCCAAAACGAACCTCAGTACCCTGCTCTCTACCAGTAGTATTTCCACCTACTTCAAATTTATCAAACCATGGGCTCAAGTTTCAGCCTGAGTTGCTCCTATTTTTTTGGAGCAACTAGTTTAGAATGGAGCATCTTAGAAATTGCAATTCTCGGCATTTAGTTTGCTTCAGTTCTAGTGAGTTAGAATAGTTCCATTTTAGAACAGAATTTTTTTCCCAAAAGTGGGCGTGTCCAGCCACTTATGCCTGTTTTGCAAGTTTAGGCAGCGAAAACTTATTCCAAACGAACTTAGAATGGAGTAAGTGTAGATTTTTATACGCTCAGAAAAACCTTGCCTACACTGATAAATCAGGCGTAGGGAACGAGAGATGGGGAAGGGGGGGTTTACAAACATTAAACAAATAAAGAACCATCATCAATAATAAATGATAAATAAATCAATCAAAAAAAATTTTAATTAAAAAAAAAATCAATAAATTAAAAATTACGTTTCTGCAGCACCTGGAGCCCTCCAACAGCGTTCTGGGACGGGCCCCCCCCCCTCCCCCCCCATTGTCTCTCTCTGTCAGTCTCTCTCTCTCTCTCTCTCTCTCTCTCTCTTTCTGACAGTGAGATGGGGGTGGGGGGTTAGAGGGAGGCTGAACGGGGGCGGGGTGGAGAAGGGAGGGAGGCTGAACGGGCACTGCCGCTGACGCCAGGCTCCCAGAGGACTTTGGGCGGGGCACGCCCCCAGCGAGAGGCCGGGCGGGCCTCGCCGCCGACGAGGTAAGATGTGTTAGGCCACTCTGCCTGGGATAGGGTCATCACTCAGAGACAGGACGTGCTGGGAGGGCCAGGAGCTACTGCGCACGCGCGCAGCCGCCGGCACTGTTTTTGGCACAGGGCTGTAGCTCCGCCCCCAGCAGTTTCTGCTGCACCGCGCCGACCTGGAAATGGGCCTGCAGCTATCGGAGAATCGCGAGGTAAGTATTCGGCGCAATTTTTGTTCTACAAATTAGGCAGGCCTCTCCGATGTGCGCTGTTCTAGCGGGGGTACGAAACTTGAGCCCATGTAGAAGTAAGTATATTCAACACACTGGCCACTCGGTGGCTCAAAAACAATTTGGGTGCTGTATTTTAGAATATTATTATTTGGATTGATTTTTCTTTGAATTGTAAATATTGTAATATAATTCTGCCAAAATTGACAACACCTCCAACTAATGTTTTTAGCCTGTGGTCCTGAACCTGTGACTTGACCTCTTTACATCCACCAGGCATGTTATTGGTGCCCCATCTCCCTAGTCTCCTGGCCTGTCGATCATTGGTGACTCGTCCCTTAATGCTACTACTCCCAGCTTGAAAAATATGCAAAAGAAACTTAACAGCTTTCTGCACCAGTTCCCTTGCCTCTCCCAATTCCCTTTTCCTCTCACGCTCCTTCCTCTCTCCATCTTCCCCCTTTCTCTTGATCATCTCCTTTTTTCCCTTTTCCCCCTCTTACTTCCCTTCCTCCCCTCTTTCCCCCACCCCCAACCCCCTGCTCTCACCTCTCCCCCCTCCCTGAGAGAGCTTTAATTACTCTTGGTGTTAGAACATCATTAGTAATTTAATCATGTTACAGTGAACATTTTCTTTTAAGCATTAAAAGCTAAAGTTTAAAATCGTTATGCACCCGCTGCACTTGTACTGCAGCTGATATGCAGCATGACAATTGCTCTTGCTACAGAAGCCTAAAATTAGTTTTGCAAAATCAGCAATGTTGTACTGTTGAATCAGCGGCAGATGTGCAGTATAACTATCAGAATGGATCATTATGGTGTACCACAGTTTAAATGCAAAAGCAAACTTGTAAATAAAACAAAAGCTCTTCTTGTTTCTGCAGTTTAAATCTGATATAGAAATGAGCAACTAACATAAAAACATAGGACTCCAGTTTCGGCTCGAGTTGCTCCTATTTTTTTTGGAGCAGCTAGTTAGTTTGCTCCCGTTCTAGTGAGTTAGAATAGTTTCATTTTAGAACAGTTGTTTTTTTCAAAATCGGGCATTACCAGCCACTTACACCTGTTTTGCAAGTTTAGGCAGCGAAAACTTACTCCAAACTAACTTAGAATGGAGTAAGTGTAGATTTTTGTACGCTCAGAAAAACCTTGCCTACACTTACAAATCAGGCTTAGGGAACGAGAGATGGGGGGGGGGGGGGGGGGCCAAGGCGGGTTTACAAGCATTAAACACTTCACTTTTACAAATAAAGAGCCATCATCAATAATAAATGATAGATAAATCGAAAATTCAACCAATAAATCCATCAAAAAAATAAAAAATTAAAAAATAATAAAAATCAATCAATAAATAAAAAATTAAGTTTCTACTCACCTACTGCAGCCCGGGAGCCCTCCAACAGCATGCTTGGACGCCCCCCCCCCCCCCTCCCCCAGTGTGTGTCTCTCTCTGTCTCTGTCAGTGTCTATCTCTCTGTGTTTCGGACAGCAGGAGGGAGGAAGGGCTGAACAGGGGGAGGCTGAATGGAAGGGGGGGGGGAAAGGCTGAATGGGAGGGAGGGGGCAGGATGAAAGGGAGGCTGAACGGGAGTGGGGCGAGAGGCTGAACGGGAGGGAGGGAGAGGGAGGTTGAACTGGAGGTGGGGGCAGGGGGGGAGAGGCTGAACGGGGGGGAGGGGAGGTGGAGAGGCTGAGCGGGGGGTGGGGGGGAAGCTGAACGGGAAGGAAGGGGGATGGGGAGGCTGAAGGGGAGGGGGGATGGGGAGGCTGAACGGGAGGGAGGATGGGGAGGCTGAACGGGAGCAGGGGGGGTGGGGAGGCTGAACGGGAAGGTGGGGGGAGGCTGAACTGCAGAGCGTTGGGCTACGAGGAGCAACTGCACGTGCGCGCACTCTATCGTGCATGTGCAGAGGTCCTGGCACTGTGTTCTGCGCCGGGACCTAGCTCCGCCTCGACTCTTTGTGCTGCGCTACGCTGAGGCCGAAGATGTCCTGAGGAGCTCGGAGAATCACAAGGTAAGTTTTCGGCGCACTTTTTATTCCAGAAAATCGGCACACTTTTTTTTTTTACAGAGGGCGGAAACTTGGGTCCATAGAAAATAGGAATAGGCCATTTGGCCCTTCGAGCCTGCACCACCATTCAATATGATCATGACTGCTCATGCAACTTCAGTACCCCATTCCTGCTTTCTCTCCATACCCCTTGATTACTTCAGCCGCAAGAGCCACATCTAACTCCCTTTTGAATATATCTAACGAACAGGCCCCCACAACTTTCTGTGGTAGAGAATTCCACAGGTTAACAATTCTCTGAGTGAAGAGGTTTCTCCTCATCTCGGTCCTAAATGGCTTACCCCTTATCCTTAGACTGTGACCCCTGGTTCTGGACTTCCCCAACATCGGGAACATTCTTCCTGCATCTAACCTGTCCAATCCCGTCAGAATTTTAGATGTTTCTATGAGATCCCCTCGCATTCTTCTAAATTCCAGTGAATATAAGCCTAGTCGATCCAGTCTTTCTTCATATGTCAGTCCTGCCATCCCAGGAATCAGTCTGGTGAACCTTTGTTGCACTCTTTCAATCGCAAGAATGTCCATCCTCAGATTAGGAGGAATTGTACACAATATTCAAGGTGTGGCCTCACTAAGGCCCTGTACAACTGCAGTAAGACTTCCCTGCTCCTATACTCAAATCCTCTCGCTATGAAGGCCAACATGCCATTTGCCTTCTTCACCGCCTGCTGTACCTGCATGCCAACTTTCAATGACTGATGTACCATGACACCCAGGTCTCGTTGCACCTCCCCTTTTCCTAATCTTCAGATAATATTCTGCCTCCCTGTTTTTGCCACCAAAGTGGATAACCTCACATTTATCTACATTATACTGCATCTGCCATGCATTTGCCCACTCACCTAACCTGTCCAAGTCATCCTGCAGCCTCTTAGCATTCTCCTCACAGCTCACACTGCCACGCAGCTTAGTATCATCTGCAAACTTGGAGATATTACATTTAATTCCTTCGTCCAAATCGTTAATGTATATTGTAAATAGCTGGGGGCCCAGCACTGAACCTTGCGGTACCCCACTAGTCACTGCCTGCCATTCCGAAAAGTGAGACAAACTGCAGCAATCCATCTTGCTTTTAAATAAATTGTAGATGATATAAAATGCATTAAGTTAGGCTGAAGTTAGCTATCAATGGAATACTTAGTAATAGCATTTTCTTATAACAAGATCCATTTTTCAGCAACTTTATAAATCATGATTTTAAAATAAACTATAGACTACTATGGCGCTACATTTAATATACAATGTGAGAGCACAGGTATTTGGAGATCAGACTTCAAAATGGTGGTCCTGGCAAGCAATCAATTTTATTTTCCCTAATAAAGAACTACAATATTAACATAAAATATTCAGACTGAACAACATCAAAAAAGTTAGTAAATATACCTACTTTTTGGTGGGCTATTCTGTAAATCTGATTTGTATATTAAACTTTTTTTTTTAAAACAACAAAAAAAACCACACACACATTTGGTTGGAACCATTTTTAAATGTGTCCTGGGAAGTAAACAAATGAACAGTGCTCAACATATTTATTCTGAGTATTTGTTTTTACTTTAGGAACAGCATACATCCATGGAATTCAACATGCCTCTGGGAACTTTGTCTTTATAATGGATGCCGATCTTTCGCACCATGTAAGTTTATTTTCACTTTATTAATGGAGTTTTACATTTAATATATTTAAGTAATCAATTTCTCTCTCTCTCAATTTTAGCCAAAATTTATTCCTGAATTCATAAAGTGAGTATTTTTCTTTCTGCTTTTATAACCAACTTAATATCGCTTATAGATTATACTACAGGTGATAAGGTTATCATCTCAAATATTTGATGGTTCTTGGACATAGCATAATTGATGAATAAATCAGTTTGTGATGATATCAATATATTTCCAATTACATCAGTGTGATTTTGTCCGCGTGATTTTATATTACGATTTTTTTATAATTGCTGTGAACTAATCACAAAAAGAGATAAGACATCCTGGATCCCAAACAACTATTTACACTGATCAATTCAAAACTGCCCTCGCGTCCAACTTCAGCATAAAAACATCACCTCCAATGCAAAATAGGTGTGTTGCATTTCAGCTATCTCAATAATTTAATATGGTAAAAAACCATATTCAAAATGATATTGATTGCAACAGAGTTTAGAAGGTTACAAGATATGAAACTCCTTCTGCTTATTCAAGCTGTGGAACAAAGTTAGTACCTCTTGAACTCTACTAATCTACTAAAATTGTGATACTGTGAATGTTGCATCTAACATGGCATTTTGTACTTTATATACTTTCAACTTCATTTTTCTTAGTAAATTGTTCTTGTTAAATTTAAAGTCATGTGACTACACAGTTTGTATTCTTTAATTGGAAAGTACTTTCCCCAAATCTGCTTGCAAATCCCTTTTTAAATACAGAAATAGTGGCCTTGATATTACCCTCCCCACCTCACAATGGGCAGGAGAGGGTCGGGTGAACATAAGAAATAGGAACAGGAGTAGGCCATACAGCCCCTTGAGTCTGCTCCGCCGTTCAATGAGATCATGGCAGATCTGATCTTGACCTCAACTCCATTTTCCTGCCTGATCCGCATAACCCTTTACTGCCCTATAGTTCAAGAATCTGTCTATCTTCACCTTGAATATATTCAATGACTCGGCATCTGGGGTAGAGAATTCCAAAGATTCATGACCCGCTGAGGGAAGAAATTCCTCATCTCCTTAAATGGGCGACCCCTTATTCTGAAACTATGCCTCCTAGTTCTAGATTCCCCCACGAGGGAAAACATCCTCTCAGCATCTACCCAGTCAAGTCCCCTCAATCATATATTTTTCAATAAGATCACTTCTCATTCTTCTAAAATGAGTACAGGCCCAACCTGCTCAACCTTTCCTCATAAGATAACCCCTTCATTCCAGGAATCAACTGAGTGAACCTTCTCTGAACTGCTTCCAATGCAAGTATATCCCTCCTTAAATAAGGAGACCAAAACTGTAAGCAATACTCTAGGTGTGGTCTCACCAACGCCCTGAACAGTTGTAGCAAGACTTCCCTAACTTTATACTTCACCCCCCTTGCAATAAAGGCCAACATTCCATTTGCCTTCCTAATTACTGGCTGTACCTGCATGCTAACTTTTTGTATTTCATGTATGAGGATACCCAGATCCCTCTGCACCTCAGCATTCTGTAGTGTCTCTCCATTTAAATTTTGCTTTTCTATTCTTCCCACCAAAGTAGATAACCTCACATTTTCCCACATATTACATTTGCCAAATTTTTGCCCACTCACTTAACCTATCTATATCCCTTTGTGGACTCTCTGGGCCCAAGTTTCCACAGGATAAAAAACGGGCGCCCTTCCGAGCTGGGCGCCCGTTTTTCACGCCTAAAACGGCGCCAGAAAAAAAACGCGCTATTCTCGAGCGCTCTGCAGCTCCTTGTCTGTTTGGAGCGGCGCCCAGGGGGGCGGAGCCTACACTCGCGCCGATTTTGTAAGTGGGAGGGGGCGGGTACTATTTAAATTAGTTTTTTTCCTGCCGGCAACGCTGCGCGTGCGCGTTGGAGCTTTCGCGCATGCTCTGTGAAAAAAACCATTGACACTCGGCCATTTTTGTAGTTCTTTGTAGCTGTTTAATTTTTGAAATTTTTTTAATAAAACCACATTGCCATCAGCACTGAGGCTTCCCTTCTCACTGTCTCCTTCCCCTCCCTCCGTGGCAACAGGCCGCTCTCTCCTTCCCGTCCCTTCCCTCCGCGGCAACAAGCCGCTGTCTCCTTCCCCTCCCTCCCCTGCGCGGCAACAAGCCGCTGTCTCCTTCCCCTCCCTCCCCTGCGCGGCAACAAGCCGCTGTCTCCTTCCCCTCCCTCCCCTGCGCGGCAACAAGCCGCTGTCTCCTTCCCCTCCCTCCCCTCCGCGGCAACAAACCGCTGTCTCCTTCCCCTCCTTCCTCTGTGCGGCAACAAGCCGCTGTCTCCTTCCCCTCCCTCCACGGCAACAAGCCGCTGTCTCCTTCCCCTCCCTCCCCTCCGCGGCAACAAACCGCTGTCTCCTTCCCCTCCCTCCTCTGTGCGGCAACAAGCCGCTGTCTCCTTCCCCTCCCTCCACGGCAACAAGCCGCTGTCTCCTTCCCCTCCCTCCCCTCCGCGCCAACAAGCCGCTGTCTCCTTCCCCTCCCTCCCCTGCACGGCAACAAACGGCGGTTTCCTTCGAACGATGGCTGAAGCACTTTCACACAGGTAGGAAGATGGTTTATTTAATCTTTTCTTTGCTTATAAATGTTTATTCAGGTTGGATTTATTTGTATAATATTTGTAGAAGTATAAATAAGGATTGATTGTAGAATTTAATGAGTTCCCCTTCCCCTCCCCCCCTCCCCACCTCCCCACCTTGTTCTGGACGCCTAATTTGTAACCTGCACCTGATTTTTTTAATGTGTAGAACAGGTTTTTTCAGTTCTACAAAAATCTTCACTTGCTCCATTCTACTTTAGTTTGGAGTACGTTTTCACTGTGGAAACTTTCAAATCAGGCGTCAGTGGCCGGACACGCCCCCTTTTGAAGAAAAAATTCTGTTCTAAAGTAGAACTGTTCTACCTCACTATAACTGCAGAAAAAAAAATGTGGAGAATTGCGATTTCTAAGATAGTCCGTTCTCCACCAGTTGCTCCTAAAAATCAGGCGCAAATCATGTGGAAACTTGGGCCCAATGTGTCCACTTCACAACTTGCTTTCCCACCTATCTTTGTATCGTCAGCAAATTTGGCGACATTACACTCGGTACCTTCATCCAAGTCATTAATATAGATTGTAAATAGTTGAGGCCCCAGCACTGATCCCTGTGGCACCCCACTTGTTACAGTTTGCCAATGACCCATTTATCCTGACACTGTTCTCTGTTAGTTAGCCAATCCTCTATCCATTACCATCAACGCCATGAGTTCTTATCTTGCATAGTAACCTTTTATGTGGAACCTTATCGAAAGCCTTTTGGAAATCCAAATACACTACGTCTACTGGTTCCCCTTTATTCTCCCTGCTCATTACATCCTCAAAGAACTCTACATACAATCAAGCATGTATTATAATTTTCTAAATGTCCTGCTACTACTTCCTTAATAATGGATTCCAGCATTTTCCCAATGATAGATAAAACTGGCCTATAGTTTCCTGCATTCTGTCTCCCACTGCAAGGGGGAGCCGGATTTAAATGTAAGTGTTACTACGTAGGTTTCCCAGAGCTCGGGAAACCCAGCAGTAAAAGGGAGTCAGGAGCTATCGGCTCAAGAAGGTAAGTGCCTTTTACAGCACTCCCTGTGGGAGAGGAGAAGTAGGAGTGCCCCCGGCCCCTCGAGGACGCCTTCGGCCTGCCCTTGCCGAAAACCACCTCTATCTCATCCCCCACCCCCGCAGAAAACAGTTGATATAATTTACTAAAGTAGATGAAATCTTTAAAAAAGTGGGACTGAAAAACTTCACCTGCTTGCCCAGACAACAGTTTTTTTTAAACTTTAGTGAGAACATAATTTTGACTGATCTATTAAATAGGGAGCCTTAGGCACAGTGGGCCACCTGCCATTGATTGCACCAACTAACGTGTTGGCTTGTTTGCAAATGTAGGCGAGTGGTATGATGTGTTCTCATTGTGGAGTGATAGCTTATTAATTTCTCAATGCTACACCTTTTCAATGGATTAATACCAAAATCTCAGAAGAGATTTGCTTTTAATAGTTTTCTGGATGAGTTACCTGTGCCGCCATGGTAGTTTGGCATGCAATGAGGGTGGGTTAGAGTCCTATATGTAAAATAACAGCTTTATAATACATTGAAAGTTATAATTTGCAATAGATTGGATTAATTTCCATACGTTATCTTAGTTGCATTTCCTAGATCATGTCTTTTTGTTGTGTGCAGAGTGATTTAATGGATTGCTTTGGATTTATGACTTTGTTTTATCATGCTATAACTTGACTATCTGGAAGTAGGTGTAGTCACATACTTTTCAAATTAAGTCAAGCGCTGTCGACAGATTAGAAAAATATGCTTGCCCTTTATTCTGCTTTAAGTTGAAAATCTGCTTTAAATCAAATTCTTCTTCTTCCATTTAGTTATTAATATACACGAGATAAACTGAAAATGTATTTAATAAATATATCAAACACGCAGATACTTTCATTGTTTTTCAGTGCAATTTGAGACAGTACATTTTGGGGGGAAGTGAAGAGCATAGCTAATGAGAAGTTTGGAAATGAAAAGCTACGAATGTATTTTTCATAGAATGACTTTGTTACTAGCTTTCTGTTTCAGAAACCTCGTTATTCAGTAAATTTAGGAGTAATTATGGTTTTGTAATACATAAACATTACAGAAAACAAAAGGAAGGAAATTATGATGTAGTGTCTGGAACCCGCTATAAAGGGGACGGAGGAGTATTTGGCTGGGATCTGAGAAGAAAACTCATCAGGTATGAAGCAACACATCATAAATACTCAGGACTCCTACCTAGTACTAGTAAAACAGCATTGTAATTTAGTTAGAAGATTATTCACTTAGTTTGGTTTTATTTTTTTTTTTTGATCCCAGCAGTTTCCACAGAAAATAGTTGTGAAGTCTTTTGTTTCAGTTCTGCTTTTGATCAACTTCAGCTGCCCAAAACTGGAAGTGACAGGTCAACGGGAGGACTTCTAGCTAAACTGTATAATATGCCTATGCACATGTAGTAACCCTGAATAGGTGTGTAACAATGCTGATATTTATTCTTCTGAGTTGTTACACTGACATTTTTCTGAAGTGTTGTTGGGATTATCAATTACTGGAGGATGCTCTCCTCCAATCCTCTTTGATCAAGATTACCACAGTGTTGGTTGTCGCAGATGGTTTTACATCGAATTACATAGAATGTACAGTATAGAAACAGGCCATTTGGTCCATGCCAGTGATTTTGCTCCACAGGAGCCTCCTCCCAATCCGCATAACCTTCTAATCTTTACTCTTGCGCTTATCTAGCTTCCCCTTAAATGCATCTATGCTATTCTCCTCAACTACTCCTTGTGGTAGTGTGTTCCGCATTTTAACCACTCTCTGCGTAAAGAGGTTGCTCCTGGAATTCCACCTCTGTTCCTTTTAAGACCTTCCATAAAATCTATCTCTTTGACATAACTTTTAGTCACCTACTCTAAAAGCTCCTTCTTTGACTCGGCGTAAATTTTTGTCTGATTACTCCATGAAGTTGCTCTACTGTATTGCATGGAAGACTGAAACGAGAAAAACATTTATACATTAGTGTCCTTGTGCCCCCAAAAAGTATCAGATGGAATGAATCCAAGAGAATCTTATATCAGATCAAGCCCCCAGCTTTCTGATTGTTTGATTTCCTAACCAGATACTAGGTAAAGGAAAATTCCAGCTCCCTTTCAGCCATCATAATGTTTTATGCTTCAGCTTCCATTGTCAAGCCTTCAAAGATATAGATCTAGGAATATGTAGGTCATAGTTACATCCACAGCTGCAGCACCTACACTCTCCCTCTCAAGCCCTGCACTTTTCCTTACATCATCAGTACTGTCTCCGTTATAACTTTTTTGCATGTTCTCCAAGCCTCACTGTTTCTCGACTTTGGTCTTTGCCTCTTACCCTTTCTTGGACTTTTTCTTCCACTTGTTCCTGGGCCTCTGCTGCTCAATCTACAAGCAACATTCCAGAATATATACTTTTTATAGTCAGTCAGAAATAAAGATAACTGCCAAAGGAATTTATAGCAACTCATTGGCACATGGTGGAAAATAATTATTGTTCCAGTTCTTTAAAAAAAAGATTAGAAATACAATGCTAAACTTGAAGGCATTTTAGCTTGATATCTATAGTGGAAGAAACATCATCAACATCATAGGCAGTCCCTCCGAATCGAGGAAGACTTGCTTCCACTCTTAGAATGAGTCCTTGGGTGGCTGAACAATCCAATACGAGAGCCACAGTCCCTGCCACAGGTGGGACAGACAGCCGTTGAGGGAAAGGGAGGGTGAGACAGGTTTACTGCACGTTCTTTCCGCTGCCTGCGCTTGTTTTCTCCATGCACTCGGCGATGAGACCTTCCCGGATGCACTTCCTCCACTTAGGGCGGTCTTTGTCCAGGGACTCCCAGGTGTCGGTGGGGATGTTGCACTTTATCAGGGAGGCTTTGAGGGTATCCTTGTAACATTTCCTCTGTCCACCTTTTGGCTCGTTTGCCGTGAAGGAGTTCCGAGTAGAGCGCTTGCTTTGGGAGTCTCGTGTCTGGCATGCGAAAAATGTGGCCTGCCCAGCGGAGCTGATCAAATGTGGTCAGTGCTTCAGTGCTGGGGATGTTGGCCTGGTTGAGGACGCTAATGTTGCTGCTTCTGTCCTCCCAGGGGATTTGTAGGAGGCATCGTTGGTGGAAGAAACATTAACACAAACTATTCAAAAACAACAAATGATAATACAGGTAATAAATCCAAGCCAAAATGGATTTAAAAAATAGATTGTGTCCAATAAATGCATTGCAATTCTTTATTGATGTAATTGGGTCAATGGATGATAATGCAGTTCATAGAATCATAGAAGTTTACAGCACGGAAGGAGGCCATTTCGGCCCATCGTGTCCGTGCCGGCCAACAAGAGGCTATCCAGCCTAATCCCACTTTCCAGCTCTAGGTCCGTAACCCTGCAGGTTACGGCACTTCAAGTGTACTTTTTAAATATGGTGAGGGTTTCTGCCTTTACCACCCTTTCAGGCAGTGATTTCCAGATCCCACAATCCTCTGCGTGAAGACATTTCCCCTCAAATCCCCTCTAAACCTTCTACCAATTACTTTAAATTTATGCCCCCTGGTTGTTAACCCCTCTGGTAAGGGAAATAGGCTCTTTCTGTCCACTATAGCTAGGCCCCTCATAATTTTATACACCTCAATGAGGTCTCCCTTCAGCCTCCTCTGTTCCAAGGAAAACAAACCCAGCCTATCCAATCTGTCCTCATAGCTATGATTCTCCACTTCTGGCAACATGCTCATAAATCTCCAGTACAATCACATCCTTCCTATAATGCGGTGACCAGGACTGCACACAGTACTCCAGCTGTAGCCTAACCAGTGTTTTATAAGTTCAAGCATAACCCACCTGCTCTTATATTCAATGCCTCAGCTAATAAAGGCAAGCATTCCGTATGCCTTCTTAACCACTTTATCTACCTGGCCTGCTACCTTCAGGGATCTGTGGACATGCACTCCAAGGTCCCTTTGTTCCTCTATACCTGTGTCCTACCATTTAATGTATATTTCCTTTCCTTGTTGGCCCCTTCCAAATGCATTACCTCACACTTCTCCGGATTAAATTCCATTTGCCACTGTTCTGCCCACCTGACCAGTTGATTGATATCTTCCTGCAGTCCACATCTTTCTTCGTCATTATCAACCACACAGCCGATTTTAGTATCATCTGCAAACTTCTTAATCATACCCCCTAGATCATTGATGTATACCACAAAAAGCAAGGGACCTAGTACTGAGCCCTACAGAACCCCACTGGAAACATCCTTCCAGTTGCAAAAACACCCATCAACCATTACACTTTGCTTCCTGCTTCTGAGCCAATTTTGGATCCAACTTGCCACTTTGTTATTATACATCTTTACTTTCAGAAAGTGTGCGATTAAATTGTGCATATAGTGAAAGCTTGTAAAATCAAGAAGATGGTTGTAAATTGAAAATAAAAACCAAGCGTAGTTGTCGATGGCTCCCGTTCAAGTTTGGCAGCTGCAATCATCAAGAGTCCACCAAGGATGCTGTGAATAATATTAACAATCTTAATGGGGATATTGTAAGTAGAATGAATGTAATGATACAAAGTTGTGAGAGAAAGCAGGATGCTGTGAGAAAATGCAGTTCATACATTTAGGCTTGACAAATGCCTAAACTAATATTGGGAGCCATTTAATATTTTAAAAGTTTACAGCAATGCTAAACGTAGAATATATAAGTATATCCAAGGTAGGAAAAAGATTTGGGTGTGGTAGTTGACATTTTGATGCTGTGAAACTCTCTCTAGATTATTGTATTCAGTTTTGGTTACCATGCTTTTGAAACTATATTGAGGAGCAAGAGTGATTCAAAGGCTAGAGATGAGTTATGAAGAGAAGCAATGGGAGCTTAATGTAATCTCAACTAGAATCATATTTAGAGATGTCAACAAGTGGTTGACCACCTCTTTTTCCAAGTTTGTAGGAATTCCCAATTATCACTGAGAAGGAATTATCACTTTTTTTCTCCTTCTGCCCAGATTTCCACTAAATCAACTCCTAACCTTATCTTTCAAAGCTAACTTGCCTCTTTTTACACGCCCCCCCCCCCCCCCATAATTCTGATGTTCAGCACTGGGGCACAGAAGAGAGACTAATTTGTTTCTGAACATGAAAGAGACCTTTATCTTCATGGACTCAATGCTTAATGGGTCCAACCAATGCAGAGCAGCAATCAACAAAGGCAGTAGAACGACGAACTATGTTGCCAAAACAGTAGGAGTTATGATCAGACTATAGTGCATTGCTCAGAACGCATGTTGAGTACTGTGACTAATTCTGGTCACCGTGCCATTCAAGTGCTGGAGGCAGTGCAGAGAAGAGCCACTGTCAAAGGTCTGAGTTATGAGGGAAAAAATGGGCTTTTCAGCATTGAATCTTCAAAGCGGTTATAGAGGTTTATAAAATAGCTAAGGGTATGGAAAAGGTAAATCTGGAAAATGCTTTAACTGAATTGTGAGAGCAAGTTAAAGGACCACATGTTCAAACCAGTAAAAGGTAAATTTAGGACTGGTATTAATGCATGTAATAGACTTCCAGATAGAGTAGTAGAGGCAAGAACCCTACAATAATTTCAAAAACAATTGGATGCTGCGTGGGGGATGGGGGAGAACTTTAGGCCTTTTTCTTCTGTGAATCATTCTATGATTCTAGGAACTAAGATGGGCTGAATGGCTGTCCTCATCTGCAATGATCTTTTGAAGATGTTGAACAAAAATCCCAATGGTGAAATAAACTGGATGGGTTGAATGAAGTTTCTCATCCCCATTACCTGCAGTCAAGATCATTTGGTAGAAATGATTGATTTATTTATGGAAATAAAATTTAAAGTCAAAAAATCACAGACTTATTGGGCACAAGTTTCCACATGAGTTGCGCCTGATTTTTAGGAGCAACTGGTGGAGAACGGACTATCTTAGAAATCGCAATTCTCCACATTTTTTTTTCTGCAGTTCTAGTCAGGTAGAACAGTTCTAGTTTAGAACAGAATTTTTTCTTCAAAAGGGGGCGTTGTCCGGCCACTGACGCCTGATTTGAAAGTTTCCACAGTGAAAATGTACTCCAAACTAAAGTAGAATGGAGCCAGTGAAGATTTTTGTAGAACTGAAAAAACCTGTTCTACACATTAAAAAATCAGACGCAGGTTACAAATTAGGCGTCCAGAACGAGGTGGGGGGGGGGGGAAGGGAACTCATTAAATTCAACAATAAATCCTTATTTATACTTCTACAAATATTATACAAATAAATCCAACCTGAATAAACATTTATAAGCCAAGAAAAGATTAAATAAACCATCTTCCTACCTGTGTGAAAGTGCTTCAGCCAGGGAGAATTCTGCAGCCGTTCGTGCCGCAGAGAGAGAGAGAGAGAGAGAGAGAGAGAGAGGGAGAGGGAGAGGGAGAGGGAGAGGGAGAGAGGGGGGGGAGGGAGAGAGAGGGAGAGAGAGGGAGAGGGAGAGAGAGGGGAGGGAGGGGGGGGGAGGGGGGGGAGAGAGAGGGGAGGGAGGGGGGGGGAGGGAGAGGGAGAGAGAGAGAGAGAGGGGGGTGGGGGGAGAGAGAGAGAGAGAGAGAGAGAGGGGGGTGGGGGGAGAGCAGGTCTCGGGTCGGGGGGGTGTCGGGTCTCGGGGCGGGGGAGAGCGGGTGTCGGGGCGGGGAGGGGGGGAGCGAGTGTCGGGTCTGGTCGGGCGGGGAGCAGGAGCTGGCCGTGGGAGGAGCCTCATTCACACAGCCCCAGTAAGGCCATTCAGCCAGGGCTAGGGGCTGCGTGCTTCGGGCCCCTCACACACACTTCGGCGCCTGGAGCTACTGCACTTGCGTGCCGACTGTAGCGCGCATGTGCAGAGGTCCTGGCACTGTTTTCAGCGCCGGGACCTGGCTCCGCCCCCCCACAGCTCGTGCTGGCTGCGCCGAGGGCCACAGGACCTGTAAGTCGGTGGAGAATACCGAGGATTTATTTAGGTGCGAAAAACGGGCGCCCAGCTCGGAGGGGCGCCCGTTTTTTTTCTTGTGGAAACTTGGGCCCATTAGTGCTGCAGCCACTCTTTAAAATATCAAATGCAAAATAGTGCAACAGCTAAGTAAATCCACGTTTAAAGTAAGGTACAAATTTACCTGTGGCTTAATTTTATGGGTTTTATACTTTGACACCCTATTTTGTCACCTTCGAAGTAAATACTAATTTGGATGTTTACATACATACTTTATGATGGGTTAATCTTTTCACTGTTTTATGTTTAATCTGATTAATTTACTCAGCTGCCCAACGTGGAATTCAAACAAACATGGGCTCTAAATTCTCTAAAATTTTGTTTTCAGTTTGTATTTATTCGCTGCTCTTTTTTTTAATGTAGCCGAGGAGCAAATTTTGTCACTCAGGTATTATTGAGACCAGGTGCTTCAGACTTGACGGGTAGCTTCAGGTAAGAATGTAATTTAATATCTTGCACTTATGTACATTTGTGTGGGTGTAATTCTATAACTTCAGGGCATGTTTAGGATTATATATAGTTATCAAAGCACAGACAAAAATATAGTCTTTCTACCAAGTTCCATTTTTACATTAAGTACACTGTGCCCACTATATTGGGAGAGTGGTGAAGAAGAAAACATAACCTTTTTTTAATAAACATAAAAAGTATAAGAAGATTAGCCCCAAAGTTAATTTTATACCCCACTGATCTTGCAGAACAGTTAGCTGACATACATCTGACACTTGTTTGCATATAGCCATAGGTTTCTGGTGTGGGTAGAGTGGAATGACAGAAGATCTTTGTATCAGCACTTTTATGCTTTATTGTGCTGCAGTTATGATCCACTAGTTACCAACTCAAACCTGAACTGTTCGATTCTATATCTCCTTGATATATTAATAACACTATTTGTAAAGATAAGCAAACAGTTCCTCCACTTCCCTCTCGTAAAACTATTTTCATTGAAGTTGTTCTATTTGAAAACGTTGAACCCATTCCTGCTTTTCCCCAATATCACATAAGTAATACGCACTTTCCAGCAGGAGGTCAGTGGAAAGGGATCAGAGGAGTGAATCCTGACTGATTTCTCTCCCTCCCTTTTCTAGCCAGGGGCAAACTACACTGTTCTACCACTGCCCAGGCTGAGACCAACTCAGTATGAAATACAGATCAAATTATTGAGCTTTCTGCTCTGTTTTTTTAAAATTCATTCATGGGATGTTGGTGTCACTGGCAAGACCAGCATTTATTGCCCATCCCTAATTGCCCTTGAGAAGGTGGTGGTGAGCCACCTTCTTGAACCACTGCAGTTCGAGCGGGAAGGTACTCCCACAGTGCTTTTAGGGAGGGAGTTCCAGGATTTTGACCCAGCGACGATGAAGGAACGGCGATACATTTCCAAGTCAAAATGGTGTGTGACTTGGAAGGGAACTTTGGGGTAATGGTGTTCCCATGCGCCTGCTGCCCTTATCCTTCCAGATGGTAGAGTTCACAAGTTTTGGAGGTGCTGTCGAAGAAGTCTGTTGCTGCAGTGATGGTACACATGGTGGAGGGAGTGATGTATAAGGTGGTGGATGGGGTGTGGCTCGGTGCAATATCGTGCACTACATTTGGCTATTAACCATTTTCTCAGTACCAGAACCTTTGTTCCCAGATATGAAAAGTATACACACTACAGAATAGCACTTTCCTAGTTGAAGCGATGGTGCTTCCAGTTTTGGGTTAGAAACTGGAGGAAGCAAGAAGTTTGTCCTGTTCTTTCCTCTCCAATTTCTGTTTAGAGTGCTGCATTTAAATATAGTTTACAAGTGTTTGTATCCGCAGATTATACAGAAAAGAAGTACTGCAGAAACTGGTTGAAAAGTGTGTATCAAAAGGCTATGTCTTTCAAATGGAGATGATCGTTCGGGCTCGCCAGCTGGACTACAATATTGGGGAGGTATGAAATAAGCACCATAAAATAAGTCTAAATATGAACTTCTGAGAATCAGCTGTTCTGCATTACAAAACGTCTTGCATAAATGTATCAGAGCTATGGAACATAGTGTTTTCACTTATGTAAACTGCCTTTTGATGAAATATATTTAATGTTTCAATGCATGGTTGCTGCACAGTCTTCAAAAGATAAAACAGTGGGGAAATTGCAATTCTTCCATTCTATTACAGATTTGTTTTTAATACTGCCTCTCTCAACTGTATGCTAAAATCAGTTTGTTTTCCAAGAATAATTAAGCTTGTAAATTAAATACACATAGTGTGCACATGATCACACCAGCATAAAATATGGGCATCATCAACTTATGATTTTTTTTAAAAGGCGTTTCAGATGTAGTCCTATTGTTACCATTGCCTAATGTGTGAGCATATTGGAGTAGGCAAAACAAAGGGAAAGGCAAAAGGTGGCTAGGATATTCTGCAAAAAAAATAAAGCTTTTTTTTTAAGTTTAATAACTAATGGGAGATTTTACTATTCACTCGAGTGAAACTGTAAATGTGTTTTATATGTGTGTTTATAGAAATTGGGCCTGTATTTCTGGATCACATTTCCCTCTCCTATCTATGAAGAAAATAAAAGTGCATAATTTTATTCTTTTATGACCTTTTCCCCTTTATGTACATATCTCTCAATTAACATAACATAAGAATTAGGAGCAGGAGTAAGCCATTTGGCCCCTCAAGCCTGCTCCACCATTCATAAGAACATGGCTGATCTGATCATGGATTCAGGTCCACTTCCCCGCCTGTTCCCCATAACCCCTTTATCGTTTAAGAAACTGTCTATTTCTGTCTTAAATTTATTCAATGTCCCAGCTTCCACAGCTCTCTGAGGCAGTGAATTCCACAGATTTACAAGCCTCAGAGAAGAAATTCCTTTTCATCTCTGTTTTAAATGGGCGGCCCCTTATTCTAAGATCATGTCCTCTAGTTCTAATCTCACCCATCAGTGGAAACATCCTCTCTGCATCCACTTTGTCCAGCCCCCTCATAATCTTATACGTTTCGATAAGATCACCTCTCATTCTTCTGAATTCCAATGAGTAGAAGCCCAACCTACTCAACCTTTCCTCATAAGTCAACCCCCTCAACCCCGGAATCAACCTAGTGAATCTTCTCTGAACTGCCTTCAAAGCAAGTATATCCTTGCGTAATTATGGAAACCAAAACTGCATGCAGTATTCCAGGTGTGGCCTCACCAATACCCTGTATAACTGTAGCAAGACTTCTCTGCTTTTATACTCCATCTCCTTTGCAATCATCGAAATCATGGCTGGTCTTCCACCTCAACTCCACTTGCTTGCTCTATCCCCATTATCCTTGATTCCCTTAATATCCAAAAATCTGTCAATCTCTGTCTTGAATATACTCAGAGATTGAGCCTCTGCAGCCCTCTGGGGTAGAGAATTCCAAAGATTCACCACCCTCTGAGTGAAGAAGTTTCTCCTCATCTCAGTTCTAAATGGCCAATCCCTTATTCTGAGGAAACATCCTCCCTGTAACTACCCTGTCAAGCTCTGTAAGAATTATGTATGTTTCAATGAGATCACCCCTCATTCTTTTAAACTCTAGAGAATATAGGCCTTTTCTACTCAATCTCTCCTCATAGAACAATCTCCTCATCCCAGGAATCAGTCTGTTTTTTTCTGTCTTGCTGTCCAAGATCTGTAGGCCAAACAAAACAAGCTCTCACTTCTGTGATGTCACAGATGTAGCTGCTCCTACTCCCAGTGTTGCTGCAGTATTTTACTTCACTAGTTGCTGTTCTATGACATTGCTTACAAGCAACAAGAGAAAACTGTATTCTCTGATTGGCAGGATGTGATTAAGTTGTGTTACCCAGGGATCTGTACTGGGGCCTCAGCTTTTCACCATATATATTGATTTGGATTAAGGGATCGAGAGCAAGTTTGCAGATGACACTATGGAGGCACAGTCAATTGTGTAGATGGGAGCAGGAAGTTACAAATGGAGACAGCGAGCCCAAGTGAGTGGGCAAAACTATGGCAGATGGAGTTCAGTGTGGGGAAGTGTGAGGTTATCCATTTGATCAGAGAAAGACAAATCAGCATATTTTCTTAATGGTAAGAGATTAAGGGCTGGAAATTTTTCAGCTTTACGCCCATATACCGCCCGTTTATCGCGGAAAATAAGTTAGCACTGAAATAGCCGAAATCATAAATTATCACCCAAATACCGCCGGCAGTAAATTCATCAGTCATTTACCACCGGTGGTGATAATAAAAATACCGCCCGCCCAGTTTTTTCAACGTTATTATTAGTACCGCCGAAAAATACCACCAGTGGAAAATTCATCAATACCACCATTTTAACCACCGGACTAAAACATCACCATGAAAACTATAGTCTTACCTGCTCAGACCCAGCGGTAATGGCGCCATTTCGAAAAATGGAGTCAAAGTTCATTGCTTGAAAGGATTTTGACAGATGGCTGATTTTTACATAGTGAGCTTTATGTTAGGTCAGAGTTAGATTTTAAGGTTATTTGATGCTTATTTACACTATGAGTACATTTGAGTATATTTAAAAGAATGGGGCCTATAATATCTTGCCAGTAATGCTGGCTCTGCTATGCAGAATAGAGTTGGAAGAAGGTTTATTGAAGAATATTATGAACCTAATCAAAGAGGTCGCAGACTTAGGAGGAGGAGGAGGCCTTACCCCCAGCGACTTTTCAGGGAGAAGCGCTCATACCTCCACCTGTCTAAGGCACAGTGCGTTAGAAGGCTGCGCTTTTGAAAAAAGATGGTCACTGAGATATGCCAGCTCATAAAGGCAGACCTGCAGCCCACCAGCACCAACAGGACTGCACTGCCCGTTGAGGTGAAGGTGACTGCGGCACTTGCCTTCTATGCCTCCGCTCCTTTCAGGCATCAGCTGGGGACGTGCTTCATCTCTCAGCAGGCAACTGATGCACTGTACGCACGCAGGATGGACTTTATAAACTTACCAATGAACGGGGAGGCACAGAATGAGAGGGCTGTAGGTTTTGCATGAAAGGTGGATCCCTCTGAGGGAGTGGTGACTGCAGCTAAAATATTTGCTGATTCGTCCAAACCCACCATCGCCACCTCTTCCTCCACCAACAACTCCTCCTCCACCTCCACCTTCATTGACTCTTAACATTGATCCCCCTTGCAACAGCTGTTTCCATAGGATCCTCTACGCGCCCCTCTTCCTCCTCATTGGCCCATGTATGACGGAATGAGGCAGAGGTGGAGGCTCCCGTGGTGGGATGGTGTGCATGCGACTCCTCATCTGGAAATAGAAAACAACATATGAGTGGTTAGCAGCAGGAGAGGGGGCAGGGTAACATGAGTACGGTCACATAATGCAGGCTTATTTGAAGAACCACCACTACTGCAGAGAGACACTACATGAAATTACCCTAACCTGAATCCACACAGACTACATGACATTGCATTACAAGACCCCAACACAACCGGGTAGCTGTTCTATTGTGGGCACCCCACCAGGGCAGCCACACATTTCTCCACCTCTGTTAATTGCTGGATTTTAGGTGGACCAATCCCCGTGCATCACTGATCAGCGCGATTGTTTGACAGTTTCCTCTGCAAAAATGACAATAGCAATGCTTAACCAAATTGCCCTTCTGCTCTTGTGGCACATCAAAGCACTAGTAACATATGTGTGCATTTAATACAGTCCTTTGTTTAATGTCCCATTAAGCTGCACATGGGTCATGAGGAAGACATTGAAGTGCAGAAACATCTTCTAAGATCTCAGAAACATAGAAATTAGGTGCAGGAGCAGACCATTCGGCCCTTCGAGCCTGCACCGCCATTCAATAAGATCATGGCTGATCATTCAACCTCAGTACCCCTTTCCTGCTTTCTCTCCATACCCCTTGATTCCTTTGGCCATAAGGGCCATATCTACCTCCTTTTTGAATATATCTAATGAAAGCCATCTTAATAAGATCATTCATGGCAAATAAGCCTACCTGCATCAACATGTGTCAGATTTACATTGTAAGTAATTAAGGAATGCATGAATAAAAATATTACTTACTCTTGCGGACGCAACTAGGTCATTCCACCTCTTCCTGCATTGCTGGGCCCCCTGCTGTATGTGATCGACTGAGGACACCCCCTCAGATATTGCGCTCCAGATTCTATTGCATAGTGGGGGGGGAAGGTTTGCACAGCCATGCCAGGACAATTGTCCCCATCCAGCCTCCACTTCTGCAACCAGTGCCTTTCTAACTCTGCTTGCTGCATTTTTATCCTTTTTATTATCCTATTATTTGCTTTTATGTGCTTTTCTCTCTCTCTCTCTATCTCTCTCTCTCTCCCCCTCTCTCTCTCCCTCTCTCTCAATCTGGTATTATATGTATCCTATCTCCTTTTTGCAAACTCTGATTCTCTCCTGCGCATGCGCGGGCGACCCCTGACCAGAAATCGCGGGTGTGGTGTCCCTGCACCATACTACAAACTCACACGAGGCGGGTACTGCAGACACAGTCACTACGTGACCGTACTCTTTTATTCCCAGGACCAAGGAGTGCTGACCCTGGGTGGGACCTCCCCTTTTATACCTGGAAACCCAGGTGAGGAGTGTCTCCCACAAGTTCACCCCCTGTGGTCAGGGTGTGCATTTCTAGGGTATAAGTACAGTGTACAGGAGTTGCATGAAGGTTACAGTTACATGAAGATTACCGTTGCATGATGGTTACATACATGACAGCGGGGAAAAAGAAATTGGGGGGGGGGAAATCGCGCATGCGCAGACGGTTCTTTTTTTTTTTTAACGCCCAAAAAATGTGTTGCACGACTAAAGATACCGCTGCCTTTTGACCAAACTAGCGACCTTCAGTCATAGCGGTATTTCAGCGGTACAAAAAAACACGTATCCATGTACACAAATCACTAAAAGCTAGCACACTGGTACAAAATCAGAATCGAAAAGGTTAATGGCATGTTGGCCTTTATCTCAAGGGGATTGGAATTCAAATGTGAGGAAATTATGCTTCAGTTGTACAGAGCCTTGGCCAGATCATATCTGGAATATTGCTTTCAGTTCTGGGCACCACATCTCTGGAAGGATATATTGGCCTTGGAGGGAGAATAGCGCAGATTCACCAGAATGATACCGGAGCATAAAGGGCTAAGTTATGAGGGCAGGTTGGCTTGTATTACCTTGAGTGTAGAAGGTTTAGGGGTGATCTAATTGTGATGTTTAAAATGATAATGGGATTCAATAGGGTAGATACAGAAAAACTATTTCCTCTGGTGGGGAATCCAGAACAAGGTGGCATAATCTTAAAATTAGAGATTTAGGAGTAAAATGAGGCTGCCCTTTTTCACACAAATTGTAGTGGAAATCTGGAACAGTTTCTCCGAAAAAGCTGTGGATGCTTGGTCAATTGAAACGCTCAAGGCTGCAATTGCTAATTTTTTGTTTGGTATGGGTATCAAGAGATATAGAGCATAGGTGAGTAAATGGATTTGAGGTAGAAATCAGCAATGATCTAACTGAATGGCGGAACAGGCTCGAGGGGCTGAATGGCTTACTCCTATTTCTATTTACTATTATTTTTGGACTTTGTACCTTCTATTTTGATTGCCTAGCTGTACTCTATATGCCTGGCTATACTACATATCTCTATTCAGTTTCTAGTAATGTGAAAGCAAATGTTGAAGTCTCTTAATTTATTTTTGCATTTTGATGGGAATTTTTATTTATAATTTTGCAGTCAAAAAAAAAAATCAGTCGTGTCATGTTGTCATTGTGATATTATGCATTGTTGTGGTCATGTGATTGCTAGGGACCAATGGGCAGCAGCTACCATGGACCAATGATGGATTGCTTCTACAGACCAGTCATAGTGCTTAAAAGAAAAAGGCTGCACAGAATTGGTCATATTATTACCAGGGACCAAACAAAGCTGTCAAATCTCCCCCCATCAACCTTAATCATCCTTTGGTAGCATTGCTCCACACACCTGACAATCCAATCAGATCTATCAAGTGATTACCTGCAGCCAATGACAATGCTAGAACATGATTATAACTAGAATAGTCACTTGATCATCATTGGCTAATGAGATTGCTAGAAAATGCCACCCTGTTAAAAAAAATTATCAACACTATTGACTCAAAAGGGACATACATTTTTATATGACTTATAAAATAGGTGTAGTATTTACAGTATATAGTAAGATAGTCCTAAAATTGATAGTAAGCTGCTAATGTTCTCCACAATTTATACTTTGAGCTATTAACTCTAAATCACAATGACAGCAGCAGATATATGAAGTTTATCATCTGTAATAAAGAATGGCTGCAAGGTTCCCTTGGACAATGAGATTTTTTAATCTCATAATATGCAAACACCTATGGCTTGTGTTTCTTTCAATCATAAAATATACTAATAATTTATCAAAAAGCATTCACTTCTTGCTGGGAATGATTCCACACTAGCCAGTTTCCTCACATCTTACTCAAGAGGCCATTATTTATGATGAGTGTTTGCAAATTATTTGAATGTGGGGGTGGGTCACATCTGCTGTTGATTCTCTCATACACTTTACACTAATACACTAAGGATGTCTTATGTCCATTGTTTATTACTATTTGTAAGGTTAATATATCTGCTTCCGTCAATGTAATTTCAGCAAGATTCACTTGATAGCATCAAAGAATAGGAACCTTGGCTATTTTGTTTCTCCTCTCTCATACAAGGACACTAAGGCCAAATGTATCACCTCTATTGCTGCCCCAATTAAAGTCAGCTGATCCTGTATAAATCAGGGTTCTAGCCTGGGATTTTCCTGGTCTGTATGGTCCATTGTGTAAATCTGCTGAGCCATTAGGGAGCCAATTGAGATATTTCCCTTCAACCTTTAAATATTATTTCTATAAGAACCAAGATGCAGTATTCAATTGTTTTCAGTTCTATGATTGAGTTTTTTATTAAAATATAGTTGGAGTTCACTGATACTTCTACATTTGCTATAGGTGTTTTCTTTTAAACATAAAATTGACTTGGAAGGAACAAGTTGGGAAAGTGTAGTATAGGGTATTACCAATTTATTTCAACGTGCACATTGCCTGTGGTATCATGTTCCAAATAGTCATCCTCATTCAATAACATTGAAGAAGGAAGATGGAATTACCCTAAAATGAATACCCTATATCACGAGCATGTTTACAGTGTTTCTTGGTGAGCATGACATGCTTTTCCTAAAACAAAAATAAATTGTGCAGTGTGAGCAAAAAAACATATATATCAACCATCCAAATGACAAATTGATGTCACAAAAAAGTTTCAACTGATACTTATTGGGCCAAAGATATTTATTCGAAATTATATTACCAGTGTTCTAAATGTATTCCCAGTACTAAATCGGAGATGTGTAGAACTGGCAGATAATAAAATAGTAGCTCATTTCTTAGTGCTATAGGACATTCATGTGTTAGAATATATTGATTTAGTTAATTCTTGATCGTTCCCTTTGTTCTGTGACGCTCATGTTTACATTGAATTAACACATCTCTCTCCCCCTCCCAATTATTACAGGTTCCTATAACATTTGTGGACCGTGTGTATGGTGAATCTAAACTGGGAGGAAACGAAATTGTTTCATTTTTGAAAGGACTGCTGCATCTCTTTGCCACTACATGATGAAAACTAATATTTAGCACTGAAATGTTACATGCCTAGAATGTTTTAAAACTATATGTGTGTATTATTTCCCTATTTCACAATCTCATTGTAAAGTCTAATTTTATATGTACAAATCTGTAGCACACCTCAGTGAGTGAACAATTGTAAAATATAATTTGAAATAAATCATTCCAGTCTTTGAGTAAGTCTGCTATTAAATATTAATTTTGCTTGACTCATTTAATGCTAATATTTCTACTCCTTCCATAGATCACGTTGCTGTAATATTTCAACTATCTTATAACTAGTTAAAAACATAGGCATAGCCTTACTGTGATTTATCACTAACACAACTTGCCATTACCAATATTTTGCTTTTAGTCCCCAGTAAAATCAGAAGAATGTATGCTATGGTTACAGCTGTTTAACATGTTTATCATATCAGATGGGATTTTAATCAAACTTTGACATATACACATCATTACCATGGTATTCTGGTGTGCAAATTTACATATTTAAATTGGGATATAATTGACAATTCATTCTTCTGTTCTGAAAAACAATATATAGAGGCGAGACATTCTGCGAGTTATAATTTCTATGTAGCTTAATTTCCATGTACAAAATTTCCAATTAGCATAATATGTTAGTAGAACAATTTTGCTCAAGTTTTCTGAAGGTTTCTCTTTTTTTTTCCCCCACTTCATTTGTTCCATTTGCATACAAGTTTGATTTATTTGGGACAATTTGTATAATATCATTCCTAGAATAACTGATCCTTCATTTTTCACAAAGTTAAAACAAATTAAAATGTGAAAATATCCATGTAAACATCCACACAAATAAATTGTTCTTCTATAATGTTACACCCAACAGGATCTAGTTTAATTATTGTTTCCTTGGACACATTTATTAGCTCAATGATTCCAACCGCCATATTTTTTTTTCCCCCTCGGTCATTCAGGGAACCTACTCTCAGGGCTTTAGAATTAACAGTAGGAGGTACTGTTTGTGTTTTTATTTCATTTGTTACCTCATCCTCTAACTGGACTCTAGTTTAGCACCTCCACCAATCTGGCCATGACCAGAATCTTGCCATGGCAGGAATAATAGATGTAAACCAGTGCCTTATCCTACCTCTCTGTGGCATCACGCGTTAACACATTTTTCAAAAATTGGTATGAGTTTTACTTTCAAGTGAGCACGCTTGGACCTCACTGACTTATGCATGTGTGCAGTCACTTTTGCATATTTTCTAGTTAATTCTGTCTTCAAATAGGGTACATAAATTTTAATCTTTCAATTTTGCATTATTTCAGGTGATCATTGAAAACTGCACAGGTATGTTTACTACATAGCCTCATTGGAAAAGCAGATTGCATGTTTACTTAACTGATCTGTGCTGTGGTTTTAAGTGGTGTTTGTGTATGCTGTAACTTAAATTCCTGACTTGTTTCGACCTCTATTAGGTTGACCTGAACATTCATAGTGAGTTCTTGGCTCCTTTAGATACAGGCTAAACCAAATGATTTTTTTATTCTTATCATATTTGGATGGATACTGGTTGCCTATTAAAAATAAGCATTCTGGGACCTGTTAATATGCATGTCTGTGGGTGAGTAAACAAATTATCAACTCACAAATACCAAACTCTTTTGGATTTTTACCAATCTTAATTACTGACTATCATGATATTGCAGGTGCTATTCAGAATTGCTACTCTGGGTACTGTCTTTACACTAACCATGTTTCTGAAATGTGAAATGACATTGTTGTTCCAGTGGGGTAAGTGAGCAATTATCTTATTGGCCAAGATAACCTCCAATGTTAGCCACAATGCTTGGCAGACCGCAGGCCACTTTAAATCTTTCCAATAACCTCATTTTTGAAGACTATAAAAAGAGCAATGTTTATTTACAAGCTTCTATGTGAAGACTTCAAGAAATAGTGCTTTGTAATTTTACCCTAAATAAGGTTTTAGTAATGGAGTGTAAATTTAATGAGAAGGCTGTGTGTTAAAACATGGGTTTGTGCCGGTGTTCTTAATCTAGTGAGTTCACATCTCAAACAGAAGCTTTAGAAAGAAAGAACTTACATTTATATATATCAACTTTCACATCCATGGGATGTCATAAACCCGCTTTATAAGCAATGGATTATTTTTGAATTGCAGTCTATACTTGGCCCCCTCCTATTTATCATCTACATGTTGCCCCTTGGCGACATCATCTGGAAACACGACATCAGTTTCCACATGTACACTGATGACACCCTGCTCTACCTCACTACCACTTCTCTCGACCCCTCCACTGTCTCTAAATTGTCAGACTGGTTGTCCGACATCCAATCCTGGATGAGCAGAAATTTTCTCCAGTTGAATATTGGGAAGACTGAAGCCATCGTTTTCGGTCCCCACCACAAACTCCGTTCCCTAGACACTGACTCCATCCTTCTCCATGGGCCCAAATTTGGCCCTCCCGTTTTTTCGGCGCACTCATGTGAGATGCGACAACTTCCTACGATCCAAACGGCGCCAAAAAGATGTCCCAGGATTCTGGCCCCTCTGCCGACTTTCCCGGGGCTTGGAGCGGCATGGCGAGTCCATTGGAGGAGCGGAGCTAGGGCCCTGCGCCTAAGAGTGCCGGCAGCTGTCCGCATGTGCAGTAGAGCGTTCGCGCATGCGCAGTAGCTCCTCCCATGATTGTGATGATGTGTGCCTGCAGCATGGGACCCAACGCGTCCTGCCCCTATTCCAGGCTGAGTGGCCTGCCGCATAGGCTGGCCGCTGCCTTCCTGCACTGAGGGTTACAAGAAACAGGCTGGCGCAGGGAGACTTTTGATTGGGGTGGGGAAGAGTTTTGATCGGGGTGGGGGGGGGGTGGGGAAGAGTTTTGATCGGGGTTGGGGGGGGTGGGGAAGGGGAAGAGTTTAGATCGGGATGGGGGGGGGAGCAAAGGAAAAGAGTTTTGATCCGATGGGGGAGGAGAAAGGAGGGTTTTGATGGGGTGGGGGGGGGGGCGGGGAAAGGAGGGTTTTGATGGGGTGGGGGGGCAGGGGAAGGAGAAGAGTTTTGATCCGGGAGAGAGGAGAGTTTTGATGGGTGGGGGAGGGTGTGATAACTCTGTAACCAGTAATTTTAATGAGCTTACTCAAGGCTTTCCTTAACCCTGTTGATGAAAATACTTTCCTATGAGCAAGAGATGCTTCTATTTTTTATTTGGATATTTTGAAAAAATTATGGAAATATGTTTTGTCTCTTTACTATTATTTTTGTAGTTTAAGCTTCCATGAATGCTACTGTTGTATAGTAAATTAACTTTGTGAAGTTTGTCAGTCCTGTATAGCTGTTTGACCCTATTCACATTCTTTAGTCAAGTCATTAAGTACCTACCTGTGCGGCCACATACGCTGGCCTAAGTTAGTTTGGAGCAACTATTAGCTGTCCAAACTGGCTTAAATGGCCAAAAATGGGCGTAGGTGTCTGGTAACGCCCCCTTTTGGGAAAAAAAACGAAACAAAAAAAAATCCTAACTAACTCACCTACACTAACGCAAATTAAATGTGCAGAATGGGAATTTTTAAGATACTCCAGAAAAATCAAGTTGCTCCAAAAAAAACTGAGCAACTCCTGGGCAAATTTGGGCCTCATAACTCCTTTCTGAGGCTGAACCAGACTGATTGCAACCTAGGTGTTATATTTGACCCTGAAATGAACTTTCAACCACATATCCACAGCATAACTAAGACCGCCTATTTCCACCTTCGTAACAGTGCCCGTCTCCGCCCTTGCCTCTGCTCATCCACTGCTGATGCCCTCATTCATACCTTTGTTACCTCTTGACCTGACTATTCCAACGCACTCCTGTTTGGCCTCCCACATTCTACCCTAAGTAAAACTCGGCTGCCTATGTCCGAACTCGCAGCAAGTCCCGCTCACCCATCACCCCTGTGCTCGTTGACCTACATTGGCTTCCGGTTAAGCAATGCCTCGATTTCAAAATTCTCATCCTTATTTTCAAATCCCTCCATGGCCTCGCCCTTCCCTATCTCTATAAATCTCCTCCAGCCCCACAATCCCCCGAGTTGTCTGCGCTCCTCTATTTCTGCCCTCCTGAGCATCCCTGATTGTAATCGCTCAACTATTGGTGGCCGTGCCTTCTGTTGCCTAGGCCCCAAGCTCTGGAACTCCCTGCATAAACCTCTCCGCCTCTCTTTCCTCCTTGAAGACGCTCCTTAAAACATACCTCTGTGACCCCTGCGCTAATTTCTACTTGTGCGATTCAGTGTCGAATTTTTATCGCATGATACTCCTGTGAAGGGCCTTGGGACGTTTCACTATGTTAAAGGCGCTATATAAATACAAATTGTTGTTATGTAGGCCAATGTAGCAGGCAATTTATGCACAAATGGAAAAATAAATGACTAGATAATCTCGTTTTGGTTGTGGTGTCTAATGGTGGAATGTTGACCAGGACAGACCAGGTCTGCTGTTTTTTGAATAATGCCATAAGATATTTTATGTGCATCTGAGGTGACATCTCAGCTGAAGGACAATCTCTGACAATGCAACATATCCTAGCTGTGCACTGAAGTGTATGTATAGATTAAATGCTTAAGTCCATACTGGGGCTTGAACCCTAACCTCCTTACTCTGAGATAAATGTGCTGAGTCCTTAGTTAGAGTTTTCCACAGGGAGACGGTTGCATATATCTTTATTGTCAACTTGGCTGACAAAATTCTGGAACCAAGGCACCTGCTCATTCTTGACTGGAAAATTATGGTGTGAGGCCAGAAATCCCAATAAAAGGAGCAAATGATGTATATAAAGAGGAATCTATTTAATTCATGTTTCTTTTTTAACATGTCACCCAAATATACTTTGAGTTCAACTCCAATCCCTAGAATTGCCTCAGTGCTCTTCTCACGACCGTCCGGTTTATTATTGATAGTACTGCACGCAGCATATTCACTGTGTTCTGGACAACATTCCAGTAAAGTAACAGAAGGAAAAGCACCTCACAGGCCTTTGTTGCATGTGTTAAAGTGGCAACAGTGACTTGCCTTCCAATTTTTCCTTCCTCCCTATAAAGTAGTACCCACTTAGTGCTTAGAACGTCTTCAAATGAGATCAGGGAACTATATGCCCAAATCGTCTGGACATTTAATCATGTGCACTGTGTTCTTAAAACAAAAAAATTACAGGAGGTTACACTAGGGATATGATCACAAATATATTTGTATCAGAACACCTAGAGTTTCTGAACCATTTAAAATGAGACACCTGATCATATCCTAACAAAATTACAACACTAAAATAAGAAATGGAAAGGCTGGGTGGTTGTAAAGAATGTTGGCGTCCGAATGCAATGGTCATGAATGGTAGGCTGTGGATATATGTTTGCGATTCTCCAAGCCAAGTTTCTAATCTTCCACTGTACTGTTGTGGGGAGACATTCAGCAAGCTCAAAAACTTCCCAACAAAGAAAGGGAGAAATACGATGATAATAGTCATTTAGTCATACCTATGGACTGTTGGTGGAGCCAGAGTAGCCCGAAGGTTGCTTGCTGTCTCCAGAAGTATATGTGATACCGATTAATAATAGGTGATGGGAAATAATTTTTTAGGCCTCACTTTTCTTCCCATTCTCCCATCCCCTTAAAATGCTAGGTTTGTCAAATGGTAAAACTTGTTTGCTCTGACTGTTGGTTAGCTCACTGAAATTATTACATTATAGTTACTTTATAATCATTACTTGTGTCAGCACTAGTGTAGTACTATTTTTTTTGTGTTCAGGTGCAAAACAGTATTTTGTTTACTGATGCACTACAATGGCATGTACAACTATTTGACCATCTGAATTTTTATAAGCCAGTTATACTGGCACTTTTGTCTTGATGCAAAGCATTTTGAGATGAACATTGACACAAAATCGCTAAGTTAGCTTTGGTGTCATTTAGGTTGTAGATCTGACTGCAGACAAGGGTCCAGGAAGTGGTTTCACACAGGCTGCAGTCTATTTCCAGTCTATACTGGTTAAAATATATAATTTAATTGTGTCAAAAAATATCAAAAATTGTTTAGGCCTCATCGCAATAGGATTCAAAATGAAAACAAATACTTAAATGACAATTGATGTATGTATAAAAACTAAGCAGTATTATGAAGTGAGATTTTCAAGTGACTTATAACCATGTAAAAGTGAATGCTAGAACCTATTTACATCAACTCTATGCCAGGAGAAGAACTTTGCTGTCCATGATGGTATATGAGAAAGTTGCCACATTTAAAACCAACAGTTGTCAAATGTTGATGATTTAAATAATCTTTAAACTGCTTTTGTTTTCTTAGACACGAATAAAACTAATCATCTGAGCCAACTCCACATGCTCACTGGAGCCATCTAAATGTAATTTGGAGGTAAATTGGTATTTGATAGAGGAGGGAATGTTTCAACAATTTTTTCCTCTATGTTAGTTTACAGTCCGAACAGTGAAAACCATAGAAGTGCTCATGTTTTAATCAGACTTGGCATGTTACATGTTGGAGCATAAGCAGGCATACCCACTGGATACAAATCTGTACACTTTTTTTCAAAATCATATGCAGTGGTAGATTGGCTATCCAAGGAATCTAGCCACAAGGCGACTGCAATCCCTGATCTGCTCACTGCTGATGCCAACTGCAGCTTTGCTCCAAGCAGAACCTGTGCTGTGGACTACAAGTGGAAATTTCTGATCTTGTGATAGACCATTCTCACCTCCAGCATAGGGTCTGTTCCTGGAATGAAGCAGCAAGGTCAAGTAGGAGTTGCAGCTCCACTGAGAAGACCATTAGGGGTGGGAGAGGGAGAGGGCGAGGAGGAGGAGGAGGAGGAGGAGGAGGAGTGGTGGTGAAAGAGGAGGAGGGGGAGGGGAGCAGACGCATGAGGGTGTGAATAGTGCTTTTGTGAAAGGAAGAAAAACTAAGTAGCTTTTGAGGAAGTGATGGTCTGCATGGCAGTTGCATATGAATAAACCTAAATGTACAAATACAAATATTTCTGGTGGAACATGTCCCTGAACTCCCTAGATGGAGCTGATGCCATTTGGAAAGAGGGTGTTCAATTCTATGTTTTCTTTCACAGTACTTTGTTCTTAATCTTTGCATGAAAATTGCAACATTTTAAAATTATAGAAAATAAAATAAATTTCAGACTCACAAAGCCACATAAATATTGAAATTATTACATAGGTTATGCCTCAATTCAAATGATAGGGATTTCCTAAAATCCTGACAGCATTTATGAAACTCCCTTTTTAATGAAAATCACTTATTTTTGTGGGATTATTTATAACCACTCAAGTACAGGTACTTCATCAATGCACATGATGAGTTCAATTGGCTGGAAGACAGACGTCAAATACCAGTCAGTTTCTGCTAGTGTAGGGCAAGTTCACATTATTGATTCACATTTGTGTTCTCTTTAAAAATATCATAAGCTAACATTAAAGATATTGCATGTTGATTTACAAATGCAGTCATTTTTAAACAATTATTTCAAACAACGGGTGGCACTAATTGGTAATTATTATTGGTATTAAAGTTGTAACTTGTAGAAATCCTTTTAACGTTTTCAAAATGATCGCTGTTAACCATCAGCAACAAGCCAAGTGTCTCCCATAACCAATTTTAAGCAGATACAAAACATTTTCAGCTACAATTAGAGAACACAGCTGCCATTGGAACCATTAAAAAATCCACAATCCATTTAATTTCAGATAAGGTATTCTGAAATAGCTGGTATAGAAGAATCAGAATGTTCTTTTTAAATAAAAAAAATCTTGTGCTGGTTTTGTTGCAGTTGCTTATGCTCAACTTCCAGCTACAAGAATATCTTCATATCTTTGAAGGAATTGCATAGTGATGTTATAAATGTCACATCACTTTCACCATGCATCATATAATAATGAATGAGTCCATATTTCAGAGTAAAAGGTTGTTAGTTAACATGGCTTTTTCATTGAAAACTATGCTTTTAAATATTGTGGTGTGGTGGTAAACCTCCATTGTCTTATATGTATAGACTATAACTTGACCACTTGCTAACCAGTATTATGTAATTCAAAGGATATCTTTTATATTACATGATCCCTAACCATGTAACTGATCAACAGTCTAATTTCTTACCATTAATAAGTGGCAACCATGCATTTCAAACTACTGAAACATTAGGCTTTCATGATGAGTTGAATGGTAGTGCTTCATTTTAAGTTTCATCTTTCCATAGATAACTGAAGATACTTAAGCTTGGACCAGTTTTACATCTATGTGAGCCAATGACTCGCTTAAATAGGATATGTTATGTGGCTAAAGTGCCTGAACCCCAAAGTTTGACCATTAGCATAATTGACCTTGTTTGTCAAGTGCAACTATCTGGTGTGACAAAATGGCTAACTTCCCACCAACATCTCAGAAAGTAGTGCTGGACCAGTGGTGAGGCGCAGTGATACCCCAAATGCTGAATCAGGTGGTGTGCACATATATGTGCTTCGGTCTGTGAGTGCACGCCGAGCAGATGGAGGCGCCAGATGCCCTAGTTCGCATCTGCGCAGTTGTGTGCCTCACCAGCAAATAAGGGCGGGTGACATATAGCGCCCCCTGTTGGCAGTTTAGGAGCCTCGTTTTCACACGCCTTGCTCCAATTCTCGCGAGAATACAGCAAGGGTGCTTATGCAACATGAACTATTCCTATTATTATACCAACTTTGCCCCTTTTAACCACTTTTAGCAGAAATGGGACCAACAATAGGGGGCAATAACCTCGAAGTTTGGGGGAATTGCCCTCAAAGTAATGCTCAACTCTGCTCTCTATTGGACAATAGTCCCCTATGCAAATAAAGTACACACGTCACTTCCGTTCTTTCTCGGACGCCATTTTGGCCAGGGAAGGCTCAGTGAATTATTGTCCGAAAGCAATTGAAATTTTTACCCCCTTTCTTCCCTTCGAGGTTTGCGCCTCAAAAAGTTTTCGATCAGAAAAAAAGTTTGCTCAGTCGGTTTAAGTTTTTTTTCTTTAAAAAAAAATCCAGAAGCCGTTCGTTCGGTGGCGTTCAGTTGTCTTTTTCTCCCCCCTCCTCTCTCTCTCTCAAAAAAGAGCTCCCTCTTTCAGTGAGCGCTGGAAGCACCGCCGCGGCCGCCGCTCGGGGTTGATGTGAGGAGATTGAAGCGGCAGCAGGAGGAGGAGGCCCTTTGTTTGCGGCTCGCGCTCTTCTCTCACTGCTGCCGGTTCGGCCGACCGGCGCGCGCTTTAACTGAACAATTAAAACAAAACAAGAATACAAAAAAAGGTGAGAACATTTCTTTTAATTTTTTTAAATATAGTCTATTAACCGAGATCTGGTCTTACGAATGCAAATGATTATAGTTTCACCCCCAAAAAAGCCCAAACCAATTGCATTTTTCAACAAAAAAATTGGATAGAAAAAAACTGGAGCAATGTGTGTGATGCATGCAAGTAGTTCTCCTTTATCTTTGTCCAGATATAAAGTACCGATTGCTAAAGATGCATCGACCTAAGGTACAGAGATCCATCTGCAACGATTGCTTTATCCTATTTGTGTGCTGCCTATTTGCATGATTAAAAAATGTACAGACGCCCAGATTTTTGCTTAATTTGACAAATGCACAATTTGCTAACAAATTAGTTGTACTAACCCATCTTTTGCCATTGCAGTCGATCATTTATCTCATTGTACTTCAAAGCTAGGTGCGTGTTCAGATATTAGTATAATTTACTATGTATCGATTTGATGCATATATGATGGGTCAAGTCACCCAATCGATGTTAGTGTTACCTTTCTTAATCGCGGAATACAATATTACCTAAAAGTATGTCTCGAACAAGATAGATCGAGGCATTTTAGGGCTTTTTTTCCTTGGGAGTCTTTGATGTTTTCACCGGTAAATTAGTTCTGTTAATTTCGAGCCCCTTCGAAATCGTCGCTGTTTCGGATGCCTAAAATTTAAAATAGTAATTGTCACCGGCTATTCTGTGTGTGCCATCGGTCGTGAATCTGATCGAACATTTGTTTACACATTTGCTCAATACCTTTTCTAGTGCTCTATGGTCTTTAGACAGCATGCTCAACCAATCCAGACAGCAAGAAACGCCCTAGACAGAAGACGGGGTGGATGGAAACTGTGATTTAATTTATTTGTTAATTTACATATAGGGATTCACGTGAGTTCACTCGGTGACAATTCTGGATGTTTTATGATGTTGATAATATTAGGGATGGGATAAGTTGATGGCGATAATGTTAAAATGTGCACCTCTGGACCGGTTGCCGGCTGTGACGTTGCTGTAAAATGGCGCGAGTACTGCTCCACTGCAGACATGAATAGATTTAGGGATTCCCAGTTTTGTAATTAAGTAGAAATGTTTGGCACGTGTTCTTTGGAGAAATCTTATCGGGACCCAACTGTTATCAGGTCCTTTATGTTGCAAACCACGGTACAGAAATGCAGGAAATTGCATTTAGAACTGTTTTGCATCAAATGAAATAGTTTCATTTTTTCTAGACTTTGTGTTATAAATGCATTTTTTAAAATAAATTTAATTTGGAGTGTTTTTTCTTTTCTGTGCAGTAAACTAATGGCAAAACATTTTTCCACTTGCGTGCACGGCCGCCCCCACCCATGTTGTAGTGCAGCCATGCAGAGAGTGAAAATCAATACTCGGTGCAGCAGGAGGCGCTCTTCAGAGGCTGGTTTTGAGGCTTCAGATGCAGGATAAGGAGTTGTTATTGAAAGAAGTGCTCCATTAGAAAATGCTGGCGCTCCCAGTACAGCGCCACCTGTAGCTTGGGCGCTGAATGCAGTGACTGAAAACTTTGGGTTACATACAAAGCACAGGCTGACATAATATATGTGCAATGCAAGTATGTAATTACTTTAATACACCAGCATTTCACCAGATGTATGTTTCCATTGGTGCTGTTTCATGAATATTTAATGATTACTAAGCTGCATGTACAAAATATCCATATTACTGAAACTCCCCCCTTTGTGTAACTAGATGCCTTTAGTGCCAGGCAAAATGTGCATTAGTGAAAAATGATGGTAAATGTGAAATTAAGTGTATTTGGGCATTATTTAAAGAATGACTGAACCAAGGAAATGGAGCTGAGCCCAAGATCAGATCAGCCATGATCTTATTAAATGGTGGAGCAGGCTCGAGGGGCTAAATGGCCTATTCCTGTTTCTTATGTAAGTTGTGTTAGTGACTAGCCAACTCAGCCAAGGAATTGGTTCTGGTTGGTTGGTACTATCATCCAAGTAAAGCATCTGTGACTTGTAGCATGATGGTTTGAGTTGGATGTTTCAAAAGGTGGTTGTGAACGTCAAAATTAGTTGGCTTAGTGAGACATAGAAATTTCTTGGTTATAATTGGCATAGTAATCACATCTGTTGCTGTTTGCCATAAGGTTATCTTAATGTGCAAACCTTAATTGGGGGGTACTGAGAAGTTCTGATGGCATCCTGTGCCATTCCCATCTATTTGAATAGAATAGGACAAATATCTTGTCTTTTTAGCTGGGAATGTTCTTTAGATTCAGATATCTAGTTCTATTCTAAATCTAAACTAGTTGGTCAGATTTTTTTCAAAAAACAATTTAGGTTGCTACATGATCCACAATAGTGTACTGTACTTTTATAAAGAACTACAGAATAAGGCACACTGTAGATCTGATTTAACAAGACATATAGGGCTAGAAATTCCACAAAATTCACCACCGCTGGATTGCTGCCCAAAAAAACACAAGATTATTAAATTAATACCGGCAAAAAATTGGTGGAAAAAATTCTCATCGGTAAACGTGATCCTGAGCAAATTGGGTGGTACTTACTTAAAATTTAGTCTGAGGCTACGGGTTGGGTTTGGGGGGGGGGGGGGGGGGGGAACAAAAATGTTTCCAAAAAATCAAACATTCTCGGGACCCTTTTCCATTTAATCACAAAGAATTAAGAAAAAATGGTTTCTCATGGGCGCTTTTTTTCCTACCTACCTACGGGTCACCGCTGTGACCAAACTTGGGCATAAGTGCTTTTTCCGGCGGTCCGCTCCCCAGCAATATTTCAAGATTGCCGGCGGAACTCTGTAGGAATTCCCTCCGGGTGGTTTACCGCCAAGAAATCAGGCGGAAATGGTGCTGAAATTCTAGCCCATAACCTTTTGCACAGCAAGATGTGATTTAAATCAAAAGCCTTGGATCCAGTGTAGTAGCAATTTGTAATATTTCACATTGCTGTGGATGTAGATTGCATTAATATGAGAGAATGATATGCCAATCCTTTTGTAAGTGTGAAGACTTACCAATTTTAAGTTTAAAGCTGTAGGTGGTAAGATTCTACTTGTTTTTTTACTTTTATAATTCTTCATTGACATGCATCCTTCCTGTATGTTTGGGAAGTTTTTCGAAGACAAAAAAAGTGTAGATTTTATTTCAGATCAAATAAGTTAGGATTTTATAGCGAATCACAAGTACATATTGCAGTACAGCTAGTCACCTTTTTCCTCCAGCACAGAAGTTCTGTTTTCAGTTGTGATGCACATGATTTCTTTGTACTTGTTGTTTTCCTCCTTTCCTTCCTGTATGAATGCACTGTGAGCTCGTTTCGATTGTTGCAGTAGAGTTTATTGTCCTCTGAAAATGAAAAAGGAAGTGTACTATGTTTATATGAATTGGGGGGGACGGGACTTTATTATATATGGCTTTTAAAATTGATGTACACTTGCATCTGTTTTTATAAAACTTTTTCTCTTTTTGCCTGTTTTTCGAAGATGTTGACTTGTGCTGAGGTATGATACTAGGCGGATTGGCTGCCTTGTAGCATCTTGTCCAAGGGGTTATTTTTCACAATGAACTTTGCAGGTTATTTGACTGGGGTTTCATAGCCATGCCTGATCTTAGTGGCATCTGATATCCCAATAGGGATTATTGGGAAGTAGTCAGGAGTGAGAAGCTGGTGATTTTTTTCTTCCTTTCCCCTCCCCACACCAGCACGTGGTGAAATAATTGTAATAGCTCTACTAATGCCTGGCTGAGAATAGCTAACTTGGCACATATTTGTAATCAAACCTGAGACACATCTAGCTTGTATAGCCCAGTCACACTGCTTTACCAACTGAACCATTGGGGGTGCTGAAGAGCTAATTCTTGCATTCCATGTAAGCATTTTTAACCATTGGGCTACTGGCAGCTCCAGGGAATTGCAAGTTTCCTGGTTACTTTGTTTGCAGATCACACTTTGTGGTGGCAAAACAAATGATAATGTATAGCAATGAAGCAGCTATTTTGGTGTCTGGATAAATTTTACCGCTTTAATATCTTTATGCTACTATCAGTTTTAAATGTTTCTAAAAATTCTTTACTTAGCCCATTTCTTTTCAACTTTATTTCTAATAAAATTAGAATAAAATATGCTACTTAAGAATTGTTTTCCTGAACTACTTTGGAGGGGACGTATAATGTTTAAAATTGAGCTTTGGCTGAAAAACAACTGGAGAGACGGGATAGAAAAATAAACAATTGAGCACAACAATTTAGGATTAACTTGGTGCTGCCATTGATGTGATGCCGTTGACTTTTGATGAGTTCTTCAAGCATCAGTTAAGTTCATGTCCTCTGGAAATTTCACCCTGACGAGAGAACGCATTGTTGGTGCTCCAAAGGTTACACAGATGGGACTTGATTGAAAACGTATAGTGTATATATATATTTAACCTAATCATTTTGAAGTCCTAACATTAAGCTTGCAATTTAGCATCATGTTCCTTAACCTTGTGACTAGTAAATTTCTACTTCTCAAGTAAGTGCTAATTTTCACCTTGGGCTCAGATAATTAAGAGTAGATTAAGTGTTGAGGTAGTGTTTCATTAATAGCGGATGGTCTGAATATTAACTTTTTTGCTATTCTAAGTAAAACATCCATTTCACTAAAAGCTCTTTAATTATTGGAAGATCTGTACTATGCTTATGCTTCCAATATTCTAATACTGGTATTAATCATCAAAAAATGTACTTTTTTAAAAAGGTGAGATTTGTTGTGGTCCTATCACTGATGGCAGGGTGGAATTACTGTAATAGTACTTCCAGCATCAAAGGGGGCATTCATGGGAAGGATGCAGATTTGATGCCTTTGACTTATGAAGATGCATCTATGCGTATGATTAGACTGCTGTCGACAAGGAAATTACAGTTGATGCATTGCTTATCTAGAAGCTGTATATTGTTGAACTCCTTTTAAGTGATTGTCTATTGTGATGTGTAAACTTGAGACCGATCTCTTGTAGTAGAATATAACTATTAAGAATGTAAGAAATAAGAGCAGGAGTAGGCCATTTGGCCCCTCGAGCCTGCTGTGCCATTCAATAAGATCATGGCTGATCTGAATATGGACTCAGCTCCCCGTAACCCATTACTCCTTTATCGCTCAAACATCTGTCTATCTCCGCCTTAAATATATTCAATGATCCAGCCTCCACAGCTCTCGGGCAGAGAATTCCATAGATTTACAACCCTCAAAGAAATTTCTCCTTATCTCCACCTTAGTCTTACAATATGTCCCTAGTTTTAGTTTCCCCTATGAGTGGAAATATCCACCTTGTCGAGCCCCCTCATTATTTTATAAGTTTCAATAAGATCATCTCATTCTTCTGAACTCCAGTGTGTATAGGCCCAACCTACTCAACCTATCCTCGTAAGTCAACCCCCTCATCTCTGGAATCAATCTAGTGAACCTTCTCTGAACAACCTCCAATGCAAGTATCCTTCCTTAAATACGGAGACCAAAACTGCACGCAGTACTCCAGGTGTGGCCTCATCAATACCCTGTACAATTGTAGCAGAACTTCTGCTTTTATACTCTATACCCCTTGCAATAAAGGCCAACATTCCATTTGCCTTCCTAATCACTTGCTGTACCTGCATACTAACTTTTTGTGTTTCACATTCTAGGACAACTTGGATTCATTGCACAGGCTGTACTGTTACAGATGAAAAAATAATTCCTTAAACATAACATAATATAGCACCAAGTCCAGCAGTTAATGCATTTTAGAAACACAGTTTTGGGTCTTGGAGCTTGAGGATTAATTAAATTAAGCTAAGAAATTGACAGGTTCTGGTCCCGAAACTTAGAATGCGAATACTTTTTAAACATACAGTGGGAGTCTGCAATGTGTATGGACTAGAAATGACTGCTTTCCCATGTTCTATATTAGGAAAGTGGAAAATTTGCAGGGGTGGGGGGTTGTTTATTTATAAACCTGACCAGGAGTGGTGGTTAATTTTTTTTTAATGAAAGTTTTAAAAGTTGCCACGAACAACTAATTACTTTTGAAGTAATTATGTAGGTGAAATACATTCGGTGGTGTGCATTGTTGGCAGCTGTCTGACCATTGTAGTTTGCAGTCTGTGGTATCTGTTTAACTGAGCTTGGAAACATTTAAACCCCTCTAAACAGTAAGGGGGAAGGATAGATTTTATACTCCCATTTATGATTTGGTACAAATAGCAAACAGGCAAATTGCTTTGTAAATAGGTGTGTCTAAATGTGTTTAGCATTATTTCCTTATGCAGCATTTGTGTGGTTGCATGCCATACTAGTTTTGCTCAGACTTAGAAAGTGAAAGTTAGTTGCTTTGGGGGATGCGGTTAATGTACATTTACATTCAGTCAGAGATTGAAAACTTTACTGACTTTAAGCATAATGATTTGCAGTGAGATGTAATGATACGACCTCTGCGCCAATGTGAATTTCTTCTGTTAAAACTCGAGTCTCAGGTTTGATCCCGATTGGGGCCACAGCACTATACTAAATTCAGTTCAAATAAGAGCATAAACGACTGAACTTCTAAACAATATATTTTATCATGAACCATTAATTAGAGGTTACAGATACAGGGTATTTGGTCAGCCCGTTTGCAATTGCTATCACACCTCAATTTCTTTGGATTATTTTTGTGAACTTGATTATATTAGGCTTACACAATTTTGTAAAAGTTGTCCATAATCTCATCCGGTACAGCAGTGGGTGTTTTGGAGTTGCCCTAACTGCTTTTAGATAAGGATGGGAAAATATTGGGCAGAGTTCCTGTTCCTGATCATTTTCCAGTAACTCCTTTTTTATGTGTGTATGCATGTACATCTGGTGAGGATGAGATTTTACATAGCTAATGTTCCTGCTCTTGATCATTATCCATTGAATCCTAAAGGGAAGTGCCTGCATGCAGATATTGGTGAGGTAAGATTAACCTTGGCTATAATGCTCCCATGGTGGATTCCTTGACACATTGACCAGCCATGTGGCCAAGAGTAACAGTCTTGTAAGGCTCTGCTTTGGGGCAGTTGGCATATAAATTAGAGGAAACTGAGTGCATCTAATCTGTGTGTTGTTACAGAGAGAAAGAGGAAGAATGGCATCAAATGAATTGAAATATACTGAGGGGGAGAATTGGAACATTGGAAAAAGTAGCAATATCTGATTAAATGACATCCACTATGCATAGAAAATGGACATCTTTTACAAAATTGTGTAAGCCTAATATAATCAAGTTCACAAAAATAATCCAAAGAAATTGAAGTGTGATAGCAATTGCAAACGGGCTGACCAAATACCCTGTACCTGTAACCTCTAATTAATGGTTCATGATAAAATATATTGTTTAGAAGTTCAGTCGTTTATGCTCTTATTTGAACTGAATTTAGTATAGTGCTGTGGCCCCAATCGGGGCAAACGTTGGATAGTCTATCTGACAAATGTAGATGTATGTGGAGCAGGCATTTAAATTAAGCGTTTATTCCTTTCTTGCTCAAATTGCTGCGGGAATTGTCTGCAGTGGGAATGAGACAGTTTGAAACTTGGAAACAGCATAGGCCTATATGATTAAAAGCTCAGGTTTAGAAATATTGGTTTAGATATAGGGAATGGTTTCAGCATGTCCTGTTGACTTCGACTTTGGCAAATTTAAGTGTATATAGAAGCTTTTAATGGAACTACATATTTAATTATAAAAGCCCTTTTTCTTGGTACTTCAATAATGTACAAATAGTCATCGAGGTTGTCCCATGTATCTGTTAACATGTTTGTATTCTCATTTAGTAAACCCCTCAAAACGGTTTTTCTTTATGCAACAGCTAAATGATTTTTCCTCAGTCAAAAAGTCAGTGTTATGCTGACTTTCAAAAAAGTTAGTCATACAGAGTAATTTTTATTTTTATTAAAGTTCTATTAAACTGCAGGCCCGAGTTTGGTCAAACCTAAGTTCCTCCCATGTACCGTCGAAAGGACCGCTAAGATCCTGACGGTACTTTGGGCGGAAGTTGGTGGAAAACATTTGGGGGTGGGGGGGGGCGTGTTAGGCGAAAAAAATGGACGTTATATGTCAATTCTGGGTGACAAATGCGATCCTTGGTAAAGTAACAACGAGGATACAGTTGGGCCCAGGGATGGGGGGAACCGGGAAAAAAATGTTCCAACAAATGGGGGGGGGGGGGGGGGGACCATTACAAATCCTTCAGAAGACCCTATCCAACAAAATAGCTGTAAAAGAAATGACGAAAACCAGTTCACTAGCCTTTTCCTGCAGGTCTTCATATCTACTGTTCAGGTAAGACCTGCCTCCAAGCGGCGGTCTTTTCTGTTGCTGGAGCGGAGGACCGCCCGGATCAATCTCTGGAGGGAGTGGGCGGGAGGACCTTTGTTGGCGTTGCACGCCAGCGGACGCTCCCCAGCGGTCTTCTCTCCCCGCCAGCCTGAGGGCCTCACCAAACTCACTCTGAGGAGAGAGCGCTGAAAAAACAGGGAGACCCTCGGCGGTGGCCGGTAGTAAGTTCACCAAATTCGGGCCCTATATATTTTATTAAAGTTGAAAACCCAATTTTGTTTCATTGATATGGACAATCGTTGTGTTCTGGATGTTTTGAAGTACCAGTACTTGGGAGAATTTTCAATTACTCCTGCAAATAGTAAAGTAACTGCAATATGTAGTTTGTTAATCTGCCTGCTGGTATATATTTAATTGTCTTGTGTCAAAAAAATGAAGATAAACAACCCAATTGCCATATAAATTATGTATTGGCTTGTTGTGCAATTGAGATTGTCCCTAGTCTGATCACTTTTTGTAGACTTGTAAGGTAGGGGATAGCAAGATTGTGGATAGCAGACATAATCTAAGTTGATGTAAAAAAAAAAATCAGCCAACTGAATGGAAAAACAAGTTCGAATGAAAAGATAGGTTTCAGTTGAATTGTAATTTCAAAGTCACTGGGGAAAGCGTGAAAGGTGTCGAGTATCTGATGGCAGGTACAGTGAAAGGAGTTAATATTTCTGCATTTTGGGATCACAGTTTAACCTGGTAGCATGGACACTTCCTTTATATATTTGGAAAAAATTGCACTGTAATTAGTTGATTCGGTGTACAATCACAGACTGAATTTGTTAACCATCAATGTTTTCACAGGAATGTTGATCTGTGCAATACTATGATAGAAACTAGGACAAAAATCTCTTGACAAGTCACCTTTCAATTTCAGAGTAGGTATCTAAACAACATTTTTCTGCAGGGGAGGGGGCAGAGCCTTTTTGTAACTTAGTGGACAGGTTTGATTGCAGATCACACATTAAAGCTGATATTTATGTATTTGGAAAAAAAAAATCTTATTTCCCATAATTTTACATCAACTTTTCCTATTTTAAACATTGCTACTTACCCTAAAAAAAAATCGACATTTTCCCAATGTGTTACTGTTGCTTGTAGAGTTGATTTTTGAATTGTTTTGCTTAAAATATATATTTTGCATCCTGTGCATATAATGCAAAATGATTTCAGTGAGAAATTGGAGGGTGTCAGTATCTATCTTTTTTTCTGCAATCTGTCATTGTTCGCAGAAAATTAACTCCATGTGCGTTTGTATGTATAATTGTGTGTGTGTGTGTGTGTCAGCAAAATAATAAAGCTAAAGGATAACAATTGGATCAATTAATGTGTATAATTTGAGGATGGGCAAACAATCTGCTTCCTTTAATGAGAAAATAGATTTTTCACTTTCTATTTACTATTCTATAAATGCCTCAACATGGTTATTATGAGGCAGTATATGTTTATAAAGCTACCAAAACCTCAACTGCTTTGTTACCTGAGATAGGAATGTGTTGTAATTGCTGTTATTTTTGACTGCCACCCTCCTAAATATGAGGCTAATTTGAGATGCTTGTTATGGCCCCTTCAATCCTTTTAAAGCAAATAGAAAAGGAAGCTTCATGCATAGCTGGTTTGAGAAGTCAAGGAATCATCCATAGAATGCACAAAAATGCCTTGTGTGTCGACTGGAGAATTCTGGGTGCAGCATAGCATCATATGCATTGCATTGTTTGGGTCCCTTGGCTAAGGATTTCAACTTCCTGAGAAGACATTGGTGTGTGTTTATAGCATAGAAAGGAAGTATTAAATGTTCCTAAATAAATCCTTAGTTCCATGGTTGTATTGTGGAATACACAAGTAAATAAACCAATATTAAATTTAATTTATAATGTCTGTATTTATAAATTACAGCCTTCGGTGCCAACTGTCAGCTTTTGGGAGACTTTAGTATTGTTTTGTAATCTAAATGTATATTCTTAAGGAGACTGTTTTATTTTCTTAGCTAGAATAGTTTGGCTAGTGTCTGCCACCATCATTTCTTGGGCTGAATCCTGATAAATGTGTGAAGTGCTTTGAACAAAGTTTTCTAATAGATTTGTGCGTTAGAATGTTATCAGAATTGTTTTGGACTTGGGAATATATTTATTCAAATTTGACTATGCTAGCAAAATTACTTCAAATTATTTTCATTCATGCTATATACGAGTTGCTAAAAGATGAAAATTTGTATAAAGGTCCATTGTAAAACCACTTCTCGTATAATTCTAAAATAGATGGGATCAATACATTGAGCAAATGTGTTGAGCATAAACCAGCAACTGTATGAAGATTAACGCACGCTGTATGTGAGGATTGTCAGTGCTGTGATGGCAGCTATATTGTGAAATGAAGGTTCTTGCACTCCATCACACACTTATTGTGCCTATGCTAATGCACACAATTGGGTCAAAACAATGCATTTGAGCAATTGGTTACGTTGATGTGGAATTTTGAGATTGATGAACGGATAACTTATGTTTCCAAACAAATATTGGTAATTTCAGCAGCTGCTTTTGAGGGAAGGTAAAAGAACTCATTCAAGTCTTCACGTGATAGTTCTTTTGTTTTGGTCTTTACACGGCTCTGTTGAGTTTGCAATTTTGAAAATCTTTTGTGAACTATTACAGTTCAAGATTCTCTGTTTTTGCAACATGTTTTCAATTATGGTGAAGATCAGTTTGAACTTCATGCGGGATGACATTGTGATTTGGATTGATTAGGAAAGGCATTTTGTACTTGTACTCCTAATGTTTGACTTGTGACCTCAGTTAGTTTAATCATTTTGTAAATTGCTTAATATTACCAGATAATTGAGTTTGTTGTAATACATTGACCTGCTGGGAACAATAGCAACAACTTGCATACATTATGTAAATGCCATGTAGAAAAATGTCCTGTTACTTCACCGAGGCATAAGGAAAACGGTGCCAAGCCAAAGAGATTAGGAAGGGTGACCAAAAGCTTGGTTGAAGAGGTGAGTTTTAAGAAGGATTCTTAAAGGTGAAGGGGGAGCAAATTAGGGAGAGAGACTTGAGCAGCTAAAGGCCTAAACCCAAATTTGGGGGGGTGGGAGTGGTGGCGGCAGCAGAGAGTAGGTTACCACAAGATGTTGGTGTTGGAGGAATAGTAATTGTTGAACACGGGATGTTCGAGATAGTGAGGGGCAAGTCAATGGAGACATTTTAACAGCTGGAAGAGATTTTTAAATTTAAGGAATTGGGAGGCTGGGTACTAATGTACGTCAGCAAGGGCAGGTATGATAGGCGAGCGTGACTTGATGTGGGATATGATATGGGTAACTGGTTTCGATCAGCTGAAGTTTACAGAGAGTGGAAATGGAGGTTGGCTAGGAGAGCACTGGAGTAATTGAGCCTGTAGGTGGCAACGGCATGAACGAGGATTGTAGCAGTAAATGGTGAGCACTGTTAGAGGTGGAAGTAAATAAGGATATGAGATTGAAAGCTCAGCTCTGCGTCAAAACAAGACACAGGCGGTGAACAATCTGGTTTGTTCTGAGGTAGTGATAAGGGATAGAATCAATGACTAGGGTAAGGAATTTGTGTCAGCTGCCAAAGACTGGCTTTGGTATTCCCACTGTTTAGCTGGAAGCATTTATGGCTCCTCCAAGGCTGGATGTTGATAGTGGAGGAGGTGGTGTAGAGGTGGGCACCGACAGAGTACATGTGCAAGCTGTCATCACATCTTTCTTGTAATAGTCGGCAAACAGCAGCATGAAGAGATGGAGGGGGTCAAGGATGGATCCTTGAGGAAATCTGACTCTTAAGATAAGATAACCCATTAAATTTTCACTTTCAAAAATTGTCTGAACTATGCTAATTTGGAATGCATTTTTTTTTTAAATGACATCTAAAATAAAACAAGCAGATTGTGCACACAATTGCTGAAGCAGCTTGACTAGGTTTGTGAAAAATGAGTTCTTTAGTGACATTGCAGATCTGCTTGAACATGGGAAATCTTTTGTTGCAACAGTTTTGAATGGGTTTTTGAGTAGTATTTGTGACTCCTTTTAGATTGAGTTTTAAAAAATATATAAATAATGTGATGTGTCTGATGTATGCACATAATATATGAATTTTATGGGGGGGATTTATGTTACTGTGCAAAAACAGGCCATTCTGCTGGTTTTTCTTCAATTAACCACTTGGCCTAAATCCCACTCTCCTGTACCCTTTCAAGCAGCTATCTTATTTTTAAATAGTTACATCAACAAGGCGAATGGTACTTTTAAACTTTGCTACATATCAATTCTCTTTGTTTTGTGGGAAGGCAGTGTAAATTGTTGCCATTTGCTCCAAATAACTGCAAGCCAATGTCCTAATAGGCAAATGATCCCAGCTATAGTGGCAGTGGAAAATGTCCTAGTTTTGAGATAGACCAAGCATGGAATTAAATTGCACAGAGGGGGATCATCAATTCTTCGTTTTGGTGCTCTCTGGTTCCATTGCACTCTTCCTCTTCAATTTAAAAAAAAATGTTTGCTAACTTTTAATAGTTTTGCCATTGAATATCAGTAAAGAGTGTGCTTGTTTGTGCTTTTGACGAGACATTTTTAATCTTTGCTTGCAGTTTCCTTGCTGATCAGTGATATTGAGCACAGTGAATTTGCAAGATAACGTGCTAATTTTGTGTTTTCTCCCTTGTCCACGTGTCTCACAATCTGACGCCTTCTCATTTTGGGAGGTGAACAAGAGCAGCCAGATGTAACTATTCATGGACTGTATCATTGGGGTGGCTAATAGCTGGAACTCAAAGTAGGTGGAAGCTCGCACTATTATGCTTCAGCATGTTGTACCTCAATATGCTATATGCATTTACATAGCTTCTCTGGGGCATGCAGTTCTTTACTAAATCTCCCCCAGCCCCTATCTTGTGGCATCAACTTTATAATTGTAATGGTTTTTTTGTGTTAACTATAAAATTCTACTTGGCAGTCAGGTTTGGGCAACTTACTTTATTGCTTTGGCATGCTGAAAAACAAAGCAACTTCCTCACTTGCTAGTAACATTGGTGTATTTTTCACCTATAAGTTTCACGCCACAGGCCCTTGATTTTTCTGTAGTATAATTCCAGTCATGATCCAAGCCATTTCACCCAAAAAGGTATTTGTTATCTGTGAGTTGCAGAGTTCCATCCCTCATGCAGCAGTGTGAATGGAAATGATATGGGAATAAGAGAAAAGAAAATCAAGTTGTCCCACGTTGCAACAAGGAAAAAGAAGTAGCAAAGAGATAAGTCTTGGAATAGGGCTGCCTAGAAGACGATTTGTGGGATTGGCCAAACTGTAGTGAGTAACGGGATCAAAGCAGTGTAGGTATTTTTTTTTTTGATTTAAATTTGACTTTCACTTTCGATTAAACCTGGTATATAATTGTGCAGGGTATTTCAACCAAGTCCTGTTTTCATCCAGTGTCCACACATGAGTACTTTGTTAAGGAGGGTGCTACTCAGAAAAGTGATTGTGCTTGGAGAACCATATTATACAGATAAGATTCTAAGAACATTCTAAAGAAAAATGATAGCAGTCATCTTTAAAATATGAGATCAGGCAGAAGGTGGTACCTTTTTTTTTGTTGAAATTATTGCTTGTTCTACAATCCTGATTAATCTCAAAGATATAAGGTACTGGGTAAATGAGAAATGGCTCATATAATGTTGACAACTTGAGGAATAAGTGATGAATTGGTCAATGAATGCATAGGTTTTGTTGGCTTGGTAGTGATGGTGCTGGTTTGTTGATGAAACATTGAAGATAACTGATGGGTGCTGACTGGGTTACCAGTATATCGGATGGAACCTTTTTTTGAATCAGTTGGCCATTCCTAAATTTCTTGTGTGCTTGTACAGTATGTGACTAATTTCATGGCTTGGAAAATTACACACTAGTTAATCACTGTTAAGGAAAATGTGGTTTTTGGGCCTTGTTAGATACAATAATATCAAGATGTGTATACCATGTTGGTACTAAGACCTGATGCAATAATGTAGGCATAGTATTTAAATACATTGGTTGTGATTTTGTACAGCAATTCTATTTATACCACTGAGCAGCTCCACTAGTGCATCTAAGTCTGCATGCTTATGTATGCATCTTCTAATGTGCACAAGTAGCTGTTTACAGATCTAAATCTGGCTCACCATTTTATACTGACAAGTATTAGCATACATTTGGCCTATTTTTGTGACCTGCCTTTGAGACAGATAATGTTTATGGCAGTGCAATTTTGTGAACCTGTTTGTGGTGGCAAATGGATTAGCTTGTATGATGAATTGGGCTTCAATTTGCCTCTAAATAGGACTTCCATAATATTTGTAGGCTTGTTATGTGAAGTAATTATTGTACATTCCAAGTGGGTGCAAAGAGAGAGTAGCTTGATCAGGATGTGTTTAACTCCTTCCATGAATTCCAAAAGAAGTCTGCCTCTTCAAATGCTGCTTTTGTGTGTAGTGTATGGAGGATTGCAAATGAAAGTTGTTAACTGTCCATTTCATGTTTTTTAAATTTCAGTTTAATTAAATTATGCTCATCATCTTAACATTTCACCCTTCTCTCTGCTTTGTATTGTGACATTGGTTCCTGAATCTGAATTTACTAAGTTGGGCTTTACTTGTGCGGCTTGCATGCTGTTATTAAAAAAAAAAAGTTACTAATCCGATAATTCTGCACTTTTATGGCTGGGAATAATTATAAAGGACTAAAACTTATTTCAAATTTCTTTCCATAAGCTCATTTACTTAGCCTCCTTGGTTGGAAAAAGCTGATAAAATACATTGTTACTGTTGAGAGTGAAGGAAGAAAGAAATTGTGCACTGCAGTAACAAGGTGTACTCCTTTAGTGGTTTACAGTATGGATTGTCTAATAACCTAATTGGACAATCTAATTTTTCATCTAGTCTCCCATGAGTAGGTGTGTAGTATGAAACCTTTGTTATGCTATAAACTGTAGTGTGCTCTTCTCATGTTCTACTCTCTTGCTAATGCATCATAAGCTTGTATAACATCATCTTGTTAGGGTATTGTGGTATTCCTTAGGTTATCTCTGAGATAGCTTACAACAGACTGATGCAATTTGCTTTTGCTACATTGATTACATTTTTTTAATTCTGAAGCATGCGATAATTATGGCATGCTTAGCTAAGTTAACATTTTATATAGTATTTTTTTGGTCAGCTTAGTGTCCGGCATTCATGGAAAGCTCTCGCCGTGCATAAAATTCTCCAAACAAAGCTACTTGGAAATCCACAGTATTTGAATTTTCATTTGTCTGATGGAGTACGTATTCTCTTCGCAGAAGAACACAAGTTAGGTTTGTAACAGTCAAAGCTCCGGAACACCCAAATATCAGTAGTTGGAGTTTAACTGACTAAGAATATGCAACTTACCAGCACAGAGACTAGCAAGCTTCTTGCTGCTTGTTTAGGTAGGATCACTCTGATCATTAAAGTGCTGTTTTTCAGAATTATCTGGAGCTAAGTGGGGAGAATCCCTGCCCCCAATGGGAGTTCCTTTGTATCTAGAAGCTGGCTAACCAATCATGAAAGGTGCCCTGAGCTACAAAACTAGATCTAGCAGAGGCCGTGCTTCATGTCCCCACACCTAAAGTGGGTTTGTCACTATTTGATCATTACACAACTGATGACTCTGGTTTTGAGTCCTAGCTGAGATAACAGTTACCAGGAGCTCCTCCTGATAACTAGTTACAAAATGTGAGTGCATTGTTGCCCTAATGTGTGTAATTTCCTGCCAAGTGGTAATCAGATGGAGGGAGACTTCAGGAGTAACTCCTTGTTTCTCCAATCCAATTAAGTTAGGCACTGAAGCCTAAATATATGAGCAATCCCTGCCTCCAGTAACAATTTTCAGCATTTGTTATCCCATGCTCCAGTTTCCATACCAGTTTTATGATGAACATCTGCCTTGAGTGCTAAAATGATCTATGCAAGATAGATCGTTAGTCACCTTCATGTTCTTGGTGTCCAAATGCAGTGTTGTGTACTCGTCACAACAGGTCCAGGTCCTGTAGAAAGGGATTTGGTAAAGACATGCCTGTCGTGAGACTAAATGCACCTCCAAAGCCCTGTAATAGATTGGTGTAGGCTGGAGCGCGCTCTCCCAGCAATTATAAACCTATTTCTCCACAACTTTACCTCGTGGGATCCTGGATCATTCATTTGGGCCACATTTCTCAGAGCTCTCATGAAGGCAGATGCAATACATTAAGTCTGTATGTTGAAGCACATTCCCAAAGAGCAGTGTTTAAGCTATAATTGACACCCACTAGAACTCTGGGCCAGATACTTACATCTTTAGTAATGCCATTTTTGAGATTTCTTCTTCAAACATATAGAACCATAGTACTAGACCTTTAAAATGGCAAATGTAGCACAGTAGATCCCAGATGAGCTCACCAAAAATGTATCTTTGAAAAGAATGGAACAATTGTTTAACCTGTGGAGACGTCCTATATGATTATTTAACACATAATTGAGGATGATAAACAAGCTTATCTCAAATTAGTTTCACAAGGCTGCAGTTTGATGACTTTGCTGATCAGTGTTCTTTCTCAAACTGTAGCTTTGATTTGTTATGGACTAATTTTAATTTCCCCCGTGGCTGAGGCATTGTAACTTTGATACGTTTTTTAAAAAGCTTAGTGTGTTTTTCATCATATCTTCATAAGAACATCTTTTAGTTTAATAGTATTCGTCAAAAGTTGTGCTTTATTTCCTACAGAAATCCCCTCATCAGCAAACTGTTAAATCTGGAGATAAAAGTTCAGGTGAGATTTTATTTCATGTATAAATATTGCAGCTTTAAATTTGGATATCTGATGTTCTAAATATTACATTTTCCTCCAGGGCATGCATACTGATTTCTAATGAGTGCACTAAATATCGAAGAAGCTTCTGGCAGACACACGTGTCTCTCAGCTGCAATTTGGAACTTTGATTATGTGGACTTTTCCCATTAATCAGTAATCATAGACGTTTCCTTCTCAGCTGAAAGCAATTGCCATTCAGGTTCCCCTTAAATTTGAGCCTCGGTTAATTTCCAGAAAACTTGTTCTGAATATGTAAGACTCAAAAGTCTGCCTTACTCGTTTCACAAGATTTAAAAATTAGTGTACAAGTAAACTCCTGCTCTCTCTAACTGTCATGGAAGTGTTCTTAAATATTTAGCAGTTTGTGCTCTGAACATGGTGGGTATAGTTCCAGAAGCACTAGCAGCCTTCAGCACCTTGCCTAATAGTTGTTCTTCATGAGAATGTCGGCAGACTATTTGAGTGTGGCGAGCATCACATTGGAGCCTGAACCTGTCCTCGCATTGTCCACCTGTGTGCTTTCCAGCAGGGGAAGCTGATTGGAAACCCTGGCTGGCTTTTTTCCCCATCTTTCTTGCCTGGGACATTGATGCTAATTATAGTACCCACACTGCCCCAGCTGAGAACAGATAGCTCATCACAGACCAATGAACAAACCTGGGACCATTCTGGTCTGTATGTAAGCACACATCATGCAGTGACTTTACCCATTGCAGATTTTTTTTTAAGTCTAATGTATGAGCTATGTACACCAGTGATTTTAACTAAAGGAACATTTGACTCTTTAAATTTTGTAAATTTCAATAATTTGCTCATAGGCCTACTTTATTTTGTGTTCCGAGAATATGTGCCATACACTTCCCCCCCGCCCCCCCTCCCAGAGGGAGGGGAACGTTGATCATATCATTTGCTTTGAGGCTTCTACATTTACTGCTGTCTAACTCGGGGGTATTAATAACTGTATGTAAGATCTTGGGCATAAACTCATTGTCTCTTACTATGCCAATTTGGTCCACTCCTGGAATGCTTTGTAATATTTCTTTAAATAGACATTTTGTATTCCATTGTTCACCCTGCCCCCATAGTTTTTAATATTTCCCAACTTTTCTCTCTCCTCATCTCTCTTGAAAGTGCTAACATTTGATTAGTTTTGGTTTTGAGGGTACTGGCAGTGCTGTACTGCCTCACTGAAGTGACTATTCTTCATGTATGAATCTAGACAATTAATTTTGTCAAGCTGTTAGAGACCACCACATACTAGGCTAATCCTATTCTGGCTAAACATCCATACACATATACTTTGCAGCAGGGACATTGTTGTCTCAGCTAACTTACCACAAACCAGAATCAAACCTATTCAGGTCTTTCCAACAGACATTTTGCTAAAATGAATAAATTTCAGTATTAACATCACACACATTTCAGTATTAACATCACAACTGTTTAATGCAGGCATTGTAAGTTACTTGATTTAGAAGTACAGAACTGTAGAATCTGTTAATTTACAATCCCCTCTAATTTGTAAATGTTTTTCCTATTCAGTAAATTGCTTTTTTAGTGCTGTCCTTAGTTGGTCAGATGGTCCCTTCCTCCCTAATCCGTGTGTTAGTGTCAATCTGCGTGTTAACACACATCCAAGTTTTTGTGGGCTCCACAGGCATGTACCACAGAGGTCATATAGAATTTAATGTCATGTTCCCTTTAATTTGCATATATTTCATGGTGCTCATACTAACCAGTCATTTTAGGATTTATTCATCCACAAGGCAACAATGCTAAGAACTGCCATTTCTAAACCTCAAAGTCCACAAAATTCAAATGGGGCAAACTAGGAAATAATTTAAACACAAATAGAACTGAGTTTCCTGGCCCTAGGGTTGCAAGTTGAACAGTTGTGTGCTAAAGAAAACTAAACCAGGTGCTCTGAATTACTTCTATTAGATTCTGAATATTTTGAAAGCACCTATTTAGTGTCTGACCTGTTTGATTGTATTAAGTTTTATTTGCTATAATTTGTGACTTCGCCTAGTTTATCCTTGGTTTGGTTATTTTAAAACACAGGTACATCGCTAGAATTGTATTTTACTTTACAAGCCAGTAAGCCAATTTTGTTAAAACTGACAGCAAGATTTAAATCTGACTAGTCTTTAATTTCCATGATGCCTGCAATATTTTGCTTACCTATAACTCTATTCAAGAAGCTGAACATTGAGGTTCATTAAATGCTACATTGTGATTCTACCTGGTCACATCACTTGAAGTGTGTTCTCTGTTTTGCAAAGATAGCATTATTGATGAGAAAGGGTACATGAGAACATAAAGCATGGAACAAGAAAAGGCTATTTGGTCCATCAAGCTCGCTTCCTCCACAGACCATACACAATCTACCCTATCATGGATTCTACCCCACACATTTAATCTCCTGTGGGAAAGCTCTGCATAAATATTCCCTCATTCCGAAAGGTAATCAAACAAAACTCCAGAATATTCATCCATCCATATAGCTCCACCACTGAAATCGACAGCAGCATTAGGAACCATTGTTTCCTGTGGAGTTTATCATTATTTCAGATTGTAGCTGTTCCTATGGTCTTCAACCTTGATACCTCTCCGATATTTGTCGCATTCTTTTTGAATTGAGTTATTTGAAAACAATATTTTGTTGCTGAGAATCTATTCCACATCCATTACTGTGTGCCACAACAAGTGTGTTGGGACAGTGGGATCCTACTCTCAATCCTCTGCTAGTGCTGCTGTGAGCCACCTGCTTGAGTTGTAGGAGAGCAGAGCAGTGATTCATTTCCTGGCTTTTCCTCATGAGAAAGATGTTGGCCTCTGCTTAGCACTTCATCACAGCAATGCAGCGGAGATGGTAAAATTAGCCATGTAGTTGAAGTGCAGGCATGGAACTCTGTCTCATCATTTTGTGTCACGAAGTATTGGTGGTCACTATCCTTCAGATGTACCAAAAAGTGAAAAATACATTCCATGACATGAAATCCACAATGCCAGCGCGCATCTGTGTTGTGCAGCTTTTTACTCACAACCTGCCCACTTTCACCTGAATTTGATTGATCAGTTTGCAAGTGAACTGAACTGACCTGACACCAGTGTGCAGTTCAGTATTGTACTTGAATCAGTGAATTTTTAAAAATTGAAAACGACTGATATTGGAGTGTGATGGTGGTCAGGAAATTGAAGAAAGCAGAAACAATGCAAAAAAAAAATTGCAAGTTACCTGAATATTACCTTTATCCATACAGTATTTTCACTAGCTTTTCATAATAATTACGCATGCTCACTTAAGTCATATCATAGTAACCGTATATTGAAAATACTTCCATGGAGGCTTACCTATGCCCTTTTTGTCCCAAACAGAAACTATGTACCAACTTCCTGTCAACAACCTTGCAAATCTAAGAAAGGCTCGTAAAACAGTGAAAAAGATTCTTACAGATATTGGCTTGGATTATTGTAAAGATCATATAGAGGTAAGTAGAAATTCATGTTTTTGGAGGAGGCGAAACTGGATTCAAATTCCATCCCGTCACATACTGATATAAAACTCCCTTTTGCAGCTTTGAGTTTAAAGGGCAATGAGTTTTAGTCGTTTTTGGAGGCCAAGTCAATAACACAATAGTCTAAAATTGACCATTTCTAATTTGTAGTCTTGTGCAAAAAGTATAAATTACAATCACTTAAAACAGACCAAGCAGCAACATGTCACAATAAACTTCATATAGTGCAGTATTACTTTACGGAGTAACAACTTCTTCAATAGTCAGTAAATTAATTCAAGTGTGTGTACAAATCAGCAGTGAATGAGTTCAAAGCTAGTTTCTTACTCTGGGTTCAGAGGACAAAAATGAAAGTTTAGATCCTTCATTGTGTGCCTGTAATGTGGGGAAAATGTTACATTGTTGCAATAACTGGTGCTCCTCCGAGTTAGATTTATCAGATTATTATAGAGAGCTTTACTCTGCTTGTGCTTGATACTCCTTGCGTACAATATGATTACAGAGGAAATTGCATCTTAGGGTGCCGGTTAGAACTTCGAGATTTTTTTTTAGAGTTGTTTCTTAATGACTGTTGTCTGTATAATTCTAAGTAGATCAGAACTCTTGCTGTCTTGTCAGCAAACTACTGTGTACTCCCACCTGCAACCTGAACCCATTGTAGTGTGCAATGACTTACCTGCTTTTTACATCTGTTATTTAAACAGCTTATTTAAAAACAGGCGTAGTTACATTTTGAAAATTGATTTAATTTTTGTATTGAAATTTAAGATTTTTAAGAAACCATACCCTCACAAAGATGTGTTGAATTCATAACTTTGTTTTAGTTAGAATAAGCTAAAGTAGTTCTCCCAATAAATGTAATCACCTATACAAATGTTTAAAAACTTGTGGTTCAAAAAACATGTTCAAATACCGATTTTATTGGTAATTTTTCACATTACGAGTCTGTTTAGGGGTGTGTCGTTTGTGTGCTTGTCACTGGTCTTTTTTTTTAAATCTCAAATTGTTGTGTTACTGCTAATTGAGCCTCAGCCAAAGATAACAATTAGGGAAAGTGGTGTGAGCACATAACCACACGGCTGAATTTGGTATCTGGTGGAAAATATTCGTACCTCAACAGTTGGTACAGACTGCATTTAGCTATCAGGATTTGAGTGAGGAGAAACTTTGCATAATGTATGCTTCTTATCTGACTCAATTTGACTGGGAGCCAAATTACGCTCTGAGAATTTGTGCTAATTTTTTGAAATAAATTCATTTTATGCTCTCATTTGTTGCAAGCATGGGATGTTTTCAGTAACTTTGTGGCAATTTTTTGAAAGACGGGCACACAATCAAGGATCTAAACTTTCATTTTTGTCCTCTGAACCCAGAATAAGAAATTAGTTTTGAACTCATTCACTGCTAATTTGTACACACACTTGAATTAATTTACTGACTATTGGAGAAGTTGTTACTCTGTAAAGCAATACTGAAGTTTATTATGACGTGTCGCTGCTTGGTCTGTTTTAAGTGATTATAATTTATACTTTTTGCAATCCTTTTGGGAGAGAAGAGAAAATTAAAATTTGTTGCTCTGATGCAACGTTTCAGTAGAAGGCTTTTACTTAATGACTAATAAAGAATAAAATAATGTATTAAAAATCTCTCTATACAACTAAAACTGTTCTTCCAGGATTTCAAACAGTTCGAACCAAATGACTTCTACCTAAAGAACACTACGTGGGATGATGTCTCGCTTTGGGACCCTTCTTCTACAAAGCTACAGGTTGGCTTAATTTCTATACTGGAAGTGTTAATTCTTGCATTATCTTCAATTTCATTAAAGCTTCATTCAAAGTTGTTTCTAATTAGCAGGGTGGGATTTATTGGTTAAAATATGCTTTTACTAAGTGGTAAACATATACACTCTTATTGTGCATGTCTGCAACTGATTCTTTTTAACTATTATAATTAGTGATTTGATTAGTTGAAACTTGAGTCAGTAGTTTAGTAAATCTGCAGCAGTGGTGGCAGATCAAAACATTGAGATTGTTTCTATGGTGGATTACAGATTTTATGTCAAATGAAGGCAGGGAATCTGCTTTTCATAGCAAGTTGTTAAAATTATATTTAGTGATATGAATATATTTTTCCAAAATATGTAAAACAAATGGAATCTGATATTGAAGCAACATGTATTGTTAACTGGTGTTGACTTTAGCCTGTTCGGAGGTATACTGTCAACTTTTAATGTAATGAAGTCAGATTTAGGATAGGTACAAAACTTTGATTTACCAAAAAGCAGATTTTTTTTAAATTGGCCTTAAACATTTTCCATTTAAAATAATCTTTGTACGTCTGTACAGGAAGTAATTTAAACTCTAGTATCATTGCAGAATGTAACATACTTACCATCCTAATGCCAATTATAAGAACATAAGAATTAGGAACAGGAGTAGGCCATCTAGCCCCTCGAGCCTGCTCCACCATTTAACAAGATCATGGCTGATCTGGCCGTGGATTCTTTAAAGTATAAATAAAACACGGTAAAATATAGCAGCAAGAATTTTTCAGGTGTTTCCAGCCTTTTACACTAAGCACAATTTGTCAACGTGAAAATAGTACCGTCCTATCTTTCTAGTGACTGAGACTATCACTGATAAATAGGGTGTTGTGTAATCTACTTTACAGCAATTTTTAGTATATTTAACATTCAGAAATATTCGATCCATAGCATTTTTGGCTGGCAGACAATCTATGGGTACCTTTTTGTTTTAATCACAATGACAACAAAATTGGACTAATTTAAATTGCACATATGTAGGCTGCACAATAATAACTGCTGCTGTTTTACATTTGCAGGACTATCGTACAAAACCATTTTGCTGCAGTGCTTGTCCTTTTGCATCCAAATTTTTTTCTGCCTACAAGAGCCACTTCAGAAATGTTCATAGCGAAGATTTTGAAAACAAAATCCTGATAAATTGCCCTTATTGTCCATACAATGCTGACAGAAAGACCCTGGAGACCCATATCAAGATTTTTCATGTTCCTCTGTGGAAAGTACCCAGTGGAAGCAAGAATGCACACAATGAAAAGTCAAAACAGGATGGCAATCTTAAACTGAAACATGCTGACAGTGTGGAGCAAGCAGTCTATTACTGTAAGAAGTGTACCTACCGAGATCCTCTGTATGATGTTGTCAGGAAACATATTTACAGGGAACATTTTCAACATGTGGCAGCGCCTTATGTGGCGAGAACAGGAGACAAGTCAGTAAATGGCACATTTTCTGCCCCTAATGGACGAGACGATGGGACTGTACATTGCAAACGTTGTCTCTTCATACCGAAGACTTATGAGGCCTTGGTGCAGCATGTTATTGAAGACCATGAAAGAATAGGATACCAAGTAACAGCAATGATAGGGCATACTAATGTGGTTGTACCAAGATCAAAGCCCTTGATGCTGATAGCACCAAAGCCACACGATAAGCCTTCTCTAGCTGCCGCAAATTATCAGAGTATTAAAACTTCAATGCAGCAGAATATGAATCGTGTATCCATGTCCAAAAGTGCACAGAATTCTGCAGTCAATCTTATGTCAAGTACTGGCCGTCTGCCACCAAAATATGCCATTTCATCAATGGCACATAACTATTTGGGACAACAAATTAGACTCCCGCTGCCAGGTGGTTTACCAGTTTCCCTTCAGCAGCGATCACAAACAGTAAAACAGCTAATCTCCAGTGGCAACGGAAGGCAATATGGAGTTGGTGCTGGAGAACAGAGGCGGCCATCTCAGATGCAATATAATGTTCAGTCGGGAAGCTTGACCGGTAATAGTGCGGCTAGTCAATTGTCAATGAAACAGTCGCAGTTCAGTATTTCCCAAGCACAAAGGATGCAAGGATTGTCCAGTTCAGCGGTCAAGTCATTAACTTCTCCAGCAGGCCTCACTAATTCTGCTACACAGAGCTCTGCATTGGCTGGTTCCGCTGCTCAAAAATGGAAGATCTGCACAATGTGTAATGAGCTTTTCCCAGAAAGTGTGTATAGCATACACTTTGAAAAGGAGCATAAAGCTGAAAAGATCCAGGCTGTAGCTAATTATATTCAGAAGATCAACAGTTTCACGAGCAAGTGTCTCTATTGCAACCGTTATTTACCCAGTGAAACACTGCTTAACCATATGCTTATACATGGACTGTCATGTCCCTACTGCCGTTCCACTTTCAATGATGTTGAAAAGATGGCTGAACATGTACGAATCCTTCACATTGATGAAGAAGTGGGACCCAAGACTGAGTCAACATTAACTTTTGATTTGTCTACACAGAAGGGTAGTCGTAGTAATATACAACTCCTTGTAACTACATACAGTATTTCTGAGAGTCCCTCAGTGGAGAATGCAAACTATCGACCCCAGAGTCAGAACTTAACATTCAGAAAGCCAGAAGGGCAGTTGCAGCAGCCAAAGCCACAGGTCAAATCTAAAATAAAGCCAGATTTGAATTCTATACCTCAAACCCAAATACCCTATAAAAATGATGTTGGAAAAACCCTTTGCCCGTTGTGTTTCTCTATTTTGAAGGGCCCAATATCGGATGCTTTGGCTCACCATCTGAGGGAACGGCATCAGGTGATACAAACCATTCATCCAGTGGAGAAAAAACTCACCTATAAATGCATTCACTGTTTGGGAGTCTACACAAGTAACATGACCGCCTCTACTATAACATTGCATCTGGTACACTGTAGAGGTGTTGGAAAAGCACAAAATGGTCAAGATCGGAGTCTTGCTCATGCCAAGGTAACACACTCGCCAAGTGTAATGCCCATGAAACGTGAATATGAGTATGAATATGGGGACTTTGCTTTCATGAAAAAAAGGAAATTGGATAGTGAAGAGACTGTTCAGAGTTTTACCTTGGGAGAGGAAAAACTGGACGAACCAGTAGTTTTAGCTATTGATCCTAAGGGTTATGAGGATGAGTCCTACGAGGCCAGAAAAATGTTCCTCACAAACTACTTTAACAAGCAACCCTACCCAAATAGAAGGGAAATTGAAAAGTTGGCAGCTGGCTTATGGTTATGGAAATCGGACATTGCCTCACACTTCAGCAATAAGAGGAAGAAATGTGTTCGTGATTGTGAGAAGTACAGGCCTAAGGTGTTGCTTGGATTTAACATGATGGAGTTGCGAAAGGTAACGCACAATATGGACTTTGGGCCTACTTGGAATATGTTAAATAGCAAAGACGTAGTTGGCAAAGAATCTGTCAGTTCAAAACCAAACTCAGATAAAGTGAATCAGAAGCCAGAGAAGGAGAGAAGAAATTTGATTCTGGGATCAGAAAAAATGGAGGCAAGTGTTTTAGATTTGAGCTCCCAAATGGAAGAAAATTCAAATCCAAAGTCCAAGAAGGGAGGTGCTTTGAGCCAGAGCTCAGAAAAAATGGAGGGAAGTGCTTTAGATTTGAGCACTCAGATGGAAGAAAGTCCTTCAAATGTGAGCTCTGAGGTGGTGGAGGGAACACCATTAGATTTGAGTGCTCAAATGGTAGAGGAAAGCCCTTCAATCAAGAGCGCTGAGATGGTGGAGGAAAGTCCTTCAAATGTGAGCTCCGAGATGGTAGAGGAAAGTCCTTCAAATATGAGTTCTGACATGGTGGAGGGAACTGCTTTAGACTTGAGTTCTCAGATGGTGGAGAAAAGCCCTTCAAATATGAGCTCTGAAATGGTGGAGGGAAGCCCTTCAAATATGAGTCCAGATATGGTGGAGGAAAGTGCTTCAAATATGAGTCCAGATAATGTGGAGGAAAGTGCTTCAAATATGAGTCCAGATAATGTGGAGGAAAATACTTCAAATACTTGTGCAGGTGAAGATTTGCCATCAACTGAAATGGGTAGAGAAGGAACTTCTGAAATGGCTCCTGAAGAGTTAAATAACGAATTGCAAAAACCTGCATTTGCAGAAACCGCGTTGGAACTGAAGGATGATGAATCAAATATGGAAGAGGAGCAATATCCTGAGCCATCTTCAGAATCGAAAGATAAAGAATCAGAAAGTGAGGATTCTGAAGAATTCTCAGAATGTAAAGATGGTGTTTCTCCGGCTGAGGATGGACTAGCATCTCTACGTGCATCTGATCAGGAGGATGTTTCATCTGAACTCAAGCAAGAGTTTTGGATCAAACGACCATGGACAGATGATGCATCTCAAAGTGAAGAAGAGCAGGAGCCCACACGGCCCTCTGAAACAAAAGCTGCATTGGAAAGTGATGAACAGAACTGGATGGAAGGACAAGCTGGGTGGAGTGGAGAGCCATTCCAAAATGAAGAGGAAAAGTGGGCCAAAGAACAGCCTGAATGGAAGAATGTATCGCCAGCGAATGAGGAAAGTTTGTCTAATCCACTGTTGGAGTGGCAAGGTAACACAGCAGATAGTGAAGGTGAGGAGCTTGATCAGCTCCTCGATCAGTCAAATGATGGCCTCTCAGATAATGTGGCAGAACCCGTTTGTGGCTCATCATCTGGTGTTGGGCTAAGTAGTCAGCCTGCATAGAAGTTTGACTTGTTTTGGAGTCTCTCTTGCTGTGAAATGTGTGCAGAATCTTAAAATGAAAGGAGCCAGTGTATAAAATATGAAGGACTATTCAGAGGTACAGAATTACAGACAGAGGAGGTGTTAAGATGCAGCAGGTTTAGTTGCATTTTGCCTTCGGGTTGCTCTACAGTTGTACAAAAGTGGCATATTGTAATTTACTTTCTCAATGTTTTCTCATTTACCTATGGTAGTGAAAGGCCAACATGTACTTATTGGTTAACAGTGTACTGTACTATAGATTTCAATAAGACCTTTAAGTTTGTTTTATTCATTTACTCGGTCTGCGTAGCTGGAATGTATATTTCTACAGTCTTTTAGAGCCATTCTAAGTGAAGCTTATCGTATAGGTCTTGTGTACTTGTTCTAGATTTACTGTATGATTCACCTTTTTTTAGTGATATCCCTGCTGTTAAATAAATGCAGCATTTAGTTCACTTGATAACTGCTTGAAGGAGGTTGTGCTGTAGTGTCTGTCAAATTATTATAAACTAGTTTTTATTGCACATATCCTTATACAACTTTGGTAGCATTTGGCCAGTAGCTTACTGAACATAAAAACTGGCCTTACTGTAATATGGCAAATTGCTGTTTAATGTATCCTTTGCTCCAATATTGATGGTTACTGGCATTTCAAATGTTAATGCATTTTTAAAGTCTCCCTTCAACCTAAATTACTTACAGAACTAGAAACAAAATTCATAATATGCTGATTTCACTAACTTACGTTTTGGATCAGCACACGTGGTGAATTGGGTAAAACATGGCAAATATTTAGAAATGCTGGGTTTTGCCTATTTCAAGGTTACATGTTAGGGATAAACACCACTGTGGTGGTTGTATACATTGTATCATCTATGTAATAGTGTCTGTAGTAAATTTCATTTTTGTGATCTTTATTTTCCTTTGTACTTTTCATTTACACTTCTGGAAAATAAAATGCTTTATCGTACTTAATTGTGTATGATATTTACATGCATTTTACGTTTATGGACTTGAGATGGTGGGAAGTTTTCAAAATAAAAATGCAGCTCCCCTTAACACGTTTTCACAAAGATCCGTTTGTTTAAATTTAACGCCATTTTTTCAACTCAACAAATCTTCAAAATAAAAGCTGTTTTCTCATCTCCGTAAGTGTAAGGCGCACATTTTTTGGATATGCTTTATAATAAATTTACAAATTAGCCATTTTGATGTAACAACAAATGGACAGGAATGACATTCGATTTGCTTATTTTGGAAAAAAATTTTTGCATCTTTAGTTACTTCGACATTCCTAGTCTGTTACGAGTTATATAATTGTATACGTTCAAAGCACGTGTGTTTTGGGGGGAGGGGGGTTAATGGGTTATAATGTCTGTTCGTAGATGATTAGTTGTATGATTGAATGTTCCAGTGGATTTATTATTTTCTGTGAAGTTGTGTGCCATGCATTCTAGCATGTATAAATGCTAACACTTCACTTAATCACTGATGTGGGAATCTTTAATTTTTAAGTTTAAAATCTTCTGGAACTAGGGAGTGCTGACCTGCAGTTTTGTTTCACGCTGTTGTGATCATGATTTATTTTCAGTTAATCCTTTCACTGGTACAAACCAATACTTAGGTTTGTATAAACTGTACCATTCTTGATTCTTTTTGAACTGATCAAGTTTTTGTTTGTGACGGATACATTTTATTAAAGATCTTGACAAAATTCGCCGTTTAATGTTCCACCACTCATGCATTGCATAGTGAAAGGGTTGAAACAACCTTAATTTTGGCCTATTGGGCATTTCTGGACTGCTGCATTTTAGCATTTTACAGGAAAAATAATATTTTTGAATCAAATGTTCATAAAAATGCAGATTACACTACATGAATGGATATGGAAGTTGCTGAGACCTGATTTCCAAAATTATGATTCTGGTAATATCGCAACAATTTCAAAAACTATTAACGAAAGAGGGATTACTTTTATTTTTAAAAACAAATTAAGTAATAAACAACTAGTAATGTGTGGTTTAGTGATTTTAATTATGGTGTTTAACAGTTTACTGTCATTTGATGGGGACAGTATTTTAAAATTTAATCACAAATGAACAAAAGTGCTTACAGTACATACTTGATCTCTCAAATTGCCTGTGTAACATCAGATCTGCTTGATCAGTCCTAAAAGTTTGTTTTCTCCCAAACATTCTTGGTGACATTCATTTTAAGTGGTTTATACTTTGAGGCATAAAGTAACGTGTGGAATGCAAATGATGACATGCCTTGGTTGTAAACCATTAAAACTGGAATAGAATCATACAATGGTTACAGCATGGAAAAAGGTCATTCGGCCCATCGAGCCCATGCCGACTCAGCTAGTCCCACTCCCCTGCCCTCTCTCTAGCCCTGCATTTTTTTTTCCTTCAGATACTTATCCAACTCACTTTTGAAAGGTAAAATTGAGTCTGCCTCTACCACTCTTTCAGACAGTGCATTCCAAATCTTAGCCACTCACTTCGTAAAAAAAGTTTTTCCTCATGTCGCCTTTGCCTCTTTTGCCAATCACCTTAAATCTGTCTCCTCTGGTTCTCAACTCTTCTGCCAATGGGAACAGTTTCTCTACTCTGTCCAGACCCCTCATGATTTTGAATACCAATCTAATCTCTCCATCTTCTGTGCTCCAAGGAGAACAACCCCAGCTTCTCCAGTCTATCAACGTAACTGAAGTCCCTCATTCCCGGAATCATTCTCGTAAATATTTTATGTTACTCTTGGCTTTGTACATGAACTGCTCATTTTGACCAGTACATCTGTAATATTTGGTTTCCAACAAATTCAGCAAAGCTGCTTGGGATAGCTGAAGCTTTGCCGTTGGCTGCCTACAGCTACCTTTGGAGATACAAATATGTATGACTCCTAAGTGGTGTCAGCTAGGCTCAGTTGCTATCACTTTCCTTCTGATTCAGAAGGTTCTACCTTCAAGTCTTACTCTAGGACTTCAACATACAGTCTAGGTTGACACTCCAGTACAGGATGTAACTAATATAGAGGTGATAGGCTTAAGACACTGAACAGACTTGAAAAATATAGACATCCTTAACCTCAGAGCAGGCTACCATTTTTAAAAACTTATCTATTCTATGCGCTGGCCAGAAACTTTAAAACACAGAGCTTTTATTCAATGTGTTGTAAGATTGAACTTGACTGTACACTGACACATGACGTCACTATAATTCTGTATTTGGAGACACTGGTCACTGAGCTCTTTTGTCAGACAACCAGAGCTGATCAATGTCCCCTTCTCAAAAGTCTGGCACAGCTATCCGTCAAGCCCACTACTCCAGGCCACAGTCTGTGTTAAAGTGGCTTGGGGCTACACAAACACACACACCACTTCCAGTGGAACATCTTGCAGCCTGATTGACTAACTGAATAGAATGACACTTTATGCAGTAAAATGTTTTGAATTGGATATGTACTTCAAAAGGAGAAATACGCAGAGCCCTAGGGACAGAGCAGGAAGTGGGACTAAGATCAGTCTTTCAAAGAGCTGACACAGATGATGGTCCTTTTATGCAGTATGATTCTTTGAAAGTGTTTCTGAGGAGCAGTGCATCAGAAATAGCTCCTTGGTACACTAAACACTATGCAACTTGCCTGCATGCAAGTTTGTTGGTTATCTTATGGAATAACTAGCCATATCTTGCTCTTATGAGCACTCCTTAAGCACTGATTCTATCCATAAAGAACTCGAATCAAAAATTGGAATTTATCAAGGTACATCTCGCATTGCATAGGTAGTGTTTCTGAAATGGATTTAAATATTGGCTGAAGCAGAGGAAGCTATATATGTTTGTATCTGGATCAGCATGGATTGAGGAAACGAGCAGGGTGACTTGTGGATCAGTGCTGGGGCCATTGATGCTTTAACTACATAAATGACTTGGAAGTGGAAACAAAGAAAACTCCCAAGTCTTCAGGTGTGGCCAAACGGGCAACAGACTAAACCAATACAGGGCTGGAGTGAGAGTAGCAGATGCTGTTTAATGTGGACATGTGCAAAGACATGATATTGGCAAGGTGGTAATGCAATGTAAAATGAATGGTATCTGACAGCACAACAGTTGACAATTGGAGGGTCTGGTGTATAGATTGTTGAAGCCATCAGCACCGTGTGCAGGAGCAGTAAAGAGGAAATAACAGAAAATGCTACAAACACTCAGGTCAGACATTATCTTTGGAGAGAGAAACAGGTTGCTGACCTTTCATCAGATCAAATAGGTTGGGCTGCATAACCAGATGAATAGAGTACAAATATAAAGAAGTGTTGAGTTTATAAACAGCATGGGTCTAGACTCTTGAGCACTCTGTTCAATTGTGGTTACAAATATGAAAAAAATGATAGATGGATATGAGATTTACTGGTACTGGCTAAATGGACCATAATGGTTTATTCCAGTCCTGTATATTACAGTAGTGAGGGAGTGCAGAATTGTCTGAAGTTCCATTCTTCAGATATGGTATTAAAAGTGAAGCTCTGCCTGCTGTTCAGGTTCATGGTCTATGTGAAAAGGAGGAAGTTATCTGTATCCTAGCAAATATTCCTCCTCAACCAACAATATGCCTCCCTCAAACAACAACAACCAAAAATAGATTAACTAGTCATTCATCTCATTGCTGTGTACAAAATGGCTGTTGTGGTTGGCCACAAATTAACTGCACCTCAAACGGTAATCTTGAGTGATTCGCAACCCTGCAGCCACTTCCGGTTTCAGCCTGTCATGGCACTTCTGGAGCCGGGCCTCTGGTGATGTCACTTGCTCCCATGCAGTTCAAACCTGCAAGTGCCTTTCTGCTTTTGTTGCTGCTTTTAAAGTCCTGTGATATCAATGCTTTTCTTTGTTACTACCACTTAAAATAACTACTTTGGTGAGTTTGCTTGTAACTTATAGTACTACAATTAACTGATTAACTACTTAAATTGTATAATTTTACTATTTTATGGGAACCGGAGTAGACAATATTTAGCCCCTCGTGCCTGTTCTGCCATTCAGTGATGGTGAATTGGCAGCCCTTGTTACATGCCGTCCCACTTTTCTTCACCATTGATTTCAATGGAACTGGAGCACCAAGCTCTGATGCACCTGTCTTCTGTATCTCCACTGGAATGTTCTCACGATCCATGAACGTTCTTCTGCCCAGTACACTAAGCTGGATCCCAATGTTATGTGGAATTAACAGAGTAGTTACATTATGTGCCTGCGATGGCGGGGACCTCAAAGAGGACAAACAGGATTGTTTACTTGGCTGCTCTGGCTGAAGACGCTTGAATACTCAATGCAGGGATTCATCCCATTTCAGGGATTGGAGGATTGTGGAGCCTCGTCAGTTTTCACATTGGTCACTTTTCCCGATGAGACAGGATCACAGAACTTTGTTCGGATCCATTGGTTGTGGGCTAGCTTAGTTCTTAGAGCCTGTTTTATTTTGATGTTTAGCATGCAGCCAGTCTTTTATGGTAACTTCACTAGGATTGTAGCCAATTCAAAGGTACACTTAATGCTGCTGCTCCAGATAGTGCACCACAGCCACAATGGCTTCCTTGCAACTTGGAAATGAGGGGTACAGTTTAAGGAAATGGTTAGTAGTGAAGTAAAGTGGAGGGTATCATTGGTCTCCAATGTTACTGTAAGAGCAGACTGTCTTGGCGCAAGAGCAGACTGTCTTGGCACAGGAGCATAAGAATTAGGAACAGGAGTAGGCCATCTAGCCCCTCGAGCCTGCTCCGCCATTCATGGCTGATCTGGTCGTGGACTCAGTTCTACTTACCCGCCGTCTCCCCGTAACCCTTAATTCCCTTATTGCTTAAAAATCTATCTATCTTTCACTTGAAAACATTCAATGAGCCAGCCTCAACTGCTTCCTTGGGCAGAGAATTCCACAGATTCACAACCCTCTGGGAGAAGAAATTCTTTCTCAACTCAGTCTTAAATTGGCTCCTCCGTATTTTGAGGCTGTGCACCCTAGTTCTAGTCTCCCCCACCAATGGAAACAACCTCTCTGCCTCTATCTTGTCTATCCTTTTCATGATTTTAAATGTTTCTATAAGATCACCCCTCATCCTTTTGAACTCCAAGGAGTAAAGACCCAGTCTACTCAATCTATCATCATAAGGTAACCCCCTCATTTCTCGAATCAGCCTAGTTAATCGTCTCTGTACCCCTTCCAAAGCTAGTATATCCTTCCTTAAGTAAGGTGACCAAAACTGCACGCAGTACTCCAGGTGCGGCCTTACCAATACCTTATACAGTTGCAGCAACACCTCCCTGCTTTTGTACTCCATCCCTTTCGCAATGAAGGCCAACATTCCATTTGCCTTCCTGATTACCTGCTGCACCTGCAAACCAACCTTTTGGGATTCATGCACAAGGACCCCCAGGTCCCTCTGCACCACAGCATGTTGTAATTTCTCCCCATTCAAATAATATTTCCTTTAACTTTTTTTTTTCCCAAGGTGGATGACCTCACACTTTCCGACATTGTATTCCATCTGCCAAACCTTAGCCCATTCGCTTAACCTATCCAAATCTCCTTGCAGCCTCTCTGAGTCCTCTACACAACCCGCTTTCCCACTAATCTTAGTGTCATCTGCAAATTTTGTTGCACTACACTCTTCCCTCTTCTAGGTCATCTATGTATATTGTAAACAGTTGTGGTCCCAGTACTGATCCCTGTGGCACACCACTAACCACTGATTTCCAACCGGAAAAGGACCCATTTATCCCGACTCTCTGCTTTCTGTTCGCCAGCCAATTCTCTATCCATGCTAATACATTTCCTCTCACTCCGCGTACCTCTATCTTCTGCAGTAACCTTTTGTGTGGCACCTTATCGAATGCCTTTTGGAAATCTAAATACACCACATCCATCGGTACACCTCTATCCACCATGCTCGTTATATCCTCAAAGAATTCCAGTAAGTTAGTTAAACATGATTTCCCTTTCATGAATCCATGCTGCGTCTGCTTGATTGCACTATTCCTATCCAGATGTCCCGCTATTTCTTCCTTAATAGTTTCAAGCATTTTCCCCACTACAGATGTTAAACTAACCGGCCTATAGTTACCTGCCTTTTGCCTGCCCCCTTTTTTAAACAGAGGCGTTACATTAGCTGCTCTCCAATCCGCTGGTACCTCCCCAGAGTCCAGAGAATTTTGGTAGATTATAACAAATGCATCTGCTATAACTTCAGCCATCTCTTTTAATAACCTGGGATGCATTTCATCAGGACCAGGGGACTTGTCTACCTTCAGTCCCATTAGTCTGTCCAGCACTACCTCCCTAGTGATAGTGACCATCTCAAGGTCCTCCCCACATTCCTATGACCAGCAATTTTTGGCATGATTTTTGTGTCTTCCATTGTGAAGACGGAAGCAAAATAATTGTTTAAGGTCTCAGCCATTTCCACATTTCCCATTATTAAATCCTCCTTTTCATCTTCTAAGGGACCAACATTTACTTTAGTCACTCTTTTCCGTTTTATATATCTGTAAAAGCTTTTACTATCTGTTTTTATGTTTTGCGCAAGTTTACCTTCGTAATCTATCTTCCCTTTCTTTATTGCTTTTTTAGTCATTCTTTGCTATTGCTTAAAATTTTCCCAATCCTCTAGTTTCCCACTAACCTTGGCCATCTTATACGCATTGGTCTTTGATTTGATACTTTCCTTTATTTCCTTGGTTATCCACAGCTGGTTATCTCTTCTCTTGCCGCCCTTTTTCACTGGAATATATTTTTGTTGCGCATTATGAAAGAGCTCCTTAAAAGTCCTCCACTGTTCCTCAATTGTGCCACCGTTTAGTCCTTGTTTCCAGTCTACTTTAGCCAACTCTGCCCTCATCCCTCTGTAGTCCCCTTTGTTTAAGCATAGTACGCTCGTTTCTGACACAACTTCCTCATCCTCAATCTGTATTACAAATTCAACCATATTGTGATCACTCATTCCGAGAGGATCTTTTACGAGGAGATCGTTTATTTTTCCTGTCTCGTTACACAGGACCAGATCCAAAATGGCTTGCTTCCTTGTAGGCTCTGTTACATACTGTTCTAAGAAACAATCCCGTATGCATTCTATGAATTCCTCCTCCAGGTTACCCCCTGCGATTTGATTTGACCAATTGATATGTAGGTTAAAATCCCCCATAACTACTGCCGTTCCTTTTTCACATGCCTCCATTATTCCCTTGATGATTGCCCGAGCATGTGGCCTGATATGATGGATGGTTAAATTAGGAAAATGTACAGCCTTTGATGCATTGATATTTTGGGTGCCATGTCTGGGTGAAATGGCAACTCTGATCAGAAATGTCAGTCAAAATGTTAGAATTGGGGATTTCCTTGATGACTGAAAAATCCTGCTGCTATTGGACAGTAACATCTCGATGCAAAGATCAGTTGGTTGTCCTTTGCATTCCTCATAGGTGTTTAAGGCTTGGAGAAAGAAACATCTGAGCAACCTGGTGTCTCCAAGATGCTTCCTGCACCTGATCCACCCACTCAGTCATAGCACCTTGTTTATTCAAGCAACAGCCTAGATATATCCTTAGGGAGGTTGGGTTACTGACAGTACTACTGGGTGGGCACATAGGAGTAGCTGAGGTGCAACTTCCCCGTAGGTGACATAAGTAAAAGGCCAAGATTTCAGCAGCGCAGGCTATTGTGATTTAGGAGCATTAGTGTCTCTCACAGGCAGTGCTGAAAATAGAACCATTGTAGTCCATAAACCACATCTACAATGCGGGAGATATAATATGACATGAGGAAGATCCTGGTGACGGGACTGCATTGATCTCCTGGGCTGACCAAAGATATCAGGAGGAGGGAATAAGCTGTTGTCACTTTTGCAGAGATCAGAGATACTGCTTCCATAGATAGAAATTTCTCAATGTAGCCTTGACTGCTCAGAAACTGCGGACATGACTCCCAGTCAGAATATGCTGCAGAATCACACTGTGTGCTTGCATTTAACTAGCCTCCCATTTGATTTCAGTGGGTGCACTGCCAGCAGAATGACCAAGGCCACAGCGGGGTCATGGGAGGGAAATCGTGGCAGAAATAAAGGTGGCCAATTTTGGGACAGAGTTTTGGCTGAGGTCCTTGTCCTAAGTAAACCCTTTGCTCTCTTCCATCCTGGTCATTTCCCATGCTATGGCCCAATTTTTGCTTCCTCAACTCCTCTAAGGGATACAGAATTGAGCTTATCCAGCACACAACTGGTTTAGCCATCCATCGCTAGATCTGGCTGCATCATCAGGCCTGACTCGTCTCCTGCCAAAACTGCTTCTGCATCTTCCTAGCGAGCAAAGATAACTCCCATCTCCTATGCCAACTTCACCCTCACCAACAAATGCAAGGAGCTCATGGAAATCTTTGTCACGTAGATTGAGCCTATTTATTCAGCTGCCACTTGTTCATTAAGACAATTATCCCCTAAGCAGCCCCCTGTCATAGCCCTAAATGCATGTCTTTTTCTTGTTCTGTATCCCCCTTCACGTTCTGCAATTCATCGTGTCCATGAGACAGATTTATCCTTGGCCTCCTCCTCTTTCTCATCTACGTACTGCCTGTTGTCGACACATGGGGTCAGCTTTCACATGTATGCTGATAACACCAAGTTCTACCTCCACACACCCCCTTGACTCCTATTGCCTCTGACTGCTTATCTGACGTGCAATATTGAATAAGCCATAACTTCCTCCAGTTAAATATTGGGAAGACCGAAGCCATTGACTTTGCTCCGCTACAAACTCTTCATCCTTGCCACCAATTTTAGCCGCTCCCTGGCTACTATCTCAGGTTGAACCAGATTAACCTCAAGAGTCCTAGTCAACCCTGAGGAGAGTTTCCAATCCCATTTAAAGATGATGTACTTCCACTTTTGTAACATCACCTATCTTCACCCCTCTCAGCCCATCTGCTGCTGAAACCCTAATCCAATCCTTTGTGACCTCCAGACTTAGCTCTTCCAGTGCTAACCTGGCTGGCTTCCCCTTCTGTAAACTTCAACTCATCCAATACTCTGCTGCCTGCTTCCTATTTTAAGGACATAATAGGAGCTGGAGCATTTAAATATAAAATAATCAGCTTCTTAAAATGAAAGGACAGAAAATCATGGGCTGGGGTGTGCCAGAAATGTGTGTGTTTAGTCTTTAGTAATAAACATCAATCACCAAAATAAAAATTACCTCAAATGCATAAAAGTTCATTATTGATGCAACTTCAATGTGTATATATATATATATATAAATTAAGCTTCAAGCATGGGTGCAGAAGGAAGAATTTTTAACAATTTCCAACAGCAATAAACAGCAATCCATTTTCAAACAATCCATTTTGTTGAAGGTTAGAAAAGAAAAACAAAGAAACCATGATTACAGATGCTGCTGTTTGCAAATACTACTGTTGGAGTGTTTTTATTATATATTTATAAATTTAAATAAATGCCAGTCTTGCCTGAAATCACATTTTGACAATTCAATGTCTAGTTTCTTTCAAAGTCTTAGACAAAGCAAACTCAAATCCTCATACTGATGGGCTACACCCTTCTACCCTTGAACCCATGTTGATACAGATTGCATGCTGCAAAATTCTGCAAACTGCACACTCAAAATGTACAGATATGGTTGAAAGTTCTGAACAAGTGCAATAAAGTAAAAAGATCCAGCACTTTAAGTGATTTGATAGCCAACTATATGGAGAAATTCATTTAGAAGTGATTAAAAAAGGAACTTTAAAATTAACCTAAAAGTATCACAAAACAAGTGACAATAGGAAGTGCAGTTTGTGGACCTGAAATGTGTATCTACAAAATGTTTTACTATAGGAGGGGTGCAGTATCAGCAGATGAGACTTTGAATCAGGTGCTTGAAAATGATAATTGTGTAGGAGCAAAGGAAGGTACTCATTGGAAAATGCTCCCCTTTGTCATCATTTAAAATACCTAATTTGTAAGAATATATTCTTAATTGTGCCTGTCCAGATATAGCTTGTGGCAATTCACTAAGCTTTTTGTTAGTATTGTGCCAACATTGAGATCAGGATCAGTTTATCTATTATCTGTAATGGCAGCTGACTAGAGGGGGACTCAAAATGGTGGATTGTGAAAAGACACCTACCGATTTGGAACATACAAGAAAAAGCTTTTCCTGGGTAGGAACTATTAATACAAAAGCAAAATACTGCGGATGCTGGAATCTGAAATAAAAGCACAAAATGCTAGAAATCTCAGCATGTCAGACAGCATCTGTGGAGAGAAAAGGAGAGTTAACGTTTCAGGTCAATGGCCCTGTGTCAAAACTGGCGAATGTTCGAAAAGAACAGATCTTAAACAGAGCACTGAAAGGGGGAGGGGAAGAAAGAACAAAGGGAAGGTCTGTGATCGGTGGATAGGTGGAAGATTAGAGAGACAAAAGGGATGATGGGCCGAATTGAAATGGTAATGACAGAAGTTAGAATGGCGAAATAATGACTAGCTGCCAGAAAAATTACATAAGATTAGGGGATGGGAGGGGAAATATATTTCCTATTTTATATAGTAAATATTAATGTTCCTGTTAAAAACAATTTTTACATTATTTTTATTAAAAAAACACAACATTTTATTAATGAAAGATGCTATTTGGAACAATGACATGGAGATAGAACCAATGCAGTAATTTACCTACTTTGAGATTATGGTGGGAGCCTCATCTGCCTTAAACACATCAAAAATTCAGGCATTGCCATGCATGATTTTCTCACCATTATGTGTGAAGCTCCCATCTGGATTTCCAATGTGAGCTTTTGTTGGGCTAAACTCCCTGCCAGGAGTGCAAAGTTAGGAAATGATCTCTCGGATCAGTGTTGGAGCAAGCTGCAGTCCAGGATTCTGAGAGTGTTTCTGATTTACACCATATCATTCAAAGGTAAACGTTCATACTCAATTTGATACCTACCTATTTCAAAATAATAGTTCTGTAAATGCACTGTAATCACAGTGGCCTATTCTTGATCCATTGTGCATTGCATTTCACTTGGCAATGTTCTGGCTTAATGCATGTCTTATTCAACTCATTCTGTATTTTCTGACTTGCCTCCTTCAATTCCACTGCTTCTCCTAATTTGGTAACATTTCTAAATTTGTATATTTGAATTGAGTTTCTGAATCAAATCATTATGTAAATTAGAAATAGTAGTAGCTGCAACACTGAGCCCTGGACACCTACCCATCCCACCCCACCTCAACATATCCTCTCTAACACGTACCTGTTGTTTTCTACCCTTTAACCAGCTTTTCTGTCAAGTGCCTTTTGCATGTCAAGGTACAGCACATGAGTTGTTGCTTCCTCCGAGCGACCATAATATGATTGAGTTCAATGGTGTCTGAAATGCAAAACAGCCACTAAGATACTAGATTCTAAATTCAGGTAAGGCTGACTTCAACGGGATGAGCTAGAGTCTGGCCACAGTAAACCGGTAAAATGACAGATCAATGGGAGGTGTTCAAAAAATTATTTAATGTGATACAGAACCACTTTATGGCCCTAAGAGCCAAAAGAATAGCCATGGATGACTAAAAAGGTAAGGGACAACATGAAACAAAGAAAAGGCATACAAGCACGACAAAATATCACAGATCCTAGCGAATGGGAAAGATACAAAGAACAAAAGGTCACAAAACAGTAAGAGCTACAAAAATGAGTATAAAAAGAAACTTGCAAAGGATATCAAAATCAGCACAAAAAAGTTTTACAATTGTATTTGGGAGAAGAACATAAGAAATAAGCAGGAGTGGGCCATTTGGCCCCTCGAGCCTGCTCCGCCTAACCAATCTCCTAGACTCCCACTCCCCATAACCCTTCCTTCCCTTATCACCCAAAAATCTGTCTTATCTCGACCTTAAATATATTCAATGGCACAGCACTGGGGCAGAGAATTCCACAGATTTATAACCCCCTGAGAGAAGAAATTCCTCATCTCAGTTCTAAATGGGCGACCCCATATTAAGCTATACCCACTAGTTCTAGATTCTATCTTGTCGAGCCCTCTCGTATGTTTCAGCAAGATCATCTCTCATTCTTCTAAACGCCAATGAGTATAGGCTCAACCTTTCTTTATAAGTCAACCTCTTTATCTCGGGAATCAACCTAATGAACCTTCCCTGAACTGTTTACAATGCAAATATATCCCTCCTTAAATTAGGAGACCAAAACTGTATGCAGTACTCTAGGTGTGGTCTCACCAATACCCTGTGCAGTTATAGTAGGACATCCCTGCTTTTATACCCCATCCCCCTTGCAATAAATTCCACTTGCTTTCCTGAACACTTCCCTGCATACTAATTTTGTGTTTCATGCACAAGGACCCCCAGGGGACAGGGGAAGAGGGTGGTTAAGAACAATTGGCTCATCAAAAACTGATGGGTGATGCTATAACTGAATATAAGGAAATGGCGGACAGGTTAAATAATTACTTCACGAAAGTATTTAGAGTAGAGGAAATCCCAAGGAAATAAAGGTGGACTCAACAAAATTAATGTAAGTAAATTAACAGTAATGTCAATAATGGCACTAAAGAGTGACAAATTCCCAGGACCTGATCGTTTCCATCTCGGTTTTAAAGAAAGTAGGTGAGAAAATTGCAGTTGCCCTAACTATGATCTTTCAAAGTTCTCTTGATGCAGGAATTGTTCCTTTAGATTGGAAAATTGCATGTCACTCCACTATTTTAAGAACGGTGTGAGGGGGAAAACCAGGGTATTATGATCCGGTTAGCCTAGCATCTGTTGGGGAAATTACAAGAGTCTATAATTAAGGATGGAGTGACAGAACACCTTGAAAATTTTCAGCTGATAGAGCTTGTATGGATTTTAGCAGGTAGGTCTATGAATGTTATTTATATGGATTTCCATAAAGCATTCGATAAAGTTCCTCATAAGAGACGGTTAGCTAAAGTTGAAGATCATGGAAATGAGGGCAAATTATTGACCTGGTTAGGAGATTGGCTGAGGGCAGGAGACAGAAAGAAGGGATAATGGGCAGGCACTCTAATTGGCAGGATGTTACTAGTGGCATCCTACAGGTATCTGCTGGGGCCTCAACTATTCATTCTATTAACGACTTAGATAATGGGATAGAGAACTACATATCCAAGTTTGCCAATGATACACAGAAAGGCATAAGCAGTGTAGATGGAAGCATAAAATTATAAAACAAGATAATACATTAAGTGAATGGGCAAAACTGGCAAATGGATTTCAATTTAGGCAAGGGTGAGGTTATCCACTTTGGACCTAAAAAGGATAGATTAGAGTACTTTCTAAATGAGTGAAAAGCTATAAGCAGAGTGTCAGAGAGACTTGGGAGTCACGTACATATATAATTAAAATGTCATGGGACAGGTACAAAAAAAAATCTAAAGACTAGTTGAATGCTGGCCTTTATATCTAGAGGACTATAATACAAGGGATTAGAAGTCATGCTGTAGCTATACAAAGCCCTGGTCAGTTCTGGGCACCACACCTTGGGAGTGCAGTGTAGATTTACTAGAATGATACCTGGACTCCAAGGGTCAAATTACGAGGAACAATTACATAAACTATGGTTCTATTCCATATTGAATTTAGACAATTAAGGGGTGATTTGATTGTAGTTTTCAAGCTATTAAGGTGAACTGATAGGGAAGATAGAAATTACTACTGCCGGTTGGAGAATCTAGGACTTGGGGACAGAGTATAAAAGTTAGAGTCAGGCCTTTCAGGAGTGAAGTTAGGAAACACCTCTACACGCAAAGCGATGTAGAAGTTTAGAACTCTCATTTGCAAACGGCAGTTGATGCTAGGTCAATTGTTGATTTTAAATCTAAGATTGATAGATTTCTGTTAACTAAAGATATTAAGGGATATGGGGCAAATGCAGGTATTTGGAGTTAGGTGATAAATCAGCCATGATCTCACTGAATGGCAGAACAGGCTCGAGGGGCTAAATGTTATTTCTATGATCAAATAGAGGTCTATGATCTATAGAGTTTAGCAGAATCTGTCCCTTCTGAAGTCATATTCACTGCTGGTTACTAAATTATCATTGGGTAGATAATCCTCAATTACTTTACATGAACTTGAACTAGAGTTGTTACGCTTTAGGATTTTGACCCTTTTTCCATTGAAAGGATTCATATGATTTATGTTGAACTGTTGCTTTTAAAGTACATTTACAAAAATTTAAAACCTACCTTGCAATAAAATGCTAGAATTACTAGACCAATCAAGGCATTTTCATGTTACGGGACATCTATTGAAACTGTTATTCATGATGATTGGGGATAATTGAGAAATTATCATCTGACTTTCCCACTGTAAGGAGTTTACATTTTAAGGAGTTGGAATGTCCCTTCCCATTGAGCTTTAAATCTAATTTCAAAGATGGAATAAGCAGCAGCAGTATGAACATAAGGTTGACTAGCAGCTCTGCTAGCCAAGCCCCTGAATGGCTCAAGATCAGGAATCCTCCTTGGGTGGTCCCTTGCATCGAGGAAGACTTGGTTCTACACCAAAAAGGGATGAGTTCACAGGTATTTCAATGAAGGACCTAATATTTCAGGTCCCGAACTACATGTTGAAGAGTGAAAGATGGATTTTTTTAACGTGTGGTGGCCATTGCACATAACCCACCACACGGCCTTGACAGAGCTAGGTCTTGTTCCAGTGGCAAGGCTTAACCAAGATGACTGGAGACCTGCTCTGTTGCACAGACCTAGTGCGCACACATATTGCAGTGTGGGCTGGCCCGTGCTGCCCCTGGGCTCTCGCCTCTCCTGGGTCCCGATTACATCGCTCTGCAATCTCTCACCGCTCCTACTGCACCTGCCCACACTCCAATCACCAACCTGGAATATGGTGACATCCAATCCAGTCGCCCTCTTCACTGCCGTCGCCCTCTTGCACCAGCTCGCACTGCTCCCTGGAGTGGTGGTCCTTTTAAGGCCTCGACCTGCTCCAGATGTTACCTGCAGGTCTGTTCGCAATGAATTCTAGTCTGTGGTTTAACTGAATCTCAGATCATTGTAAAACTTAAGTATTCTGTGATGTCTCCCTTAGGGCTACACTATTTCCTTTCCGGTCCACTCCATCTATTCTGAACACTCTACTCCTGCATGTTATATTAATTTCCATCCACTGGGCTTAACCATGTTGCTGATATTCCCACTGCATCATAGCTCTCTACTGCCTCTAGTTCTGACATTTTACTTATGCTTGCAGCATCCATATATATACATCTTACTGTGCATTTGCCTCCTTTCTTGGCCCCAGTGTTTGCCTTTTCCTGGCCTCTTGCATTCCATACAACTTGCAGAAACAAGCAGTAACTGACCTTAAACATGTGTGTCATGTTCAACAAGAATTCAATCATTAATCTAACAGAAAAAGGCTTCATTTTTGTCACACTGACGACTTGGGCAAGATATTGGTGAGCATTTGTCAAAGTGTACCCTTGCAAGAAGTCAACACCTTCCAAAGAGGTGGGGGGGTTGGAAATGGCAAAACAGAAGGGAGGTGAAGAAAGCAAACCTGGAACTTCAAAATATTTATCAACACTAAAGGTAAAGGTTCACAGAAATTAGAGATTTTCTCTCATTCTAGTTACGCAACTTGCTGTTAACAATCGGAATAACAGAGTCAACTAAAGGAGAATAAAAAGGCACATTCTGTTTAACTTTGTCAAGGCACTTACAACTGAAGAGAAGGGAACATATTTGTTGATCACCCACAATCAATGTCCTGTAAATTTGGAATATTATTGCTGGAAATGAAGCAGATACTGCAGAATGCATGCAAAAAGCCCAAAACAGCTTTATTCTAGAAATATACCATGGATAGAATCTTGGAGGTGGTTCTGCCTGAATATCATTCCATTGTCCATCTGCCGTTAGCTGATCACGACCTTAAATATGTCATGTTATTAGTTTGCCTTTTGCTACATGAAATGTCCAACATGCCACCCACTAAAAAGTAACTAACATGGGAATGTCACAACCTGATAACCTGACTTACAGGTTAACAGGGGGCCTTCCTTTGCACCAATATGGAAGGATTATGATATGTGGTGAAAGCCAATTGGTGCCATAATGATTAAGAAACAGACCCCATACATGAAGTCCAATAGAAAATCACTCAACAACTTGCATTTATATAGAATCTTTAATATAGTAATCAGACAAAAATGGACACCAATCCAAGAAGGAGATATTAGCTGTGCTGAGTTAACTGATGGGCGATGGTAAGAGATCTAAAATTGATCTTTGCCTGTGGGCTCGGTGAGCAGCAGGGTGGGTGTGAGGAGGGGGAGAGAGAGAGAGATTCCACCATCCAGTGATCCTTGTTGCAGTGTACCAATGGGGATATTGGATGAGACGGGTTCAGGCTCAGTTGTGATGCCCTTGACAGTAGTAAAATAATTTGCTTACGTTCGCAATCTAGGCTGATGCATAAAAATAACTACATCTATGGAGTGGGCTGACAGCCACAGAATTCCAGACCAGCAAGTGTTAGGAATAAAGAAAAAACTGTTTACATAAATAAAATTATTATTTTCCTCTCTTCAAGCTACAGTGCCCCACAAAGCAGGTGTAGATCAGTGATAGACGTGATCCAGAGAAGGGAAACATATTTCCAAAGTAATCGGGAGTAGATCCACTGGACATTGGGAGGGGAGGGGGGGTTAAACAGAAGATGTCAATCTAATTAATTAATTTTCTTTTTAAAAAGAGCCTGAAGGGCACATTATTATACATTCGGCTCATAACCTCTATTTGCAACTATTCTGAAAATCAGTCCAAAAATCTATGCTTGATGGGCCTCACAGTCTCTGCAAACCCCTGCCTACACCTGCTGGGCCTGGGTGCTGTACAGGTGAATCCCCACATGCAGTGCACCACAATTCTCAAGAATATGCATTTCTCTGCTCTAAGACCCTCTCAAAACAAGCATGTGGTGTGTAAAGTCCTTACTCTACAGTATGAAACCACACGAGGCACATTCTGGGGACAAGGTCACTCTGTGACCTTAACTCTTTATTTACAGGACTCCAAAGACGATGACCCTGCATGGAACCTCCCTTTTTACACCTGTGTGATCAGGTAAGGAGTGTCTCCCACAAGTTCACCCTTTGTGGTCAAGATGTGCATCTAGGTTGAGTGTATGCAGTAATACAGTGGTGTTATATTGTGGTTACATACATGACATGGGGGAAACAACTGTGGGATATATGCCAGTCAGTGGGCAATGCATGGACTCAGCCTGGAATTGGAGAGATATATTGAACACTTTTCTGGCAGTCCATCACTCAGGTACTCACCCTCTGCACCAAAGATCAGAATGGAACTACAAACGTATAGTATCATTCTTACATAAAAGGAATGGCCATTGCAAGGTCCTGTGTCTTGGGCAGAATTGCAAGAAAACTGTTATCAGAAATAAATATAGAAGAATTACAGAGGGTACTTATACCTATCTCTTTTCCAGGTACAGATGTTTCTCTCAAATGTCCTTGTTTGAGAGAACTTTATTTTAATTGTCAATTGCTCTGTGAACAAGTGCCTTTTTGAGGATGATTTAAGGCTTGAACTCAAACCCAAGATCTCATTGAAATAACTATTGTCTGCTTAATTCTGGAGTTCGAGGAGCGGTGAGTCGGGAGGCCTATAAAAGGTCCTCGAGTTCGGAAGCAGCGGTGCAGGGGCAGAAGGTAAACAAAGAAGTAGAAAGAAATCGAAGGGTGACATCACAGCCAAATGGGTAAATGATTGGCTGGCGGATTGGTGAGTATTTAATCTTTTTTTCTTCTTTTTATTTCCTTAACAGTAGGTAACATTGTTGCCAAATTAAGTTAAAATAAGGGTTAAGTCATGGCAGGAGAGCTTATACACGTGTCATCCTCCTCCTGTGCTATGTGGGAAGCCAGGGACGATACCAGTGTCCCTGTCGACTACATGTGCAGGAAGTGTATCCTGCTGTAGCACCTGACGGACCGCATTGCGGCACTTGAGCTGCGCATGAATTCACTCTGGAGCATCCACAATGCTGAGGATGTTGTGAATAGCACGTTTAGTGAGTTGGTGACACCGCAGGCAAAGGTTACTCAGGCAGACAGGGAATGGGTGACCAGCAGGAAGAGCAGCAGAAGGAAGATAGTGCAGGGGTCTCCTGCGGTCATCCCCCTCCAAAACAGATGCACAGTTTTGGGTACTATTGGGGTGGGGATGACTCATAAGGGGAAGGCAGCAGCAGCCAAGTTCATGGCACCATGGGTGGCTCTTCTGCATAGGAGGGCAGGAAGAAGAGTGGGAGAGCTATAGTGGTGGGGGATTCTATTGTAGGGAAAAGATAGGCATTTCTGCGGCCGCAATGGAGACTTCAGGATGGTATGTTGCCACCCTGGTGCAAGGGTCAAGGATGTTTCGGAGCGGCTGCAGAACATTTTGGAGGGGGAGGGTGAACAGCCAGTTGTCGTGGTGCATATAGGTACCAACGATATAGGTAAAAACCGGGATGAGGTCCTCCAAGCTGAATTTAGGGGGCTAGGAGTTAAATTAAAAAGCAGGACCTCAAAGGTGGTAATCTCAGAATTGCTACCAGTGCCACGTGCTAGTCAGAGTAGGAATTGCAGGATAGCTAAGATGAATACGTGGCTTGAGGAGTGGTACAGCACACACTAATGGCTCTTTCTCAATCATGCTGTAGGCCCTCTCGGCCTTGGACAAGCTCCTGGAGGGATAGGTGACAGGTTTCAACTTTCCCGCAATGTTAGCTTGTTGTAGTACACACCCGACTCCGTACGACGACGCATCACATGGGTTTTACATGGGTTATACAATACAAGCAGCTTGTTGGAGCACAAAAGCAATTACTTGTTTTTTTCCCCATGCCCAGTTCACACCTTTATGCAATAACACATGTAGGAGCTCTGAGAGGGTGCTTTATCCCAGTAGGAAGTTAACAAAATATTTGCGGAATCGCAGGAACGACCGCAGCTCCGTGACGTTCTGTGGCCTGGGCACATTCCTGATAGCCTCTGTCTTGGCGTCTGTAGCCAAATGCCATCCGCCGCGATCTTTCTCCCCAAAAACTCCACTTCTGTTGCCATGAAGACGCATTTCAACCTCTTCAGCCACAGCCCTACGTGATCCAGTCACTGGAGGACCTCCTCCAGGTTTTGTAGGTGCTTGACGGTGTCCCGACCCGTGACCCATATGTCGTCCTGAAAAACCACCGTGCGTGGTACCGACTTGAGTAGGCTCTCCATGTTTCTCTGGAAGATCGCTGCAGCCGACCGAATTCCAAACTGGCATCTGTTGTAGATGAACAGTCCCTTGTGCGTGTTGATGCAGGTGAGGCCCTTCGAAGACTCCTCCAGCTCCTGCATCATGTAGGCTGAAGTCAGGTCAAGCTTGGTGACGGTCTTGCCTCCTGCCAGCGTCACAAATAGATCGTCTGCCTTAGGTAGCGGGTATTGGTCCTGTAGCGAGAAACGATTAATAATTACTTTATAATCGCCGCAAATCCTGACCGTGCCATCACTTTTGAGTACTGGAACAATCGGGCTGGCCCACTCACTGAATTCCACTGGGGAGATGATGCCCTCACGTTGCAGCCTATCCAGCTCGATTTCCACTCTCTCCCTCATCATGTGAGGTACCGCTCGCGCCTTGTGGTGGATGGGTCGTGCCTCCAAGTGGATCCGCACCTTCACCCTGGAAATGTTTCCAATGCATGGCTCAAAAAGGGAAGGAAATTTGTTAAGAACCTGGGTATTTGAGGCCTCATCTACATGTGATAGCGCTCGGATGTCATCCCAGTTCCAGCGGATTTTGCCCAGCCAGCGCCTTCCAAGCAGCGTGGGGCCATCGCCCAGGACAATCCAGAGTGGCAGTTCGTGCACCGTGCCCTCGTAGGTGACCTTGACCATGGTGCTGCCCAGGACAGTGATAAGCTCTTTGGTGTACGTTCTCAGTTTCGTGTGGATGGGGCTCAGGGCTGCTCTGAGTGCCTTGTTGCACCACAGTCTCTCAAACATCTTTCTACTCATGATGGATTGGCTAGCGCCAGTGTCCAGTTCCATGACTACGGGTAAGCCATTCAATTTTACATTTAGCAAAATGTGTGCACACGTGTACTTCAGGATCTGCCTCCTTTCTCTGAGGCTTAAAATTGCTTTGATCCACCATGGACCGATCTTCCTCTGCCACGTGCTGGTTAGCAGGTTTTGCAGAGCTTGCAGCTCGTCTGAAGGTCAGGAAGTGGCGAGCTACGTCGCCGAGCTAAGGCGACTTGCAGGACAATGTGAGATTGATGGCTACCTGGAGCAAATGCTCAGAGACTTTTTTGTACTGGGCGTTGGCTACGAGACCATCCTACGAAAAATTTTGGAGGTGCCCCATTGTTCCACAGCTCTTGCAAACATATCCTTTGAAGTGGCATGAATAGGCTGAATGGAAGCCTCCACAACGCCAACAAGGTGTGAATTGCCTTGCATCCATCCTTTGTTGCGGATTCTGCATCATCTGGGTCACATGAGGCCTGGTGGCAATTGCAGACTCGTAGTTTTTGCCCTGTACATTTCTGCTCACAAACACAGTTCCAGTTAATTTACGAACATTGCTAGCACTTGTGTGCTGAGAGATTTGTTTGGTGTTATCACTGGTGGACATAAACGCCTGTGCTATCGCAATAGCCTTGCTGAGGGTCGGTGTCTCTGCAGTCAAAATTTTTCATTTGCTCACATTGTCCTGCAAGTTGCCTTAGCTCGGCGATGTAGCTCGCCACTTCCTGACCTTCAGATCGCTGGCACGTGTAGAACCGATACCTCGCCATCAGCATGCTCTCCCTCGGGTTAAGATGCTCCCGAACCAGGGTACACAACTCCTCATACGACTTATCTGTGGGTTTCACTGGAGCCAGAAGATTCTTCATGAGGCTGCAGGTCAGTGCCCCGCAGAGCGTGAGGAGAACCGCTCTCCTTTTTGCAGCGCTTCCTTCTCCGTCCAGCTCATTGGCTACAAAGTACTGGTCTAGCCGTTCGACCTAGGCTTCCCAGTCCTCACCCTCCGAGAACTTCTCCAGGATGCCCACAGTTTGCTGCATCTTTGCATTGGATTCATATCCTCATTGGCAGTTATTGTATTCCTAACACAGATGAGACTGCACACAGGGAAGTTAAAGTAACAGTGACCTCAGTCTTTATTAAGACACTCCAGAGTGAGGAACAGGTCTTAGGGGCTGGCTTATATACAGTGCTCCCAAGGGATGCTGGGATCCCTTGGGGCTTCAAGGGATGTGCTCCTTGGTGGTGGAACATGGGAATGCATGCTTTACAGACACACAACATCTGGAACTGGTTCTGGGGGAGGTGGGACCAGTAGAAACCAGACGGTCTGCACCTGGGCAGGACCGGAACCAATGTCCTAAGGGGAGTGTTTTCCAGTGCTGTTGGGGAAGAGTTAAACTAATATGGCAGGGGGATGGGAACCTATGCAGGGAGACAGAGGGAAGTAAAATGGGGGCAGAAGCAAAAGACAGAAAGAAGAAACGTAAAAGTGGAGGGCAGAAGAACCCAAGGCAAAAATCAAAAAGGGCCACATTACAACTAAAGTCTAAAGGGATAAAGTGTGTTAAAAAGATAAGTCTGAAGGCTCTGTGCCTCAATGCGAGGAGTATTTGTAATAAGGTGGACGAATTAACTGCACAGGCAGCTGTTAACGAATATGATATAATTGGGATCACGGAGACATGGCTCCAGGATGACCAAGGCTGGGAACTCAACATCCAGGGGTATTCAACATTCAGAAAGGATAGACAGAAAGGAAAATGAGGTGGGGTAGCGTTGCTGGTTAGAGAAGAAATTAATGCAATAGTAAGGAAAGACATTAGCTTGGATGATGTGGAATCTGTATGGGTAGAGCTGCAGAATACCAAAGGGCAGAAAATGCTAGTGGGAGTTGTGTACAGACCACCACACAGTAGTAGTGAGGTTGGGGACAGCATCAAACAAGAAATTAGGGATGCGTGCAATAAAGGTACAGCAGTTATCATGGGCGACTTTAATCTACATATAGATTGGGCTAACCAAACTGGTAGCAATGCGGTGGAGGAGGATTTCCTGGAGTGTATTAGGGATGGTTTTCTAGACCAATATGTCGAGGAACCAACTAGAGGGCTGGTCATTCTAAACTGGGTGATGTGTAACGATAAAGGACTAATTAGTAATCTTGTTGTGCGAAGCCCCTTGGGGAAGAGTGACCATAATATGGTAGAATTCTTTATTAAGATAGAGAGTGACACAGTTAATTCAGAGACTAGGGTCCTGAATTTAAGGAAAGGTTACTTTGATGGTATGAAACGTGAATTGGCTAGAATAGACTGGCGAATGATACTTAAAGGGTTGACAGTGGATAGGAAATGGCAAACATTTAAAGATCACATGGATGAAGTTCAACAATTGTACATCCCTGTCTGGAGTAAAAATAAAACGGGGAAGGTGGCTGAACCATGGCTAACAAGGGAAATTAGGGAAAGTGTTAAATCCAAGGAAGAGGCATATAAATTGGCCAGAAAAAGCAGCAAACCTGAGGACTGGGAGAAATTTAGAATTCAGAGGAGGATTAAGAGTTTAATTAGGAGGGGAAAAATAGAGTATGAGAGTAAGCTTGCAGGGAACATAAAAACTGACTGCAAAAGCTTCTATAGATATGTGAAGAGAAAAAGGTTAGTGAAGACAAACGTAGGTCCCTTGCAGTCAGAATCAGGTGAATTTATAATGGGGAACAAAGAAATGGCAGACCAATTGAACAAATACTTTGGTTCTGTCTTCACGAAGGAAGACACAAATAATGTTCCGGAAATACTAGGGCCCCGAGGGTCCAGCGAGAAGGAGGAACTGAAAGAAATCCTTATTAGTCAGGAAATTATGTTAGGGAAATTAATGGGATTAAATCCCCAGGGCCTGATAATACTCTGGGATGCAGACTAAGGAAGTGGCCCTAGAAATAGTGGATGCATTGGTGATCATTTTCCAACAGTCCATCAACTCTGGATCAGTTCCTATGGACTGGAGGGTAGCTAATGTAACACTACTTTTTAAGAAAGGAGGGAGAGAGAAAACGGGGAATTATAAACCGGTTAGCCTGACATCAGTAGTGGGGAAAATGTTGGAATCAATTATTAAAGATGAAATACAGCGCATTTGGAAAGCAGTGACAGGATCGGTCCAAGTCAGCATGGATTTATGAAAGGGAAATCATGCTTGACAAATCTTCTAGAATTTTTTGAGGATGCAACTAGTAGAGTGGACAAGGGAGAACCGGTGGATATGGTGCATTTGGACTTTCAAAAGGTTTTGACAAGGTCCCACACAAGAGATTAGTGTGCAAAATTAAAGCACATGGTATTGGGGGTAATGTATTGACGTAGATAGAGAACTGGTTGGCAGACAGGAAGCAGAGAGTTGGGATAAACGGGTCCTTTTCAGAATGGCAGGCAGTAACTAGTGGGGTGCCGCAGAGCTCAGTGCTGGGACCCCAGCTATTTACAATATACATTAATGATTTAGATGAAGGAATTGAGAGTAATATCTCCAAATTTGCAGATGAGACTAAGTTGGGTGGCGGTGTGAGCTGCAAGGAGGATGCTAAGAGGCTGCAGGATGACTTGGACATGTTAGGTGAGTGGGCAAATGCATGGTAGATGCAGTATAATGTGGATAAATGTGAGGTTATCCACTTTGGTGGCAAAACATGAAGGCAGAATATTATCTGAATGGCGGCAGATTAGGAAAAGGGGAGGTGTAACGAGACTTGGGTGTCATGGTAAATCAGTCACTGAAGGTTGGCATGCAGGTGCAACAGGCGGTGAAGGCGGCAAATGGCACGTTGGCCTTCATAGCTAGGGGATTTGAGTATAGGAGCAGGGAGGTCTTGCTGCAGCTGTACAGGGCCTTGGTGAAGCCTCACCTGGAATATTGTGTTCAGTTTTGGTCTCCTAATCTGAGGAAGGACATTCTTGCTATTGAGGGAGTGCAGCGAAGGTTCACCAGACTGATTCCCGGGATGGCAGGACTGACATATGAGGAGAGATTGAATAGACTGGGCCTTTATTCACTGGAGTTTAGAAGAATGAGAGGGGATCTCATAGAAACATATAAAATTCTGACGGGACTGGATAGATTAGATGCAGGAAGAATGTTGCCGATGTTGGGGGAGTCCAGAACCAGGGGTAAGGGTAAGGGGTAAGCCATTTAGGACCGAGATAAGGAGAAACTTCTTCACTCAGAGTTATTAACCCGTGGAATTCTTTTCTGCAGAGAGTTGTTGATGCCAGTTTGTTAGATATATTCAAGGAGTTGGATTTGACGCTTACGGCTAAAGGGATCAACGGGTATGGAGAGAAAGCAGGAAAGGGGTACTGAGGTGAATGATCAGCCATGATCTTATTAAATGGTGGTGCAGGCTCGAAGGGCCTACTCCCGCACCTATTTTCTATGTTTCTAATTACTGTATATGGCTTTTAAAGGGAGGGTTAGGTTCTTTGTCTACCTTGCTAAATCTATTTCTGTTGTAAACAGATTAATGGAACCATCCAAAAATGCACTTTGCTTGCATGTAAATTTTAAGTTCTTATTTGACTATAGAGATGTTTGAAGTGCTGTGGTGGAATTGGACTCAATGATCTTCAACACAAGCTGTATCGTGGCATGCATAGCATAAAATGTATGCCATGTTGGAGCAAAAGCCCACACTTCAAAACAGAGGAACTTTGTTAGGAGTACTGGGCAACTGACCAGCAGATGTCAAAAGAACTGAGACTCAGGGCAAAGTCCTCATGTCTGAACCTACTTGAATACGAGTACTTTTCTGTGAGAATATTCAAGATAATTAGAGGAGGGAGGCCATTACATCCATCTTAGTTTATCCACTCAAAGTCCCAACTACAGCATCTAATTTGTTCTTAAATAGTGGTCAGGTTTTCATCTCTGCTACATCCAGAAGTCATTTGAATCTGTGCCTTCTTGTCCTACTCATGTAATTTATTTTACAGTAATTTTCAGCATTTAGTTTTTCCATCCTATACATCGCCTCTCAATGCTGAAAGGCCCTGGTTTCGTCAATATTTCATCATAATTCAAATCAACACTACTGGGGATTATGGCTCTTTTCTAGACTGCTTCTTGAATGTCTTCCTTGTGTCTTGGCCAGAACTGGATACGATTCTTAATGTATGGTCTAACCAGAGCATTACAGTTTGATTATGACTTGCTCTACTTTTGGCTATGTTTACATTTTGCTGCCTTGCATTGGTTGGATATGTTGAGTCAATGTAGATTCCTAGGTTCATTACAAATTTCAGGTATACATTTGATATTCTCTTAGGAGATGTGGGTCCACTTACAGGAGTGTCCAGTAGCACTGAACCTATGATCAGAAGCTTACCTTTACTGCCAAATATCTAGTCATATGATAGCCACCTCATCATGTATAGTGTATTACTTCATCTTGCATGTGCCCCACCCACCCTATGCATTTCTCCTCTCTCCTGCAAGATCAATTGATAAGCACTCTAGTAAGATGAGGCCTATCGTAAACTAACAAACTGGTTTCTGTTACACACAATACATGACTGAACAGACTAGTTTACAGTGAAACACAATCTATTTCCTATTGCTCCTCATAACATGAAAATTAAAACTTACACAGGCTTAGCCCTTGATATGGGCTTTGCTTCACTTTACAAAGCAATGTTCTTTAAACTAGTCAGCAACAAATTCTCTGCCTTGCTGACTGTTTTAAACTATAACTCACAGCAGATTGGCTTTTTTGCACTTCGAGAGAGAAAAAGCTTGATCTCAACTGTCAAGTGATAAATCAAAACTATTACCAGCTTCTTGTTGGTGTGAGAGTCACAGCAACACATTGCCCAGCCATCTAGGACTTTGGAAATCCATTCCATGTATTGATCGATCTACTAGCACCTCCCTGGTATCTAGTGACTCCTTCATAATGCTAGTCCATGCCTTACATATTTCCTATCTAGTTTCTCAGCATAAATATCATCTATCCTTGGAGATGGATTACATTTTGAGCCTTCCTAACCTGTCTATAAGACTCCCAGCTCATATATAATCAAAGTCATTAATTAGTCATCTGTTTGAGGATGGATGTTGCCAATATCCTCACTTGTGAATAGTTGTGGTGCTGCCTATACTTAAAGGTTGCATGAAAAATACAGTTGGACATCCTGTCTTTGAGGAGGAACTTTGAAGTCTTCAATTTCTGAAAACTCTTATACAGCCGGTCAAGTTTTGAAGTTGTATCGTGAAAGAAGGCAACAATCATGGCCCGACACAAGACGGTCCCAACACCTTGTGCTACAGAACTGAATGCATATATCTATGCTGGCACCAGTTTAGAAAATGGAATACATCATACATTTAAGTAGCTAGTTGATGAGTCTTTTTTTAATTCATTCACTGGACGTGGGTGTCACTGGCAAGGCCAGCATTTATTGCTCATCCCTAATTGCCCTCAAGAGAGTGTGGTGGGGAGCCGTCTTCTCGAACTGCTGCAGTCTATGTAGTGAAGGTACTCCCAATAGTGGGGTTCTGCAGGGAGTTCATGGATTTTGATCCAGCGACAACGAAGGAACGGCGACTTAGAGGGGAATGCAGATGATTGGGTTCCTATGTTCCGGCTGCCCTGATCCTTCCAGATGGTAGAGGTCGCAGGTTTGGGAGGCGCTGTTTCTTTCCCATTTATGTGGTTACCATAGCTAACATAAGGCATACCAGATTACAAAATAAAGAGCAGCTACTACACGTTTACCTGCAGTAGTGTTCAAATTGCAATTATTATTTATAGAATTGTACTATTATGTTTCTTTACCTTAATGACAGAAACTAACAGTCCATGAATCAGTTATGAAAATATAATCTCTGGGTGGAAGATCTAAAGATTAATGCTCCAGCATCATAATTTAGCATTTTTCTAGTGGAAAATATTGGTACATTTTTATCCAATCTTAATCAAATATTTGTTGTCAGGTGAAATTAGGAACATAAAAAAATGTAACAAAATTAAAATGAATTGACTTAAATAATTACCATTTATGTAATATGCATTATCTAACTTCAGCACAAATTTCAATAACTTTCCCATATTGACCATTTGGAAGTTGTTCAAACTACCCTGAAGCTACAGATCAAGACTTAAAAAATTACAAAATTAAAACCATACCAATACATGTGGGTGTCTGTACACATGTAATCACCTTTAATATATATTCAGAGCCGCGCTATTGACTTCTTTTTACACTTCCTTCTCCTGTTTCTTTTTCTCTCTTTCCCTCCCTGATCAATACCTAATGTCAACATGTCACCTCTCATCTACCCTCTCATATTATGTTCCTAATTTCACTGTCCTTCAAAATCCTTACGCATAGAATTCATTACTCTTCAACCTTCCTACTCTCCTGCTGCCATCCCAGACGAGACTCCCTTTTAGACAAGCCTGCAGCTTCCCTCTGTGCCTCTCTTGGCATTCTATGAAGGGCCCACTGTGTCATCGTCACTGTCTCTTACAAGCAGCAACCCTAACTGTTCCATCCTGATCTCTCACCTAACTTGCCCTGGGAAGGCTACCCTTACAAATCCCTTTCCCTTGCAACTCATTCCTCCAACCAATGGCCAAATGTATTCTGGTAGTAGATCAGCCATCACGGATGTTCTCAAAATCTCAGTTCACTTTCAAACAAGGCCCTTGCCATTCATGACCTTATCATGGATGAAGGCATTGACATCAAGGCATTGACTAACAGAAACTTGGCTGAAGGATAATGACACATTTCCTTTAATCAAAGTCTCCCCTCCCGGCTATATCTTTTACCACTTGCCCCGCGCAGTCTGCCTTGGTGGGGGTATAGCTCTCATCACGAAGTCATACCTTATTCCACTCCTCTAACCTCTCATTCGCTGCTGCGCACCCAAATATGATAACTATCACAGGTATATCCTCACTGCTTTCCTCCATCATCCTTTGCACTGAGCGACTTCTCATCCTTGGTGATTTCAACCTCCATCTCAACTCATCTTGTTTTCTCTCCTCTGAATTCACTACCCTCCTGTCCTCCCTTAATCTCTCCCTCCATGTAAATTCCTCAACCCACATTCACGGCCATCCCCTTGACCTTGCAATCTCTCGTGGCCTTTCTATTCCAATTGTATCAATTAAATATAAAGCCATCTCCGACCATTTCCTTGTATAGCTAGTGACCCACATCCCCCTTCCCCAATCCAAACCTACTTCCTTCTGCATCCACTCCTGGAAAAAACTCTCTCCAAACTCTATTACAACTGCACTTATCAACTCTAAACTGTCCAACCTTTGGTCCTCTTAACAATGACATTTCTTCAGCCACCGATCTGTTCAATCACACCCTCTCTACCACCTTTGATGCCCTAGTCCCTATTAAAATGATTACTCTTTCCCACCCTTCCCGTTCCCCCTGGTACAGCCCTCATTTTCACTCCCTCAAGTCAAGAGGACGCAGACTTGAATGGATGTGGCGGACAACTGGTTTAGCCATTCAACGCCAGATCTGGCTCGAACACAAAACACTATCGGTTCTTACTCTGGTCTATAAAAACTGTTCACTATTCCAGGATCATTCTGGATTGCAAAAATAACCCCAGGCTACTATTCTCTACTGCTAACCGCCTCCTTAAACCCCTCTCCTCTATCTCCACCAAACTCACCTCCAACATGTGAGGAGACTTTCCGATCAGCTGCCTCTGCGAGTTCCCTTCCTTCACCTAGCCCACAGGGCCAAACTTCATCTGAGGCTCCCATCTGCCCTAGCCCTAAACTCAGCTTTTTCTAGTTTCTCTTTGATCTCCCCTCTTAATCTCTCCAAACTCATCTTGTCCACGAGACCCACTTCCTGCTCTCTTGACCCTATTCCCACTAAACTGCTGACCACCCAACTTTCTTTTCTGCCTCCCATGTTAACCGACATTGTTAATGGTTCTCTGTCCTCAGGTACTCTTCCCCTCTCCTTCAAATCTGTTGTCATCACTCCTCGCCTCAAAAAAATCAACCCTTGACCTCACTTTGCTTGCTAGCTATTGTCCCATCTCCAACCTCCCTTTCCTGTCCAAAGTACTTGAACATGTTCCCAAATCTGTGATCAACTTTCCATGAATTCAATGTTTGAATCCCTTCAATCTGGCTTTCGCCCCTACCACAGTACCAAAACTACTCTCATCAAAGTCACAAATGACATCCTTTGGTGACTGTGACAAAGGTAAACTATCCCTCCTCGTCCTTCTGGACCCATCTGCAGCCTTTGACACAGTTGACCACTCCATCCTCCTCCAATGCCTCTCCACCAATGTCCAATAGGTGGGACTGCACTCACCTGGTTCCACTCTTATCTATCTAATCGTAGCCAGAAAATCTCCAACAATGGCTTCTCTTCCCACTCCCGCAGTTACCTCTGGTGTCCCCTAAGGATCTGACCTTGGTCCCGTCTTATTTCTCATCTATATGCTGCCCCTTGGCGATATCATCCAAAAAGAAAGAGAGAGTCAGTTTCCACATGTATGCAGACAATACCCAGCTCTACCTCTCCACCACTTCTGTTGACCTCTGACAATTTAGATACCAAGCAGATTGTTTGTCTGACATCCAGGACTGTATGAGCAGAAATTTTCTCCAATTAAATATTGGGAAAACTGAAGCCATTATCTTTGGTCTCCGCCACAAACTGCGTTCCCTAACCACTGACTCCATCCCGCTCCCTAACCATCATCATAGGCAGTCCCTCGAAATCGAGGAAGACTTGCTTCCACTCCTAAAGCAAATTCTTTGGTGGTTGAACATCCAACACGAGAGCCACAGACCCTGTCACAGGTGGGACAGGTATTAGTCAGGGGAAGGAGGGCGTGGCACTGATTTACCACACGCTCCTTCCGCTGCCTGATCTCTTCACGGTCGCAGCATTGAGTTTCGAAGAACTCAACGCCCTTCTGGATGCACTTTCTCCACCTGGGGCGGTCTTCGGCCAGGGTCAGTGGTGATGTCGCACTTCACCAGGGAGGTTTTGAGGATGTCCTTGTAATGTTTCCTCTGTCCACCTTTGGCTCGTTTGCCATAAAGGAGTTCAGAGTAGAGCGCATGTTTTGGGAGTCTCGTGTCTAGCTTGTGGACAATGTGGCCTGCCCAGCAGAACTGATCAAGTGTGGTCAGTGCTTCAATGCTGGGGATGTTGGCCTAGTCGAGGAGGCTGATGTTGGTGAATCTGTCCTCCCAGAGGATTTGCAGGATGTTGTGGAGACATCGTTGGTGATATATCTCCAGCGACTTGTTGTGTCTTCTGTAAGTCGTCCATATCTCTGACCCATATAGGAGAGCGGGGATTACTACAGCCCTGTAGACCATAAGCTTGGTGGTAGGTTTGAGGGCTTGGTCTTCGAACACTCTTTTCCTCAGGTGGCCGAAGGCTGCACTGGCGCACTGGAGGCGATGTTGAATCTCCGCATCAATGTCTGCCTTTATTGACAAGAGGCTCCCGAGGTATGGGAAGTGGTCCACGTTGTCGAGAGCCGCGCTGTGAATCTTGATGACGGGGGGCAGTGCTGTGCGGCGAGGACAGGTTGGTATAGGACTTTTGTCTTACAGATGTTAAGTGTAATGCCTATGCTTTCATATGCCTCGGTGAATACACTGACTATATCCTGGAGTTCAGTCACCGAACGTGCACAGACGCAGGCATCGTCCGCGTACTGCAGTTCAACGACAGAGGTTTGGGTGGTCTTGGACTTGACCGGGAGGCGGTATAGGTTAAACAGCTTTTCACTGGTTCTGTAGTTTAGTTCCACTCTGGCGGGGAGAGGTGTAGCTCTCTCCCTATCAATCTGAGGGTGAACAAGACTGTTCGCAACCTAGGTGTCATATTTGACTCTGAAATGAGTTTCCAGCCACATATCCGCGGCATAACTAAAACCGGCATAACATTGCCTGCCTCAGCTCTTCTGCTGCTGATACCCTCATTCATGCCTTGTTATCTCTAGACTTGAGTACACCAACTCACTCCTGGCCGTCCTTCCACATTCCACACTACGTAAACTTGAAGTCATCTAAAACTCAGCAGCCCGTGTACTAACCTGCACCAAGTCAAGATCACCCATCACCTCTGTGCTTTGACTTACATTGGCTCCCAGTTAAACAACACCTCGATTTCAAAATTCTCATCCTTGTTTACAAATCACTTCATGGACTTGCCCCTCCCTATCTCTGTAATCCTTTTCAACCCCACAAGATGTCTGCGCTCCTCAAATTCTGGCCTCTTGAACATCCCTCATTATAACTGGTCAACCATTGGTGGACATGCCTTCAGCTGCCTGGGCCCTAAGCTCTGGAACTCCCTCCCTAAACTTCTCCGCCTCTCTATCTCTCTTTCCTCCTTTAAGATGCTCCTTAAAACCTACCTCTTTAAACAAGCTTTTGGTCATCTGCCTTAATTTCTTCTGTGGCTTGGTGTCAAATTTATCTGTTTGTCTGTAACACTTGTGAGGCGCCTTGCGACGTTTTACTATGTTAAAGGTGCTATATAAATAAACATTATTATAAGCTAAATTCAAGTAAGTGCATGTTCACAAGTAATTAGATTGAATCAAGATAGTTATTTTTAAAACAAATGTAATATTGGTAGTTGTACCTAAATTCATTTAAAATGAATAATTGTGCATCTGAATTTAATTAAAATGCAAAAAAATAGAATATTTACCAAGAAACCAGTGACCCATGAGTATGTTGGATTAATAATTGACGTGAGCAGAATAAAGGGGCAATCCAAGATGAATTACATGACTGGTTGTCACATGACTAGGAGCAATATTCAATATATGCCGGTAATTCCATTCTGACCATGCCATTTTGTATGCTATACAAACACACTGCCACTAATTTCTGTGCATAAAAAATTTGGCAGTACACCAAGTCAGCTTGCAAAGAGAAGGCCACTGATACTAAATAATAACGGGTGTGAGATAAAGAGATGTATCAGCACAAAATATGTCTGTTCTGCAAAATTATAGGAAATAATAATCTACACTTTCCAATAAGGATATCAGTTCCAACATTCTGCATATACCATGTACAAAATAAATGATTGGAAATGCATGAACCTCATGTGGAGAGGGTAGAATGAACCTCAAGTGCAAAGTTTGAGCCATTTGCTGTTTTTTTAAAAATTGCGCACATTTAATGACATAACGGTGTAGTCGGAGACAAATTTGATCATGCTGGCAAAAGTAGACAGAAATTTTACATGGGTTGGATGCCCTAATACATGCTCCAGCATCCTGAGTGCAGTCAACAAGTGAAGTTTAACTCTATAAAAGTGGAGCTTGTGTCCTTTCAATTACAATGTAAATCTATCCATCATTTATCTCCTATATCATAAATACTTAACTATCCTTTCAAAACTTTTCACTAGAGATTGTATCTTCTATCAATAGCACTATAACTGCTGCCAAATTTCTGCCCATGGCTGCATCACTTAATAGGAAGAGGGGCTTTTTGCACCTCTGCATTGCTGGACAAGAATTTATGGGCCCAAATTTTTTCGGCATACCTCCGAGCCCCCCTCCAACACTTCACCTCAGAAGCAGCGCCAAAAAAAATCCGTGTGATCATGGCCAATTCTTAGGCTGTCTGTGGAGCTGGCATGGCACAGAAGAAAGATTGGGGGGGGGGGGGGGGGCAGAGCTAGGTCCCGGCATTGTTTTCAGTGCCGGGACCTCTGCACACGCGCGCTAGAGTCTGCGCGCATGTGCAGTAGCTCCTGGCAAGCCATTTCAGCAAACGCGCGCGCTGCAGGCTGTGTGGGAGGGACTGAAGCACGCCTTCCCTAGCCCTGGCCGAATGGGATCCCTCATCGGCGGCCCACTGCTAAGGTAGGAGTACTATTTTTTTATTTGTTATTTACTGATTGATTTTGGTGCTTTAGGTGCAGGATTCCTTCTATTTTTATATTTGTTATTTATTGGTTGTTTATTACTTTGGTCTTGGTGTTTTAGGGGCAGAGTTCCTTCTATTTTATTTGTTAATTAATTGCTTATTACTTTTTGTGCTTCGTTTGGTGCTTTAAATGTAGTTACTTGCGCCGATTCCTTAACTGCAAGTAAGGTCTTTCAATGCGGACAAAAGTGGACACATATGTTGCTCTAAGTTAGTTTAGTACAACTTTTTACTGGCCAAATTGGCATAAATGGTGTACCTGGCTGGGAACGCCCCCTTTTGGAAAAAAAAAAACTGACCTAACAAAAAACCTAACTAACTCACTTATACTGGCGCAAATTAAATGGCCATATTTGCAACTAAAAAGATACACCAGAAAAATTAAGTTGCACCAAAAAAAACGGTGCAACGCATGGGGAAATTTGGGCCCATAATGTGGTCAGTTGACAGGAAGTGTGTTTTAACATATAATTCTTGTCCAGCATTGTAATAATGTAAAACAGCTCCTCTTCCTATCACAACACAGAACCATGTGGAAAATCTGGGGCAATTGTATTGCTATTAGTGGAAAATATAAACTCAGGTGGAAAAAAAGAGTAAGGTTTATCTTATTCTTCAGAAAGGTAAGTTTATACTAAAAACATTGTATGCCACTGGTTTGGATACATAAATAAGAGCAAAGTCTGCACAATCTGTATGGCCATCTGAACCTTGACTGCATGACAGTCACCAACACACTTGTTTCTTTCATAGCTAATTTTCTATATTTTCTTGTTTGAGCTTTAGTTTTCTTCCACTATATTCCCATTTTGACTTTACCACCATCATTAGGGCAGTTTAGCTTCACGTCCTATGAAAGGAAGCATTTTCAGAAAAAGACAAATGACGATACAAAGATGGGAGAAAAAGCAATGTGTGAGGACACAAAAAATCTGCAAAAGAACATAGACAGGCTAAGTGAGTTGGCAAAAATTTGGAAAGTATGAGGTCATGCACTTTGCCAGAAAAAAAAAATCAAAGAAGAGCAAGTTATTATTTAAATGGAGAAAGATTGCAAACTGCTGCAGTACAGTGGGACCTGGGGGTACTTGTGCATGAAACACAAAAAGTTAGTATGCAGGTACAGCAAGTGATCAGGAAGGCCAATGGTATCTTGGCCTTTATTGCAAATGGGATGGAGTATAAGAGCAGGGAAGTCTCGCTACAGTTGTACAGGGTATTGGTGAGGCCACACCTGAAATACTGCGTGCAGTTTTGGTTTCCATATTTACAAAAGGATATACTTGCTTTGGAGGCAGTTGAGAGAAGGTTCACTAGGTTGATTCTGGAGATGAGGGGGTTGACTTATGAGGAAAGGTTGAGTAGGTTGGGCCTCTACTCAATGGAATTCAGAAGAATGAGAGGTGATCTTATCGAAACGTATAAGATTATGAGGGGTCTTGACAAGGTGGATGCAGAGAGGATGTTTCCATTGAGAGGGGAGTCTAGAACTAGAGGGCATAATCTTAGAATAAGGGGCCATCCATTTAAAACTGAGATGAGGAGAAATTTATTTTCTCAGAGGGTTGTGCATCTGTGGAATTCGCTGCCTCAGAGCTGTGGAAGCTGGGACATTGAATAAATTTAAGACAGAAAGAGACAGTTTCTTAAACGATAAGGGAATAAGGGGTTATGGGGAGCAGGCAGGGAAGTGGACCCGAGTCCATGATTGGATCAGCCATGATCGTATTAAATGGCGGAGCAGGCTCTAGGGGCCATATGGCCTACTCCTGCTCCTAATGACATTAGACTCGAGTACTTTACTGGAAAATACAATGTCTAATCTTCTCCCATGACAGGAAAAGAGTTCTTCTGTTTAGAATATTCATGTATATTGATTCATGATTATTTCATACTTGAATCAAGATTGTAAATTTAAATGTTATGGATACATAAGGAATTCTAGACAAAGGTTCTAAATTAGAGGTAATTCAGAATATTAAAGTTTCAGGTTTGGATTGGGTATGCATACCTATGCAAAACTGTACTCGGTTTTCAAGGTATTTTTGTTTCACATAATTAAGGAGAACCACACTGTCACAAACATGCTAGACTTTATTTCTGAACTTGCTTCAAATACGTACTTCGATATTCATAATATAGTAACTTAATTTGTGTCCCTTGCATTATCAAGAAATAAAACCCCCAAAAAGCACCATATCGGAACTTGCTGACCAGCAGCTTTGAGGTTCTGTATAACATGCTGCATTGGTAGGTTGGGACCAATTTTCCCTCTAATTTTTTTTCCCGTGTGCGGTCCCTTTAACTGGCTGTGCGGCCCATTTAAATTTTCGCACATGCACGGTTTCTCCCATGTAAAAGCCGATGAGCGAGACCTTCAGACCAATGCACGGCCGTGCAACTTAACAGGAACGTTGGTTGGGGCTACTACTACGTACGGGTTTTTATGATCTTCCACTCTACAGTATTCAAGAAAAAACTGAATGCCCCAGTTTTTTCATGTAAGTCCATTCTTCCTAGTAGTATATTTTACAGAAAACATCTGATAATTTCAATAACGCACATATCACCTTTCATCCAGATGGAACTAGGTGACAAAACAAACTGTACAAGAACTTGCAATAATATGTTCAGTTATGTTCTTCGTGTCAATGCAAGTGGTATGTTCCTGATGAAAAATGTCCTTCGAGCTTGTGGGAAACATTGTTACAATCAGGTGTTTGGTTTGTTGAAGTACGCCTTATCAGGACTCACAGGAAAATAGGCTTCAGTTCTGTACAGATTGGGCAGCTCATAGGTTGAGTTCTGTTGGTTGGGGCAGCTGCGTTTTTTCTGCAACAGAAAAAAAAATCCAATAAGTGTGCTAAAGTTCAGAAAAAGTGATTAAAGAGAAGCAATAACTTGAATACAGCTGCCTTCATATGAATATATTGGTGACTTCCTCAGTGTATTGGTTTGCTACAAAAAAAAAGACTACCTCGGTGATAAAGATCAGTAGACCCAATAAAACAAAATCAAAACAAAAAAGTAGTCAATGGTACTACGGTACTAAGGGTGGACCAGGTACAATTTCACACTTTACACATTCTGACAAACTTAAGTCAAAGAACCAAATATTTATCCATTAATGTTGACAGTTGTGAGCAGGCAATCAAGGAACAGAATTTTTTTAAATTACTGAACAAAACTATATTTTCTGCTTTATGCATCAGCTTTGTGCTTTTACTTTTACTTTACTTACATTTAGAAATGAAGGTGCACTGATTGAATGTAGGAGTTTGCGAACAGTGTGAGACAAGTTTCCACAGTCCTTTTCTGCCTGAACCACTTGTTCCTCCAGTGTAGCTGCATTCTGTCCTACCATCTTCACAAAAGTCTGTAATAAAATTAGAATACCCACAAAATATTTATCTTTATGTCAAACCCAAGAACCTACCATTTTTTGCCCAAAAGCTGCACCTGACTTTATGCTGCATAAAAACGAAGATCCTTCTTGCAACACTAGAATGATTCTGGAAGATTTGTAAATGGGTGAAAGCACAAAAGCCCTGCAACAGCAATACAACAGATAAAAAATACACATCAGCCAGGAAATTTACAGCTGGACTAATACAACCTTGCATTGCTCTCATCTGCCTAGGTTTTCTGGGGATTCTGTCCAATTTAGCATCAGTAACTGGGTGGACAGGGTGCAGATTCATTACACCCACTCCATTATTTGCTGTCATTTCTGCCGAACAGCAAAACTGCTTGCCCAAAAGTAGGTGGGCACACGTAAACAAGGTTAATGATGTGGTAACTTGTATGCCTGAATAGACATAATTTCCATCTCATTTACACTGATTCATATTCATGCCAGTCTGAATCTTGCATTTAGGGTTGCTGGCCATTAACCTGAAGGCAGAAGTTAGAGGGACAAGCAAACATAGTTGAAGATGTAAAAACTTAATTTACATAATTTTTTGTTAGTATCTTTTGCTGTTGCCACCTCTTATCAACAAAAGCAGACATTGATGAGATTCAACAACGCCTCCAGTGCACCAGCGTCGCCTTAGGAAAAGAGTGTTTGAAGACCAGGCCCTCAAATCTACCACCAAGCTCATGGTCTACAGGGCTATAGTAATACCCGCCCTCCTGTATGGCTCAGAGACATGGACCATGTACAGTAGACACCTCAAGTCGCTGGAGAAATACCACCAACGATACCTCTGCAAGATCCTACAAATCCTCTGGGAGGACAGACGCACCAACATCCCCAGCATCGAAGCACTGACCACACTTGATCAGCTCTGCTAGGCAGGCCACATTGTCCGCAAGCTAGACACGAGACTCCCAAAGCAAGCGCTCTACTCGGACCTCCTTTATGGCAAACGAGCCAAAGGTGGACAGAGGAAACATTACAAGGACACCCTAAAAGCCTCCCTGATAAAGTGCAACATCCCCATTTACACCTGGGAGTCCCTGGCCAAAGACCGTCCGAAGTGAAGGAAGAGCATCCGGGAGGGCGCTGAGCGCCTCGCGTCTCATCGCTGAGTGCATGCAGAAAACAAGCGCAGGCAGCGAAAAGAAAGTGCGGCAAACCTGTCCCACCCTCCTTTACCCTCAATGACTGTCTGTCCCACCTGTGGCAGGGATTGTGGTTCTCGTATTGGACTGCTCAGCCACCTAAGGACTCATTCTAAGAGTGGAAGCAAGTCTTCCTTGATTCTGAGGGACTGCCTATGATGAGCAACCATCACCTTTACAGACACAAAAATGGGTTTCCCATTGGGAATTATAACTTTGTTCTTGGAAGAGGGGGGGGAAAAGAGCAGGAGGGACGAGACAGGTGCCGGGCTTTGAGGCTGCACCTGGCACCAACTTGCTGTTATCACCAAATCAGAAAATACAAGTAGGAGAACTGTTGGATTATAAATAAATCGATGATGAAAGCCACACAAACCAAGAAAGGTCCCAGGTTCAATCTCCAGTCTGTGCAAAGTTAATTGATGTCACCCAGGTAGCAGTCAGTGTACAACAACTGGCTTCAGCTCCCAAGCTACAACATTTATATAGCGCCTTTAACATAGTAAAACGTCCCAAGGCGCCTCACAGGAGTGTTATGACAAATAGGGGAACAAGGGTCAGGATCTCAATTCTGATCACAAGTTTCAATAGTCTACAGACACAAAACGTCTCATTAATTTCCTGTTTTTCCAATCCATTTTACTACGGTAGTGTGTGAGTAAGTGTGTGTGAGCGAGGGAGCACGCGCGCAAGAGAGTGAGAGTAGTGTTATAGTGCCTCTGTAGAGAGAGATCGCGCGAGAAAATGAATGAACAAAGACTGAAAATAAAGGATCAAAATATCACATCTTAAAAGATTGAAGGAGTTATTTTTACAAAAAGGTAGCTTCTGTTTAGCCTTGCAAACTTAAAATTAGAAACTTGTTTGATTGCTAACAAGAACATTAACAGGCAATAGGAGGAAACTAGGAGAGTTACTACAGTTCTTAAATAAAATTGTACTTGTGTCTTACCTTTATAGCAACAGACAATAAGATGTGAAATAAATTCTGAAAACTTCTTGACATTAGTTACTTTGGGGGGTGGGGCAGGGGAGGTGGCTGAAGAGGAAAGTGAAATTCCTCTTAACAAAACAGAGAATACCTATTCTTGTCTATTATTAAATGGCCCTCTAACAATGCTCAGCTTTAAAAAGTGTGCTTTGCCAACTGCAGTCAGCGACCAGGATTTTTTTTTAAATATAAAGAGAGCTTAGCAAACACCATAGAATGAATTACTTGACTCCACATTTGTTACTCCCCCATTTCAGTGCCTACTCCCAATAACATTTTATTTAATTTGTGTACTTCAATCACATGGGCAGTACCCAAACCTTCCCATCCTTTCAAAATCTTAAATGACTGCCCAGTGGGAGAGAAGGAAATTACCAAAATAAATTTTACAGGGAATTACCACTGAATTCTAGGAGTGCCAAATTCTGTTTCAGGCACTCCTGTTATTACACATCACAAGGGCAGGAACTGGGGAATATCTGCAGTCATCCTGACATGAGAAAATATTTGAATTATTAAAAATAAACATTTATTTATGCAATTTGGATTCACTACATTGAGGGATGTGAGCACTAGGCAATGGGACATTTCCAATGTAGGCACCTTGTATGAGCACCTAGAATTTCCAGGTTAGACACAACAGACAGATGCAAGTTAGCAGATGCAGTAACCAGAGGAAGTGTGAAAATCCCTCTAATGTGCTGCAATCTCAGAATATTTGTCCTTCTCCACTGTGGAATTTTCCATTTCCCACACAAACTGGAGGAGTGGCCAGAACCAGATTGCACCTTGATGCCAAATCAGAGGCACTTTTATTTCATTTCACACAATTACTTCATTTCAACAGACAAAGATGTCCATCAGTCTGGGCTGGATTCAAATCCATATACATAGGTGAAAGGCTAGTGCTATGTCACCTAGTTCCCACCACCCTCATAAAAAGTAACTTCATAAACTGAATTCATAGATTTGCAACCATTGCCTAAGGAAGGGATGGCTCACAAATACAGCTTTTATTTGTGAGCCTTCTTGTGAACCTGAGGGGGTTCGATCCCCGATACCGGGGTGGGTGGGTGTTCCGGGGGAAAGCACTCCTGCTCCAAGCAGTGCTGTGAAGGCACTTACTTTCTCCCTGATGCTGTTCTCACTTCACTTCAGCTGCCGGGTTTCCCGAGGCCTGGGAATCCTGGCCGGACCCTGTAAAAACTGCAAAGCAGGTTAAATCAGATGCTGCCCGCCCCTTTCCCACCCCCTTAAAACAATTTTCACATCTGACCCAAAACCAGTCCACCCATATTTGTGTGTTAAAGTTCAGCCCATGATCTCTCAAGCATTCACATAATGGGTACAAGAGGATGGAATGACATCCTCCTGCTGATGGCTAAGGCAATCTTGGACTTTGGTTAAGAACTTTGGATGAAGGCTGAGAAAATGTGATCATATCAAACCTTGCTGCTTGATTACCAGTGCTGGAGTTCACTGATTTTTCTAGCCAAAGCTAGTGCTATCAGTGGAATCATCCATATAAGAAATGCCATCAACAATGCATAGGTTCAGAGGAATGTTCTTAAGTTATATTAAGTATCAGCTTCAAAGCAAAAAGAGAGGTTTCAGGAAAATGAGTTAGATAAGATTCCCAAGCTCCTTCCATAAACTGATAAAGGAATGTTTTCCAAGACAACCTTCTAGAGAAGAATGGTGGAAAATAATGTTCGCAGCTTAGTTTCAAATGCTGGAGTCATTCCAAAACTCAACCAATCTCACATTATAGTAGATTCAATTTTTTGGATGAATACCAGAAAACACATTTGCTCCATTTTGCATTCTATGTTTTATCAAAAGAACATTTCCTAGAAGAAACTAAAAATTCCACTTCTAACAAGGTTATCACTTTCTTAGCAGTCATTCCTTTACAATAGGTAGGCAATTCAAGAGAACTGAATCCAGAGAAAAATATGACCTAATCAATGGGATTGCAGATTCTTCCTACAGATCAGTGAGATTGACATAGAGCTCCATATTAAAATGGCTGACAACCATAGTTTCACAGGACATGACTGTAATTCTACAAAAACAGTCAACAACTTCATTTATTCAATGCTGTGTGAATTGGAGGAAATTGGGGAGTGGGGGGTTGGGTGGTGGGGAGCATAGAAATGCAGGATGGTATTTTAAGCAAGACGTCTCATCTATACATGCGCAAAATGGAAAGGAAAGGGAGACAGGTTAATGAGGTTTAAAGACAGCAACTCGGGAGGTGAATACTAAATTGAAAATATTAACATTTAAAGTTATACAAAGTGAGTGCTAAAAATATAATGAAAGGTACGTTATTTAAGTGAAGGAGGTAGGGGAATAAAAAATGAAAGGGTATTAGGAAAGAAAAAATATCAACGTATGGGCAAATTACACAGTATAACTTTAAGAAAAGCATATTGCAGTGAGCCAATATTAAAATGGTAAATGTAGACTGTATTGTAGACAAAATTTAACAGTGTGATTCCATTTAGTTTGAAGATTTTAATTAACAAAATATAATTAGAAACCGCAGAAGTAATTTAATAATAAAGGTCAGGGATCCTAGGACTGGTCATAAGTGTCCAATCAAACCTATTACCACTCATGACTATGCTCAGTTTCTTATTATCTACCCAATTTATTATCCAGACTATAATGGTGTCCTGTTTTGGCCCTTACCAGGGGGCTTTGAAGCATTTGAAAGGAGTCAAAGAGTGCAATGACGAGATCAAATCTTAGAAAACAATTTTAAAAGTTGCTTCTTCCCAATATTTTTTCTTAAAATGAAAAGTCACCAATGAAAAGTTAGCATTCATATTCAACTCCATGTCGTCCGTGAACTGAAACTTGACCTTATGTGTAAAGTAACGAACAGTGCGCCACGGGGCGAACAATAACCCTTTGATGTACGCACTGGAAATGGTACAGGTTGCACCATATCCCTTTGATCTTATCGAATTACCAGTAAACACCATGCTGACAGACCATATAATTCATGCTAAAAACTGTGAATGAGATTTATTAAGAAATACTAAATAGGACCAAGTTCAGATTAGCAGATTAGATAAAGTTCCATGTTTAAAGTTTGAACAGCTCTTTTCAGTGACTTTTGACCACAAGTCTGCAATGAAAAACTTTTGAGAATTGAACTGTAAAGCTTCGGTAAGCCCCCCCAAATCATATAAATGGCACATTATAGGAAGCTGAAGATCATGGGCATCAGACTGGTAATATGCCTGTTTTTACTTCTAATGTCAAAACTGGCACAAGGATTTTAAAAATGTACCCTTCACAATTAACCAAAATAATTTCAAAGGCACAAGCAACAGGTTGTAAAAACGGGGAACTGAAAGCCCAGTGACTAATATTAACTAGTTCGGTCACCTGGGTGGGATTTGCACATCCTAATGAGTGTTCACCAGTGCAAGCAGTTTGACCCTAAACAATCACATCCATCCGATAAGAAACTATCCATTCATAACTTGATCGGCAATCAAAAGTTTTCAGTCAGGAGTCAATGCTTAAGGTAAGTTAACATTGTGATCCTTGTAGATCGTGACGTGCAGTCATCTGTATCCAGAGAGGCAGATTACATTTCTGCCAGAAAACAGTAACAGAAACCATTATAAATGAAAATATAAAAATATGAAAATGTTGCAACTTGAAACTAGACAGATCCTACGTCAGCCAGGGTGTTTTCATTGGGGAGAAAAGGGGAAACTGCTGGGGAAGGCAAGTAGGGTGGAGAGAGAGTACAATATCAAAATAATGGATTAATTAATAAGGCGGAAGTAAAAAAGTTTACGGTACAGGATTAGAAGACAGGAATATAGCTAAAGGAGTTACAAAGCAGAACAGCCGAGTGATCTTAAACAACTTTTAGATTCTTACTATGATTAGCCATTACTACAATTATACAATTGCTTTACTCAAAGAACTTAAATGTAGAACAGACTAAATAAAAATCACAAATCATTGTCAGAATTCTGAGGTAAGCTTTTTAACATTTACATTTTCTTCTTCAACCTAACCTTCCATATTTTTCTTTAACCAATGTGTCACTGTGCATGCTCCTTGAATCAAGTGACTGGGGCAGTGTAAACTGCAGAATTTCCACAATACTATTTTGTAACTGAGTCACATCGTCTGCTATCCAAATGAGGTAACCAAATAGTACAGAGCACCTCACTAAAGTGTAATGATCCATCTACAAACACTACGCAAGAACTTGAAAAGCTCATGTCATGGCACAGCTCAACCATGTCACCGCACCATCACCTGAGGTCTATTTTATATTTAGACATTTGAGATTCAGAACTTTAATTTCATAAGTTGTGGCAAATGCAATTAAATGTGTTACAAACCTCCATCTTATCAATCTTTGCATACACTTTCTTCATTTCCAATGCCTTGTCCTTTATTTTTGGAACATTTTCATCCAAAATCTGTGAAGAGTCATTTCGAATCTGTAAGAAATTGAAAACTTTAGTTACCGTATTCAATTAATTTAGCCACTCGGAATATTTGTACGGAATTACTTTATTCCTCTTAAGTATTTTCTTCCCTAGTCACTCCCTTCACTCAAATTATGCCCCAAGAACTATCAAAGCAGCCCGTTACAGATAAATATACACCCCTTCATGACCAGCTAACCCTATTTCACATATAAATGGAACACATTATGGCATCCTCTCCAAGCAGATAACACAATCCAGATTTGCTGCTTAACTGATCAGACAGTTGTTCCTGAAAACTAGTAAGAGCAGCTCTGTCATTTTATTCTCTGCTAAGCACAAGAGGGTTATTGACAGAATTAAGACAGAATCACAGACAAAGTTAATGAAATTTAAGGAAATGCTTACATTTACACACATTGCCACTTTGTATCAGCCTGCAGAATACAACTGCCCTGATTTTGAATAACTATGGCAAACAGCATTACCATGGAGTAAATCGGACAGCAATTTCCGGCGACTGTACATGCGTAGTTAAACATGGAAATCAGGAAGTTGCTGTCCAAGTTGTCCTGCTCCTCTACAAGCTTCGTTATACCGGTACCTCGCCGTAAGATTCAGCATTCACATACCTGCAACAGCATGAAGTTGCAGTACTTACCCATTAAATACACCAGGAAAAGTTAGGGCTTGTCCACTGAAGTACAAGTGAATTTTTAATGGTGTGGCAAGTCTTAATTACTGCTAAACAACTTCTCTGGTACTAAAAATTTAATTTTATAAGTGTGGAGTCTCATTCCTTCAGATTTTAATTATTCGAGATTTTTTAAAAAACTTTTTGGCCCCAAGTTTGGGCTCGCGCCGAAAACGGCGCACCTCTGAGCTGGACGCCTGTTCTTCGCGCCTAAAAGTGCGTTTAAAAAAAACTCCGAGATTCTCCGGCTCCTCGGAGCTCTAACTCTGCTTGGCACAGCGCACACTTCTCAGCGGGGGGCGGAGCCAAACACTCGCGCCGATTCTGGAAATAGTGGGGGGCGGGTCCAATTTAAATGAGCCCTTCGTGGTGCCGGCAACCCTGCGCGTGCGCGTTGGAGCATGCGCGCACGCGCAGTATCAAACAAACATTGGCACTCGGCCATTTTTAAAAGGACTGGAGAAAAAGTGAAGATTTGTTTCTTGGTCCCCTTCAAAGGCTTGTAATTTAATTTTTGTGATATTTCTGTGTGAGGGAGTGCTTTTAGCAGCTCTGCTGAATAAATCACCTGCGAAATCAGTGAGTTCAGCTTTTCAATGCTAAACTTGCAGAACTGGTGCTGCATTGGTGCATGCAAATTAAGGACTGTGTGTTGTGAGAAATAAGAGTGCCAATTCAACTTTGCAATGGATCAACGTCCACCAAGAACAAAGAATTTCTTGCATGAGGAAGTAGAGATATTAGTCAACGTAATTGAGCAGAGATGGCAGGAGCTAGATACCAGCAACAAAGGTCGCATAAAAGTGCCACCTAAAGAAATGAAGAAAAGCTGGAACCAAGTTGCAGAAGATTACTGCGCAGTGGTGCATACCATGAGATCTGGAAGCCAGTGTAAAAAGAAATGGCACGACCTTGGTCAAGTAGTTAGTGTAAGTAATATTTCCCATTTTTAATTTAATGGTAATTGTAACCTGGCTATCTGTATGTCCCACCTTGCAGACTGACACACTCTGTAAAAAGTTATATTTTACTCTTTGCAGAAGAAATTGGCCCACAACAAAAGGGAGGCAACTCGTACAGGAGGAGGCGTATCCACTGACACCCTTGGAACAAAGGGTAGCTGCTATGATGAGTCGGACATGGAGAAAAGCAATCGGTACAGCACAAGCTGGGCCCGCACGCGAGGAAGAGGGTAAGTCCTGAAAATGCATCATGGCCCTTTAAATCAACCTGCTGCCTGGCCTGTGAGAGTACTCATGCCACCCATCCGGCCCCCTCCCTTGCTGTTAAGCATTTGACTGTTCTGATGTATTTTCCAGAACACCACGACGACGACGACGCCAACCCTGAGGATCCTGAGGGTACAGAACAAGAACCAGTACAACCAGCTGCGGACGATCCAGACTGGATGACGGCAGTGATGACTGAAATGTCTGCAGGGGAGAGAGCTTCCAATTTAATGTTTATGAGCCCCCATCAGGGGGCATCAGAGTTTCAACCCCTAGCATAGGTCTTGGTTCCACCTGCCATGGTTTCGCTTCCAATGTTGCGGGTCCCAGTGGTGCTGCTGGTATAATGCAGCATTCTACAGTCAGTGCACTACCATCCAAGCCTGCGCCTCCCTCTCGCAAAGGTTCTGGTTCCACCAACTATGGTTTTGATTCCGACGCTTTGGGTCAGAGTGTTGCTGCTAATATCATGGAGCAGTTTACACCCATTCGTCCAACATCCCAGCCCATGGCTCGCACTCGAGTGCTGTCGTCTGGAACACCGAGCGTCCTACCGTTCCAGCCCGAGCCTCTCCCTCTAGTTTTGCCGTCTGCAACACAGAGCGTCCCACAGTCCCAGCCCGCGCCTCCCTGTGTAGTGGTGCCGCTTGCAACACCGAGCATCCCACCGTCCGTGCCCGCGCCTCCCAGTGTAGTGGTGCCACAAGGCAGACCCAGGCAGAGGAGGAGGAGGTTGGAGACACGCTCTCTTGAGATGCAGCGTGCAACAAATGCAATTCAGGTTGTGGCATTGGGTATGGAGACCAATGAGCTTACACGATCACTCATCGGTGGCGTCAGTGCAGTAGGTGAAGAGTTGACGGTCCTGACGGGAGAAATAGCAGTAATGACACGGGAACTTAGGGAGGGAATGTCCGAGGGAGTGCAATCAACGGCACAGGCCGTCAGGGAGGGCATGCAAGTGTCGGCACAGGCCGTCAGGGAGGGCCTGGTTGAGGTAGCTGCTGCAATAAGGGCACACAGCCCAGCTAATCAAATGAGGAAGTGAACATTCACTGAGATATGGTTGAGACATGGTTGCAGCCTTTCTTTACTGCTTTTGTTCTTGTTCTTGATGAGCTGTAGTAGCATTTTTCAAATTGAAATTGTTTTGTAACTTTACAACTTAAGGGATCTTATGGTTTTTAAGTGATCTTATAGTGTAAATGCTCTCACATTTTTTTGTATCTTATTTAATTTTGCACCTAAAAAGTGATCCTGAAATTTAACTGTTCTTCAGAGTGTAAGATTTTTCACAATGAAACTGTTTTGTAACTTTACAACATATGTGATCTCAGGGTTTTCAAGTGATCTTAGTGTAAATGCTCTCACATTCTGTAAATTATTTAATTTTGCATCTAAAAAGTGATCTTGAAGTGTAAGTGATCTTAGAGTGTAAAATTTTTCACACAAAAAGTGTTTTGTAACTTTACAAGTTTTTAAGTGATCTTCAAGAGTCATATTGAAAAGTATAGTTTGATACAACAAATATTTTATTAGAGTGACGTTAACTTTTCAATAAAATATTTTTTCATTAAAACTGTTTCATGTTCCATTAACACAACACAACGTAGGAACAACTGCAAAGAATAAACATGTCCATATCGCAGAGCCCTCCGGCATCAGTAGTTGAAGCGTTCACGGATGAGCTGCTGGCGCAAGGCTCAAGCAATCGTTAAAGGGGCACGATGGACGACCCTCCTCCGACCTTGTGCTTCGGCATCAGGCACTTGCATGCTTTCCTAATTGTCGTTATCATCCACATCCTGGTCTTCCGTAATACTATCATCATGCACTGGACCCTCACGTGGGTCTTCTGGTTCCACTACCAGCTCCTGCTGCCTCATGATGGCTAAGTTATGAAGCATGCAGCACACAACAGTGAAGTGACCGACAATCTGAGGAGAGTATAGCAAGTGTCCTCCGGAATGGTCCAGGCATCGGAATCGCTGTTTCAAGATGCCAATGGCCCTCTCAATGATACTGCGCGTCGCAATGTGCGCCATGTTGTATTGACGGTCAGCTTCTGTCCGTGTCACGCGTCGGGGTGTCATGAGCCAGGTGGTCAGGCCATACCCTTTGTCTCCCAGTAGCCAGCTCTGCCCTTCTGGCTGCTGCTCAAACATGTCAGATAGAACGCTGTTCCGTAGGATGAACGCATCGTGGGTGCTGCCAGGGTATCTCGCATCGACTGACATGATGCGCTGCTTGTCGTCACACACGAGCTGTACATTGATAGAGTGGAAACTTTCCTATTTCGGTACTGCTCAGATTCCTCCACAGGTGCTCGCAAGGCTATGTGGGTACAATCAATGCAGCCCTGTACCTTTGGGAAGCCGGCAATCCTGAAGAAGCCCACAGCCCTCACATGGATCGCTTGTGCGGTCATTGGGAAATTGATGAAGTCATTCCTTCGCGCATACAGTGCAGCCGTGACCTGGTAAACACAGGCATGTATTGCACTTTGAGAGATGGCACATACATCTCCAGTTGTAGCCTGAAACGATCCCGAGGCATAGAAAGAAAGTGCAGCGGTTACCTTCACTTCAACAGACAAGGCAGTTGGCGTTCTGCTTCTGGCCTGCAAATCTGCTCTCACCATATCACAGATCTCAGTGACAACTTCTCTGCGAAAACGCAGCCTTTTCACACAATCAGCCTCGCTCATGTCCAGGTACGAGCGCCTGGTTCGATATTGTCGACGTGGGTAAGGTCTCCTGCCCATCAACCTACGACGTTCCTGGTGCGGTGAGCTCTAAATCAATTCTCTCCTATGTAGTGAATTGATGGCGAACCATAATACGTGGTGTTGACAATGCAGCACCCATTCTGCTAATTTAAGTATAAAACTGTCTATGTGGCTGCCTCTCCCTGTCCAAATGGCCTCAGTCCCCCTCACAGCTCGAAGGCTGCTGCTGTATCTTCGGCTGCCATCGAGCCACTGACGCCGCACCTAAAGCGTGGCCGAATGGCCTCAAGCACCATAAAGAGCTGCGTGTGTCAGGTGTTGATTCTTCGGCTGCCGGCCAGCCACTGACGCCGCTGATATCCTATGGCTGAATGGCCTCACGTCCGTCCGCTGCTGATTCTTTGGCTGCCGGCCAGCCACTGTCGCCGCCTCTAAAGCGTGGCCGAATGGCCTCAAGAACCTTAATGAGCTGCGTGTGTCCTGCGTTGATTCTTCGGCTGCCGGCCAGCCACTGACGCCGCTGATATCTCATGGCCGAATGGCCTCGAGTCCGTCCGGTGTTGCTTCTTCGTGGCCAGCCACGAAGAGAATGAAGGCCTGCCTCAAGCACCGCAGCTTAGCTCGAAGGCTGCTTGCTGCCGCTGCCGTCGAGACACTGATGCCACACCCCTGCCTGTCTCCAACATGAAAGGCCTGCCTGAAGCACTTTCACACAGGTAGGAACTATGGTTTATTTAATCTTTTCTTTGCTTATAAATTTTTATTCAGGTTGGATTTATTTGTATAATATTTGTATAAATATAACTAAGGATTGATTGTAGAATTTAATGACTTCCCTTCCTTTCCTCCCCACGCCTAATTTGTAACCTATGCCTGCTTTTCTAAAGTGTAGACAAGGTTTTTTCGAGCGTACAAAAATCTTCACTTACTCCATTCTAAGTTAGTTTGGAGTAAGTTTTCACTACCGAAACTTTGAAAACAGGCGCAAGTGGCCGGACACGCCCCCTTTTGAAAAAAAAATTCTGTTCCAAAGTGAAACTGTTCTAACTGACTAGAACTGGAGCAAACTAAATGCCGAGAATTCCGATTTCTAAGATACTCCGTTCTACACCAGTTGCTCCTAAAAATCAGGACCAACCGAGGCCGAAACTTGGGGCCTTTATTTTTGTCTCTTCAATCTCAATCCCATCTTTCTTTCCCTCTATTTTGATTTCCCTCTTTATATGATTTTACATTGAACTAAATATTCTAACTTACACTTCCTGGTTTAGACACTGTGTGTCTCTGTAAGGATTCTTCAACTTAATTGGTTAAGAAGACACGCCATTGCTTATCCTGTTTAAACAGGTCCCAGATCCCTGTAGAGGGCGCCACATTGTCTGACTGTTTGATAACTGCAAATCGCAGTGTAAAAGCCAACAGAAATTCTGCGGGCAAGTATAATGTACGGCGAGCCGTGTTTATTTACCACTGACCGCAAGATTCGGGCCAACACATATCGGGCTGAATTTTCGCCACCATTCTGTGCCATTTTTTTGCCCTACGCTGTTCTTTTTGGAGCAGATTAAAATCTGCAAGTTTTGCCAAAGTTTCTGCACCATCCTAAATTACTTATGGCTGATTTTTTTAGTTCACGATTTTTGACGTCACTGGGGGTGCCGGCTGCGCCATTTCTGGCCATTTAAGCAAGTTTGGCTAAGTAGGAGTTTCTCAAAAATGGTGCAGTGCACCATTCTAAAAAACCTTACCTGCACAAGAGAAAATCAGCGCAGAGAAGACGCCATTGTTTTAGCCGAGCTGAAGGCACGGCACCGGGGGTGGGGGGGGCCTTTCGGCCTGGGATAGAAGTGGCCGGTGCAGGGGCCTTTTGGCCCGGGATAGAAGCAGCCGGTGCAGGGGTCTTTGGGTCCAGGATAGAAGCAACAGGCACCGGGTGTGGGGGCCATCATGGGGTCATGGTTGAGTTTACAAAAGAGACAAATCAATTTTTTTAAATTAGGCTCTTGGAATGCTTACACCTGTTTTGAAAATTGAAGTTCTTGGGGAGGGAAAAATCAGCAATGACACTACAGGATAAATTCGGTGTCCCTCGTTACCCTGGCAACCTCAGTTTTTTGGCGCAGACCTTAAGCTCCACCCACAGAGCTTAAGGACAATCTGTGCCGCTCCAAAATGAAAGTTTATTCCAGCGAAACTTTTTTTTTGGCGCAGTCGGCCACTAATAAATCGGATGTATCTCTGCAACTGCACTAAAAATCAGCCATGTGGAAAATTGGCCCCATAAACCCTAAACTGCAATTATGTTTTGTGCCAAGATGCTTTACAGGTCAGCTATCTAGGTATGTGCACACTCTGGTTTATTATGCAGATAACATTATAAAAATTTATCAGATCAACCAACCAAATTTATTTTTCACATCAAAAATGTCAAAAAGTTGGAATATGCTGTAGAAAAGACCATCCGTCAGCTCAAGAACAACAAGGCAGAAGATGAAATCCTCGCTGAGGCACTAAAGTATGGCGGAGAGGCATTATTGGCTCGAATCATGACCTCATTTCTCTCATTTGGAAGGAGGAGTGCATGCCTGGAGATCTCAGAGATGCCGTAATTGTGACCATCTTTAAAAAAGGGAATGTCTGACTGCGGCAACTACAGAGGGATCTCCCTCTTGTCGTCCATTGGGAAAGTCATCGCTAGACTCCTCTTCAACCGTCTTCCCCCTATGGCTGAGGAGCTCCTCCCAGAGTCACGGTGCGGATTCTGTCCGCAACGGGGCGACAACTACAAGAGAAATGCAGGAAACAGCACCAACATGGCCTTCTTTGACCTCACTAAGGCCTTGACACCGTTAACGGCGAGGGACTATGGAGCATCCTCCTCCATTTCGGCTGCCCCCAAAAGTTTGTCACCATCTTCCTTGAGGAAGAGAGTATTCGAGGATCAAGTCCTCAAATCCGGCACCAAGCTTATGGTCGACAGGGCTGTGGTGATACGCGCCCTCCTGTATGGCTCAGAGACGTGGACCATATACAGCAAACATCTTAAATCGCTGGAGAAATACCACCATGGATGTCGCCGCAAGATCTTGCAAATACCTTGGGATGATAGACGCACTATCAGTGTTCTCGATCAGGCCAACATCCCCATCATCGAAGCACTGACCACACTCGACCAGCTCCATTGGGTGGGCCACATTGTCCGCATGCCCGACACAAGACTCCCAAAGCAAGTGCGCTACTCGGAGTTCATACATGGCAAGCGAGCCCCAGGAGGGCAGAGGAAACGGTTCAAGGGCACCCTCAAAGCCTCCTTGATAAAGTGCAACATCCCCACCAACACCTGCGAGTCCCTGGCCAAAGACCGTAATAAGTGGAGAAAGAGCATCCGGGAGGGTGCTGAGCACTTGAGTCTCGTCACCGAGAGCATGCAGAAAGCAAGCGCAGGCAGCGGAAGGACCGTGCGGCAAACCAGACTCCCCACCCATCCTTTCCTTCTATGATTGTCACAGGAGGGACAGACTGTGACTGTAAGTTCCATATTGGACTGTACAGTCACCTGAGAAGTCACTTTTAGGACGGATGGAGATGATGATCATGATGTGTACTTGTAACTAGAAAGTTACAGCATAAGAACATAAGAAATAGGAGCAGGAGTAGGCCATATGGCCCCTCAAGCCTGCTCCGCCATTTAATACGATCATGGCTGATCCGACCATGGACTCAGGTGCACTTACCTGCCCGCTCCCCATAACCCCTTATCAGATAAGAAGCTGTCGATCCCCGTCTTAAATTTATTCAATGTCCCAGCTTCCACAGTTCTCTGAAGCAGTGAATTCCACAGATTTACGACCCTCTGAGAGAAGAAATTCCTCCTCATCTCAGTTTTAAATGGGTGGCCCCTTATTCTAAGATCATGCTCTCTAGTTCTAGTCTTCCCCATCAGTGGAAACATCCTCTCTGCATCCACCTTGTCAAGCCTCCTCAATCTTATACGTTTCGATAAGATCACCTCTCATTCTTCTGAATTCCAATAAGTAGAGGCCCAACCTTCTCAACCTATCTTCATAAGTCAACCCCCTCATCTCCAGAATCAACCGAGTGAACCTTCTCTGAACTGTCTCCAAAGCAAGTATATCCTTTTGTAAATATGGAAACCAGTAATCCAGGTGTGGTCTCACCAATACCTTATATAGCTGTAGCAAGACTTCCCTGCTTTTACATTCCAACCCCTTTGCAATAAAGGCCAATAGAATCACTTGCTGTACCTGCATACTAATCTTCTGTGGCTCATGAACAAGTACCCTAGGTCCCACTGTACTGCAGCACTTTGACATTTTTCTCCATTTAAATAATAACTTGCTCTTTGATACTTTTTTCTGCCAAAGTGCATGACCCCACACTTTCCAACATTATACTCCATCTGCCAAATGTTTGCCCACTCACTTAGCCTATCTATGTCCTTTTGCAAATTTTGTGTGTCCTCCTCACACATTACTTTTCCTCCCTTTGTATCATCAGCAAACTTGGCTACATTGCACTCGGTCCCTTCTTCCAAGTCGTTAATATAGATTGTAAATAGTTGGGGTCCCAACAGTGATCCCTGAGGCCACTCATTAGTTAATAATTGCCAACCAGAGAATGAACCATTTTTCCCGACTCTCTGTTTTCTGATAGTTAGCCAATTCTCTACCCATGTTAATATATTATCCCCAACCCCGTGAACTTTAATCTTGTGTAGTAACCTTTTATGTGGCACCTTGTCAAATGCCTTCTGGAAGTCCAAATACACCACATCCACTGGTTCCCTTTTATCCACCCTGTTCATTACATCCTCAAAGAATTCCAGCAAATTTGTCAAACATGACTTCCCCTTCATAAATCCATGCCGACTCTGCCTGACCGAATTATGCTTTTCCAAATGTCCTGCTACTGCTTCTTTAATAATGGACTCCAACATTTTCCCAACCACAGATGTTAGGTTAACTGGTCTATAGTTTCCTGCTTTTTGTCTGCCTCCTTTTTTTAAATAGGGACATTACATTTGCAGTTTTCCAATCTGCTGGAATCTCCCCAGAATCAAGGGAATTTTGTAGCAAAAACTGCTGAAAATGAGATACAATGCTAGGTTGTGTGAAGTCCCAGACAGCAGAACAAACTACATACGCTGCCATGATCTGAATACAATTTTCACCTTTTTAAAAAAAAATGTGCTCCATGAACTAGTTGTGTACTGCGCTTAAAAAGAAATACAGTAATTCTTACCATGTCAAGCATTCCACAAAATTCATCCAGTCTGATTAACATTTCTTCAATGCTATCATCAAGTTCCTTAGCCTACACAAGGAAAAACACAAGACACTGTTTGAGCCAACTTTGAAAAATGGATACCTGACCCATACATAGATTTTCAATATCCTAACCACTTTCCATTCTAGTCCAGGGTACGGTTTTCTCAATAGGTTAATGGTTTCATATTCTGGATATTAAAAAAGAACTCTACCTGCATAGTACATAGATCTTAAACAAAGGCCATCCCTCCAACAAAGATGCTCAAGATATTTTCCATCTCTTAGTCACAAGAACCATCCTGTTGGATTTGAAACAGGATGAAATATGGGGATCCTTGTGGATTCAACTCCCAATGCAGGGTTTGAGCACATAATCTAGGGTATGCCTTCAGTACAGTACCGAGGGTGTGCTGTATTGTCATGAGATGGTGACCTTCAAATGAGACATTAACTCAAAACTTTGTCTGTCTATTTGGGTGTGTGTAAAAGATCCCGTGGCACAATTGAAAAAAAAAGCGTGAAGTTCTGTGTGTTTTAGCCAACATCACCAAACCAGATTAACTGATTTTATCTAATTTGCTGCTCGCTCAACCTTGCTGTGCGCAAATCTTTACATAAGTAGCAGTAATTACACTTCAAAAGTAGTTAATGGCTGTAAAAACCTTTAGGACAGGGTGTGATAAGGTGCTAAATAAATGCAAGTCTTTTTTTCCATTAATTTTAATTTAAACTCCAATTTTGTTAACTTTAACCTTACAACAAATTGGTCCAAGTGTGCAGTGCAAAAACAGATTTACAGCACGGAGTTAAAAGTAATCCATCAGTATTCCAGGTATATTAAAAATATAATGACCATACAATCTAAACCAGGAATGTTAAGCCTTTTTGTCTTTGTGGGTCACTTAGGTGCATATCATGGAGTTTTGCATATAAACTTTAAACAAATGCATACATCTCAATCTGCGGAAACTACCAAATCTTGGTGTCCTGATTTAGGTTTTATTCACAGTCCTATACCAAACTATCAGGCTCGCAAAATTCAAAGCAGCAGGCAAGAAATACAAGTGCAAACAGAACGGAGATGCCAGAGGAAGTCGGATTATTAGCAGCCCGACTGACCAACCATGATACAGGGTCAGGCTGCTGGTTTCCTGGAAGCCAGGAATTCACGAGGCAGACACACAGTCTGGGGAGTCTGTCCGTTAGACCTCCCAAGGGAAGATAACCCGAGAAGGACACAGGTCTTTTCTAGAAGAATGGGCCCAACCAGTTACAAAGAAAAAGTCCTGGTTCAAAGCAGATGTGCTAGTTTGCTAACAGGGATCGTGTGTGGTGCTTTGTTGTTTTACATGTTACAGGAACTTTGAGCAAGTTAAAATTGAGGGTTTACTACTCTATTCGGTCAGGTGTAATCTGGAAAATAAAACAGTTCTTTGATTTGTCATGGTACTTTACTATTATGGAAGCTTATATTAGGGAGCCTATCAAATAATGTATTACAGCAATAATCCATTTTCTGCACAAGTGTTGAGCAGAGAGAAGTAGTTGTGCAAGAAATCAACTGGACTTCTCTTTAAAAGGTCTTGGACGCCTTAGTTGTCGCCTAAATAAGGCTTTTCATATAAATACAGTCAAGTAGAGTTGGCATAGTTTTATGAAAGGGAAATCACGTTTGACAAATTTGCTGGAGTTCTTTGAGGATGTAACGAGCAAGGTGGATAAGGGGGAGCCAGTGGATGTGGTGTATTTGGACTTCCAGAAGGCATTCAATAAGGTGCCACATAAAAGGTTACTGCACAAGATAAAAGCTCACGGGGTTGGGGGCAATAGATTAGCATAGATAGAGGATTGGCTAACCAACAGAGAGTCGGGATAAATGGGTCATTTTCCAGTTGGCAAACGGTAACTAGTGGTGTGCCATAGGGATTGGTGCTGGGGCCTCAACTATTTACAATCTATATTAATGACTTGGATGAAGGGACTGAGTGTAATGTAGCTAAGTTTGCTGATGATTATAAAGATGGGTGGGAATGCAGGTTGTGAGGATACAGACAGGCTAAGTGAGTGGGAAAACATTTGGCAGGAAAAATAAAAAAGCAAATCATTATTTAAATGGAGAGATGACAAAATGCTGTAGTACAGAGGGACCTGGGGGTCCTTGTGCATGAAACACAAAAAGTTAGTATGCAGGTACAGCAAGTAGTCAGGAAAGCAAATGGAATGTTGGCCTTTATTGCAAGTTGGATGGTGTATAAAAGCAGCGAAGTCCTGCTACAACTGTACAGGATATTGCCAAGACCACATCTAGAATACTGTGTACAGTTTTGGTCTCCTTATTTAAAGGAGTGATATACCTGCATTGGAGGCAGTTCAGAGAAGATTGACTAGGTTGATCCCTGAGATGAAGGAGTTGACTTATGAAGAAAGGTTGAGCCTATACTCATTCGAATTTAGAAGAATGAGAGGTGATCTTACTAAAACATACAAGATACTGAGGGGGCTCGACAAGGTAGATGCAGAGAGGATGTTTCCACCCATGGGAGAATCTAGAACTAGGGTGCATAGTTTAACAATAAGGGGTTGCCTATTTAGAACTGAGATGAGGAGGAATTTCTTCTCAGAGGGTTGTAAATCTATGGAATTCTCTGCCCCGGAGAGCTGTGGAGGCTGGGTCATTGAATATATTTAAAGTAGAGATAGACAGATTTTTGAACAATAAGGGAGTGAAGGGTTATGGGGAGCGGGCAGGGAAGTGGGGCTGAGCCCAAGATCTGATCAGCCATGATCTTATTGAATGGCAAAGCAGGCTCGAGGGGGCAAATGGCCTACTCCTGCTCCTATTTCTTATAAATAATAAAAGGTATGGTTGGATTAGTTACATTTTGCATTCTCCAACAGCAGGATCCATTCAATCAACAACTTGTTAAAAATAAAATGCATAGTAAAATGCATAGTAGAATACTAGTTCACCAAATGTGCAATTAGACAGCCCAGCTATTTGGAGCGTCAATCTCAAAATGGCAGACTTTGCAATAATGAGAGATCAGCTCAATTATGCAATGTTCTTTTTAAAAAGAACTGCTGCAAGAAAAACACACACATAACATATATGTTCAAAAATGGGAAATGGATAGTCTGGTCATTTTAATTACCCCTGACCAAAAAGATAAAGAAAACAAACCCAAATCCTAACTCGGGGGTAAAAGACCGTCAGTTCATGGCCACAAAAAATAACTAGTGTACATTATCCAATTGATTACATCGCTTGTGTTCTGATATTCTAGCACCCCATATCTAGTGCATTGGCAGGGGGGGGGTGCGGGGGGGAGCAAGCAAGACAAAAAAAAAAATTGGAATAGGGATCTTGTCGCCATCTGTGTTATAACTAGCATTGCATCACTGCAGTTTACTGTTACTAATTAAAGGTCTACATTAACATCTTAAACATGCTATTTGCAAGCAACTGATTTGGCAGCTACTACAAACAATTGGTTTTTCTTTAATCATTTTATCTCTGCTCTAAACCACTAGTGAGTTAAGAAACCACAGAAGCTGTGTAAACGGTCAGTATTGCATTTTGGATTTGAGAGAGAGATTTGACTTGCTCCTAATATGTCTAACAGCTAGTGTATGTGATGGAAAAGTTCCAATTCCTAAAACGTGCAAAGAAGCTGGTAACAGTAATTGGATGGTACCGTGGGGGAGGGAAGAGACACTGTCCTCTCACCACTTAAGATTAGAACTCAAATCTAGCCCAGAGTAATGGGATGAAATTCTCCTCTGGCTGTAACATTGTGAAATAAGTCGTCACAAAACTACCCCGAATGGGCAATCTCACTTCAGCACACCCAAGGATGGCTGAAGTAGAAAATGGAAAAAATGCAACACTGCTTGCATACTGTTGGGCAGAGTAAAGGCAGCTTCACACTCTTCTAGCTGCGCTATACCACAGCTCGAGTGCTTGATGGGGCCTGAAATGTCAATGGAAAAATCTCCCATCTTGATGACCACAATAACAACTTATATTTGTATAGCGCCTTTAACATAGTGAAACCTCCCAAAGCACATCACAGGTGTATTGAGACAGAAAAAAGGAAAAATGTACATATTGTGGAAACATACATGTTTAACAAACATGCAATTAGGTTGGAATTTACTCTACTGTAAATGACATTTTAAAATGTAACCACACAGGTATTCAGTAAGGATGCTTTTGAAAAGTCTTTCTTCAATTGCTGATTTTAACTTAATTATTATTCTATATATTATTTAATTTTGTTTAAATATAATTATTCTTGATTATACTTATTCAAATACAGGTGTTGTAGAATCTTTATTTTATTTTAGTATTTACCATGTAAATTGAATTTCTTTAAGTTTTTCGCCTGTGTCTATTTGCATGCGCATTTTGTCTGCCGCCTCGGACCCGAGCCATTGACTTCTTTTAACACTTCCTTCTGCTTTTTGTCTCTTTCCCTCAATGGTCAGCATCTATTTTCTTGTCTTGTCTTCACTAGCATCCTTACTGCTGTGAAGTGCCTTGGGACATTTTACTACATTAAAGGCGTAATATAAATTTAAAAGTTATTAAATGTCATTTAAATCATCACACTGGCAGTGAATGAAATGCAACGGCAGAATGGCTTTACATTAAGTCATATGTGTCATGTATTCAACCAGCATTGTAACCCATGTATAAACTGACCTAAGTTATACACCGTGAGAACACTGACCACTAGGTGGGAGACACTCCTAACCTGGACCTTCAGGTATAAAAGGGGAAGCTCCACCCACCTTCATGACTTGAGTGCTAAGGAATAAAGGACAGGTCACAGACTGACCTTCTCTCAAGCATGGGCCTCGTGTGCATTTATACTGTGTAGTAAGGACATATCAATGGCGACAAGAAACTGGGATTTAAACCACGCGAGCATGGCCACTAGCAGAACAGACGAGAGGTACTGTGTTAAGGAATGGTTGGGACAGAGATTCAACATTGTTAAAGCAGCACACAGTTCTCCAGACAAGGGCAGTCAGGCATGCCCCAACATGTAGTCGAACCCAGAGGGGGAGTTCGACAGAGACAATGGCAAGCTGAAAAGCGATTCACGCCATTGCAAGGGACAATGCGGCCAGTAATGGGGCCATCAACACCTGTTAATGGTGCACTCAAGGACAATAACAGGGGCAGTCAGGGACGATCGACTGGCAAGGGACCTTTTGTTTCAAACCGCAACTCATGCTGGAGGCGTGGAGGCATACATTCAGCCGGAGTTTGCAGAGTTGAGCAAAATACCTGCAGAAATTGCAGAAATGGACACTGGGGGAAATCGCTGGAAGCTGAAGTTCAGCGAGTTCATGTGGAGCACGTATACAGTTCATACACCAGGACGCCAGCGATAATGATGAAAGTGCTCCTCAATGGCATCCCAGTATCAATGGCGTTAGACACGGGTGCCAGCCAGTCCCTGATGGGTATCAAACAGTTCGAAAAGTTGTGGGCATCCAAGGCCAGGAGGCCAAAATTATCGCCGATTGACGCACAGCTACGGGCTTACACAAAGCAGATCATTCCGGTGCTAGGCAGCGCCACGGTAGTCGTGACCCATAAAGATTCGGAGAACAGGTTGCCACTCTGGATTGTCCCCGGGGACGGTCCCGCACTACTGGGGAGGAGTTGGCTTGCTGTCATGAACTGGAAATGGGGAGATGTCAATGCAATTTCCACTGTGGAGCGAGTATCATGCTCACAGGTCCTGGACAAATTTGACTCATTATTTCAACCCGGCATTGGCACTTTCATGGGGGCCAAGGTAGTGATTCACATAAACCCGGACGCCAGACCAGTACACCACAAGGCCAGAGCGGTGCCGTACGTAATGCGGGAAAAGATAGAAGGCGAATTGGACCGCCTGTTGAGGGAAGGCATCATCTCGCCAGTCGAATTCAGTGACTGGGCGAGCCTGATTGTGCCGGTGCTCAAGGCAGATGGGTCGGTCAGGATACGTGGCGATTACAAGGCCACCATCAATCGGGTGTCACTCCAAGACCAGTACCCGCTACCGAGAGCGGAGGACCTCTTTGCGACGCTATCCGGTGGCAAACTTTTTTCAAAATTGGACCTGACCTCAGCTTACATGACCCAGGAGCTGGCGAGTGAGTCGAAGAAGCTGACCACCATCACGACACACAAGGGGTTGTTTGAGTACAACAGATGTCCGTTCGGGATTCGCTCGGCCGCCGCGATCTTCCAACGAAATATGGAAAGCCTCCTCAAGTCGATTCCAGGGACGGTGGTTTTTCAGGACGACATCCTCATTACGGGTTACGATACTGAAGAACACCTCCACAACCTGGAGGTGGTGGTACGCAGACTGGACCGGGTAGGCGAAGTGCGTCTTCCTAACTCCAGAGGTAGAATTCCTGGGGATGAGGGTAGCAGCAGACGGGATCAGCCCTACTGCATCCAAGACGGAAGCGATCCAGAGAGCACCCAGACCCCATAACACGACAGAGCTGCGTTCGTTCCAACAATCTGTTAACGCTATATGACTCATGTAAGAAACTTGTGTTAACGTGCGATGCGTCGTCCTATGGTGTCGGATGTGTGTTGCAGCATGTCAATGCCAAGGGTCAGTTACAGCCAGTAGCTTATGCCTCCAGGAGTCTGTCCCAGGCAGAAAGGGGCTACGGGATGGTAGAAAAGGAGGCGCTCGCATGTGTATATGCGGTAAAGAAAATGCACCAGTACCTATTTGGCAGGAAATTTGAGCTGGAGACAGATCACAAACCTCTAACGTCCCTTTTGGCCGACAACAAGGCCATAAATGCAAACGCATCGGCCCGCATACAAAGGTGGGCACTCACGTTAGCTGCCTATGACTACACAATTTGGCACAGACCGGGCACCGAAAACTGCGCCGAGGCACTCAGCAGGCTCCCACTAGCCACCACCGAGGGGGCTACCGAGCATGGTGCTGAGATGGTCATGGCTGTTGAAGCTTTCGGAAGCGAAGGCTCACCCGTGACAGCCCGTCAGATTAAAGTCTGGACAAATAGAGACCCGCTATTGTCTCTAGTCAAGAAATGTGTCCTGAATGGGGACTGGGCAGCCACTGAATTCCAGGACTTCATGGCAGGCAATGGAATTAACCATGTTAGAACGGCACCGTTCAAGCCGGCCACAAACAGCCAGGCAGAACGAGCAGTGCAGATAATCAAACAGGGGATGCTCAGATTCCAAGGGGGTTCCCTACAAACCCGCTTATCACGCCTCCTGTTGGCCTATAGATCCCGACCATACTCGCTCACAGGGGTTCCACCCGCAGAGCTACTAATGAAAAGGACGCTCAAAACCCGATTATCCCTTATACACCCCACCATGAAAGAAATTGTCGAGAGCAGGCGCCAGTCACAATATCACTACCATGACAGGAATGCGAGGGCGCGATGTATTGATGTAAATGATCCTGTTTTTGTCCTCAACTACACTGCAGGGCCCAAATGGCTCGCAGGCACTGTGGTTGCCAAAGAGGGAAATAGGATTCTGGTAGTTAAACATACCAATGGACAAATCTGCCGCAAACATGTGGATCAAACAAAAAGGAGGTTCAGCAACCCCATAGAAGAAGCAGAGGAAGAACACGATATAGAGTTCACTCCACCACAGGTGACCGAACACCGGAACCAAAGGGAGGAGCGCCCAGTCACTGTGGGCAGTACGGACAGGCCTGAGGCACCGCAACCAGCAGACACTCAGGCCAGCGCCCAACAACCGGAGCCCCAACTCAGGCGCTCTACAAAGGAGCGTAAACCACCAGAGAGACTCAACCTATGATCCCAATAAGACTTTGGGGGGGGGGGGGGGGAGGGGAAGGTGATGTCATGTATTCAACCAGCATTGTAACCCATGTATAAACTGACCTAAGTTGTACACCGTGAGAACACTGACCACTAGGTGGGAGACACTCCTAACCTGGACCTTCAGGTATAAAAGGGGAAGCTCCACCCACCTTCATGACTTGAGTGCTAAGGAATAAAGGACAGGTCACAGACTGACCTTCTCTCAAGCATGGGCCTCGTGTGCATTTATACTGTGTAGTAAGGACGTATCAATATGTTTACACCATTCTGATATCAGCATGATTCCATTTTTCTGAAAGCAATGATCATGGTATGAAATTTAAGAAAGCAATATAAATATATCAAGCACAGATATCTTGAGGTGAACGGTGCTATATAAATGCAATGTTTTTTCTATATACTAGAGAAGTTTTATATATACTAGAGAAGTTATGTTGGCATGAATCAGGTATTAATCCTACTTTGTAAATAACTTTTTGAAAACACATTAAGTAATTATACTACAATCTAGGCTGCAATATGGATTCAACTTCAACTATTTGAGTTGATTAAGTTTATGTGCAAGTAATTTGCAGCTAAAGAGCTGGGAATGCACGAGAAATAAGTTTTAGAAAGGAAATAAAGAGAACACGAAACATAAAAATAGAAAATTAAAAAATCTGCAAACTTTGCCTTGAGTGTTCTTATGGACAAATTTGATTTGTTTGGTGTCACGTGATTAGTATAGTTCTATTAATAATGATACAAGCTCACTGTCATACAATGTTAGACAAGATTATTATAAATACATAATACATAAATAGTTAAATAGTTCTCTCATTTTCATCTTATAAATTAATACTATCTTTGTTTAAATGGGAAAGATAATTCAAGTTGCTCCCCTACTTTCTAAAGATCATTTTTTAGTCTAAAGGAGAATATTCATTAACTTTCTTTAAAAGCCTTTTTAAAGTCTTGTTTTTTTTTTACTGGCTTGAAAGACCTGAAGTCCAGTTTCCTTCCCGGTTAGGTCTCTCTGGGTACTTCACTGATAGAAACATCTCGTATGCTTAGGAGCAGCTTCACAAGGAACAGCAGGGGCCACAACTTCAGGCCATCCCAAGTACGTCAGACATTAGAAAAACGTGCAATAGGGTGGGAAAGCAAATAATTAAATCTGCTATATGGTTTCTTGGGGATCCTGTGGCTCCAGAGCAACTCTGTGCCTACTTTAAAGTCACTCCCCCTCTTTCTTATAGAGGAGCTCTATGGATATGTCACCAGAGCAGCATAGCAGGGCAGGAGACCCAACTGTTGTTAGAAAGATTAAAATCTATCAAAATTCTCCTGACTGTAACCGCTTCTACAAAAAGAGGCAAAATACTTCGAACACAATACTTTAAAAAGGAAATATTTGTATACAAAGAAGCTATTTTTTTTTAAGCATTCAATGCCAATTATGTCCCCATTAACCTGCAGTAACAATAATTAATTCTCTGATGAGAACGCTGCAAATTAACAACATGAAAGGTACCGACAGCTGGAATTCTCACGGACAGCTGTTACTACCGCCCCCAAAATTAGCTGCAACCAAATACTGATTCCACATAAAATGAAAGCTGTGCCTGTTTACAGAAGATGAGGGGGGGGGGGGGGGGGGGGGGAGGGAGCGGTAACATTTGAGGAGCACATGAATTATAAACAATAGAGCTGGCATCCAGAGTCCCTGAAATAGATTTGTACCTCGTGACTACTTACAAGTATCCATTATTCTCTAATTTAACATGGCTTTGCTTGTGTTTCCAAGTAAGGTATAGTGCTATCTGGTTAACAAAATAAAAAGAAAAAACTTTGGTATAATACATTGAATATTTAAGATATCGAAATATATTTTACAGGCACATAGTTCTGGGTGCTTTTGTGGCATCAAAGACTATCATGCAATGCTGTATACATGTAACAAGTAAATTATACTTTATTTTTTAAACAAGCTAAAGCTTTAACTGTACAATGATAACCTCAGTAAAAAAAAGTCAAAAGTGTACTAGCAAACCCTCTTAAATCTAATTCCCCTTTCTATAATTAGATCGCCTTGGGCCACACATCAGCTGATGGCGAGATGTCTACCCAGTCCTAGGACTCCATCAATATTGCTCGGAAACTAACTAATGGGAGATGCAACCACAGCTTGGAAAAAAAACCATCGATCGCTCTGGGAAATTTCTAACCTCTTCCCCACAGAAACACAGCATAAATCAGAAATTTAGAAGCACAACCCACAACTTCATGCTGCTGCACACGGGTGCTCCAGAGTACTACATTACTTCACACAAAAGGCATGCATCGCACTGGTTCCTGAAGTCTTTTCTTCAACAACATTTTTTCTCTCTCAAAAGTGCCAAAATTACCACTTTAATGAATTAGTAAGTGCAAATAAAAATGGCATTTAAACTCAGAAGTACTCTTACTAATTTGTCAGGGGGGGGGGGGGGGAAGAGGCTAATGTGGCCAAAACTTCATGTCTGAATAAACAATTTAGTATCAGATGTGCAAAAGGAGTTGTAAACACAGACTAAACAAAATCTGAATTTTCTGAACTAAAGTGACATTTAGACAGCCAGCCTTTCTTCATTTATATACTTGACAACTTCTATCCATAAATGCACATTTAAAATCACCATATTTTGGAGAAAAATTGTGTTTCACTACACAAAGAACTCTTCTAAAACAGTTATTTACATCTTTTAAGTACTATTTCACACATGGAGAATATGAAATCAATACTGAGCTTCAGATTGAAAAGTAAAAGTATTTGGTGTGAAAATTATTAGATGCATTCACATACCTGTATCCATTATTCAGTAATTCCTAATGGAATAAGAATTTGGACTACAGTTTCTGGCTCAAATTAAGATTTTTTGAAATGTAGACTTTTATACACATTACATCATACTTGCTACAATCAGTGATTATAGAAATGGCTGGTATCATGCAAAATGTTAGACAAATATTGTAAAATGCATCATCTGAATAGAAAAGTATATATTTTTTTAACCTGGGAGTAAATCAGATTAAAATTAAGATAACAATGTTTTCCCAGTTTGGCTCCATGCTGTAACCATTTTGTGATTCTATAAGCTGCTAAACTGGTCTGAAGTTGTGCTCCTTTTTCAAACCCGAAACTTGACAATCTTCAAACACTGCTTACAGCAGTTGATAAGCCTTTCTAAATTGCAGTCAGGAAGGCGTGCAAAACCTGAAGACCTCAGGTAACAGAATGAGGAATATCACCATACCTGAAGTATATAGATAGGTGACTAATGCTTAGGAATGTATGCCCTAAGGGGTTGTGTTAAGACACTTCCAAAGGCTAGAATCAGAAACATCAGTTTGTGAAAGAAAGATTTGCATTTATATGCGCCTTTCACGACCACCGGACATCTCATAGTACTTTAGTCAATGAAGTACTTTTGGAGCGTAGTCAATTGTAATGTGGAAAACGTAGCCCATTTGCGCACAGCAGCTCCCACAAACAGCAATGTGATCATGACCAGATAAATCTGTTTTTGTTGTGTTGATTGCCAATATTTATCGCTCAAGGACACCAGGGATAACGCCCCTGCTCTTCTTCGAAATACTGCCATGGGATCATTTACATCCATCCGAGAGGATCGACAGGGGCCCTGTTTCATAGAATCATAGAAATTTATAGCACGGAAAGAGGCCATTTCGGCCCATCGTGTCCGCGCCGCCGACCTAGAGCTATCCAGCCTAATCCCACTTTCCAGCTCTTAGTCCGTAGTCCTGTAGGTTACGGTACTTTAAGAACACAAGAAATAGGATCAGGAGTAGGCCAAACAGCCTCTTGAGCCTGCTCCGCCATTCAATACGATCATGGCTGATCCGATTATGGACTCAGGTTCACTTCCCTGCCTGCTCCCCATAACCCCTTATCAGATAAGAAACTGTCTATTTCTGTCTTAAATTTATTCAATGACCCAGCTTCCACAGCTCTCTGAGGCAACGGATTCCACAGATTTACAACCCTCAGAAGAAATTCCTCCTCATCTCAGTTTTAAATGGGCGGTTTATTATTCTATTATACCCCCTAGTGCTAGTCTCCCCTAACAGTGGAAACATCCTCTCTGCATCCACCTAGTCAAGCCCCCTCATAACTTTATATGTTTCGGTAAGATTGTTGTGTCTCAAATAAAGTAATGTAACTGAGTACTATAGATGTGAGTAAGTATGACCTTAGTTCCTTTATTCTAACTCCAGAGTGCTGGTACAGCATGGGAGGCCTGCTTATATATAGTGCTCCCAGGGGATGCTGGGATCCCTTGGGACTCCAAGAGGTATGCCCTCTGGTGGCGGTATAATACTGGTTACATAGGGTTGCATACATAATAAAAATCACCTCTCATTCTTCTGAATTCCAATGAGTAGAGGCCCAACCTACTCAACCTTTCCTCATAAGTCAACCTCCTCATCTCCGGAATCAATCTAGTGAACCTTCTCTGAACTGCCTCCAAAGCAAGTATATTCTTTCTTAAATATGGAAACCAAAACTGTACGCAGTACCCTGTATAACTGTAGCAAGACTTCCCTGCTTTTATACTCCATCCCCTTTGTAATAAAGGCCAATATTCCATTGGCCTTCCTGATTATACTAACCTTTTGTGTTTTATGCACCAGGATCCCCAGGTCCTGCTGTACTGCAGCATTTTGTAATCTTTCTTCATTTAAATAATAACTTGCTCTTCAATTTTTTTCTGCCAACTTTCCAACACTATACTCCATCTGCCAAATTTTTGCCCACGCACTTAGCCTGTCTATGTCCTTTTGCAGGTTTTTTGTGGTCTCCTCACACATTACAAAGATGGGAGGAAAAGCATAGTCAGCAAACTAGGCTACATTACACTCGGTCCCTTCATCCAAGTCGTTAACATAAGATCGTAAATAGTTGGGGTCCCAGCACAGATCCCTGCGGCACCCCACTAGTTACTGATTGCCAACCTGAGAATGAACCATTTATCCCCACTCTCTGTTTTCTGTTAGCTAGCCAATCCTCTATCCATGCTAATATATTACCCCCAACCCCGTGGACTTTTATTTTGTGCAGTGACCTTTTATGTGGCACCTTGTCAAATGCCTTCTGGAAACCCAAATACACTACATCCACTGGTTCCCCTTGATCGTATTTCTTCCCTTGCTTCTCTTAACAGAGAATTACACCGTAGCTACGAATTTTAGATCAATACATTTTACTTAGGCTCCTGGCAAGTTTATAAGGAGTTCAAAGGATTTCTGCCAGAGTATTTCTTAACCCAAATTTGGCATTACATTTAACCCAATGTATAGTCAACTTGAGCACTATGAACAGAAAGTAAAAATACCGCAAATGCCAGAAATCCAAAACAAAAACAAAAAATACTGGAAACACGCAGGTCAAGCAGCATCTGTACAGAAGACAAGCCGAAGTTTCATGTGTCTGAACCCTTTATTACGACTAAATGATATTACCGATGAACCGATATTATCTGCAACATCTTCCAGTCTTGATAAAGGGTCCACACATCTAAACGCTGACTTATCTGTTCTGGGTGATTTTAATTTTCCTGGCATTCAGTGGCCCGATGGTTTACCTGCTGTTGTGATGGGAAGTGCAGCTGAAAAATGCATTGAAAATATGCAAGACTATTTACTGACTCAACATGTTAATGAAGTAACTAGGGATAATCACATATTGGATCAGGTGTTTCGTAGTGAGCCTGATCTCGTATCAGGCCTCCATGTGGGGGAACATCTGAGCAACAGTGACCAGAACATTATATGGTTCCAATTGGCTAGTAGAACTAAAGGTACTGAGAACTTGCAACTCGTACCGGATTTCAGAAGAGCAAACTTTTCCAAAAAGGCAGATGACTTGGAACGGGTAAATTGGCTAACCCTCCTCGGTGGTGATGAGACTGATGTTGAATATAAATGGAAAATTTTTAAGAACAAGATTAAAAATGTGGAAAGAAAACATGTACCCAAAATCAAAAGGAGGAAATGTGGTAAGAAAACGCTAATGTGGCTGGACTGGGTCTGTACAAAGATAAATAAGATGTAAACAGAAATGTTTCTATAAATTAAAAACATTTAATACTCAAAATAAACAGGGTTGAATAGAAGGAATAATTAAAGAAAACGAAGGCTGCTATTAGATCAGGAAAAAGGCTCATGGAAAAAAGGATTGTAGACAACTGTAGCAGTAATGGGAAGAGTTTGTTTTAGTTATATGAAGAGCCAGAGAACTATCAAAGACTGTACTGGGCCACTGAAGGGTGTTCAAGGACAGGTTACAAAGGACTCACTAGGTATGGCAGAAATATTAAATGAGTACTTTGCATCAGTCTTCACCCTTGAAGCTGATGCTCGAATGTTAGAATTTAATAGCACTAGTTTTGTTAGTTATATTAAACAGACAAACATTGTTTTAGAAAGAATTAAGAACTTAAAAATAGATAGCGCAGCTATGTTGGAAGATTTCCACCCAAGGGTCCCCCGGGAGATGGGACATGTGCTGTGAGAGCCCCTGGCCTGGATTTTTAATAGCTCACTGCACTCTGAAATGGTTCCTACAGATTGGAAGGAGGCTGATGGAGTCCCCATTTTTTAAAAAAGGTGACAAGACCCGGGTAACTATAGGCCCGTCGGTTTTACATCAGTAATAGGCAAGATGCTTGAAGGAATCATAAGGGATACTATATATGAATACTTGGATAGGGAAGGACATATTAGGGACACCCAATATGTCTTCATAAAAAAAGGTCATGTCTCACAAATCTAATTGTATTTCTTGAAAAAGTTACAAAATTGGTGGATGAGGGAATGATGGTGGACGCGTTCTACTCAAGACTTCCAAAAAGCTTTTGACAAGGTACCGCATAAGAGACTTATCTATAAGATCGGAGCTTCTGGTATTAGTGGAAATATATTGAGTTGGATTTAGAACTGGCTGGCAGGATGCAAGAAAAAAGTAGTTATAGATGGATTTGGATCTGTTTGGAGACCGGTCACTAGTGATGTCCTGCAGGGATCAGTGTTGAGACCATTGCTTTTTATTAATGATCTGGATTTTGGGGTTGGGGGCACAATTTTCAAATGTGCAGATGATACCAAGATTTGTGCAAGTGTTAGAACTGTAGAAGATGCTCGTCTGCTTCAGGCAGATCTTAATGTTTTGGGAGATTGGGCTCAAGACTGGAAAATGATGTATAACTTAGATAAGTGCAGGGTTATGTTATGTGGCCAGAGCAAATGCTCAACATTCATACAGCCTCCAGGGAAAAGCATTAAAGATGGTGGAGATAGAAAGAGATTTGAGCATTCTAGTACATACATCCTTAAAGGTACATGAGTAATGCTGTGCAGCAATAGCTAGAGCAAATGGGTGTTGGGGTGTATCCATAGGACAATTGAGTACAAGATGCGCCATACTGTTTGTCCTTGTACAAGATCTTAGTCAGGTTGCACTTGGAATACTGTGTCCAGTTTTGGTGTTCTCTCATGATGGGTGATTTTGAGGCTCTGGAAAGGGTGCAGAAGAGGGCCACTAGACTAATTCCAAGTCTAAAGCATCTTAATTATAAAGATAAGCTAAAAGAATTGGAACTCTATACCTTAGAGCAATGCAAGGGGAGATCTGATTGAGGTTTATAAGATAATGAAGGGAATAGATGGCATTCCAGCTAACAGTTTATTTCAATTAAATAGGTTAGGCAGGACCAGGGGTCAAAATTTAAGTTGTCTCGGGCTAGATCTAGGTTAGATGTTAGGAGATGGCTCTTTTCCCAGAGAATAGTAGACCCCTGGAACAAGCTGCCGTTTTGTGTGGTCGATGAAGGAATTCAGCGAGTCTGCAAGTGAAAGCTGGATTTGTTTCTCGCTGCGGTGGAAATCATCTCTTACAGAAGGTAGGTACCGCAGGAAATTCAAGGCCAGAGTGATCTCCTGGACTAGTTTTGATCGCCTAGATGGGTCGGAAAGGAATTTCCCCAGATTCCACCCCTCCTCCCCCCCCAAATTGGCCTTTTTTTTTAATTTGTTTTTTTGCCTCTCCCAGGAGATCACATGGTTTTGGGTGAGGTGGAGTATATATATTGAAATACACAAAGTATTACAGATGGTCTTTACCTGTCCGTCATTGTTCGTATGTTTCTACAGAAGCTGCCTGGCCTACAGTGTTTCTAACATTTTCTGTTTTCCAGCAGAAAAAAACTGCCTTCTCCAGGGGTCTCACATTGCTCCCCCATGGAGTTCAGGCAGAAAGGAAAGGACTTGCATTGATATAGTGCCTTTCTCGACTTCAGGTCATCCCAAAGCACTTTATAAGCATTATACACTTTTGAAGTGTAGTCACTGTTGAAACACAGCAACGAATCCATGCACACCAAGGTCCCACAAACAGGAATGAGAGAATTAATTAAATAAATCTGTAATAAAAAGCTAGCATCAGTAATGCTGACCATGAAACCACCAGATTGTCGTAAAAAACCATCTAGTTCACTAGTGTCCTTCAGGGAAGGAAATCTGTCATCCTTACACGGTCTGATTTGTGTGACTCCAGACCCACAGCAATTTGGTTGCACTTAACTGCCCTCTGCAATGGCCCAGCAAGTCACTCAGTTGTATAAGGCACCACCTTCCCAAGGGCAATTAGGAATGGGCAATAAATGCTGGCCTTGCCAGCGACTCCCACATCCCGTGAATTTAGAACAGTCCTCTAAAGATAGTCACTTTTACAAATCCACACCAACGCTGCAGCTGCAGTGTAAATGCACCCAGAGACGTTTTACCCCAGAAGGGTCATATACATTTCAGGTCTGTAACTCCCGGTTCATGGACAGAAGTAATCGAATCTGCAAGAACTAAATTATAAAGCTGTCAGTCTGGGATTTGATAACATTTTATATACACCTTACCCTGACCATAAACATAATTCAATTAAGCAATACAAATTATACCAAACCACAAATAGAGGGTCTTTAAGTCATCATCTAGAGGACTGAAGTTATGGGTTTTGCTGAGTTAATGTTTTAAATTGGCTGTAAAATCCAGCAGGCCAATCCTACCTCTCGGCACGGGTCCGCTCTCAGACACGCCGCTAGCTCCTGCGCGCCCTGCCGCACCACCCAGCTCTGCATCGCCCCAGCCACACACTGCCCGGCCGGCGTGTGGGCCGGCTCCGAGCCAGGGCTCCCGCTCCCTCCGGCCACCGGCTCCGAGCTCGGGCTCCCACTCCCACTCCCACTCCCACTCCCTCCGGCCGCCGGCTCCGAGCCCGGGCTCCCGCTGGCCGCCGGCTCCGAGCTCCCCCCGGCCGCTCGCTGCACATTCGCCTCCATCTCCTCAGCCATGAAGTGGTTTATCACTGCGCACATTCCCCGCTTCCCGGCCGGTAACCTCGGCGACGGCTCGAGCGCGTCAGCGTTTGCCTGGTGCCAGTCGCTCAGCTGCGCCCTCCCAGCTGGCAGGCGGCGCTGTGGCCCGCCGGGCGCGGGGCGACACCTGGTGGCTGGAGGGCAGAACCGCACGGCGCTGATCCAAGGCGGTCAATGATGCACAAAGCGCCTGTGGAAGCTCCAGCATTTCTGCACCTCCCCCGGATAGAACACAATTGCTGTGGCAGGTCAACGAATGGCGCCCGCTGTTACACTTTCTGTTGCCTGCTTAGTGTAAACGATGCAGGTTGCAGGTTATCTAGGATCTGTGTATCTCCCTAACCAATCAAAGTGAAGGAACATGAAATCAGGAACACAGATAAATAAAGAGGGGGAAAGATATTATTGGCGAGAGAGAAAAATAAAATCATAGAATGGCTACAGCACGGAAGACAGTTATTCGGCCCATCGAGCCTATGCCAGCTCTCTACAAGAGCACTCCCCGCCCTTTCCCGTAGCCCTGAAATTTTCTTTCTTTCTTTCAGGTACTTATTCAATTCCCTTTTGTAAGCAGTGATTGAGTCTGTCTCCACCAGCCTTTCAGGTAGGGCATTCCAGATCCTAAGCAGTCATTACATATTTGCTTTTTCTTAAGTCTCCTTTGGTTCTTTTGCCAATCATCTTAAAACTATGTCCTCTGGTTCCCTACCCTCTGCCAATGGGAACAGTTTCCCTCTATCTACTCTGTCGAGACCACTCATGATTTTGAACACCTCTTACCAAATCTGCTCTAAGGGGAACAATCCCAGCTTCTCCAGTCTATCCACTTAACTAAAGTCCTTCAACCCTGGAATCATTCTCTGCACCCTCTCTAAGACCTTCACATCCTTACTAAAGTGGACACAATACTCCAGTTGAGGCCGGATCAGTGTTTTATACAGGTTCATCATAATCTCCCCGTTTTTGTACTCTATACCTCTATTCATGAAGCCCAGGATCCTGTAAAGCTTTTTTAACTGCTTTCGCAACCTGCCCTGCCACCTTCAACGATTTGTGCTCATATACCGCTAGGTCTCGCTGTTCATTCATCCCCTTTAAAAGATTGTGCCTTTTAGTTTATATTAGAAGTAAAAAAGTAAGATTTTAAAAATCTCCAACAACAAGTAAAACTTGAAGGAACAAGACACCACATTTATAATAGTTAACTTTCAGTGCGAGAGGTTGACTGGCAGTAATTAACACTTATCACACCATTAAGAGGGTACTTAGACTGAAATGGACAAGCCCTATCTTTCTGTGGTGAGTTTACTACAACAACAAAAGTAATTTGTATTTTTATAGCACCTTTAACACAGTAAAGCAGCCCAAGCCACTTCACACAACCACTATCAAATAAAACTTGACACCGACCCACATCGAGATATTAGGGCAGTTGACCAAAAGCTTAGTAAAAGAAGTAGGTTTTTGAGGAGCGTCTTAAAGGAAGAAAGAAAGATAGAGAGGGCCTTGGTAGCTGAAGGCACAGTTGCTAATGGTGGAGTGATTAAAATCAGGATGAAGAAGAGGCCAGAATTGGAGGAGTGAGGCCATGGAGAGATTTGAAATCAAGGATACGAATTTTAAAATTGAGGCATTACTTAACTGGGAGCCAATGCAGGTCAACGAGCATAGTGGTAATGGGTGAATAGAGTCAGGACTTAATAAAATCCAATGTACTGACTTACACGAGACACATGCTGAAGTCAAGGTCACTCAGGACCTACACCTTTTAATTCCAGCTCTCCAGTGCTGCACTTGCCTGAGACCTCCCTTTATATACCACAGTGGGAAAGGTATGGAGTGTCTCCTGCAAGTGCACCCCTAGTGGTAAGGTATGCTTATTGTTACAGGTCATAACCAGTTACAGTCATGTATAGCATGGTAAGATACAGTCATATACAGTAATGTGAGATACATGACATCACCCTCCCCCAAGATCTTTTTGCCTTTATAGATTCAGTCTCTCAGGTGGTCTGCGCTCTCATGTGGAGTGTCTTAGTTGTGGTTCAGTTGTTTGCCTTGGTGCCTGTTTTTCGTTCGGTGTGATTGCTGGTATCTCGCCTGGGCTGTCGTTTCGTTCGGTGTAATTGCTGGTATCTCGCCTGGGCTGTCTGTTGAGACTACCCTTTCCTCAGGTTGTTCCACCTATCTGTCCACCAGATGTGGTGTGAGTTCCACATTGTACTCTGCCTCTGATTCTTCAGTGTTATCAGTGAATCTATTTTTTACTTGTTCTACATACCTCCAGCAGGTTTGGCCATTGTCCATTTGTACAACCAGTAGCCTGTTTCCCTCTTTGTCTGTTACTGTCCCTGCAAGCCATTTAGGACCCCGGCCATAGTTTAGCACAAACACTTTGTCCCCTATCTCATTCCACCTCCCCCTCGAATTTCGGTCATGATACTCAGTTAGCTTTTGACGCTTAGCCTCAACAATTTCATGAATGTCTGGGAGGATTAACAAGAGCCTGGTCTTTAAGGTTCATTTCATCAATAGTTGCGCGGGGGGAACCCCAGTCAATGAATGCGGACGAGATCTGTATGCCAGCAGCAGTCGCAACAGGCGGCTCTGCAGCGTGGGACCTTGGATTCTGAGCATGCCTTGTTTAATTATCTGCACTGCTCGCTCCGCCTGGCCATTGGAGGCCGGCTTGAAAGGTGCCGTCTTAATGTGATTTATACCGTGGTCAACTATAAAATCGTGAAAATCTGCGCTGGTGAAGCACGGACCATTATCACTGACCAATATGTCAGGAATGCCGTGCGTTGCAAACATGGTTCTAAGGCTCTCCACATTGGTGGAGGTGGTGCTCGAGTTTAAAATGGTGCACTCGATCCATTTTGAAAATGCGTCAACGACTACGAAGAACATTTTGCCCATGAATGGACCCGCATAATCTACATGCACCCGCGACCACGGTTTGGTGGGCCAGGGGCAGGGGCTTAGGAGGCATTACTGAGTTGGGCACAAATGGTGCACCGACGGACGCAGAGCTCCAAGTCTGCGTCAATGCCAGGCCACCAGACATGAGATCTGGTTATAGGCTTCATAAGAACGATCCCCTGGTGCTCGCGATGGAGCTCCCGGACAAACGGCCCCCTGCCTCGTAAGGGCATAACTACTCGGCTGCCCCACATCACGCAGTCTGCCTGTAGTGAGAGTTCATGCATGCGCCTATGGACGGATTTGATCTCCTCGGGGCAGGCATCGCGAGCCTCTGCCCAGTCACCGGTTAAAACGCATCTTTTAACTAGAGAGAACGTGGGGTCGCTGGTCATCCAGGCTCTGATTTGGCGAGCCGTCATGGGCGAACCTGTGGATTCAAAGGCATTGATTGCCATGATCATCTCACAGTCCTGTTCGTCGGACCCTTCTGTGGTCGCCAGGGGTAGCCTGCTAAGCGTGTCGGCACAGTTGTCTGTGCCTTATCGTGTAGTCGTAAGCCGCCAGCATGAGTGCCCACAGCTGAATGCGCGCTGAGGCGTTGGCGTTGATTGCCTTGCACTCGGATAGTAGTAACGTGAGGGGTTTGTGGTCGGTTTCTAACGCAAACTTTGCCCCGAAAAGGTATTGGTGCATCTTTTTGACACCGTACATGTACGCAAGCGCCTTCTTCTCAACTATACCGTACCCGCGCTCCGCCCGCGAAAGTGACCTGGAGGCATAAGCAACGGGCTGTAATTTACCCGCATCATTGATGTGCTGTAAAACGCACCTGACCCTGTATGCTGATGCATCACACGTAAGGACTAACTTTTTACCTGGGTCAAAAAAGGCTAAAACACTCTTGGAACATAGAAGGTTGTGTGCCTTATTGAAGGCGCGTTCTTGGGCGTCCCCCTAAAACCAATCGCACCCCTTTCTGAGTAGCACGTGGAGAGGCTCCAGCAGCGGCTCAAGTTCTGCATAAAGTTCCCAAAATAATTGAGTAGCCCGAGAAAGGCGTGCAGTTCCGAGACATTCTGGGGCCTGGGTGCCAGGCAAATCGCTTCAGTTTTGGATTCAGTTGGGCGGATTCCATCAGCGGCAATCCTTCTGCCCAGAAATTCAACCTCAGGCGCGAGAAACAGACACTTGGATTTCTTAACCTTAGGCCTACCCGATCCAATCGACTTAGTACTTCCTCAAGATTGCAGAGATGAGAGTCGGTGTCCCTGCCCGTGATGAGTATGCCATCTTGAAACACAACCATCCCCGGGATGGACTTGAGCAGACTTTCCATGTTGCGCTGGAATATAGCAGCTGCCGACCTGATGCCGAATGGGCATCGATTGTACACAAAAAGGCTTCGATGTGTGTTGATAGTGGTGAGTAGCTTAGACTCTTCGGTCAGTTCTTGCGTCATATACGCAGATGTGAGGTCAAGTTTCGAGAAAAGCTTTCCTCCAGCCAACGTGGCAAATAGGTCCTCCGCTTTGGGCAGCGGGTATTGGTCCTGTAGGGAGACTCCGTTTATGGTAGACTTGTAATCCCCACAGATTCGCACGGATCCATCAGGCTTCATGACGGGGACGATGGGGCTTGCCCAGTCGCTGAATTCCACGGGAGAAATTATGCCTTCCCACAGAAGTCGGTCCAGTTCGTTTTCAATCTTTTCCCTCATCACATAAGGCACGGCTCTAGCCTTGCGATGGACCGGTCTGGCATTCTGTGTGATGTACATTCTAACTTTAGCCCCTTTGATGGTGCCCATACCTGGCTGAAAGAGATGTTCAAAACTGCTTAGAACTGTTGAGCAGGAGGTCCGTTCCTCTGACGACATGGCGTGAACATCATCCCATTTCCAATTAAGTTCTGCTAGCCAACTTCTCCCCAACAGGGCTGGGAGATCCCCGGGGACCACCTACAGGGAAAGTCGGTGCACCATCCCTTTGTGTGTGACTGAGAGCATGGCGCTGCCAAGGACTGGGACGATTTATTTAGTACAGGTCCTTAGTTTGGTGTCGATCTTTGTGAGTTTTGGTCTGTTGCTTTTGTGCGGCCACAGCTGTTCAAATTGTTGAACGCTCATGAGGGATTGACTGGCCCCCGTGTCCAGTTCCATGTTGACGGGTATCCCGTTGAGTAGAACCCTCATCATAATTGGAGGCGTCTTGGTGTAAGAACAGTGGACATTGATCGTGTTAACCCACTGTACCTTGGTGTCCCGTGCACTGTTCCAACCGTCTTCTGGTCCGCTTTCCGACCCTTCCGATTTGTATACCAGCTGAGCTGCTGTTTTTCTGCACATGCAAGCCAGATGCCCTGTATAGTTGCAGTTTCTGCAAACGGCATGCTGAAATTGACACACCCTGGTTGAGTGCCTTCCCCCACATCTCCAACACAGACCGTTTCCATTGTTTCCGAAGGATGAGCTGCGTCTGGCTGATCTCCCTTGAGCTTCTCTCAATCTGTTGTTGATTGCTCGCATTGTGGGTTGATGAGGTGTGATCGGCCGTTCATGTGGCCCTTGATTTTGATGGCTTCTGGCGCCATTGTCTGCTGTTGAAGGCCTGCTCTCCTTCCTTTGTCTGTGTGTGGGGGTAATGGTTTGTTTCACAATGTGAACCCCTTGTTCCGATGCCTCGTTGGTTGTCGTACCCCAAGTATAGATCAGCCTCGTTTCTTCTTCGCCTGCCAAGAACGTCTGTGCAACCAGTGCTGCTGCCTCTAGAATCAAGTTCTTAGTCTCTATAAGCTTTCTGAATAAGCCTGCATGGCCTATTCCTTCAATAAAAAAGTCTCTCAGTACTTCCCTCCTTAGTTCATCGGGGAACTCACATGAACTAGCCAGCCTCCGAAGTTCCGCCACGAAGTCGGGTATATTTTGGCCCACACAGCGTCTGTAGTTGTAGAACCTGTGTCTGGCCATGTGTAGGCTGCTCGCTGGCTTCAGGTGGTCTCTCACCAGTGTGCTCAACTCCTCAAACGACTTGCTTGCTGGTTTCTCGGGTGCCAGCAGGTCTTTCATTAAAGCGTATGTTTTCGAGCCACAGCTGGTCAAGAGATGGGCTCTTCTCTTGTCTGCCTTATTGTCGCCCAGCCAGTCTTTGGTCACAAAATTTTGCTGGAGCCTTTCGATAAAGTCATCCCAATTGTCTCCAGCATTGTATTTCTCATCTGAGCTGTTGGTAGCCATTCTGTGGATTCTGTGATCCCGTAACTCGTCGCCACTGTTAAGTCCTGACTCTAATGTACTGACTTACACGAGACACATGCTGAAGTCAAGGTCACTCAGGACCTGCACCTTTAATTCCAGCTCTCCAGTGCTGCACTTGCCTGAGACCTCCCTTTATATACCTCAGTAGGACAGGTATGGAGTGTCTCCTGCAAGTGCATCCCTGGTAGTAAGGTATGCTTATTGTTACAGGTCATATCCAGTTACAGTCATGTATAGCATGGTAAGATACAGTTGTATACAGTAATGCGAGATACATGACAGACTTGGTGCGAGTTAGGATACAGGCAGCAGTGTTTTGGATAACCTCAAGATTACAGAGGGTGGAAAATGGAAGACCGGCCAGGACTGCTTTGGAATAGTCAAGTCTAGAGGTAACAAAAGCATGGATGAGGGTTTCAGCAGCAGATGAGCAGAGGTGGGGGTGGATCTTCATGCCACACAATGCTGTTGAATGGGGAGCCAGACAGAGAGGTGCAGTTTTCGTGAAGGTGGAGTGATACATCTCGGACAGCAAACTTTGGATTTCTGTGTTCAATTGCACATTTGCCCTCGCCTGAGGTTGCTATGGCATTTGCACATAAATAACAGCGAGCACTATTAGCCTTGCTGTTATTTCGACAGCCATTTTTGGGCTTATGTAATAGGATAGTGCAATACAGTCCGTGTAGCCCATTGCCCGTTCTCTGAAAGGACTGTTTTTAAAAAGTCCTCCACTAGTGGAAGCAGCCTATGCCCTCAGCATTTTGGGGGTCACTTTTGATCAGAAACTGAATTGAACCAACATCATGGCTACAAGAGACCGCAGAGGCTGGGTACTCTGCAACAAGTGGTTCACCTCCTGACTCCTCAGAACCTCTTCACCATCAGAATGGGGGCAGCTACAACATTTTTTTTTAATTTCAAAATATATATTTTATTCATATATGTGATGTCTGTAAGTGCTGTAAGCTTGTAATGCTTGTAGCTCCATAAGGTGGATGTGGACGTATTGTGTACTGCAGCTGCAGAGTTATAATAAACAGACAGGCAGCTTCCGGTAGCTTCCGGACAGAGAGCCTGCCATCTTAAGAGCTGTGTGTGTGTGCTCTGTGAAGATATCACAGTTGGTGGTGAGATGGGACATTTTTCGGATGTTTAAAGCTTAAATTTTGTTGATGAAGGATTTAGCCAGCCGACAGAAGACTTTGGAAGTTTCTGTCTTTGAAAAAAAAGCTACAAAATCCGAGGTAAACTACAGCACACGGTGAGAACAGCTAGAGATTAAAAATGGCAGGTGTAATCGGATATTTGGGTGAATATAGACACGACCAGGAATGTTTTAAAGCATATGTGGATCGGCTAGAAATGTATTTCACTGCAAATAACATAATCGAAGTTCCAGGCAATGCAGTCCAAAACCAGGCTGTGTTGGAACGGAAGAAAGCGATTTTCTTATCCATGGCAGGTCCGACATTGTACGAAACCCTTGTAAATCTGCTTGTGCCTGACGAGCCAAAGGACACAATGCTTAAAGAGATTTTAATGAAGCTGGAGCAGCACTATAACCCCAAACCGTTAGAAATTGCTGAAAGCTATTGTTTCGGGATTCGGCAGACAGCGAGGTCGATGAGCAAGACCGAACAATATTCCCGAGAATTAAATAATGATTATGGTCGTCAGTCAACCGAGGTAAATCACCTGCAGGTTCAAAGTAAAAGACGGCCATGGCCGAAAGTCTCAGAAACTGTAAATTCTAACAGAGCGTCAAAGTCGTGCTATAGGTGCCTGGGACAACACATTGCTAAAAGTTGTCCATACGTGAAGGCAGAGTGTTTCTTCTGCAGAAAGACTGGGCATCTTGCGAAGGCATGCCGACTGAAGGGTAAATCAGCTTTTAAAGCTATGAGTCCAGCATTCAAAGCTATGAGTAGTAATCCAAAGAGTCTGCATGGCTTGGAAGAACAACAGCAGGACGAGGAGATGTTAGAATTACACGTCATCAGGAGCACGAGGTTAACGGACAGCGATTCGGAAAGCATCAAAATCCACATAGATGTTGCGGGATTCAAAATACCAATGGAAATTGACATGGGTGCCTCTGTGAGTGTAGTACTTGGAGTCACTATATCGTGACAAATTGCATGATTTCCAACTGGAGAAATCCAAGATAGAGCTGTGAGGCTACTCGGGAGAGAAAATTCCTGTAGTAGGCTGTATCACCGTACCGGTGAAATATAAAGATCAATTTCAGAACTTGCCTCTAATAATAGTGAAAGGAGACAAGACTGCTTTACTAGGAAGAAATTGGTTAAGCTCACTGAAGCTGGATTGGAGTAAGATCTTCTCTGTGGAAGCGAGATTTTCATCAACGGATGAGGTTATCAAACAGTATCCGAAGGTGTTCTGCGAAACGGGCAGTCCGATCCAAGGCTTCAAGGCGAGTGTCAGGGTACAGAAGGATGCTAGATCGGTTTACTACAAGCCACGTTCCGTACCATATGCACTCAAAGAGAAAGTTGAGCAAGAACTCAAAAGACTAGAGACTGAGAACATTATTTGTAAAATAGATCGATGTAATTGGGCAACACTCATTGTTGTTGTACCTAAGTCTGATGGTAAAGTAAGATTGTGTGGTGATATTATAAGGTAACCATAAACCAGGTTCTAGAGGGTAATGTCCCAAATACATTGCCAAATATAGAAGATTTGTTCACAACACTAACAGGTGATCAGATCTTCTCAAAACTGGATCTTACGAATGCCTACTTACAGCTTGAACTAGATGAGGAGTCCAAGTCATGTTTGATTATTAACACTCATCTAGGCCTATATCAATTTAATAGGCTACCGTTTGGAGTGTCTTTCACCTCTGCCATATTCCAAGGGGTGATGAACCAATTTTGCAAGGTACTGAAGGGGTAGTATGTTATTTGGATGACATACTAATTTCAGCACCAAATAGGCAAATTCATAAGATATTGAATGAAGTCCTCAAATGGCTAGAGAAGCACAGAGTACGAGTGTCTGCTCGTAAGTGTGAGTTATTTAAAAACTCAGTGGAGTACTTAGGGTACAGAGTAGACAAAGATGGTTTACATCCGACCAAGGAAAAATTGGATGCAATTTGAAATGCACCCACTCCCAGGAATGTCACTGAACTTCGTTCATTCTTGGGTCTTTTGAACTATTATGGGAAGTTCCTACCAAATTTGGCTACAGTATTACATCCACGGAATTAACTTTTGAAAAAACAGGTCCAGTGGGAATGGTCAAAAGAATGCAAAACAGCATTCAAGGAATGTAAAAACAAATTGGTAGAGAGCACCATGTTAGTTCACTATGACATATCTAAGGAGATTAAACTAGCATGTGATGCCTCTCCGTATGGAGTTGGGGCAATAATCTCTCATGTATTAAGTAGTGGGGAGGAGAGACCAATTGCTTTTGCTTCACGCACTCTCAGTGCCAGTGAGAGAAATTATGCGCAAATTGAAAGGGAAGCTTTGGCATAAATTTTTGGGATCAAGAAGTTTCACAAATACTTGTATGGTCGTAAATTTACCATCGTTACAGACCATAAGCCCCTAACAGCAATCCTCCATCCAAAGTCCCCAGTTCCAACATTAGCTGCAGCCCGAATGGGCTTTAATTTTGTCAGCATATACATATTATATTGAATACAGACGATCAGCTGAGCACAGTAATGCTGTTGCATTGTCTAGATTGCCTTCCCCATCACAGGGTACACCCGATAGGGAAGAAGTGTTTTATTTTTCATACATTGATGAACTGCCAGTCACAGCTGGGGAGATTGGTAGAGCAACCAAATGTGACCCCGTGATGTCAAAGGTGTATGAGTATATTGCAACTGGATGGCCAAACCAGGTAACAGACAAAGATACACATCCATTCTTCATTCGTAGGAATGAATTATCAGTAGATAAAGATTGTATCATGTGGGGTGCAAGAGTGGTTATACCAAAGAAATTAAGGTCCAAATTATTAGGAGACCTCCATGACCAGCACCTGGGAATGTGCTTGACCAAGAGTTTTGCATGCAGTTATTTATGGTGGCCAGGTCTAGATAAAGATATAGAGTACATTGTGAGTCAGTGTACAACATGTCAATCAGTAAGCAAACAACCACTACCAGTACCATTACAGCCATGGAAAAGGCTACATATTGATTTTGCTGAGTTAAATGGACAACAATTGTTCATTGTAATTGATAGCCATTCAAAGTGGGTTGAGGTGTTTCCAATGTGGAAAATAACAACAAGTAAAACATTGGACATTTTACGAAAATTATTTTCTGCATTTAGCCTCCCTGAAGAAATTGTTTTGGATAATGGACCACAATTTTGTTCAGAAGAATTTCCACAATTTACGAGCAAAAATGGTGTGAAACACACCAAGGTTCCACCATACCACCCTGCTTCGAATGGTGCAGCAGAGCGCACTGTACAAATTGTCAAACGTGCCCTCATAAAACAAATGTTAGATCCAAATCCAAGAAAATGACAGTTGTCATTGGATCACAAATTGGCTAATTCTTTGATTACATATCGAAATACTCCTCATACAACAACTGGTAGAATGCCAGCGGTGTTGTTTCTCAAACGACAGCCATGAACCAGATTCTCATTGTTACAGCCAAATTTGGCACAGTCTGTAGAAGAGACACAAATTAGACAGAAAGAGAATCATGATAAAGGGAGACTAAAAGAGAGAAGAGTGAAATTAAACCAGAAGGTGAGAGTGAAGAACCATCACCATAAATGGTTAAAAGTGGTTACCCGGAAGAGTGGTGAAGATATGTGGTCCTCGCACATATTTGGTAAAGATGTTTGATAATGGACAGGTTAGGTTTGTCCATATTGATCATATTTTACCTACAGACATGGAAGGAGTTGAAGGTGGGAATGATTCAATTATTTCTGACTCATCAGATAGTTTTGATATACCAATAGCAAATCCTAAATCCAATGTACTGGAAACAAATCCAGGAGAGAATCAGAATGAAAGTCTGAGTCCAAGTCAGGGAAACAAAGAGCCTGAAGTTAGAGGGAGTGCAAATGAAAATCAAGGAAATTCCATGGAGGAAAACGTTCCTCAGGATGAGCCTCAAATGAATGTGAAATCAACACCATGTTTGGAAGGTTCTGTTCGAAAGCGAAGGTATCCTCTTCGAAACAGAAAACAAGTGGTAAAGTTACATTTGTAAATATGTATAAAAATGAAGTTATTTATGATGTTTGTTATGATGCTTTTTCATTAAGGAGGGAGTAGTGTGATGTCTGTAAATGCTGTAAGCTTGTAATGCTTGTAGCTCCATACTGTGGATGTGGACATATTGTGTACTGCAGCTGCAGAGTTATAATAAACAGACAGTTAGCTTCCGGACAGAGAGCCTGCCATCTTAAGAGCTGTGTGCGTGTGCTCTGTGAAGATATCACAATATAAAAATTTGCACGATGCATTGGAAGGCAGTTCAGTACATTTGGATGCGGTCAGCAATTCCATACAATACATTTGGATGCTGACGGCAGTTCCGTTCAATACATTTGCTTGCTTTACATTTCAGGGTACAATTCAGTACAATCCAGGATACATTGTAATACAGTCATCAAATTACATTACATGTGGCACTATACAATACACGGAACGGGTGAGGGTACAGTTACATTTCTTTACAACATACATTACTAAACAGTTGCTGAACTTGCATTATACATGGCACTGCATAAGTGTTTTCAGATCATGGTGCTCTATGTATACAAAGGTTTACAAGGACAACCTGAGGGGAGTTTTATACTGATTCCAGCCCCTGGGTTTATCGTGGCGGAGGGCTTAAAACTGTGGCTCTTCCCCACCGTGCCTTAGCGGCGACTGCACCAATTTTTAGTGCGTCCCTCAGCACGTACTCCTGGATCTTGGATTGCGCCAGTCTGCAACACACAGACGTGGACATCTCCTTGCTCTGGAAGACCAGCAAATTTCGGCAAGACTAAAGTGCGTCTTTCACCGAGTTGATGGCCCTCCAACAGTAGATGATGTCTGTCTCGGCATGTGTCCCTGGGAACAGTCCGTAGAGCACAGAGACCTGTGTTACGGAGCTGCTTGGGATGAACCTCGACAGCAACCACTGCATCTCCTTCCAGACCTGCCTTGCAAAGGGGCAATCCCAAAGGAGATGGATGACAGTCTCGTCCGCATCACAGCCAACTTGGGGGCAGAGTGCCGTGTCTCTGAAACTCCGGCTGTGCATGAAGGATCTGACGGATAGGGCCCTTCTCATCGCCAACCAAGCTACGTCTTGGTGCTTGTGTGAAAGCTCTGGCGATGAGACATTCTGCCAAACGAGTTCAACAGTCTGCTCGGGGAACCGTCCGACAGGATCCATCATCTCCTTCTTTTGTAGGGCGTCCAGGACCACTGCTTTATGGCCTTGTGGTCAAAAGTGTTTTTCTTGAAAAACTTTTCCACGAAGGACAGGTGCTGAGGCATGGTCCAACTGGTTGGAGCATTCCGCGGCAGCCTGGCCAGACCCATCCTTCGCAACACCAGGGACAGATAGAATCTCAGCACATACTGACACTTGGTGTTTGCGTACGAAGGGTCTATGCACAGTTTGATGCAGCCACACACAAAGGTGGCCATCAGGATGAGGGCCACATTCGGAATATCCTTTCCCCTCTTGTCCAGAGATTTGTACATCGTGTCTCTGCGGACACGGTCCATTTTCGATCTCCAGACTAAGTGGAAGACGGCTTGAGTGACTACCACAGCACAGGAGCGGGGTATGGGTCAGACCTGCGCCACGTACAACACCAAGAGCACCTCACTCCTGATGACCAGGTTCTTTCCTGCAATGGAGAGGGAGCGCAGCTTCCACCATCCCAGTTTATGTTTCGCTTTAGCGATACGCTCCTTCCCGTTTTTGACGCACGCCTCGTCCGCTCCGAACCATATTCCCAAAACCTTCAGGTAATCTGACTTCACGGTGAAGGGAATAAAGGATCAGTCGGACCAGCTTCCAAAGAACATGGCCTCACTTTTGCTGCGATTTACCTTCGCTCCCGAGGCCAGTTCAAACTGGTCACAGATTGTGAGCAATCTGCGGACCGACTGCGGATCAGAGCAAAAGACGGTGACATCGTCCATGTACAGGGAGATCTTGACCTGAGCGCCTCTGCTGCCTGGGATTGTCATCCCCCTAATGCCCGCATCCTTCCTGATGGACTCGGCAAAGGGCTCGATATAGCACACAAACAAGACAGAGAGGGGACAGCTTTGTCTGACTCCAGACCTGATCGGAAAGCTTTCAGTTTCCCACCCGTTGATTAGAACTGTGCTATTGATGTCTGTGTAGAGCAGTTGGATCCAATTGCGGATACCCTCCCCAAACCCCATCTTGGAGAGCACGTCCATCAGGTACGTGTGCGATATCCTGTCAAAGGCCTTCTCCTGGTCCAAGCTGATTAAACAGGTGTCCACCCTCCTGTCCCACACATAGGCAATCGTATCCCTGAGTAGCGCGAGGCTATCAGAAATCTTCCTGCCGGGGACAGCGTAGGTCTGGTCCGGGTGGATCACCAGCTCCAGAGCAGACTTGACCCTGTTTGCGATGACCTTCGACAGGATCTTGTAGTCCACATTGAGCAACGAAATGGGCTGCCAGTTTTTGATTTCCTCCCTTTCCCCCTTCTGCTTGTAGATGAGGGTGATGATGCCTTTCCTCATTGATTCTGACAAACTGCCGGCCAGAAGCATACCTCTGTACACTTCCAGCAGGTCTGGGCCCAACCAGTCTCACAGAGCCGAATACAACTCAACCGGTAAGCCGTCGCTTCCGGGAGTTTTACTCGGCGCGAGGGACCCGACGGCTTTTGTCATTTCGTCCAGAGTTAGCGGGTGGTTCAGACTCTCCTGCTCGCTGTCGTCGAAGACCTCTGAGATAGACGACAGGAAAGACAGGGAGGCCGCGCGGTCTGTGGGCTTGACGTCATACAGCCCGGCATAGAAGGATTTGCTGATCCTCAGCATGTCGGGCTGTGAAGACGTCACAGAACCATCTTCTTCCTTTAAGCTGCTGATCACAGAGCTCCCCTTGTGCACCTTTTGGAAGAAGAAATGCAAACACGTCTCATCCTGCTCGATGGAGCGGACTCTGGAGTGGAAAATGATTTTGGAGGACTCTGAGGCAAAGAGCGAGGCTTGCTGGCCCTTCACCTCTTGGAGTTCCTCCGCGACATCAGCCCCCATCGACTGCAACAGGAGCAGGTTTTGCGTACTCTTCTGGAGTTGGGACAATTCCCTCTGTCTCCCTCTCGCCTCCTGAACACCTTTGAGGATGAAGAACCTCTTGATGTTTGTCTTGATTGTTTCCCACCAGTGCATCGGGGAATCACAGAGGGGTTTTACGGTTCTCCAACCTTTGTAATCCCTCTTGAGTTCTTCAACGTTTTCCGGGGTCAACAGTTTCACGTTGAGCTTTCATATCCCCCTGCCAACTTTCTGTCTTCCTGTGGGAGGCAGTCGGCCAGGAGGAGGTAGAGGTCAGAGAAGAACATCGGCGTGACGAAGGTGGATCTGACCTTGAGCATGTGGGACACAAACAGGAAGTCTATTCTGGTCTCGACCAGGTGAATCTGCGTGGTGTTCCATCTGCAGGGTTGTTGAAGACGTCACACAGCTTGGCATCTTTTACCACGGCCATCAGGAGTTTGGATGTGGTGTCCAGTTTGCTGTCGGCTCTGTTGAATGATGCGGTTGAAATCACCACCCAGAACGACCGGTCTGGGTATCGCCAGCAGCAATGGGAGCTGCTGGAGGAGGGCCAGCGCTTGCTTCTGAAAGGCGAGGCATACACGTTAATTAGCCTTTGAGGAACATTTTTTATACAATACATCTGCTACGAGAAGGCGGCCGCCCGCCACCTCCTTAACTTTTGTGATGGTGAAGTGGCCTCCCCGCAGCAGAATGCCCAGGCCGGAGGAACGGCAATCGTTGCCTCCTGACCAGACGGACCACCATTGCGACCACTGCCGGTAACTGCTGAAGTGCGGCATGCCGCACTCCTGCAAGAACAACAGGTCTGCCTTGACCTTGGCGAGGTACCCCAAGGTGGAAACTCATCGCGTAGTTGACTTAATGCCAAGCACGTTAATGGGTGCAATCTTTAAATCAATTTTTAAATTGGTGATTACAATCCAAACATTACATTTCGAACACGCAGTCCTTTGGCTCTGTGGCCTGTTCCAGTATACATAGGTTAACTTTAAACCTTTCTGCTGCACCTTGGCTGAGATATGGGTTGTCCTCTGCCTTTGGGATGGTTCGACCAGGGGACGCCAGCAGTGTGCATGGGGGGTCCTCCATGTCACCTGGGCTGTCCTCGCCTGGTGTTGGTTGTTGCTTGTGTGCATCCCCTGTGGTGTCGTCGCTCACAGCGTTCTGGAGCTGGGGTGCATCTGTCGCTTTGTCGCTCCCGGAAATCCGGAGTGAGGGTGCATCGGTTGCTTCTTCGCTCCTGGAAATCTGGAGCTGGGTTTTATCCGTTGCTTCGTTACTCCCAGAAATCCGGAGCTGGGGTGCATCGGTGACATCACTGCTCCCGGGGTCCCGGAGCTGGACTGCGCTGGTCGCATTGGCGTTTGGCCTCTTCTGCTGGTGGTGGTGGGGGCTTTTGCCTCGCCCTTCATCATCGGATGAGCTGCAGCCACTGCTGTCCGTCGTGGAGGGTAGCCGTATTTTGCCTCTCATTTCTGCAGGAGGCCTCTTTTCCCTTGACTTGCGGGCCTTCTTCTTCTTCTTGACGAGCTGCCATTCCTGTTTTCCTTCTGCTTCCGCTCTCTCCTCTTCCATGGACTCGGTGTCTCGGGGGGGGGGAGTTTCACTGCTGGGTGTTAGTGTCTGGCGGCTTGCCGTGGCAGACTTTCTTTCCTCCTCTCGGTCAGTGTCGACTAGGGCGGTGGTTTGTTTGCACGGTGTCTTGGAGGGGAGGGAGGTGTCGGTCTCCTCTGGGGCATTGCACTCCTCAGCTTTCTCCTCACATGTCACCATGTTCTTTGCCACCTGCGCAGAGCTGAAATTCCGCTTGGGGCAAGCCTTGTACAGATGTCAGCCTGACCACAAAGGTTGCAGCACTTGCTCTCTTTATAGTCCTTTGTCTGGTGTCCTTCCTTCTTGCAGTTGCAGTAAATGATTGCTTTGCAGCTTGCCGCCACATGGCCTGCTTTCCCGCAGGTTCGGCACACATTGGGTTGTCTGGCGTACACCATGTAGCCCCGACTTCCTCCGATGGCGAAGCTGGAGGGGGGGTGCAGGATGGTTCCGCTGGGGTCCACTTTCATGGTGACCTGGATCTGGTGCTTGCTGGTCCAAATCCCATGGAAATCCTTCAGGTCAATGCTGTTTCCTGCCCCATCGACATACCTGGCGAGGAATGTCAGCACATCACTGACCGGGATGTGGGGGTTGTACATGTGCACTGTGATAGTGTGCTTCCTCTGCGATGGGAGGGTGAACAGTGGTTCCCAAGTCAGCATTGACCGCAGTGGTTCACTCGCCTCCTTCAATCCCTTCAGGAATTTCAGGCATTGGGTGACTTTTCTGAAGGTTACGTCAAAGTAACCTCTCTTCGGGATGTCCTGCAAGGCGAAGGCATCGGCGACTTTTATGCCACAGATTTCAAGCAGGATTTTCTTCACGAAGAGGTCCCGGTTGATCGTTGTCTGTCCTTCCACTTTCTTTACCGTCACTCGGATGGTGTTTTGGACGCCCTGGTTCGCCGCTCGGTTGGCCGCCATCCGGGTTGCAGATTCCTCCTTTGGGCTTGTGTTTTGGCTGAAGCCTTCAATCTTTCATGGTGCCAGTCTGGCACCTTGCCGGACCTCCTGGTCCACCCATTGGTCAGTCGACATGCAGATTTCTTCTTCTCTCCAATTGGTGCTTGTCCCGAGCCAAAAGGCCAGACACAGCCAAATTGGAAAGACGAGTTTCTGCAATCAGCTGCAACATTACTGACGATGCTCAACACCACAGAGGGCAGAGCAGTTTGCTTGATCTGTGCCCTGCCACTGGACTCAATATCCACCCCACTACCAGAGCATTATTGCTGCAGTATGAGTATACAGAATGCACTGCAGCAACTCACCAAGGTTACTTAACATCTGTTTGCTTTGCAACCTCTACCAGCAAGAAAGACAAGACCAACAACATCATGAGAAGACTCCAAGTCACACACCACCCTGACTTGAACAGATATTCCTTAATCGTTGCTGGGTCAAAATCTTGGCATTCCCTGCTGAATGCCACTGTGGCCCCCACCCCCCTCCCCCCAAGGACTGCAGTGCTTCAAAGAGAAAGCCCACCACCTTGGAGAAACTAGGGATAAGCAATGTGTGTGGTATTGCCAGTGTTGCCCACATCCCAAAAACAAATTATAGTGGAAGAGGAGCAGGGAAAATAAGACAAAGAGGCCTACTGTCAGATCACTGCTGCAAGTTGGCACTGAAAATGTTGTTCTTCTCTCCTCACCCCAGAGGGATCTCAGCCACAGAACACACTTAAATGCCGGGGGTGGGTTAAAGGAGAGAGAGAGAGAATGGTGGAGGAAAAGAATACAGTAGTTAAGGAAAGCAGCTGATTTTCCTGCCTTCTCATTGTATCAAACCTCGGTAAGATCAGTACAGAGGTGGCAGTACTTGCCGGACTAGTGGTGGGAAATCCACTGATGGAGAGCAGAGGGTGATAGTGACCACCTCTCCCGTAACTACAACAGACCACAGCTTGTTCAGATCCTTAAGTAAAAATAGCTGCAAAGCTCTTTAAGGATCTTCTCACTCGTGGCTGTTTCACCTTCTGGCACTGCAGCAGGTGCCTTGCAACAGCATTACTGCATTTTTCTACCTGGTAATGGCAGATTGTCTCGATGTTACTCATTTCTGAGCAAATAAAGTGGCATCAGGCATGATCCCAATGCCACTAAGACAAACTACTAACAAGTGCCCCTCTCAAAGAGGGCACCACTAATACAAGTAGCCCAGCCAAACTAAAACTACTAGCAGGGAGTTAAATTAGGTTTTGGTTTTCATTATTGATAATACATGTGTCCATTGGTGTGCCTCAATCACGGAAAGCTTCAAGTGAACTGGCGGACAGAGTCATTCCATTCCAAGGTTTCCAAGGTGACCCCGGGCAAGTACGAGGTATTGGAACAATGGCAAACAGTCAGAGCAAACCCTGCACCCCACCCCCCACCCCCCCCCCCCCAGCACACACACACATACACACACACACCACGTACACACGTACATACATAATACATACACCTCGCTCTATCCTGGGAATCTGGACCTGTGCATGGGACTCCCTCCATGTGACAGAGATTCTACTGGGAGTCTGCCCTTCATTTACAATTAGGTTCAACATTTGCAAGGTGGGCTAGGTTCACATAAGGATTAGAACATCAGGCAAAGGTCCCATCCGAACTCATCCCCAGCAGAAAAAACACCTTCGGAGGAAAATACAGCCTAGACTGTTAAAAAAAAAACACCTAACCTCACCCTTTGTTCTTTTGGTGATTATCTTACATTAATGCCCTCACTCTGCTAACCAACAAACAGTGGAAATATTTTTTTTTAAATTTACCTTAATTTTGAGCACCATACTCCGATCGTTTAACTTTCTCGTTCGAATGAAAAGAGCCATGGTTTCTCTAGTTTCTCCTTATAACTAAAGTTTTTCATCCCTGGTATCATTTTAGTAAATCTCTTCTGTAACTTCTGCATTGTCTTGACATCCTTTCTGAAAGAGGGTGCCAAAACCAGACACAACATTCTAACTATGCACTGACCAATGAGTTGTTTGAGGATGTAAGGAACAGGGTGGATAAAAGGGAACAAGTGGATGTGGTGTATTTGGACTTCCAGAAGGCATTTGACAAGGTGCCACATAAAAGATTACTACATAAGATAAAAGTTCACGGGGTTGGGGGGAATATATTAGCATGGATAGAAGATTGGCTAACTAACAGAGAACAGAGAGTTGGGATAAATGGTTCATTCTCTGGTTGGCAACCAGTGACTAGAGGGGTGCTGCAGGGATCAGTGCTGGGACCCCAACTATTTACAATCTATATTAACAGCTTGGAAAAAGGGACGGAGTGTAACATAGCCAAGTTTCCTGATGATACAAAGATGGGAGGAAAAGCAATGCCTGAGGAGGACACAAAAAAATCTGCAAAAGGACATAAACGGGCTAAATGAGTGGGCAAAAATTTGTCAGATGGAGTATAATGTCGGAAAGGGTGAGGTCATTATTTTGGCAGAAAAAAAAATCAAAGAGCAAGTTATTATTTAAATGGAGAAAGATTGCAAAGTGTCGCAGTACAGCGGGACCTGGGGGTTTTTGTGCATGAAACACAAAGGATAGTATGCAGGTACAGAAAGTGATCAGGAAGGCCAATGGTATCTTGGCCTTTATTGCAAAGGGGATGGAGTATAGTCTTGCTACAGCTATATAAGGTATTGGTGAGGCCACACCTGGAATAATGCGTACAGTTTTGGTGTCCATACTTACGAAAGGATATGCTTGCTTTGGAGGCAGTTCAGAGAAGGTTCACTAGGTTGATTCCGGGGATGAGGGGGTTGACTTATGAGGAAAGGTTGAGTAAGTTGGGCCTCTACTCACTGGAATTCAGAAGAATGAGAGGTGATCTTATCGAAACGTAGAAGATTATGAGGGGGCTTGATAAAGTGGATGCAGAGAAGATGTTTCCACTGATCAGAAGTCAGAATCAGGTGAATTTATAATGGGGAACAAAGAAATGGCAGACCAATTGAACAATACTTTGGTTCTGTCTTCACGAAGGAAGACACAAATAACCTTTCGGAAATACTAGGGGACCAAGGATCTAGTGAGAAGGAGGAACTGAAGGAAATCCTTATTGGGCAGGAAATTGTGTTAGGTAAATTGATGGGATTGAAGGTCGATAAATCCCCAGGGCCTGATAGTCTGCATCCCAGAGTATTTAAGGAAATGGTCCTAGAAATAGTGGATGCATTGGTGATCATTTTCCAACAGTCTATCGACTCTGGATCAGTTCCTATGGACTGGAGGGTAGCTAAAGTAACACCACTTTTTAAAAAAGGAGGAAGAGAGAAAATGGGAAATTATAGACTGGTTAGCCTGACATCAGTAGTGGGGAAAATGATGGAATCAATTATTAAAGATGAAATAGCAGCGCATTTGGAAAGCAGTGACAGGATCGGTCCAAGTCAGCATGGATTTAACAAATCTTCTAGAATTTTTTGAGGATGTAACTAGTAGAGTGGACAAGGGAGGACCAGTGGATGTGGTGTATTTGGACTTTCAGAAGGCTTTTGACAAGGTCCCACACAAGAGATTGGTGCGCAAAATTAAAGTACATGGTATTGGGGGTAATGAATTGACGTGGATAGAGAACTGGTTGGCAGACAGGAAGCAGAAAGTCGGCATAAATGGGTCCTTTTCAGAATGGCAGGCAGTGACTAGTGGGGTGCCGCAGGGCTCAGTGCTGGGACCCCAACTATTTACAATATACACCAATGATTTAGATGAAGGAATTGAGTGTAACATCTCCAAGTTTGCAGATGAAACTAAGCTGGGTGGCGGTGTGAGCTGTGAGGAGGATGCTAAGAGGCTGCAGGGTGACTAGGACAGGTTAGGTGAATGGGTAAATGCATGCCAGATGCAGTATAATGTGGATAAATGTGAGGTTATCCACTTTGGTGGCAAAAACACAAAGGCAGAATATTATCTGAATGGTGGCAGATTAGGAAAAGAGGAGGTGCAATGAGTCCTGGGTGTCATGGTACATCGGTCATTGAAAGTTGGCATGCAGGTACAGCAGGCGGTGAAGGCAAATGGCACGTTGGCCTTCATAGCTAGGGGCTTTGAGTATAGGAGCAGGGAGGTCTTACTGCAGTTGTACAGGGCCTTGGTGAGGCCTCACCTGGAATATTGTGTTCAGTTTTGGTCTCCTAATCTGAGGAAGGACGTTCTTGCTATTGAGGGAGTGCAGCAGAATACCAAAGGACAGAAAACGCTAGTGGGAGTTGTGTACAGACCACCAAACATTGGTAGTGAGGTTGGGGATAGCATCAAACAAGAAATTAGGGATGCGTGCAATAAAGGTACAGCAGTTATCATGGGCAACTTTAATCTACATATAGATTGGGCTAACCAAACTGGTAGCAATATGGTGGAGGAGGATTTCCTGGAATGTATTAGGGGTGGTTTTCTAAACCAATATGTCGAGGAACCAACTAGAGGGCTGGCCATCCTAGACTGGGTGATGTGCAATGAGAAAGGACTAATTAACAATCTTGTTGTGCGAGGCCCCTTGGGGAAGAGTGACCATAATATGATAGAATTCTTTATTAAAATGGAGAGTGACACAGTTAATTCAGAGACTAGGGTCCTGAACTTAAGGAAAGGTAACTTCGATGGTATGAGACGTGAATTGGCTAAAATAGACTGGCAAATGGTGGATAAGCAATGGCAAATATTTAAAGATCACATGGCTGAACTTCAACAATTGTACATCCCTGTCTGGAGTAAAAATAAAATGGGGAAGGTGGCTCAACCATGGCTAACAAGGGAAATTAAGGATAGTATTAAATCCAAGGAAGAGGCATATAAATTGGCCAGAAAAAGCAGCAAACCTGAGGACTGTGAGAAATTTAGTATTCAGCAGAGGAGGACAAAGGGTTTAATTAGGAGGGAGAAACAGAGTATAAGAGGAAGCTTGCCGGGAACATAAAAACTGACTGCGAAAACTTTTATAGATATGTGAAGAGAAAAAGACAAATGTAGGTCCCTTGCACTCAGAATCAGGTAAATTTATAATGGGGAACAAAGAAATGACAGACCAGTTGAACAAATACTTTGGAAGGAAGACACAAATAACCTTCTGGAAATACTAGGGGACCGAGGATCTAGTGAGAAGGAGGAACTGAAGGAAATCCTTATTGGGCAGGAAATTGTGTTAGGTAAATTGATGGGATTGAAGGCCGATAAATCCCCAAGGCCTGATAGTCTGCATCCCAGAGTATTTAAGGAAGTGGCCCTAGAAATAGTGGATGCATTGGTGATCATTTTCCAACAGTCTATCGACTCTGGATCAGTTCCTATGGACTGGATGGTAGCTAAAGTAACACCACTTTTTAAAAAAGGAGGAAGAGAGAAAATGGGGAATTATAGACTGGTTAGCCTGACATCAGTAGTGGGGAAAATGTTGGAATCAATTATTAAAGATGAAATAGCAGCGCATTTGGAAAGCAATGACAGGATCGGTCCAAGTCAGTATGGATTTATGAAAGGAAAATCATGCTTGACAAATCTTCTGGAATTTTTAAAGTATGTAACTAGTAGAGTGGACAAGGGAGAACCAGTGGATGTGATGTATTTGGACTTTCAAAAGGCTTTTAACAAGGTTCAACATAAGAGATTGGTGTGCAAAATTAAAGCACATGGTATTGGGGGTAATGTACTGACGTGGATAGAGAACTGGTTGGCAGACAGGAAGCAGAGAGTCAGGATAAATAGGTCCTTTTCAGAATGGCAGGCAGTGACTAGTGGGGTGCCGCAGGGCTCAGTGCTGGGACCCCAGCTCTTTACAATATATATTAATGATTTAGATGAAGGAATTGAGTGTAATATCGCTAAGAGGCTGCAGGGTGACTTGGGCAGGTTAGGTGAGTGGGCAAATGCATGGCAGATGCAGTATAATGTGGATAAATGTGAGGTTATCCATTTTGGGGGCAAAAACACAAAGGGAGAATATTATCTCAATGGCGGCAGGTTAGGTAAAGGGAAGGTGCAACGAGACCTGGGTTTTATGGTACATCAGTCATTGAAAGTTGGCATGTAGGTACAGCAGGCGGTGAAGAAGGCAAATGGTATGTTGGCCTTCAGTGCTAGGGGATTTGAGTATGAGAGTAGGGAGGTCTTACTGCAGTTGTACAGGGCCTTGGTGAGGCCTCACCTGGAATATTCTGTTCAGTTTTGGTCTCCTAATCTGAGGAAGGACGTTCTTGCTATTGAGGCAGCGAAGGGTCACCAGACTGATTCCCGGGATGGCAGGGCTGACATATGAGGAGAGACTGGATCAACTGGACCTGTATTCACTGGAGTTTAGAGGGGATCTCATAGAAACATATAAAATTCTGACGGGACTGGACAGGTTAGATGCAGGAAGAATGTTCCCGATATTGTGGAAGTCTAGAACCAGAGTACACAGTCTAAGGATAAGGGGTAAGCCATTTAGGACCGAGATGAGGAGAAACATCTTCACTGAGAGAGTTGTTAACCTGTGGAATTCCCTAACGCAGAGAGTTGTTGATGCCAGTTCGTTGGATATATTCAAGAGGGAGTTATATATGGCCCTTACGGCTAAAGGGATCAAGGGGTATGGAGAGAAAGCAGGAAAGGGGTACTGAGGTGAATGATCAGCCATGATCTTATTGAATGGTGGTGCAGGCTCGAAGGGCCAAATGGCCTATTCCTGCACCTATTTTCTATGTTTCTATGTTTCTGATGGGGGAGACTAGAACGAGAGGGCATGATCTTAGAATAAGGGGCCGCCCATTTAAAACAGAGATGAGAAGAAATTTCTTCTCTCAGAGGGTTGTAAATCTGTGGAATTTGCTGCCTCAGATTGCTGTGGAAGCTGGGACATTGAATAAATTTAAGACAGAAATAGACAGTTTCTTAAACGATAAGGGGATAAGGGGTTATGGGGAGCGAGCAGGGAAGTGGAGCTGAGTCCATGATCAGATCAGCCATGATCTTATTAAATGGCAGAGCAGGCTCGAGGGGCCGTATGGCCTACTCCTGTTCCTATTTCTTATGTTCTTATGTTCTTATTGTGTAGTTTTGGCATTACCTCTTTGCTTTTGTACTCCATACTGCTGCTTAAAAAAATCCAGGATTTTAATTTTTTTTAAACTGTTTTATCAGCTTGTCCCTCCCTTTTAAAGATTGTATCAGAATTGCCAAGTCTCTGTGCTTTTCTACTCCTTTCCTGTTTGCTCGTGCTTTATTTAGATGCAGTGTTGTTGACTCCAAGGACTGACTACACTCCTTGGTGGGGGAGGGGGGGCGGGGGCGGGGTTGCCACTAAACTCCATTTTGAGGCCCCAGTGGTTTTGCAGTTGTGGGAACAGTTCAAATTGGTCTGGTATTGATACCTTAATGTAAATCCTGCAATAAGTGGAAAAATATTGCAAAAAAGGCCAATTTATGGTCTAGTTTACATTAAAAATAAAAGACTTGGTTCTCAAGAAAAGATTGGTATTGGGGCTCAATGAAAGCTGGTATGGAGAACAAAAATATTGCACTGGTGAAATAGGGTTCAGGTTCTAAGACCGGGATTATTAAACACTCTTGGTGTTCAGTGAAAAAAGATTTCCCACAGTTCTCAACAGTGGGTGAATCGTAAATTAGATTTTCAAGCACTTTATTTATTATACCGGAGACATTATGCCATGTAAAAATTAAATAGCTGCTGACAGATTGACTGTGTCTTTCTAACATTTGCTGTTTTTATTGCAGATTTCCAGCAGTTTTTTTTCCATCTCTGCATACGCTCCACCTAAATAAGCACATAATTACCCTTTTAAAATAAACATTCCTTGAAATGAGCCACACCAAATACAGCACAAGTACACAATCACAAGTGCAGCATTGCATCATTCCATAAATATAATTCAACGGGTGGCTTCTATTCATGAACAAAATCTTTGAAAGTATTTTAATTCTTAATTAAAAGTGTCACAATTTCTGCACCAATTCTAATAATGTATCTCCTCACAGATTGCATGAAGAACCAAATAAACAATAAAAGGAATCAAGAGGTTATTGTTAAAGTTAAAAAAAGAGAATATTGTATTAGGAATTGACATTTCATGGAAGCAATTTAAGCAATTTCGTGGAAGCAAAACAAGCTTGGTAATACCCATTTTACACCTACCAATAGGACTATGGTAAAACTCCCAAGACACTCCCAAAGCAAGCGCTCTAATCGGAACTCCTTCACAACAAACGCACCAAAGGTGGGCAGAGGAAACATTACAGGGACACCCTCAAAGCTTCCCTGATAAAGTGCAACATCCCCACTGTCACCTGGGAGTCCCTGCCCAAAGACCGCCCGAAGTGGAGGAAGTGCATCCGAGAGGGCGCTGAGCACCTCGAGTCTCATTGCTGAGAGCATGCAAAAATCAAGCGCAGGCAGAGGAAAGCACGTGCAGCAAACCTATCCCACCCACCATTTCCCTCAACGACTATTGTTGCACAAACGGCAATTTCGCTAGTTGTGTGACTAGTAATTGCCTGCGACAGTTCTGGAGTTAAATATTAAATTACACACTAGACAATGGCGGTACCGTTAATGTTTGTTTAATACAGAAGAAGTACAAGACTCACTACTTATACTCTATAGTTACCCAATACGTCCCCGGGTGATAAGTCCAGTCCTGACACTGTTTCTTCAAGGGTCTCTCCCCTGATACCTACGTCTGCTGAGTGTGACTCCTAGATTCTCGCTCTGGACTGTCCGAACTTGTCTATCTTTATACCCTTTCTTCTCTCAGTTAACCATGTGTCAGTTGCTATTATTTACCTGCTTGATTATACAAGAAGTACAGAGACATTCTGCTGTTATCGCAACCTGTCCCTTGCCTCCAAGAGTTATTAACAAGTCAGAGTCTTTGTTACCGTGTGTAAACCTTATCTTGATCAATTAAGTCTTTTCATCCTTTCCCACCCCTCTGCTGTTTCCCACAGCTGTTACGGTAACTCCCTCCTGTCCGTTGGCCTTCATTCTGTTATTCCTACACCTGACCTTTTGTTCGGTCATTAATAATTGCCAGAACTCTGTTAATTGGCATTCAGTATTTGCACACTATCTCTTACCCAGGGCGACTCCTTTGAATTTGGCTTTATTATCTTGCAGCTTTACAACCTTACCTCCTTCACCCTGAGGTCAATGCCTGCTTGTTTTTTGTGCAAGAGAGTTTATTGGTTTTAGACCCCAGGACTGAACTTACTTCTTAATTCTTTTTGATATTTCCACAACTATCTGTCCCACCTGTGACAGGGACTGTTTTCGTATTGGACTGTTCAGACACCTAAGGACTAATTTTAAGAGTGGAAGCAAGTCTTCCTCAATTCCGAGGGACTGCCTATGATGATGATGATGATGGTAAGTACTACCTCACAGAAGAAGCCACATTTAATGGTCATTATCATATTAGAGATGAAGTGTAGCTAGAGCAAAAAATACTTTATAGGAAGCCTAGGAAATTAGGCAATAACAACATTTCTCCAAGAACAAGTGCTTTCAGATACCATTCGAGTCAAATTCATAACTACAATAGTCTTCAGCAGCATTTAATATGTTGTAGACGCACATCCAGCATACATTTGGAAGTGCCGTAATAAATTATGTCAACTGTGGCTCAGTTGGTAGCACTCTCGCCTCGGAGTCAGAAGGTTATGGGTTCAAGTCCCACTTCACGAGACCCAAGCACAAATATCTAGGCTGACACTAGTGCAGTACTGAGGGAGTGCTGCACTGTTGGAGGTGTCATCTTATGGATGAGACGTTAAATCGAGGCCCCATCTGCTCTCTCAGGTGGATGTAAAAGATCTCATGGCATTATTTTGAAGTAGAGCAGGGGAGTTATCCCTGGTGTCCTGGCCAATATTTATCCCTTAATCAACATCACTAAACAGGTTATCTGGTCATTATCACATTGCTATTTGTGGGAGCTTGTTGTGTGCAAATTGGCTGCTGCGTTTCCTACATTACAACTGTGACTACTCTTCAAAAAGTACTTCATTGGCTGAAAAGTACTTTGGGATGTCCGGTGGTCATGAAAAGTGTTATATAAATGCATGTCTTTCTTTCTTTAAAGAAACTGACCATTAGAAAGTGTTTTTAAATAGGATTCTATGCTGAAAATCAGCTTTTCTGAAATGAAAAGATACCTCCAACTAATGGTTTTATTCTGTTTCTTTGACCTGACTGAGGCATAAAACCCATTATATGAATGCAAAAACCCCCCCACCTGATTTTGAATATAAGCCCTACAAAGTCCACAGAATTATACAAGAGACTGAATGTGGAGGGCGGGGGGTGGGAAAGAGAGGGAAATGAGGTTGGGGGGGGCGGGGGGAAAACAGTATTACAGTTGGTAACAATCTTTACAAGACACAGCAACATTACGTTTGTTAACATTTATGCTCTCCAAAACGCTAGGGCAGGGGAAAAGGTGAGGTTCTTTTCTCTTCCTTTGTGGGCTAAACCTTCTGGCAGTTGTGATTACAGGAGGATGCTGCAATCATGCACAGAGAGCATTCTTTCATAATTGAATGCACAACAGTAATGTACCTTCAGTAATATGAGGCTCTATTAGTTTGTTTTTAAATGCAGTCTAAAACAAGACAATGGAGTAAACCATTAGTTGAAGTGTAATGATAATTAGGTTTTCTGGTGCATAACTATGACTATCCCTATACAATTACTCCAAGAACAGGTGCTTCCAGATAGTCAAATTCATAGACTATCCCTATAAAATAGCATACCAAGTGACTGTACCTGTTATCCACTGGTAAGAAAAGATACTACATTTTACAATACTGGAATCATTCCTGAAAGAGATTTTCTAATTTACAACATTTATTTTGTGGCTCTGCAACAGTGAATTCCAACTTGATTTCTACCTCCAGTAAAGATTTTTGACTGCAAGAGTAAATAAACAATGTTACGGTTAACACAATTAGTGTCTGAAGGTACTTGAACTGCCAAATGTGCTCTGGTCTTGGTTGAAGAAACGATCTATTACAAAGACATATAGCCACACAGCAGATATGTTCCATGTGTTCATGGCATTGTTCCAGACCATCTCCTCATCATGCTCAGAATTACAGACCATTTATATTTGTTTCACAAATTCCACAGCTAGTTTTGTCTCGCATATATTTCATTTTTCCCCACCACCTTCTTGAAAGTCCAGCAACTCTGGTGCAATCTCAATGACCTCACCAGCACATGGCACATACATGCACGTGAAGAATAATAATCAGGATACACCATGTAGTTGATGGCTGTTGACATTAGTAATCACCATATTAATGCAAATTTAAATTGAGTGATACACAGTTTATTACTGAGAAAGATGTGCAGAGCATGAATTGATGCCTGATCCATGACTACAATCCCATAACATTATGCACAAGTGACAGTACAGTAGCCCAATGCAGCGACTCAAAATGGATGTTCCAGCTGTGTTACCATGAAATAGAGAAAAATGAACAAAGTACTCAAACAGCCAAGGGCTTTAATTTAGTTAATCCGTGTCCCATTACTCTTAATTTAAAACATGATGAACATTCAGGAATCTAATAGAATGTTTACTTACAAGAACAGATTATTTGGTCTCAGATTAGTTTACAACCTTCAAATTACTGCATAATTTGTGATTCCTAGCTTTACTATGTTGGGAACCATCAAAGTAAACTATATATTTTTAAATTAGATGATATATCCAAATTCATTATACAACAGAAACTTTGTAGTAGGATGTCTTGTGACATGAGTTTAGCTCCACAGTGCTCACTGGATAACTGGTTCCCCACCCCTATGGGGATAGATACACTGTAATTGGCATTTGTTACTTCAGGAAAAATCATCTAAACTTAGTGCAAGATTCATGTGGTTGAGCTCAGCAAATCTCAGTATTGGATCAAAGGAATTGCAAGATATCCAACTAACATTGCATCAGTTGACAGTTATTACTACTTTAATAGTCATTGCACCGACGCTCTTCTCGATCTTCCTTGCCGCAATGCTCCGTCTCACCCTCAATAAGCTCCCCCACTGGAGTGAAGCTAATCTACACAACAAACGGGAAATTGTCAATCCAGATCCAAGGTCGTCCCATCCTGTCATTGAATTACAGTATGTAGACGATGCTTGTGTTTGAGCACACTCGGAAGTCGAACTCCAAACCATCGTCAACACCTTCACCGAAGCGTACGAGTGTATAGGCCTTACATTAAACATCCGTAAGACAAAGGTTCTCTACAAACCTGCTCCCGCCACATGGTACTGCCCTCCAATTATCAAGATCCATAACGAGGTCTTGGATAAGGTGGACCACTTTCCATACCTTGGGCGCCTACTGTCAACAAGGGCAGACGTCGATGATGTAGTCCATCACTGCCTTCAGTGCGCTAGTGCAGCCTTTGGAAGAGAGTGTCTGAAGACCAGGATCTCAAATCCGGCACCAAGCTCACGGTCTACAGAGCAGTGGTGATACCCGTCCTCCTATATGCTTCAGAGACATGGACTTACAGCAGGCAATCAAAGCACTGGTGAAGTATCACCAACGTTACCTCCACAAGATCCTGCAAATCCATTGGCAGGATAGTCGCACCAACATCAGTATTCTTGCTCAGGCCAACATCCTCAGCATCGAAGCATTGACCATGCTCAATCGGCTCTGATGGACGGCTACATTGTCCGCATGCCCAATACTAGATTTCTAAAACAAGCGCTCTACTCAGAGCTCTGACATGGCAAGTGAGCCCCAGGTGGGCAGAGGAAACGCTTCAAGCGCATCCTCAAAGCCTCCTTGAAAAAGTGCAACATCCCCATTGACACCTAGGAATCCCTGGCCCAAGACTGCTTAAAGTGGAGAAGCATCCGGGAAGGCGCCGAACACCTCGAGTCTCTTCGCCAGGAGCATGCGGAAGCCAAGCGCAAAGAGTGGAAGGAGCGCACGACAATTCAAGCACCCCACCCACCCATCCCTTCAACCACCATCTGTCCCATCTGTGACAGAAACTGTAGATCCCGCATTGGACTCATCAGTCACCTGAGAACTCATTAGTGGAGAAGTAAGTCATTCTTGACTCCGAGGGACAGCCTAAGAGAAGAGAAATAGGATTGTGCAACCAAATTCTGTTGTGACTGTTGCATATAGGTCGATTCAGGATTCTCAGAGCAGTGGTTAGCTTCGACAAATTTAAAGGGAATACTGCACACTCACACACAAAATACTGTTTCCAATATTCAATTTCTAATACAAATTCATAAACTTTGGAGGTTGGTGGGATGGGAGGGGGTGGGGCGGGGGTGAAAATTCAAGTGAACTTTTCCACTGACTGACAACAGCTAAATTATTGTGACAGCCGAATGGCCTTTTGCCTACAGATCATGGGCTCAATTTTGCCCAGGCCTGTTTTTTGCGTATTGCCAGAGTTACGCCCATTTTTCTAGGCCGGAAATAAGTTGCCAAAATTTCCCCGATGTATAATTTGAATTTGGCGCCACGCAGCATGTCCAGTCGCCTCGGGGAGTGGAGCCTGTTGTCTGCGCTGAAAAATGATGCTGCACCTTCTGCGCATGCGCGGAAAAAGTTACGTTTCTGACGTCGTTGCAATGGACGCGCATGCGCAGTACAGTTCCGAGTTGGCAATCGGCCATTTTTAAAGATCCAGTTGTGTGTGTGGGGAGTGCTGTGTGAGAGCATTGGTAAAATCGCAGCTGCAGCAGTACAACATGCAATGTGGTGCAAGGACCAAGAATTTCTTACAGGAAGAAGTGGAGGCACTAGTTACTGTGATTGAGAACAGATGGCAGGAGCTGGACACCAGCAACGGTCATGTAAAAGTTCCACCCAAAGAAAAGAAGAAATGCTGGAACCAAGTTGCAGAAGATTGCTGCGCAATGGTGACCACCACGAGATCTGGAGGCCAGTGTAAAAAGAAGTGGCAGGACTTTGGTCAAGTAGTTAGCATAAGTAATATTTTCATTTATTCAATGGAATTGCAGTTGTAAATGTGACCATCTGTATGTCCCACCCAGCAGAAAGACACCCTCTCTAAAAAGTTAGGTTTTCATCTTTGCAGAGGAAGGTGGCACATAATATAAAGAAAAGAACTCGAACAGCAGGAGGCCTGGCAAATCTGGACCCACTGACACCGTTGGAAGAGAGGGTCGCTGCAGTGATGGATTCTGCTGGAAGAAAAGCAACCACCACTGCACAAGCTGGGCCCACACTCGAGGGAGAGGGTAAGTCCTGCAAATTTATTGTGGTCCTTCAAATCAGCCTGCTGCCTGGCCTGCGATGTGTGAGCCTACTTACTCATGCCACCCATCCTGCCCCTCCTCTGCTGCTAACCATTTGCCTGTTCTGTTATATTTTGCAGAACTTAAAGCTAACCCTGACGATGCAGAAGATCCTGAAGGAGATCATCTTCCAATCCAACCCTCCAGACCAAGAACATGGGGGTGAGGGGGAGGGGGAGGAGATGGAGCTGAATGCACCTCCCACTGTTGTACTAACTTTGGAGGAGGTGCCGCTCATGGAGGTACCCTAGATCTTAGAAAGAATAAGTTTGGTACCAAGCCCAGAAATACTGCGCCAGCGGCTGTGGGCAGGGGTGGTGGAGTGTTCAAGACCAAGCGCAGCGGGCGGTCTTAGACTAAGGTGGAGGAGAGATGGGTGAAGCCATTCTTTGCTGCTGTTGTTGTTGGTTGTTATTATTGTTGTTACTGTTGTAACTGTTCTCAAATTAAAAGTATTTTGTAAGTGTTGTGGAGTATTAAAAATATAACACTCTACACAAAGGTCCGTATATAGAGAAAATAATTATTTATTAAAACCTGATTAATCAAGGGAGAACCGGTTGCATCAGTACCCCTACTGAGTGCTCTAATCGCCGGTCTCGTGGGACAGACTGTGCAGTTACATTTTATACAGTCGAAATACAGTCAAAATGTTGAAACTACGCAGGGAAATGTTCCATTGGTTATTTGCCACCAGCCCCCGCCCACCTGCTATTAATACATTGGTTCATACAGTTACAGCAATATCATTGGTTACTACAGTTACATTAATTTCATTGGTTACCGTAATTTCTAATGATTCCATTGGGACATTCAGTTATGGCTACTATTGCTAGGGAAAAGCCCCCTACAGGTTTTGTGTTACATTTCTGGGAACGTCTTCCCAGGCTAGCTCTCAGACTGTGTCCTTGACAGATCCATCTGGCTGTACTGATTTCAAATGGGCTTTGATTCTGTTATCTCGTGTGACTGGAACATGGCGGCCTCAAGCTCATTATTTCTGTGAGCTGTCTACATAAATCTTGTGGGTGCTCATAGAACTGTTATCTCCTCAGAGAATTTCTCTGACCTTCTGAGTTTCAGCCTAATTGCTGGATTGTGGGGTTCAGTTATTCTACCATGAACGCATTAAACCTTTCTCTCAGCCTTTCTTGCTTTATGTTTTAATTTTACCAAATTACTTTTCCCCTGATTAAGGTTTTTGTTCCTACAATCCCCCATTTGATCAGTTGGTAACCCCTAATATCCACCATGAACAACAATTTTCCTTTCCCTGCCTTTCCCTGTCTTGATTCGTGTGTCTCCTGCCTTGATCAGGCAATAGGATTGGGACACTCACGACTCATATCAGGTACTCGTGCCATCTTTGTGTTTGATTACCCCTTTTTGGATCTAGCAAAGGCTTTTTGCGTTCTTGGTTAAGGGACTTGGCCAATGTCTTCACTCTGCATCTCTTGTATCTGCCTGCACATTCTCCAAAGAGTATTAGCACCTCTATCAGCTGCACTTGGACTAATACATGGGGTATCATTCTGATCCAAGCGTGTATGTTTAGATTCAGTCCGAAATGGTAGAGTCGAGAATATCACGGCGGGTTAGTCAGTTCTTTATCAGTGTCCTTTTGTAGTTTGTCAATTTGTTCCTTTAAGATAACGCATTTCCTTCGTTGGTCAAACACACTCCTTTCCAGTGCCGTCTGTTCTTCCCTCAGCATAGTGATCGATTGTCCTTGTGGTTCTCCAAAATCTTTATACTCCACTTTTATTATATCTGCCATCGTGCCGTCGATGGTCTGTTCCTTCAGCTCCGGGTATATTGTATATAATTCGACATTGATCTCATGTTTAGGCTTCATACAGAAGTCAAGGTGTTCGATAGGGCATGTTATCACCCCTCCCACCATCAGGTTAGCGACGGTTGTGCTGATGCACCACCGTCCGTCTCCTTGTGATGCCGCTATAGTCCAATGCCCATGGGGTGATGCTTCGGACACATCCCTCTTTTTTGCTGTATCCACAGTCATCATTTCCCTCTTGAAACGACTCTCGACATAACACAACTTGGTTATTCTTATAACAATCTGTTATAGATACACCCTTGGTCTTATTCCCATTTTTAATAACATATTGATGCAGCTTGTGATACCTTACTTGTGTTTGATTTCTTACTTCCCCTATGTTTGTAACTTTGTATAGAGTTTGTCCTTCAGTAAGTTTATATTGGGGAATGCTTACTATGAATCCTATTATATTCTGGTGGCCACTGACGCATCTATTCTCAGGGACCCATGCGTGGCTATTCCTCCGAATCTGACAGGCTTGAATAAGGTTTTTATCCAGCGTCCAAGTTTTAAAAATGTTGTTGGTTATCCAGTCCGGGACCTCCCCGTTCTGTAATTGTTCCAAATTATGTTCCACTGAGGCTAGCATCCATGCTCCATACCCTGCACACACACTGGCCACACTTGCCTTAGCGGTTCGATCACTTAGCAGGTTAATGGCCTTTGCATGGTCTTTTAAAGTGTGGGCTACTTGCAGTATTTCTCTTTCGGTCCCATCCCCTTATTGGGCCTGCAGCTGGTGTTATCATCTCCTCTTTCTGACAGCCCCTTTAAGATACGGGTTAAAGTACTGACTTGTTCATTTATGGCCTGAAGGTCTACCGTTTTAACTGTCGCGACCACGGCCGCATAGCCTACACCTACCATTTCTAATATGCCCCTTTTTCTCCTCGTCTTTTGGGTCACCACAAGTTTCATGGTGTTAGACTCTGACCCCTCTCAGGCTCGTAGTGTCAGATTCTTATATAATGCAACTATTCTGGGCTCGCAGAAACTGGGGATAGTTATATCCGTCAGGTTTAAAAATACTGTAATCACCCGCTGTTGCATCCCGAAGTGGATTCTGTCTTTTATTCGTTTTATTACTAACCCCCCTGGCTATATTTGGGCTCTCCAGGGGTTCCGATGTGGGGGGGGGGGCAGTAGTAACAAGGGCTGTGGTAGTTGGTGGGGCAGTGGTGGTGGGTATATCTCGGGGAACAACCTCCCAGCACCAATCACCACTGGTCCCATATGTGCATTTGGAGGGCAGGCATAACTTTTGCTTGTCCTCTCCTGGTTGAGGTACTCCTGAGAATTCAATGTCCCGTGGCGTACACCTTATCTGCACCCCTTCCTTCTGGGTGCATATCTCCCTCTCCCACCCCAATTCGTCTATCTAACATACCGAGGACTTGTTTACCCAAATTGTTAATTCCGTACTGCCCCCACGTCCACGGGTTTTTCAAGCCCTTTGTCCATTGTATTAGGTACAGCATTCCAATGCTGCACCCTAAGTCTATTGTTGTTTCAATCGCCACCGTCAGCTTTCCGGTCTCACACACAACGTCACCCGAATCCATGTAATACACGCCTTGCTGTTCCTCAGTCACTTGTCCCCGTGTTAAGTGTCCTGGTCACTTCTCCTGAGCTGCTGAGGATTAAGGCGCCTGTCAGAATCTTTGCAACAAGCCACATTCTTTTCCTGTTGAGAGATTACAGCCTGGCGTCCCAGGGATTAAATTCTTATTTCTATTTCAACCGGATTGTTTGCATTGTTTCTCCGGGCACGTGCCCTTTTCCAGATCCATTTTATTATAGCCAGTAACCCTAATATTGCAAATATATATCCTAATCCTCTAAAAAGTCCATCTATCAGTTTGTCCTTCCACTCCTTATACTCTAAAGCGGATCTTAAGGACTGTTTTACTGGGGATTACCCTAAGTTCCACCATCTGTCGTACCTTTATATTCTTGCAGCTGGGACCAGTGCTTCCACCAACCCGTACCTTTCATATTCATGCAAGCGCACGTATCTCCACTAATTAATTCCTCATATGGTCCGCTCCACCGAGGTGCGAACCCTGGTTTCTCTGCCACTTCCTAAACCATTACCTTCGCCCCCCCACCTCGGGGATTATAGTCGAGGTGGTTGTCTCACCGCCTTCGTCCTCCTCCTTCTGCCTTTCGCAGACCTCCTGTCGCATACCTTTCAACTGCTCACTCAATTCCCTTTCTGATTCTGTCTCGTAAGGGACCTAAGTCAGCTCCTCCTGTCACTATTCCTTCTGTAACCTCATTGTGCGTCCGGTCATTAATTCATACGGGGTTAATCCCGTGGTTTTGTTTGGTGTGGCACACAGCCTCATTAATATTGTCGGTAGGAGTTCAGTCCATGCCTGCCCTGTTTCCCGTATTGCCTTGCTCAAGTTCGATTCATTCTCTCTACCATCCCTGAACTCTGGGGGTGATATGGGATGTGAAACTTCTGCTTAATACCGAATATTCTACAATTTTTTTTCATCACTTGACCGGTGAAATTAGTCCCTTGATCAGAGTCAATTTGGGTGGGTATCTGCCAGCGGGGAATTACGTCTTCTGCTAGGATCCATGCTACGGTGGTGGCTGTGCAATTCCGAGTTGCGAAGGCTTCCACCACCGAGTAAACAAATCTATAATTACCAAACAGTACTTCCGTCCTCGGGAATTCGGCAATGGCCCCGTGAAATCTCTCGATGTTTTCCCATGGCCCCCGGGGCCGCGGTTGGTGGGCCATTTTTATTTTCATGGCTCTTCCTGGGTTGTACTGTGCGCATATGATACATCGCTGACAATACTTGGCAATGTCGCACCCCATACCTGGCCACCACCAGTCCCGGGAGGTGCTGTTTATCATAGCCCCGCGCCTGGCATGGTTGATGCCGTGATGCAGGTCCATGAGCATTTTCCTTATACAGTACGGGGCCAGCACCTTTCCGTCTTTTCTCCATACTGAATCCGTACCTAATATTCCTTCCATTCTTTCTTTTCCCTTTCCCTTGCATCTGTATGTAACTTTATGTTTATGTCTTGCTCTGTAGTAAAGCTGTAGGCTGGTTCTACTTCTACCTCGACAGACATAGCCACCTCCCGGGCAGCATTGTCAGCAACTTCATTTCCCCACTGAACCTCGTCTACCGCTCGCTGGTGGGCCTTTACCTTGATTACGGCCACTTTAGCGGGTTTACTAGCAGCATCCAATAGTCATTTTATCCGGCCGTCATGTTTGATGACCTCACCTCCTGAAGTAACAAATCCTCATCTACCCCAGGCGACCATATAAACGTGCACCACCCTAAAGGCATATCTACTGTCTGTATATATGTTCACTGTCTTTCCTTCAGCTAATAACAGGGCTTTGGTTAATGCGGTTAATTCAGTCACCTGAGCTGAGAGACCTCCGTCTAGTGCTCCTTGCATCACTATCTTTAGGTGCTGATCCACCACTGCCCATCCTGTGCAGGGATGGCCATCTATATACCATCAAGACCCATCTACATAGAGTGTAAGGTGAGTGACCTCGGGGGCTACTTCACTCAGATTCCCATTCAAGAACGTCACACTCGTGAGGCTCCCCTCCTGACAGAATTCCCTCCGCAGGATTTTCTCCAGTGTCCCTATCTATCTGTACTGACTCCATGTGGTAATAGGACTGCCTCCCATTTTGCCCGGCGGACGTTGGAGACGGCTCGGAGATTCCCTGTATTTAGCATTTCCACCAGTGTGTATAATGTGTGCAGTACTATTTCTCCTGTCATTATGACAGGCTCGCTAATTTTGACTGCCCAAGTGGCACAATCCAATGCGGCCACGCACCTAGACAGACTGGCAACCACTGGTGATTGCTGAATCGAGTAGTAAGCTACGGGTCTCATCCTGTCACCACGGCTCCATAGAAGCCTCCCTGGTTCTCACAATATATATGGAATGGGAGATCCATGGTCGGGAGTCCCAGCCTTGGAGCTGACATTAGGGCTTCCTTCAGATTACCATATGCCGCTTCTTGTTCGGGGCCCCACTCTATGGTTTCTCAGGACGGTCTTCCTTCTTTCACTAGCCGCTGTACTGGTTCTGCAATTGCCGCGAAGTTAGGTACAAAATTCCTGCAATAGTTAAAGAGCCCCAGTACTTTACGCACCCCTCAGACTGTTTTTTGTCAGGGCATGATCCTCATGGCTTCCTTCCTGTCATTGGACATGGTTCTAGTTCCTTGGGATATTTTGTGTCCAGGTACTGTAACACGGCTTGTACGATTTGTGCCTTTTTGGGATTTACTTTGAATCCTGCGGGACTTCTAGGATCTTTATAAATGCCCCCCATCGTCCTTGGATGCCATCAGTAGGTCATCTATGTATTGTAGTATTGTACTCCTATACGGGTTAAAACTACCTTTTCTATGGCTTGATTCAGTCTGGTGGAATATAGCCGGGCTATTGTGGAACCCTTTTCCAGGTGTACTGATGGTCGGCGACTGTGAAAGCAAATTTATCTTGGGACTCTCTTGGCAGGGGTATGGACAAGAATCTATTGGCTATGTCTAATATGGTGAAAACCTTATACTCTGGTTTTAATCCATTAAATATTGTGACTGGGCTGGCCACGATAGGATGTTGACAGGGAGTCACCTTATTGAGGGCAGTATAATCAATAATTACCCGGTATGATCCGTCTGGCTTTCGCACAGTCCAGACAGGGGAGTTTGTTGTTCCACGACCCCTCGGAGTATACGGCTTTCCAGTAAATTCTGGTTTTTAAATCGGGTATTGCCGGTGGGGACTATGTTCGGGTCCTGGGATCACCACAGGCTCGCATTTTATCAGGCCGCATTCCTGTTTTGAAGTATCCCACACTCCTTTTACACTTTCGCAGATAGCTCCCCACTTGCCCAGTGCCTCGCAATTCCTTTGAAGAAGTTGGGCACTTCCCACGTTAGCATGCCTGTCAAAATGACTCTGTTCCCTGAAGGTATTAGTCTGGAAAAAGGCAAACGCTCAGAAAACTATCTTCTTTTCCGTGGGGTCGACTAATGCTCCTAGTTGACCCAATAAATCTATCCCTAATATTGTGCCCTCATTATTGGACATTACGTAAAATTGAGCTGGTAGCAGGATTCTGGCTAATTCTAGCAAAATAACCTTACTTAACTTGGCTACTGTGATCGAACCGCCTACTCCTCTCACCGCCATGGTGTGTTGTGTGGTGGGAAAGGGGAGGTTGGTAATGGAGGCTGATGCCCCTGTATCAACTAACATAATCGCACTGCCGGCCCCCTAACACCGCCATTACATGGATATGCGAATTGTCCTTTCCTTGCAGGGGAGCCGCTGGACTTCATTTGGCTGCCAGGTCTTTTAAAGCCTGGAGCAGCCGCTCGGGTGTCCAGTTCTCCGGTCCGGTTCTCCCAGTTCCCTTTCCTGGTCTCTTTCCCTCGACTCCCACCCTTCGCTCAGCACCGTTCCCTTGTGTCCAGTTTTATGGCAATTCCGACACAGTGGTGTGGTTGACCGACACTCACTTTTTACAGTCCCTTCTTTCCACATTTATAGCACTCCAGATCGTCCTGCGTTTTGCCCGTTGCGGCTGCTACTTCAGCCTTAATTTGTATATCCCCGGCTTCGGTTGTGTAATCAACCTCACACGCCCACTGTACTAGGTCATTATAATTATGGGCTGCTACGACTCCCATTTTGAGGATCTTCTGATGCTCGGCAGTCAACCCATCTTTAAACATTCTACAAAAGGGGATAGATATCGGCTCACTGCGGGTTGGGCTGTCCACAATCTTTCCCCATAAATCGCTACTATTATCACCTTCACTGTTTATTAACATAATTAACCCCCAATTGGGCTGGCTTTCCCCCAAAATGGCCTGGACGGCCATCTGGAACAGGTCATAGGCAGCCTGCCTAGTGGCACCATTAGCCTTGAAGTCTGGGAGCCAGGCTCCCGTGTGCTGAGCTTGTAGGCTGTTCCATTTATCCCGTAGGCATTTAGCCCTTACTAGTTGGTGCACGTCCCGCTCATGCACGTTATACATCTCCTGCAAACACTTCCAAAATTCTACATTTTTATTCTGGAGTTTCAAGGAACCTAAAGATCTTAATAGGTCTTGTTTCTCCATAGTAGCAAAGCTTTTATACTTGACTACTTGGGGACCACCTCGCCCAGCTGTTGACACCGTCAGTGGGGCCACAGGAGCCTCCTCACTGTCAGACCAGTCGGGTGCCGTGGCGGACCTTGGGTGGTACGGTGGCGAAGGTGCCTCCCCGTCCCGTATGTCCTGTTCCTCCCGGCATACCTTTGTGTCTTCAACTTCCTGGGCTCCAAATCGCCTATGCCTACTTACTTCTACTCTTAAGTTGCGCAATTCTTCCAACTGTAGCCTAATACTGTAAGCACTGACTAGCCACCATCAATCCTGTCTTAGTGGCTTTCTTGTGTCGCTGTTTCTCCCACCATTCTTTGAGTTTATGGCGGTCTTCTTTGGGATCCCACCCGTCACTTAACATAGTCACTATCAATTTCTTATGTTCGTTCGAAAAATATCTACTAAGCGAGCCGTCCGGCCCCCAATCTAGTATATCTTTACATGCTATGCTCAATTTTGGTACGTCTACCCTTATATCAGTTTCACTCTATTCTCAGATACTGACAGTCTCCCTACTTGGTTTTGTCTACGGTCTCACTGACTTCTTATTGATTTAAATTGTATTCTTAGATACTGATTGTCACTCTAATCGGTTACCCCTAACCCTAGAGCCTGCAATCCCATCAACACCCTTATCGATTTATCTGTATTCTAAGATACGGATTGCCCCTCTACCCAGTTCCCCTTGAACTTAGAGGCAGCACTCACAGTGATACCTTATGATAGTGTCTATCGTGACTTCCTAATTCCCCCAAGTCTTTTACACCATAACAGACCTTTTACAGATTCAGATATCCCGGGCAACAGACAAGTCTCATAATCCGATGCGAGATGTTACGAGTGGTAATTTAAATATACTCACTCGTGGGGATGGATCCGTATATGCTCGCCTGTAGGCTGCTCGTTGTAAATCCTGCCGACTACGCCAAAATATTGTGGAGCATTACAAATATAACACTACACAAGAGGTCCGTATATAGAGAAAAGAATTGTTTATTGAAACCTGATTAATTGAGAACCGGTTGCATCAGTACCCTTACTGAGTGCTCTAATCACTGGTCTCATGGGACAGGCTGCGCAGTTACATTTTATACAGTCGAAATACAGTCAAAATGTTGAAACTACGCGGGCAAGTGTTCCATTGGTTATTTGCCACCAGTCCCCGCCCACCTGCTACTAATACATTGGTTCATACAGTTACAGCAATATCATTGGTTACAGTAATTTCTAATGATTCCATTGGTACATTCAGTTCTGACTACTATTGCTAGAGAAAAGCCCCATCTCATGTGACTGGAAATCGCGGCCTTAAGCTCATTATTTCTTTGAGCTGTCTAATTAAATCTTGTTGGTACTCATAGAAGTGTTATCTCCTCAGAGAATTTCTCTGACCGTGTGTTTCAGCCTAATTGCTGGAATGTGGGATTCAGCTATTCTACCATGAACTCATTAAACCTCTCTCAGCTTTTCTTGCTTTATGTTTTAATTTTACCAAATTACTTTTCTCGATTAAGGTTTTCGCTCCTACATTAAGTTATGTAAATTTACAAGTTTAAAAGTTTGTAAGTGATCTTAAAATTTTTTAAATGTTAGAGTAATCTTGAAAAAAATTATTCTTGTCTCAAACTTTACTTTAAGTACAAAAGAACCGTGTTAAACTTTTGAATAAAATATATTTTACATTAAAACTGAATAATCTACATTATTTGTTCCATTAACATTACGGAACAGCTCCAAGCAGTAAACATGGTCCATGTGGAACAGTTGTCGCTGAGCCCTCCGGCATCAGTAAAGTGTTCGCGGATGAGCTGCTGGCGTAAGGCTCGAACAATTGTTAAAGGAGCATGATGGCCCGCCCTCCTCCGCCGTCGTGCTCTGGCCTCAGGCACTTGCATGGCTTCCTCATCCTAGTCGTCCTCCCACTCGTCATCTGCATTTTCCACATCATCATCAGACACTCTCACCGCAGGCGGGTCTTCCACTACCAGGTGCTGCTGCCTCATGATGGCTAAGTTATGCAGTATGCAGCACATAACAGTGAACTGACCGACAATCTCAGGGGAGTACAGCAAGCAGCCTCCGGAATGGTTCAGGCATCGGAAACGCTGTTTCAAGATGCCAATGGTCCTCTCTATGATGCTGCGTGTTACAATGTGCGACATGTTGTATTCACGGTCAGCTTCCGTCCAGGTCACGCGTTGGGGCGTCATGAGCCAGGTGGCGAGGCTGTACCCTTTTGTCTCCCAGTAGCCAGCTCTTTCCTTCTGGCTGCTGCTGCAACATGGCAGAAATAATGCTGTCGTGTAGGATGAACGCATCATGGGTGCTCCTAGGGTATCTTGCATCGACTGACATAAGATGCATGTCGTCACACACGAGCTGTACACTAATGGAATGGAAACCTTTTCTGTTCCTGTACACTTTGAATTCTCAAAAATGTGCTCGCAAGGCGATGTGGGTACAATCAATGCAGCCCTATATCTTTGGGAAGCCAGCAATCCTGGCGATGCCCACAGCCCCATCACAGATTGCTTGGGTGGCCATGAGGAACTTTATGAAGTCATTCCTACACGCATACCATGCAGCCATCACCTGGTGAATGCAGACATGTGTTACATGTTGAGAGATGGCGCACACATCCCCAATTGTAGCTTGAAACGAGCCGGAGGCATAGAATAAAAGTGCAGCTGTAACCTTCACCTGACAAAGCAGTCCTCCTGATGCTTCTAGGTTGCAGGTCTCAGTTACAACTTATTTGCGTAAACGCAGCTTTCTGACACAGTCTACATCACTCAGGTGGAGGTACGAATGCCTGTCTCGATATATCCGAGGTGGGTAAGGCCTCCTACCCAGCACCCTACAGGCTCTGATGTTCCTGATGCGATGACGTTGAATCAATTGTCTCTTACGTAGCACCATGATGCAGGCTTGCACAAGGTATGGCATTGTCAGTATTGCCCCCATACTTAAATTTAACCTTTCAAAAGAAGCTCAAAGCGGCAGGAAAGCAGGCAGCACAAGTTCGCAGTTCTTTCCCCAAGGTCGTGACTTCTCTTCACCATCCATCCATCCATCCCCCCCCCCCTTTAACTAATTGCAGTCTTGTGACTTTTCCCCTCCTCCCCCACCCACCCACCCCGCAACTCCCCACTCATTGCAGTCTTCAGAAGCCTTCCGACTGGCACCTCACTGCCCAGTCGCAGGCTTGCGATCGGTCTGTCTGGCTGTGTCTCTCTCTCTCGAGCACGTGTCTGGTTAAAAAAAATTGAACTTTATTATTGATTTTTGACAGTGTTCTTGACTCCCTCCAAAATCTTCGATTTAAAAACAATGGAGTCTTTCAGTGCTGATTTCAAACTGTGCGCTGTGCACAGGTTTTTCAGGAGTGGCCAGATACACCAACCTAGAGGAATAAATGTTGGCCAAACTGCGAAAAATTATAAAAACCAGAGCAGACGTGAGGGAATGCCCTTTAGGACAAAAAAAAACTGGCCTAGAAAAATCGTAACTAAGTCAGTTACACAGGCGCAGATCGCAGGGGGAAACTTGGAAAAAAATAAATACGCTAAAAAAACAGCGCAAATGACCGGGGAAAATTGAGCTCTAAGTTGCAGTGTTTGCTCCAAAGTAAAACATGGAAATCTAGTTGCATATTTTAAATTTTCTTTTGGAGTGCAGCACAGCCTTAATACACAAGCTAATCATCTGTTTAAATTAGTTGAAAACTGGTTTAGAAATGACATCAATAGGGTCACCATACATTTTGGGCACCAGCACATAATCTGGTGGCAGGAGCTTTACCATGATCGCTCCCAAAATTGTAAACTCGTTCAATAAATGGAACATTAACTTTTAAGTTGTAAAAATGAATTAGTCCTGGAATGAGGTCATATTGGAGCTGCATTATCTACATGAAATTTGAACTCTAGATTTCTCCATCAACCCAAGTCTACAATATTTTGGTGTAGCAAGAGCTACTATACATACAGACACGCAATATTTAATTCCTCTGCCCACCTTGGGCTCGCTTGCCGTGTAGGAGTTTCAAGGATACCCTCAAAGCCTCCTTGATAAAAAGCAACATCCCCACCGACACCTGGGAGTGCCTAGCCAAAAACTGCCCTAAGTGGAGGAGGTGCATCCGGGAGGGCCCTGAGCACCTCGAGGTCTCGTCGCTGAGAGCATGCAGAAAACAGGCACAGGCAGTGGAAGGAGCGTGCGGCAAACCAGTCCCACCCACCCTTTCCTTTTATGACTGTCTGTCACACCTGTGACAGAGACTGTGGTTCCCGTACTGGACTGTTCAGTCACCTAAGAACTTACTGAGTGGAAGCAAGTCTTCCTTGATTTCAAGGAACTGGCTATGATGGTGAATATTTAATTCCTCTAGAATTCCACTTTCAAAATTGCAAAGTAATTCTACAATGCATGGAAGTATATTCTAATAATTGGTGATGGCGGGTGATTTCCTGTGCTATGTAGCCAGTTCTTTATTATGAAATTGCAAATGTATATATTATCCATCCAACAAAATAAATCTCTTTCCTCATCTCTAATTTCACCCCAATCACCTCAGGGCTCAAAATACTTCAAGAAATATTAGGAAAATGCCTGGCTTATGCTGTAACTACAAATTGTGGTAACTTGCAACTTTGAAATGTACAAATTTTGGGAATTTAATTTCTTTGAGCCATTAATTCAGGAAAATAGGCATTCTGCCAATTTTCTATAAAAGAGGAATTTCATCAGTTAAGTTTTCAATTAACCAAATTTTAAATATGCATCAGTAGACCCTACTCAAGTGCAGGGCTGTAATTTAATCTCTGGGTTTAATGGGTAAATTTCTTGACAATCTCACAGTTCAAGTCATCCGAGCAAGAGTACAGTACACGTTGCCACATAATTGTACCCTGTATATGTTTATAGGTATTCTGCATCTCAGCATTCCCTATTTAATTGACAAAGGTATAATTTATACAGATTAGTCTCCAACAAGTAAAGCAACTGCTTTCATCACAAAATAAGACAAAATAATGTGCTTATTCACCAGCTTTTATTGTTATATTCAATAGTATGCATGCCAAGTTTGCTGTTCCCATTTCTACAGAATGCATTTGGTACCAAGTCCATGCTACGTGAAAAGTATAGCAAAGGGATTTAAAGTGCAATATCTCATTTGTTTTATTTCGACCGAGGAATAACTTGCTGGACAAATTCAAGCAACTTCTAAGCTCAAAAACCTGGCTACAAAAATAAAGTTGTTAAAGATGGATCAAACTCTGCAAATACCAGGTTTGTACAGGTAACGGCCACAATTTCATAGGCTTTTGCACATCATCTTTATACAATGTGGCTTGAACTTCCAAATTGCTCAGACTTCATTAAAAAAGTTGGGTGGTTCCAACAATTCATGGGCGATATTTATTAAAAGAAATTCCTGATTTGTATGAAATACATTTATAACCACTATCTATTGTCTTAGTCCCATAATGGGAAAGGGGGGGGGGGGGGAAATGTACCACAATGCTTTATGTAGTGTAGGGAAACCAGACCTCAAAAATGACTACAAAAGTTGAAGCCTCTACTCATTTTCTCCAGTTCGTACAAATATATCATATTATGCATGAGGCTACACTCTGATTCTAAAATGTAAAGCTTCTCTTTAGTGTGATCATATAAACATACATTGTATAGTGGTAAGAAAATACTGATATTTGTGCCTATTCTTTACAAATTTTCCATTAAAAAAAAAATCACGTGGTTAAAAAAAAATCATGAAGCCATAGCATATTATTCACAAAGAAAAAAAACAGCTAAAACTCAGCACAGGCATTTTCATTAAATGCTTTTCATCTACAGTTGCTTGAAAGAGAAAGAATTTGTGGCTATATATTCACAGTATGGAATATAAACTATTTGGAATGATAGGAACTGGTCAAGATTTGTTTTAAAGTCAGAGTGCAGTGTTTTATATATATATATAGTTCTAAGAGGTAGTAAATGAAACACAAAAAAGACAGACTCTAAAATGTATTGTCACTGCAATTTGTTTTTCCATTTTAGTAATTACTTACACAATATAATCCAATCTAAGATGACAAAAATAACTTGATCATTTTGGAATCACCATTTCAAAACATGAAATTCTACATTTTCCTCCAGTTGTAGTGGTTATTTTAGAGATAGAAGAGCCAACAAATGGTCCACAAAGAATTCAGCAGCATTGTCATATTAAGATATGTAGTACTGCTAGTAGCCAGCAGAGGGCACATTCACAAGCAAAATGCATATCTTCAGAATTACTAAAAACTATTTGATACATTACCCAGTTTTTCAATGAACTGGCGAGCATTACTGTGTTCTGAACAATACAAACTCTAAGTCTGCACTCTTGTGCAGTTTGTAAAAAGAAACAGTATGCATCATAGAAAACATTTTACATCGGAGCAACCAAAAATAATGTTTTTTAAGTTAAGGTTCAGGAAATCTGAAACTTGTCCAGTGTCATTATGAATAGTGCATTTTATGTATTTCAAGTCCAGTTATCATTTAAAGTAATTTTTTATGTACTGCTTAGTCACATGCACCATGTTTTGGAATCAAACAAAACATTCCCCCTTCCTTTTTAGTTGGGCAAAGCAAGGTTTTTGCTTTTTAGCATTACTGATCATGCATGCATCAATTAATTAGCTGGGAGGAAAAGAGGTATGCATTATTTTCATGTATATTCAAGAACATAGGAACATAAGCAATAGGAGCAGGGGTAGGCCATTGGGCCCCTCAAGTCTGCTCCACCATTCTATAAGATCATGGCTGATCTGAGCTTGGGCTTATTTACCTGAAACATGAACTACTTCAGTTAGCAACATTGCAGTTTGTTTGTATTCCACGTAGTTGTGCTTCAGAGAGTTACTAAGCATTTAACTGCCCTCCAAATACAAAAAACAATGCCTTTCTGCATTAAGGCAATTAAATATTTAAGTAGCATTGTGATTAGGGCAATACAGGGTATGGTTGACCCTACTTGGTGTTAGTTTTACACAATGACTTAAAATCAAAATTTAAAATAAAAAGCATGGAATAAGTGAAAGTGAATAACGGAGTTTGTGTGTACACTAATGTTACAATTTGGGAAAATTGCCTCATCTTTACGAATGTGAATGCTAGAAACACCACACAGATTAAGTGCCTGTATCATACAGAGAGTAGACTAGTTTTACAAATATCAATTTGCAGGTGTTGATTTAAAGAAAATAATTCTTATTTCTCTTCCTTCAAAGTCACCCACATTTTAATCTTCCTCAATTGATGGTTCAGCCTAGAGACGCCACAGGAGCTCTTAGCTTATTAAGCGCACTTAAAGTGAGGGGATCCTTACCAATCGAGAAAGTCAGAATGTCAATCAGTCTGGATTCAAACTCGAGCCTCTTCGTTACATCCAGTAGTTCGTGCTGTATCTAATAGGCTACTGAGAAAACTAATGCAACTCTTAAGCAGGTCAATTTACAGATTTTAGTAATTTTTAAAAACCATTATGAAGATTCTAATTATGTAAATAATTAGTTTCTTTATGGTGGTTTTAAAGCATTACTAAAACATTGCATGCATTTAAGGAAGACAGCTAACTGAGGTAAGCACGTATCAATTTAATGTGCACGTTTAAAAAAAAAAGATACTTAATATGACTGGTTTGCTAGTGCCAAGTATTTTAATGCAATGTGTTTTCAGCTAATGAATTCTGTTGTTGGCCATCATAAATGTATACACAAGTTAGAATTCCAAATGCCCAATTTCAAATTAAAGATATTTCAGTCCAGGGAGGCATTTGACAAATTGTACTTGTCCCAGTAGCAAAGGAAAATGAATTTTTTTAATGGGTTTGATATGAATTTATTTTAGGCATAGTCAACTGGCTTATCTATAAAACATTGAATGGAGTTTAAAAAAAAACACAAATCAGAAGCCTCTCTAAAAGGAGAAGATTTTAAATTTGGGGCAAGGCTACATATAGAAATGTTATTGGTATACAAAGCTGCATTAAGGCCGCTAGAAATGGTTTTGCTTAGCTTTACATTGCATCTGTCAATTTATCTGTCACAATAAATTACAATAGTTGAAAAAGGTTTTAGTTTAGGGTAATTAATGTGGAGATAAACAAAGATAGAACAAGAGAGATTAAACATTTTCCACAAAGCCTTAATCCTTCAAATGCAATTTGGTAAAAGGTCAACTCCAATTATTTTTTGAGCCAGAATTTATGAGCCAGTTTTACATCCTCATTTCATGAAGCATAATGACAGGTGAGTTATATTATAGGTCGTCAGTAAAAAAAAAATCATTTTCAGTTTCACCAACATAAACGGTCATATAACCTTGGAGTAAAGTTGGCTGGACTGAATTCCCATAAACCAGGTGTAATCACCTCCAGGAGGTTGCATTTTTGCTTCAGTATGAGTACAACTGGTGCAAAGCAACTTAAATAAGGCAGTTGGTTGGATCACAGAGAAACTTTAAACCATTTACTAATATGAATAGTCCAATTTGTACATTGGTCAGCAACTGGTGTAGATTGTAGAATATAACTCAGAACTGCCAGCTCCGGGGGGGTTGATCTAACCAGTTTTGAACCGGTACCTGGAATACAACAGCATTAGTCTCCCTACATCATATACCATTCCCAAGCAACAAAAAAGTCATGCATCCTGCTTCCAGTGGTGCTCTAAACCCAGCACCTGGGCAAGAGTGGCAGACACAGTCTACGACTAAATGTCCTTTTCATCCCATGGTGGGAGACCTGGTGTTAGCTCAGTATCTCTAATGGATAGAATGGCTGAGGTAGGCAAGAACACCAGCGTGAATACACATCCATCACTCTGTGGCAGAGCGCAATGTCAATCAATAAGCTTTAAAATTCCAGCTTATTGAAACATATCAACAGGACCCCACTGTAGTTCTAGAAGTTTATTAACAGGGAAATTTCTGGATCTTCAGTCAGAATCCAATGTGGATTTATTGGCCAAAATGGCCACTCTTCCCTAATGATTTATAGGCCACAAAAAGTAGCATTCAGACACTACTGTGTTCAGACATTTAAAAAGCCGGTCCGAGAAAAATATTTTTCTTGTGCATTCAATTAAAGGAGCAGTATGCCATAAATGTATAGTTCAATATTGTGATTAAAATACTCACTATATGTATTTATTATAAAAATTTGACAATTACCACATTTATATAGTAAAATAAAAATCAGGTATGCTCAAATACCCAGGATTGCTTTAAAAAAAAAATCAAATCTGCATTCTTAGAGGAAGGAAGGCTCTGTGTAAGATTGTTGCATTGTCGCCATGCAGCTTGAATCCTTGGCTGCACTTCCAAACCCAATTAACATCTATATTATGGGCTCCTGGAACTGAGTCAGGCAAATCAGCTTCCACGCCAGACTGCAGAATTTGTAGCAGCTTTTCTTGCCACAAGCCCGTTCAGTTTGCTATTATCCTGACCCCAATATAGAGCACAAGTGTAGGCCACAAAGCACAATGCCAGACTTTTAAAAATATGTGTTTCTTGCGTAACTGAAAATAAGTACAAAAAAAATGATATATTGCAATTTTAAGCAGATTTGTTCTTTGAGATAACAGGAAAGACTGCTAGCTGGGTGAAGTAACTGGGAATCGTGCAAGCCAGTGTGCTAGTGTACCACAACCAGCAAGCACCTACAGTACAACCAATCTACCCCCTATCAGCAAACAACCCCCTGCCCGCCCCGATCTCCTACGGCCCTGAAGTGTCTACTGTTCCACTGTGAACTGGCTTGTGTTAGAAATGGGGACCTCCAGTATATGCAAAGCACAGTCTAAAATGGCACTGTTGATTTGATGTAAATCTATTTGAAGGTTGAGAAACTGCAAAGCCAGGAGCGTGAAAATGTTATAACAACAATTAATCTTAATTGTACACCTATAATGGCTTCATAAAATGAGTGTACTTTCGAGGACACAGATTTTTTTTAAAAATGCTGTACCCCTCAGGCATGAATCAACATAAACAAAAGTAGACAAGAAAATAAAATTCTGAAAGAAATAGGATAATAAATGAGACAGTAACTATTTCCTGTACGTACCCAGAACATCAAAAGAAAAAAACCTGGCAATTCCAACACAATGTTTATACTCAAACAATAGATTTGTTGAGTGCCTGGTCAGGTTGTGTTTTAAACAAAAACTTAATCCCCGTCAGAGTTTCAACTACCCAATTCTTAAGTTTCTTAACCATAGATGTTTAGAGCACAGAAGGAAGCTATTTGGCCCATCTTGTCTGTGCCAGATCATTGCTAGAGCTAGTAGGGGTACTGACAATTTAGTCCCTTTGATTTAGTTTTTATAAAGTCTGTGCACAACACAGGCAAATTTTATGGCATGTTTATGGGCACTGGCACTGTTAAACTTTCATTTCCTGGCTCAATTCCCATGTTCGCAGTTGCATCAGCAGCTCTACAGGCATTTTCAGTGTTTTTTTAAACAGCCAGCTAGGAATACTCTGATAATTAATATCAAAATAGTTATTTGCAAAAGTATACAATTCCAGTACAAGCAGTCAATTTTAATGAGCTAAAGTCACATAGGTATTGTTTGTACTTTAGTTGGTCTGTTTTGAGTCATTATAAAACTTATTGCTCCTTTAAGTTGAGCAGTACACTTAATCTAGACTAGTTTAAAAAAAAAACAAAATAAAGCCAGAAAAAGCTGGACATCAACATTTGCAACATGCATTTTATAAGGAATTAAATAGTAATTATACAATTACAAGAGTATGGTGAAGTTTATACTTAATCCCATCTTGTTGTGCAGTCACTGTGGGTTAAACGTGCTAGTTAGTAAAAAGTGCCTAATACCTTACCAAGTACATGCACACATGCAATAAAATCTTCTAAAAAGGGAGAAAAACAAGCATGCAGGAGGAGTTAAGAACTGTGGTTATGTTAAAGCTTTTATTTTTGGTTTTCAAGTACACTAATCAGATTACTCACAATTATGATTGTAAAGAAAATTAAAATGGACCATCACTTCTAATTGTACTGTGAACAGTCAGATCTTCGTCTGCTTCTACAATGAGAAAGTGATCTCTATTCACCACATTTAGATAGGGGCAAAGCTGGGTCATTTTTTTCCCCCTTATATCTGTTTGGGAGAGAGGGGTTTTGTGTTTCTCCTTTCTAAAAGTTGTGGTTCTCTGAAAAATACTCCTATTTAAAAATATGTACACAAAAGGAAAGGAATGGGCCAAGCAGTGAAAATCTCACTACTCCATCCATTTTAAGTCTTGTATTTCATTTGAAGATACATACTAGTTAAAATATTCTGCTGCTCATTTCTCACACACTGCAGTTTGCAAATTATGACAAAAGGCTACTGTATAGCATATAAAAACCATAATAGGCAACCCTAAAAAACAGGCATCATTGGCACCCTTGAAGTGCAGGTTAAGAAACCTATAGCGTAATAACAGTGCCATCCTCCTCCATGCTTCGTCTATTCACATCCTCCTTTTCTGTCGGATCCACTTTCGTGACAGCTGCGAATATGTGTATATTTCCTTCACTGCTGGCAACAGAACCATTCGGAGTTAAACCATGATTATGGTCATTTTTTGTTAAGGATGCTATGCTAGCACTGGTCGACGTTGCCACTGGAATGTGCTGTGGCTCCCCGCTGCCCTCGATGACTATATCTGTTTCTTCATCACTGTCCACTTCTTCAGAATGGAAATTCTGCAGAACATTTGGGGATGCCATATAAGTGGGATGGCTGGTACCACTGTCAGTGGACTGGCCAGAACTACCAGAAGTCCGACTGATCCTCACAACATTATTTCTTTGATTTGCTGGCTTCACAGTAATGATGAGATTGTGGCTATTTGCAATCATCATATCGGTCACCTGATCAAGGCTTTTTCCTGACACCTCAATACCATTCACCTCAAGAACTTCATCATTCACAGCCAACAGACCGGTACTTTCGGCCAATCCCCCTTGCACCAATCTAGAGATGAAAATTCCAGGGACTTTTTCAAGTCCGTGGGGAGTTACTCGGACACTGGAGCCATCACGGATATAGAATCCTAGTGGTTTATCAGACCCGTGTTTGTATAGCCGCACTCTTCGATGGGTTTCTGGAAGAATGTCCACATCAATGATCGAAGACACTGGGCGGAAATCACGTGGCAAGCTGATGGCAATTGGAGGTTTCTTTCGGTTAATGTCAGGACGCAGTACATTTGACAAGACGTTCTTTTTCCGTGTTAAAGTGTCTGTACCAAAGGCACTGTAGTCAGCATCCTCTGCAAAATACAAAAGAAATCATGAGTATTTGTCATGTTCACAACACATTAAATGGGCAAATTATAAATGTCTAAATCATCTGTGGCAATTTCAAGTAAAACTGTATCCAAAGAAAATCCTTCCACATTAAAATGTAAAGGTTAAGCATCAAAAAATAGATTTTTAATGGTAGCTCATAGCGACTTATTTACAGATTTTGACTCCCTCCCTTTACATAAGGAAACGACTGCACCCTTTCAACCCGCGAGTATTTGCAACACACTGGCACTGCAATCCTTTTGGCTGATTTTTTTTACCCCAAATATTTGCTGGTATGAGTGCTATTTATGCTGGCAGCAGAATCTTCCTGCAAACACAATCTCCTCCTTAGTACTTCAATTGAGAACATTTAACAGTTCCACAAATGCTGATAGCTCCTTTGTTTTCTGATTGAGTCCTTGCTACAGAAAATGCAAATTGATAGTGTATGACTGCATTGCTTCAAGACATTAGCTGTTCAAATAAGTCACTGCTATAACTTGGAAGTTGCAAGAAAACTAATTTAAAAGTTGTAATATTTACAAATGTTATGGACTAAATTTGTATCTTACATTAGTAATAAAGATTACAGAATGTGCGACTGGGGTGAAAATCCCAGTTGCACTACACTGAAGTGTAGGCTAATACAGGGTATTTTCACATTATAGCATATGGCAATTATCCAATTTCACTTTCTTCAAAAAGTTCATAAGTTAAATCCTGCTTCCCAACTGGAGGCTAGAACACAAAATCCAGGGCATTCACTAATGACACACTGCAACCAGCCATTAGGTTTGCAAGAGCATGTTGAGTCGATTCTTTTTCTAACTTCTGCGGAACATTTCAACTTGATGGCCTAACTGAGATTAAGAACCCAATATGCAGCAGTGCTAAACTGCCACTCATCTCAATTCCCTTATACTCAACAGGAACTGCCTGTGGACTCGAGAGATTCTACAGGAAAGACTGAACGGGTTGCGGCTCTGTTCTCTAGAAAAGAGAAAACTAAGGGGCAGGGAGGGGTGACCCCAAAATTATGAAAGGGTTTGATAGTGTAGATAGAGAGATGTTTCCACTTGTGGGAGAGTCCAAAACTAGGTGGTGATAAATATAAGATAGTCACTAATAAATCCAAAAAGGAATTCAAGAGAAACCTCTACCTAGAAAGTTGTTAGAATATGCAACTTGTAAACACATGGAGTAGTTGAGGTGAATAGCATTGATCATTTAAGGGGAAAGCTAGATAAACACATGAGAGAAAGGAATAGAGTGTGTGCTGATAGAGACTGATGAAGTAGGGTGGGAAGAGGCTGGTGTGGAGCATAAACTAGTTCGGTCGAATGTCTGTTTCTGTGCTGTAATTTTTATGCAATACCATTCCAGTTATTTGTATGTGATCATTCTTAGATTTGTATGCAACAATCAGCTGGTACAGGCTCATACTTTACACTGAAGAGAATAATGCAACCACTCTGATGACTAAAGGGGCTACATTCAAGTGTGGCTGTTGATGGTCTAATACGAAGTACAAATGTAACCACATTCTTTGGGACCTTATCAATGCCACTTTTCTTTTCATGGCTACCCATATAAAACAAAACTATCCTAGTCACATTACACTTTAGTATCTTCACTACAGTAGTTAAGAGAAAATACAAACCATTCCAACAGAAGCAGTGAATGAGCTACTTATGTATTTAAACATGGACAGGTAGCCAATTTAAAAGGAAGGCTGGAGGAGAGAAAGCAAGCCGAGACAAGAGGTCTGAATAAGGCAGGAAAACAAAAAGAAAATTAAACCAGAAGGAAAGAAAATGATAAATCTGACAAGTGAACTGAAATGGCAAGAATCCAAATGAATAAAAACACTGCAGATTTTGCTTCCATTGTGCTGGTTAGAAAAGCATGTACACTTTCTGTAAATATCACTTTCTGGGGAGGGAGTGACCTTTGCTGGGAACGAGTTAATGCCTTCAAGGGAGAAGGAGAGAAAATGAAAAATGAATCCATTATGTCCAAAAAGTAAATGTACAAAACCACTGCTTGCAGGGTATCAAAGTTTGTCTCATCACAACTTTCAGACCATTCACAGCAGTACTTGTGTTTCATTTAGTTTTTAAATCTAAAATACCATGTACTGTACAGACACTAAATTTACTTTTTGACTGTCCAAGTGGCAAAAAGTTACAATGTGACTGGAAACCAAAGTCGCTCTGGATTCATCAAATGGTTGTGCTGCTCATCTCAACTGGGCAGATTCTCTCCATCTACACAAAAAAAAACAGATCTGGCAGAGCAGACTTCTGAAGGACACAAGTGTGGTCAAGAAACAGCGCATGATGTTACTCAATGTTCTGATGTGAAGGAATTCCATAGTCAGACAACTAGGTGGTGCAGGTTTCATTCCCAACACTTGCTGTGCCCAAGGGCACACAAAGGAAACACACCTATATCATTGACCTTTCATTCACTATCATTCCCATTTGTCATTCAATCTCATATCAGCCAAGTCTCATTTCTAGGCATTCTTCCAGTCGTTTATCTGAAAATTATAACTGCTTGCGCAAGTTGAAAGAAACGTTGGCGAAACCAATTTCTTACGTTCACCGCCTACTACTGTTCACATCTTAAAAAATTTAAAACAGTGCTCTCAGCTCCTCCAGCATGTTTCTGGGACCACAAGGCTCCAACTATAAAGGTGGGCATGATGTGATACACATGTGATGCCATAGTTTTACCTCCCTCTCACAACTTGCTGCAGTTCAGTCAGGTAGTTACTGCCTGCCTACGCTCTATCCTAGGCCACCTGTCTGGGCCACTCATTTGCTTTCCACAGCAATAAAGCTTACTGGAGTTTTGTTGCCGCACAAATGTATTTTTTCTATCCACTAGTTTTCCAGTGTACTGGGCAGCTCAATTTAACCCACACATATATTGTAGATCAGCAATTCATCTCCCCACCCCAACTAGAAAATAAAGTAATGAATCATAATTTTTATACAAGCTCATAGTTGGTTTTGTGGCATTCCATTGATGTGGAATATACCTCCAAATGTAAAGATCACCGAACACAGATTTTTGGGCCTCGATATTTGCTCGAAGGCGGGAAGGGAGCCGGGGGAGGGGGGGGATATTTAGGTCCTGCCGAATTTAACGACAGGATCTGATTAATATTTTTTGTCTCCATTTCCTGGCTGTAGCCAGCCAAATTAAGAGGCTGGCTGGCTTTCAGTCAGGTATGTATTCAGCACCAGGCCACATCCAGGTAAGGGAGGGGAGGGATCGGAAAGGTGGAAGGAGGGTTAGGGTTAGGGGGTTGAAGATCAGAAGGGCCATGGGGAGGTTGGACGTCGCTGCCAGGGAGCACAGCAAGTGAAAAGACCTGCTGGATTCAGCAGTCTTCACCTCTCTTTAGCTGCTGGGTTTCCCAAGGCCCGGCCAAGGAAACCCAGCCAGCCAGGGTTAAATTCATGAGCAATTCTGAGGTATGTAGCTGCATTATATTTAAATAACCAACCCGCCTCCTGGGAACAGGTTGGTCCCGCCTCTCGTCTCGCCTCCGTTAAAACCGGAAGTGGATGGGTTCGAGGCGGGTTTGAGATTTTTAACATCCCAGCTGACCCAAACACACCCATGTTGGGGGGGTGAAAATTCTCCTTGAATTCTAATGTAAATGCAGAATTAAATTGATTTCTTTGAAAGTGAAAGCAAAAATGAATTTCATCATTGGAAAAAAATTAATCTAGCTAATTTCCACGGAACTGGCTTGTTCACATTAAATAAACCATAAAAGAATAGGTTTCTGGATTTAAACCTAGGAGCATTGAATAGAAAAAGGAGGAACTGGTGATTAATCTGTACAAGACGTTGTTTGGGACACAATAGGAGTAAAGTGTGTAGATTTGGGCCCCCTAGGTGCAGCACAGATTAACTACAATGATACCAGAAATGAGATAGTTATGAAAGATTATAAAAACTAGAAAGCATTACTGGCATTCAGTGGAGGGAAATACCAATTGGAATGATTTGAGAATCTAAGAGTGAAAGTTATTTCTATTTGTGTGAATCAGTAACAAGAGGGCATAAATTTAGCATGAGTACAAGAAGAACAGGGAGGAGGAGGAGGAGGAGGAGGAGGAGGAGGAGGAGGAGGAGGAGGAGAGAGAGATAGGAGAGAGAAAAATCAAAATAATTTTCATGCCAAGTGTTATTAGAATAGGAATACCTTAAGTGCCCATTGAAATTCAGTCAAATTTAAGAGGCAAGTACCCTGTATATAAAACAATTTACAAAAAGAGATACACGAGGAGAGTTGGTAAATGTGATTGGAGTAGATAATTCAGTACTAACACTGGTACAATGGACTGATTGGTCTCCTTCAGAGCTGAAATTTGTGAGACGATGAAAAAAGTTAGAACAGACTGTCCTGCTGCTTCAGTTGCTCCACCTGGCGTGATAGTGAGCCAATAGGAGTAGGAAAGCTCCTCACATGTCCCTGGTTGCACTGAGCTCGATGATCTGTCAGAGTAGAAGCAGCGGCACAATTAACGTCAAAATGAAAAGTGCACGTGCGTATATTTTATGAAAATGAGATTGGGCTTCTTAAAATCCAATAGTCTGCCAACATTTACTGTCCAGACTCATACAAGTAGCCACTTACATGCAGTAGCAGAAGACCTGTAAAATAATTCATTCGAGAACAGGTATACATGTTAAAATAATGCAGTGACAGACTCTGTTTTATCAATGCTGGCTTTTACAAGGTACGGGCCTGCTGTTTTAGTCTTTAATATTGCTCCTTTTGGTTGGTTTGGTGCTCATGCATTTCAGGAAACATGTCTGACAGAGCTTAATACCAACTTTTTTTGATCAGTTCTCTTTCTTTTTAAATTTGATCTTGGAACATGTGCGACATTCAGAAAACTGCATTTATTATCCATCCTCGTTGTCCTGAGGTGGTGGTGGGAAGCCTTCTTGTGTTGATGGTGTTTACACAATGGTTTAGGTAGGGAATTCCAGGACTTTGACCCGGGCATGAAGGAATGGCAATATATGTCCAAATTGTGATGGCGTACACTTGGAGGTCATGGTGTTCCAATGACATCGCTGTTTGTCCTGCTCGGTCAGAGGTCGCAGGGCTGGGAGATGCTGTCAAAGCAAGCTTAGTGAGTTGCTGCAGTCCATCGTGTAGACAGTATGCAATGCGATATTGAAGGGCTGGGTTTTGAATGCGGGTACTTTGTCAAATTTACATTAGGGAAAGATAATGGGCCCAAATTTGGCCCACCCGTTTTTTCGCCGCATTCACATGGATTAAAACGGCGCCAAAAAGTTATCTCCGCATTCTGGCCGCTCTATGACCTCTCCCATGGCTTGGCGCGTTGTGGCAATTCAATTAGGGGGCGGAGCTAGGGCCCTTGTAAGATTCCAAAATTCGTGGACTCACTGAAAAGGAAATTCGATTTGGGCCAATTAAACAGAAAGTTTGGGATCCTAAAATGGATATGGAAGAAATCTACAAGTTTTAACCAAGTTTGGGATTTTAAAAGGCATGTTTGGGCCTGTGGGGAAAAACTGCAGTGACAGAGGGGTGGGATTTAGAATTTGGATATTGTAGTTAATCAGTTTGTCTGGGGGAGCTGTTTAACCATATAGTCAGGCTCCCAGAAAACATTAGCATTTAAATAATCGACCACGGAAGAAACATTATCCACCTCACCCACAGGACCCAAATATCACATACATAATCCTGCATCTTTTTCAACATGCATAGAAATATCTAGCTCAGCCCAGACTTCCCGAAGCCAAAGCAGTGCTATTACAATGGACAAGAGTTCATCAGCTCATAAATAAGGAGTATTGCCATCCAAAGCCCATCAACGCCAGATTAAAACATTTAATCAAGTTTCAGATAGCTAGCCCGCCAAAGCTTATACAAAGAAGACCACTTAAAATCAATGGGCAGCAAAACTTAAACAAAAGAAATGTTAGATTTGGCGCGCAGATTAAATAGCCTCTCAGAGTATAACTGGGGGCCTATCGTACCAGAGAACAATTCTGAGAAAAACTTTTCTGACCATCACTTCGGAACAAGATCAAGATCGAGAGCACACGGCCAGAAGACATAGGAAGAAACATCGTGACATCAGAGAAGAGAATTTCAAAAACCAGTGGGACATCAGTACCAACTGACTTGGTAACAGCCATCAACCGGACCACCGCGACCGACGAAACCAACCAGGAAAATCAATCAAGAAAACCGGGGTCCACGCAAGTTTTCCACTCTACAATATGCATCAGAGGTCTTCTACCACATCCGGGGTATGGCAAGGCAAACCGGCTATAACCAAGGAACCCCGAAACCTCGAAACAGCTCTAGCTGGCAAAAAGGTTATGGTGAGCATGAATCCCTGAAGCCCTAGAGTTTGACCTAGTTAGAGAGTAAGTGGGAGGTGGGAGGTATTTCTGTTGTGTTTATTACCTGTAATAAAGTATTCCCCATTGTTTAGAACCTTTTTTGTAAGTTTTATTAGAGTGTATTTGTGTTATTTGCTTTCTTGAATAAAACCCGTACCTCTTTGTACAAAACAGTTGTCTGCTGCACTTTATCATACCCTGATTAATAAATCCAAGCTCAAGAACCAGGTAGTGGGAGCGACTCGCAACCGCTCTGGTCAGGAAGGCAAGCTGACAGACCCACCATCCCCTACACCCTGCGCTCAAAAAAGAGTGCCGGCAGCTCATCGCATGCGCACTGGAGGTTTTGCACATGCGCAGTAGCTCCTCTGCAGCGTGGGACCCGATGTCCTGCCCCTATCCCAGGCCGAGTGGCATCAAAGAGAAGTTCACTAGTCCCTCGGGGAGGAGGTTAGCAGTCCCTCAGAGGGAGAAGTCTAGCAGCCTCCGTGTTCTGTGAGCCCAGCCTGTTGTGTGTAACCAGTTACCTGCGCGCTCTCCCCCGTCCCACCCACCCGCACCTATTCCCAGCTGAGTGGCCTCTCGCACCGGCAGGCCCGCTGACTTCCCGGGCCGAGTTACAAAGGTAGGACTGAAATAAATAAATGTTAAAATTTTTTTTATTATTGATGGTTTTTATGTTTCTTGAATGTTGAAGGTGTTTAGTGCTTTGCAAGGTCCTTTCCGCTTTCCTTCTCGCCACCCCCCCAGCTCTGGCTACCTGCGCTGATTTCTTAAATCTCTACAAGAGTTTTTGGTTCGGCCACGTGGTCATATATGCTGGCCTAAGTTAGTTTGGAGCAACTATTAGCTGTCCAAACTGGCTTAAATGGCCAAAACAGGCTTAGGTGGCTGGTAACACTCCCTTTTGAAAAAACACATGAAACTAAAAAAAATCCTAACAACTCACTTACACTGGTGCAAATTAAATGTGCAGAATGGGGAATTTTAATATATTCCAGAAAAATCAAGTTGTTCCAAAAAAAAAAAAAAAATGGGGCAACTGCTGGACAAATTTCGGCCCAATAATATGGAAACTTCACAAGTTACAAGTGACCTTTACTAGAATAATGGGGAAAGCAATATGTAACCTTGTTGTTTATGGGCTAGTGAGGGCTGGAATGTGGGCAAAGTTTTAATGCACTAAAGGATTGGGGAATATCGCATGATTCAAAGGCAATGTCCTGAGTCGTATAAACCAGGAAGATCGCAGCTCAACCCATGGACTGTGCAGTTAGCCGATTTCAGTCAGGGTCACAGTAGGTGAACTAGAGCTGGCCTCGGTGCTCTGACTTAATGAGGAGAAAATTGTTTAGGGTTTTTCCCCGTAGAAAGCCCTACTGCAAATGCAGTATGGGGGTGGGGGCACTGGCTGAGGACATTATTGGGCTGGGCTATGATGTATCTAGTCAAATAGTTTGGTAACACATCATCAAGCCTCATACGTGAAAAATGGCCGCTTGGGTGAGGTACCAGAAAACGTATGCACTCGTACACATGAACCATACAACAGCAACAGCCGAGAGAGGAAAGCAGGAGAACTGGAGAAAATTCATGAAAAGTATTTGGCAGAGTGATTATCTCAGTTCAACAGTGGACATATCCTGTAGGTATGTAGATAAAATGAATAAAAAGGCATTCACACTTATCCAAGCATTAGACTAAGATAATAGGATGTGGCGCTAACCAAGTACAACAGCAACGACTGAATAATGAGCAGTAATAGAATGGTTGTTCAGTTTAAATGGTTGCACTTAGTCATATTAACTGAACAAACCACCTAGCTTGTTACAGCTTGGTTGCGCAAGTGGGTGTGGAAAGGAATGTTATACTGGTTGTGTGTTTCGGTCAGGTACACGCTTATCCAGATTCCATTGAATGAGTCACAGTGCTGGAATGCTTATAAAGATAAGCTTTGATTCATTTCCTTCTTACAGCTATGAAGAAAGGGTCTATTTGAATATTTTAACAATCTTGTTTTTATTATTACATTAGGTTATGCATAATGTCCTTTTACACATTTGTAGATAAATTTAAACATATTTGGGCAGATGTATAAATTTCATGCCCGATCACAGAAGGCAAATCAAGCTCCCCAAACTGTGTGGGGAAATGCACTGCGTGGTACTCAAGCTGATAGGAAGGTTCCACCCCTAAGCAATCTTGCTTTAGCTGATCTGAACCAGGAGGCTATTCAATTATCCTCAAAGCCCCTGCACTAGGGAAGAATTCTGACTGTGCACTAGTGACCCTTGCTGGTAAATGTACACATTAGGAACATAGGAACAGGAGTAGGCCATTCAGCCTCTCAAATCTGTTCTGCTATTCATGACTGATCTGTGACCTAAATCCATATCCCTGCCTTTGGCCCATATCCCTTAATACCTTTGGTTAACAAAAAGTTATCAACACCAGATTTAAAATTAAGAATTGACCTAGCGTCAATTGCCGTTTGCGGAAGAGTTCTAAACTTCTACCATCTTTTGGCATTCATCATCATAGGCAGTCCCTCAAAATCGAGGAATACTTGCTTCCACTCAAAGTGAGTTCTCAGGTGAATGTACAGTCCACTACTGGAATTCCAGTCTCTATCACAGGTGGGACAGACAGTCGTTGAAGGAAAAGGTGGGTGGGACTGGTTTGCCGCACGCTCCTTCCGCTGTCTGCACTTGTTTTCTGCATGCTCTCGGTGACGAGACTCGAGGTGCTCAGTGCTCTCCCGGATGCTCTTCCACTTTGGACAGGGATGGTGCACTTTATCAAGGAGGATTTGAGAGTGGAGTTCCAAATAGAGCGCTTGCTTGGAGTCTTGTGTCGGGCATGCAGACAATGTGGCCTGCCCAACGGAGCTGGTCGAGTGTGGTCAGTGCTTCGATACTGGCCCAATCGAGAACACCGATGGTGCGTCTATCCTCCTGAGAATGGATACAGAAGGATTGTAAATGTGGCAGAGGGATGGAAATAGGGAATCATGGGAAAATAGCTAAAGAAATGTCAAAATGCAGACAACTGCAGAATCGACAGAAAAAAAAGGGGTTACCAAGAGTTGAGGTTGAGGTTAAACACGGGTCATGAGAAAGACGCAAGGCGGCACAAAGAAAGCAAGCAATCCTAGATAGGAGGGAAAAGTAATGGCTTTTACTGATTAGGAGGAAGGAAAACTAATTGGGTTCTTTACTGATAAGGGAAGACAGTGTAGCGAACCTGACCCTGACACCAGCCCTAATTGGGAGACTTTCTTGCCTGCCATTGGACGTACTCGGGGGGGGGGGGGGGGGGGGGGGGGGGGGGAGGCAGAAAGGGATTGGATAGACCAAGTGCTAATCAAATGTGTTCGGTTTTGAAAATGTATAACTACTGTGCTTTTCGCGCTGTAAAGGGGCTTTCCAGGGGAAGGTAAACAGTCTCTGATTGAGAGTATCCCTTTGTCTTGACAAGTCCCGGCCGGAGAATCTTCAATAAAGGTCTTTTACAGAAAAGGCAGCAAGGTGTTCGTGTGTCAGTGTATTCGCTGAAACAGATTGAGGGAAAAAGAATCCGTATTAACACTCCCAGGTCATTTGCAGTGTCTACTATATATGGTCTACGTCTGAGCCATACATGAGGCCGGGTATCACTACAGCCCTGTAGACCATAAGCTTGGTGACAGATTTGAGGGCCTGGTCTTAAAACATGCTCTTCCTCAGGCGACCGAAGGCTGCGCTGGTGCACTGGAGGCGTTGTTGGACCTCGTCGTCGATGTCTGCCCTTGCTGATTGTAGGCTCCCGAGGTATGGAAAATGATCCACGTTGTCCAAGGTCGCGCTGTGGATTTTGATGACCAGGGGGGGCAGTGCTGTGTGGCAAGGTCAGGTTGGTGGAGGACCTTTGTCTTACGGATGTTTAGTGTAAGGCCCATGCTTTTCATATGCCTTGGTGAAGATGTTGACGATGGCTTGGAGTTCAGCCCTGGCATTAGGACAGGATAAGGTGGCAATGACTCTTAGTCAGTAACTTGTAAACACTCACTATCGAGGTTAAAATTAAGAAAGGCTACTAGACCAAGATAATGGAAGATCTGTCAATGCTTTTTGGGGGGGGGTTCCAGTCTGCAATTTCTGACAAAACTTAGCAGACCGGGCCCTTATGTCAGAGTTATTATGGCACAGAAGGGGGCCTTTCGGCCAATCGAGTCCATGCCAGCGCTCTGTAGAGCAATCCAACAGTCCCATTCCCCCGCTCTATCCCCATAGCCCTGCAAGTTTATTTCCCTCAAACGTCTATCCAATTTCCTTTTGAAATCATTGATAGTCTCCACTTCCACCAACCTCGTAGGCAGCGAGTTCCAGGTCATTACCATTCGCTGTGTAAAAAAGTTCTTCCTCACATCCCCCTGTATCTCTTGCCTTAAATCTGTGTCCCCTAGTCCTTGTACCATCGGCTAATGGAAACACCTTTTCTTTGTCTACCTTATCTAAACCGGTCATAATCTTGTACACCTCTATCAAATCTCCCCTCAACCGCCTTTGCTCTAAAGGAGAACCAATCCCAGCTTCTCCAAACTAACCTTGTAGCTAAAGTCCATCATCCCTGGAACCATTCTGGCAAATCTCCTCTGCACCCTCTCAAGGACCTTCACATCCATCCTAAAGTGTGGTGACCAGAACTGGATGCAATACCCCAACTGTAGAGTAACTAGAGCTTTATAAAGGTTCAGCATTACTTTCCCTCCGCGGCGAAAACCCAGTTGCAAAGCCTAGGCGGGATCCTTGGGTAGCTGTTTGCAGCGCGCTTTCAAGTCCCGCTGGGGAGAGGTGCGCTGACGTGCAACGACACGGATTGCATTAGTGTCTTACTTTCGGCACTCTCCCGACCCATACGCCGCGCCCAGAAAACTGACAAGTCAAACCGGTCGGTACAGCACTGCCAGCAGTGGCAAGTATGAAAACCTGCAAAAAAAAGTAAGTTAAAGTTTTTATTTTTTTTTTAATTCTTTGTGATTTGCTAGCTACGGGTTTTGTGAATGTTTTTTGCAATTTTATTTTTTATTTTTTCCACCCCTCCCAAGGCCTTTATCGCAGCGCAAATGACCACAGTTGCCGAAACTCGCGGTTTGCGCTGCGAATAATCGTGCAACGCCTCCTTTACTGCAGACATAAAGGCTGAAAGTTCAGCCTAAAAACAGTAGCACAACATAAACGTTAATTTTCACATATCATTACCGTTTTTGCTGAAAAACCCCGAAAGCCGAAAATCTGGCCCCATAGGTTTTACTAACTATACTTTCAATGTCCTGCCACCTTCAAAGATCTATATGCACATTAACCCCTAGATCACTCTCTTCCTGCACACTCTTTAGAACTGTGTCATTAAGTCTATATTGCCTCCCACTATGCCTTCTGCCAAAATGCATCACCTCACAGTTCTCTCTATTAAATTCCATCTGCCACTTGTCTGCCCATTCTGCCAACCTATCTATGTCCTGCTACAGTCGATTGGTATCATCCTCACTGTTTGCCACATATCCAAGTTTGGCATCAGCAAATTTTGAAATTTTACTCTATATTCCAATATCCAAGTCATTTATATATATCAAAAAAGCAGTGGTCCTAGCACTGACCCCTGGGGAACACCACATCCACCATCCTCCAGTCTGAAAAACAACCAACCATTCACCACGACTCTGTTTTCTGTCCTTAAGCCAATTTCTCATCCAAGCTGACACGGACCCTCCTATTCCACGAGCCTCAGTTTTGTTAACCAGCCCTTAATGTGGCACTTTGTCAAACGCCTTCCTAAAATCCATATAGACAACATGCATTCCCTTTATCAACCCTGTTAGTTCAGCAAAAAAATTCAATTAGATTAGCCTTTTACAAATCCGTGCTGGCTCTCCTTAATTAACTTAAACCTCTTCAAGTGCCTGTTAATTTTTTCCCTGATTATTGTTTCTAAAACCATACCCATCACTGATGTTAAACTGACTGGCCTGTCTTGAACAAGGGTGTCATATTTTCCACTTTCCATCCTCTGGCACCTCCCCCCCACATCTCGGGAAGATTACAGCAAGCCCTTATGCTATCTTCACCCCCACTTTCCGTAGCAACCTGGGATGTAAGCCATCAGAACCAGACGATTTACCCACTCTAAGCATATCCAGCCTTTCCAGTACATCTCTCTGCCAGTCTCATTTTCCTCTTCACTTCCCCGCTCAACTTACTGCGTGGCCCCCAACCTGCGGGCACCGTCGGAGCAGGCTGGGGAGCGGAAGGAGCAGCTTGGCAGCCTGGCCCAGAGGTCTGCGCAGTCCCCGGCCTGCGAGCACCATCGGAGCAGGCTGGGGAGCGGAAGGAGCAGTGTGGCAGCTGGGCCCAGCAGTCTGTGCAGTCCCCGGCCTGCGAGTACCATCGGAGCAGGCCTGGGAGCAGAAGGAGCTGCGTGGCAGCACACCACTCCAGGGAGCAGCACGTGCTGGAGCAGGAAAGCAACTGCAGCGAAGAGGGCAACTGGATTGGACGTCACCAAGATCCAGGTCACTGATTGGAGCATAGGCAAGTACTGCAGGAGCAGTGAGAGATTGTAGAGGGACGTGATCGGGGCCAAGGAGAGGTGCGAGTTTGGGGCCCAGAGGCAGCATGGACCAGCCCACACTGATGCATGCGCACTAGGCCCGTGCAGCAGCGCTGGTCTCCGGTCGTCTTGGATAACCCTTGCCACTGGACCAAGACCTAGCTCTGTCAAGCCCGTGTGGTGGCTGGTATGCAACGGCCACCACACGTTGAAAAAATCCACACACAGGCATCTTCCACTCTTCAAGATTAAGTTCGGGACCTGGAATATTAGGTCATTTATTGAAACACCGGTGAAATTTTTGCCGTGAAAGCAAGTCATCCTCGACTTGAGGGACTGCCTATGATGATGAGTACACCCTGCCCATCAATTTTCACCCCATCCATTATGTCTCCAATCTCCGCTTCTACCAACATTTTGTCAGCGTCCTCTTCCTTAATAAACACAGGTTAAAAAGTACTCAAGTATTCTAGTCTTGCCCTGCACCTCTCAGCAGGTGTCACATTCTTTGTCCCCAATAGGCCCCATCCCACCTCTTACTAACCGCTTACTATTTACATGCCGGTAGAAGATTTTTATATTAACCACCATTCTATTGTCTTTTCTCTCTTTGCCAGTCTTATTTTCCTCCACTTCCCTGCTCAACTTATTGTATTTGGCCTGGATCTCACGAAGAATTCAACTAACATGCATCATACACCCTCTTTTTTTTTTCCATCATATTCTTTATCTCCCTCATCATCCAAGGAGCCCTGGCTTTGGTTCCCTTACTTTTCCCTCTTGTTGGAATGTATCTAGTCTGCATCCTCCTTAAAGATCATCCATTGCCCCATTACAGTTTTTCCCGTCAATCTTTGGTTCCATTTTACCTGGCTAGATCCCCTCTCATCCCATTTAAGTGAGCCCTCTTCCAATTTAGAAGTTCCACTTTAAATTGTTCCTTGCGTTTCTCCATTACTAATCTAAACATGATGATCACTCTTACCCAAGTGTTCTCCCACAGACACTTGGTCCAAAGTGGCCCACCTCATTCCCCAGCACCAGATCCAGCAATGCCTCCTTCAGAGTTGGGCCAAGGACATACTGGTCAAGGAAGTGCTCCTGAACTCATTTCAGAAATTCCTACCCCTCCTTTCCTTTTAACATTATCCCAAATCGATATTTGGGTAATTAAAGGCCCCCAATATCACCACTCTATAGTTCCTGCACATCTGATTTCCCTGCAGATTTGCTCCTCGATCTCACTATTTGGAGGTCTATAGAATACCCACAATAGCGTGATCATGCCCTTTTTGCTTCTCAACTCTAACCAAATGGATTCTGTCCTTGCCCCCTCAAGGACATCCTCTCTTTCCAACACTGCAATGTCTTCTCTAATCAGTACTGCCACCCCACCTCCCTTTTTCCTTCTTTTCTGAACACTTTGTATCCGTGAATATTAAGCACCCATTCCTCACTATTTTAACCCACGTTTCTAATGTTGCCAATGTATCATACTCCTACATAGCTAATTGTTCTTGTAACTCACCAACCTTATTCACCATACTTTGTGCATTTACATACATGCATTCTAACCCTGTCTTTGTATTCCTCTCAGTCTGCTCCTATCTAATATGATATTACTCCTTTCTCTAATACTATCCAAAAAATCTGCAAAGGGATATAGACAGGCTAAGTGAGTGGGCAAAAATTTGGCAGATGTGAGTATAGGGCCCAAGTTTCCACACGAGCCTAGAACGGCGCAGTCCCGACCTGGACGCCCGTTTTTCACGCTACAAAGTGCGCCTAAAAGAATCCTCGGTATTCTCCACCTACTTGCAGGTCCTCTGGCCCTCGGCAGAGCCATGTCCCTACGCTGAAAACAGTGCCGGGACCTCTTCACATGCGCGCTACAGTGGGCACGCAAGTGCAGTAGCTCCAGGCGCCGAACTGTGTGGGAGGGGCCCGAAGCATGCAGCCCCTAGCCCTGGCTGAATAGCCTCACTGGGGCTGCATGAATAAGGCTCCTCTCCTCTCATCTCTCTCTCACTCACCCTCCCTCCCTCCCTGTAAATCTGGTGCTGGGGACGGCCCTGCCCGAAGTCTCGGGCCGGCCCATTCAGCCTTCGGTCCCGAAAGGCCTGCCTGAAGCACTTTCACATAGGTAGGAAGATGGTTTATTTAATCTTTTCTTTGCTTATAAATGTTTATTCAGGTTGGATTTATTTGTATAAGTATAAAGAAGAATTTATTATAGAATTTAATGACTTCCCTTTCTTTCTCCCCCCCCCCCCCCCACCCCACCTCGTTCTGGACGCCTAATTTGTAACCTGCGCCTGATTGTTTTTTAATGTGTAGAACAGGTTTTTTCAGTTCTACAAAAATCTTCACTTGCTCCATTCTACTTTAGTTTGGAGTACGTTTTCACTGTGGAAACTTTCAAATCAGGAGTCAGTGGCCGGACACGCCCCCTTTTGAAGAAAAAATTCTGTTCCAAAGTAGAACTGTTCTACCTGACTAGAACTGCAGAAAAAAAAATGTGGAGAATTGCGATTTCTAAGATAGTCCGTTCTCCACCAGTTACTCCTAAAAATCAGGTGCAAATCATGTGGAAACTTGGGCCCATAATGTGGGAAAATGTGAGGTTATCCACTTTGGCAAAAGAGAGAAAAGCAAATTATAATTTAATTGGAGAAAAATTGCAAAGTGCAGTACAGAGACCTGGTGGTCCTTGTACATGAAACACAAAAAAAAGTTAGTATGCAGGTACAGCAAGTAATCAGGAAGGCAAATGGAATGTTGGCCTTTGGTGCAAGGGGGATAGAGTATAAAAGCAGAGAAGTCCTCCTATAACTGTACAGGGTATTGGTGAGGCCACACCTGGAGTACTGCGTACAGTTTTGTTCTCCGTATTTAAGGAAGGATATACTTGCATTGGAGGCTGTTCAGAGAAGGTTCAGTAGGTTGATTCCGGAGTTGAAGGGGTTGACTTACGAAAAAAGGTTGAGCAGGTTGAGCAACTGCTATGCTCATTGGAGTTTAGATGAATGAGAGGTGATCTTATTAAAACATACAATACTGAGGGAGCTCGATAAAGGTAGATGCTGAGAGGATGCTTCCACTCATGGGTGGAATCTAGCATAGTTTAGGAATAAGGGGTCGCCCATTTAGAACCGAGGAGGAGGAGGAATTTCTTCTGAAGGTCATAAATCTATGGAATTCTCTGCCCTGGAGAGCTGTGGAGGCTGGGTCATTGAATATATTTAAAGTAGAGATAGACAGATTTGTGAACAATAAGGGAGTGAAGGGTTATGGGGAGTGGGCAGGGAAGTGGGGCTGAGTCCAAGTTCTGATCCGCCATGATCTTATTAAATGGCGGAGCAGGCTCGAGGTGCCAAATGGCCTACTCCTGCTCCTATTTATGTTCTTGTCATGTATTGATGCTTGGGGTCACTAGACACCAAGGGGCGCCACTGTCGGAGGTCATCGGGCTGTACATGCGTATGCGCGGCCCTGCTATACAAGTGCTGGTACCATGTCTTGTAGTCACTTTGGGCGCGAATAAAGTGGACCAGGTTTACACCCGAGTGAGTTTACAGTAACTAGTCTTTTGAGTCATTATATACATAACATTTGGCGATGAGGTAACTTAAGAACCTTCGCACGCACAATAGGTACTATTGGAATTCTGGAGAGATTTGTGGATGGCGAGGATTGGGCGGATTTTAGCGACTGCCTGGATCAGTATTTTGTGAACATGATGGGAGACGACGACGCGGTTAGGTGCCGGGCGGTTTGGCTGTTTGTGGTTCAAGAATATATGACCTCATGAAGAATCTGCTCTCGCCTGCGCATCCAACGGACAAAGAATACAAGGATGTGTGCGCTTTGGTACATAACTATCTCAAGCCAAACGAGGGAATCATATCACGCTATCACTTCTACACACGTTCATGCTGAGGGCCAGGATGTGTCAGGATTCGTTGCCAACCTGCGACGTCTTGCTGAGCCATGCAAGTTCAGGACCATGTTGAAAGACATGCTGCGAGATTTCTTTATGATAGGCATCAACTATGATGTGATTCTCAGGAAGTTATTGGCTGCAGAGACGTTGGATTTGAGCAAGACCATCGCGACTGCCCAGGCATGCATGGCGACTGATATTTTGAGGCAGATATCATCGAAAGCTCCACGGCAAGTACTGCAAGCAAGATTGTGTCGTCGTCTGGCAGAGCTGCTTATGGCAGGGCCTACTCGACTGCTTACTTGAAATCTGTAGCCACTCAAAGTCCGCCAACTGGTACGAATCCTAATTCACCCTGTTGGCGTTGTGGGGGCAATCATCGGCCTCATCAGTGTCGGTTTAGGCAGTACATCTGTAATGGCTGTTCCAAAGTGGGGTAGCTTCAGAGAAATGTGCCCACAACTGAACAAGCCTGCTGCTGCTCATCACATTCGTCATGACCAGTCTAGTGCTGGCCAGGATGCACAACCAGAGGAGGAAGTGTATGGTCTGTATTCGTTCTTGGGAAAGATAATGGTTAATATGAAACTGAATGGCGTGCCGGTATCGATGGAGGTGGACACGGGTGCAAGTCAGTTGATAATGAGCCAAAGGACATTCGACAAGCTGTGGGACACTGAGGCTGTGAAGCCTAAAGCTGAGTCCAGTCAATGCCAGTTGCATGCTTACACTAAGGAACTCATACCGGTGATTGGCAGTGCAGTTGTCAAGGTGACATATGATAGTGTGGTTCATGATCTTCCGTTATGGATTGTCCCAGGCAATGGTCCAACGCTGTTTGGCAGAAATTGGCTCGAGAAAATCAAGTAGAATTGGAATGATATCAAAGCGTGGATGACACTTTGTGTGCTCAAGTGTTGAAGAAGTTTCCTTTTTTGTTTGAACTGGGCATTGGAAATTTTACGGAAGCCAAGGTGCAGATTCATCTGGATTCTGATGCAAGGCCTGTCTATCATAAAGCTCGGTCTGTTCCCTATATGATGAGGGAGAAGGTTGAAATTGAGCTCGACAGACTCCAATGTGAAGGGGTCATATCACCGGTCGGGTTTAACGAGTGGGCCAGTCCTATTGTTGCTGTGTTGAAGAGTGATGGCACTGTCATGATTTGTGGAGACTACAAGGTTACGATTAACTGATTTCTGAAACAGGATCAGTATCAGTTACCGAGAGCTGATGACATGTTCGCCATGTTAGCTGGTGGAAAGTCGTTCACTAAATTGGATCTGACGTCGGCCTATATGACACAGGAGCATGTCGACACTTTGAAGAAACTTACCTGTATCAACACCCATAAAAGGACTGTTTGTCTACAACAGGTGTCCTTTTGGAATTCGTTCGGCTGCAGTCATATTTCAGAGGAATATCGAAAGTCTACTAAAGTTCGTCCCTACAACTGTCATGTTTCAAAATGACATTCTGGTCACAGGTCGCGACACTGCTGAACATCTGAACAACCTTGAGGAAGTTTTACACCGACTGGACAAAGTGGGACTCAGGCTGAATCGTTCAAAGTGCGTCTGCATGGCACCTGAAGTTGAATTCCTAGGGAGGAAGATTGCTGCTGATGGCATCAGGCCTACGGATTCAAAAACCAAGGCCATCAAAAATGCACCCAGGCCTCAAAATGTGACGGAGCTGCGTTCATTCCTTGGGCTACTCAACTATTTTGATAATTTTTTTAAAATTACCCAGATTGAGCACTTTACAAGAGCCACTGCACATGCTGCTCGGAAAAGGCGACAACTGGGTCTGGGGTGTATCTCAAGATAGAGCTTTTGAGAAAGCTAAGAACCTGCTCTGTTCAAACAAGCTGCTGGTTCACTATGATCCACGTAAGCATCTTGTATTGGCCTGTGATGCTTCATCATATGGGGTTGGCTGTGTACTCCAACAAGTAAATGAGTCGGGTAAGCTACAACCTATTGCGTATGCTTCGAGAAGTTTGATAAAAGCGGAAAGAGCTTACACAGCATGGTAGAAAAAGCAGCTTTGGCCTGTGTGTATGGGGTAAAAAAAAATGCATCAGTACCTATGTGGTCTTCGCTTTGAACTTGAAACGGATTACAAGCTACTCATTTTATTGTTTTCGGAAAACCAATGCATTGTCCTGTATTCAGAGGTGGGCGTTGACGCTGTATGCCTATGACTATGTTATTCGTCACAGACCGGGCACTGAGAATTGTGCCGATGCACTGAGTCGTCTGCCTTTGCCCACACCAGATATGGAGACACCTTAACCTGCAGATCTACTGTTAGTAATGGAGGCTTTTGAGATTGAAGGTATCCTTGTCACTGCTCAACAAGTTAGGATCTGGACCAGCCATGACCCTATTTTAATCTGTTGTAAAACTGTGTCCTCAGTGGTGATTAGTCTGCAATACCCATGGAGATGTGAGATGAGAACAAACCTTACAACTGTCACAAAGATGAACTGTCCATTCAGTCAGATTGTCTACTATGGGGCAATCGTGTTGTTATACCCAAGAAAGGCAGAGAAAAATGTGTAAGTGAACTACATAGCACTCATCCTAGCATTGTCATGATGAAAACCATTACCAGGGCTCATGTTTGGTGGCCTGGAATTGACTCTGATCTGGAATCATGTGTGCATCAGTACAATACTTGCATGCAGCCAAGTAAAGTACCAGCGGAATCTCCGCTGAGTCTTTGGTCGTGGCCATCTAAACCATGGTTGAGGATACACATCGATTTTGCAGGCCCTTTCCTGGGAAAGAGGTTTGTTGTGGTGGATGCATATTCAAAGTGGATAGAGTGTATTATTAGGTCATCCAGTACGCTCACAGCTGCCATTGAGAGCATTCGTGACATGTTTGCCTGACATTGTTGTGAGCAACAATGGATCTTGCTTCACAAGTCTGGAGTTTCAAGAGTTCATGAAACTCTGATATTAAACATGTGAGGTCAGCCCCATTCAAACCTGCTTCTAATGGTCAAGCAGAGCGTGCTGTTCAAACGATCAAGCAGAGCAAGAAACGTGCGACTCGGGGTTCACTGCAGACTCGTTTGTCACACATATTGTTTAGTTACAGGACAAGACCTCACACGCTTACCGGGGTCTCCTCTGCTGAACTACTGATGGAGAAGTCTCAGGACCAGGCTCTCTCTTGTTCATCCCGATTTGAATGATCGTGTTAAAAACAGACGCCAGAGTCAGCGATGGTATCGTGATCGTACTGCTGTGTCACGTGATAGTTCTGTCAATGATCTGGTTTATGTATTGAACTATGGTCAAGGTCTAAAATGGATCGCCGGTACTGTTACAGCCAAGGAGGGTAACAGAGTGTTTATTGTCGTGCTCAAGAATGGGCAATCATGCAGGAAACATGTTGATCAAGTGCAACTGCAGCACACAGATGAACTGGAACCTCTTAAGATGCCATCAGTGACCAACCAACCAATGGTCATTCATCAGAGGACTTTGCTGTCATTACCGAACCTGGACTTTCAGTCTCTGACATGGTCATTACCACTCCCATCAGATCGACTACTCAGCCTCCAGTCATAATTGACTCAGTACGTTCGGCCAGAACTGGAGTTGAACCGAGATGATCAAGTCCTCGTGAGTGGAAAGCCCCAGACTGTCTTAATTTGTAAAGAGACTGATTCCAAGATCTTGAAGGGGGATGTTGTCATGTATTGATGCTTGGGGTCACTAGACACCAGGAGGTGCCACTGTCAAGAGGTCATCGGGCTGTACGCCTGTGCGGGCCCTGGTATACAAGTGCTGGTACCATGTCTTGTAGTCACTTTGGGCACGAATAAGGTGGACCAGGTTTACACCCAAGTGAGTTTACAGTAACGAATCCTTCGAGTCATTATATGCATAACAGTTCTTAAAGGGTATGGTTGCATTCTCCAACAGTAGGATCCATTCAATCAACAATTTGTTAAAATAAAATGCATAGTAGACCAAATGTGCAATTGGACAGTCTAGCTATTTGGAGCGTCAATCTCAAAATGGCAGACTTTGCATAATTGAACTGATCTCATTTTTTTTAAAAAGAACTGCTGCAAGAAAAGCACATTCATGGATTTATGTTCAAAAATAGGAAACAGCTAATTTTGTCATTTTAATTACCCCTGACCAAAACCCAAGATCCTAACTCGGGGGTAAAAGATCGTCAGTTCATGGCCACAAAAATAACTGATGTACGTTATCCAATTGATTAATTGTGTTCTGATATTCTAGTACACATATCTAGTGCATTGGCAGTTGGGGGGGGGGGGGGGGGGGGGGGAGGTAGAAGAAAGAGAGCAGGCAAGAGAAAGGATAGGAACAGGGATCTTGTCACCATCTGTGTTATAACTAGCATTGCATCACTGCAGTTTACTGTTACTAATTAAAGGTCTTCATTAACATCTTAAGCATGCTATTTGCAAGCAACCGGTTTGGCAGCTGCTACAAACAATTGTTTTTTAAAAAATCATTTTATCTCTGCTCTAAACCACTATTTTAAGTAAGAAACCACAGAAGCTGTGTAAACTTCAGGTAGGAGTGGAACTGAAGAAATGAAGGAATGGAGAAACATAATCTGGAAAAAGAACAGAGGAGTAGAGTGATGATGAATGCCATCTTGAATTGGGTCAAAGAAAGAGAAAGGATACAAATGGCATCAGCCTAAACACATGGTGGAAATAAAGCATCAGCCTGGAAAGTCAGGGTGAAAATAAATGAATTGAGGGTAACACACAGGAGAGAGAGAGAGAGAGAAAGAGAGAGAGAGAGAGACACAGAGAGAGAGAGACAGAGAGACACACACACACACACACACACACACACAGAGAGAGAGAGAGAGAGAGAGAGAGAGACACAGAGAGAAAGAGAGACACAGAGAGAAAGAGAGACACACACACACACAGGACAGAGAGAGAGAGAGAGAGAGAAAAAGACAGACAGACAGACACAGAGAGAGAGACACACACACACACAGATAGAGAGAGACAGAGACAGAGAAAGAGAGAGACACACACACACAAAGAGAGAGAGAGAGGGAGAGAAAAGAGAGACAGACACACTCAGAGAGAGAGAGAGAGAGACACACACACACACAGACAGAGAGACACAGACAGAGAGAGAAAAAGAGAGACACACACACAGGACAGAGAGAGAGACACACACACACACACAGACAGAGAGACACAGACAGAGAGAGAAAGAGAGAGAGACACACACACAGGACAGAGAGAGAGACACACAGGACAGAGAGAGAGAGAGAGAGAGAGTGAGACACACACACACACACACAAAGAGAGAGAGAGAGAGAGAGAGATACAGACAGAGAGAGAGAGACACACACACAGACAGGACAGAGAGAGAGAGAGAGACACAGAGATACACACCGGACAGAGAGAGCGAGACACACACACACCGGACAGAGAGAGCGAGCCGCGCGCGCGCACCGGACAGAGAGAGAGAGATCGAGCCACGCGCGCGCACCGACAGAGAGCGAGAGATCGAGCCGCGCGCGCGCACCGACAGAGAGCGCGAGAGATCTCAGTGTCTCAGATTAGAGTTTGGAGTGGTGGGTTGGATATGGGAGAATGATTGCTGAGGTAATCTTTGGGAAAGTGGAGGTCTGGTTGTTCTGTTTAAAATCCAAATATCAGTTTTTTCTTTAAAAAGGTGAACAATCTATGAATTGTGAAATAAAAGTGCTTGAAATGCACAATATATAAAATATTTAATGTAAACGTTAATATAAATATATATATAAATTCATTTCACAGGGAACATAGCCCAACTCCCACTCCCTGTAACTTAAAAATCAGAATGGTTACAGCAAAGGAGGCGGCTATTCGGTCCGTCAAGCCCATGCCGGCTCTCTGCAAGAGCACTTTAGCTAGTCCCACATCCACCCGCCCTCCCTCCCTCTCCCCACCCCCAAAAATTGTTTTCCTTCAGGTACTTATCCAACTCCCTTTTGAAAGCCACAATTGAGTCCCGTCTCCACCGCCCTTTCAGGCCGTGCATTCCAGATCCTAACCACTCGCTGCGTAAAAAAGGTTTTTCCTCGTGTCACCTTTGGTTCCTTTGCCAATCACCTTACATCAGTGCCCTCTGGTTCGCAACCCTTCCGCCAATGGGAACAGTTTCTCTCTATCTGTCTAGACCCCTCATGATTGAGCACCTCTATCAAATCTCCTCTCAACCTTCTCTGCTATAAGGGGAACAACCCTAGCTTCTCTAGTCTACACGCAACTTAGAAACATAGAAACATAGAAAATAGGTGCAGGAGTAGGCCATTCGGTCCTTCTAGCCTGCACCGCCATCCAATGAGTTCATGGCTGAACATGCAACTTCAGTACCCCATTCCTGTTTTCTCGCCATACCCCTTGATCCCCCTAGTAGTAAGGACTACATCTAACTCCTTTTTGAATATATTTAGTGAATTGGTCTCAACAACTTTCTGTGGTAGAGAATTCCACAGGTTCACCACTCTTTAGGTGAAGAAGTTTCTCCTCATCTCAGTCCTAAATGGCTTACCCCTTATCCTTAACTGTGACCTCTGGTTCTGGACTTCCCCAACATTGGGAACATTTTTCCTGCATCTAGCCTGTCTAAACCTTTCAGAATTTTAAACGTTTCTATGAGATCCCCTTTCATTCTTCTGAACTCCAGTGAATACAAGCCCAGTTGATCCAGTCTTTCTTGATGTCAGTCCCGCCATCCCAGGAATTAGTCTGGTGAACCTTCGCTGCACTCCCTCAATAGCAAGAATGTCCTTCCTCAAGTTAGGAGACCAAAACTGTACACAATACTCCAGGTGTGGCCTCACCAAGGCCCTGTACAACTGTAGTAACTCCTCCCTGCCCCTGTACTCAAATCCCCTCGCTATGAAGGCCAACATGCCATTTGCTTTCTTAACCACATGCTGTACCTGCATGTCAACCTTCAATGACTGATGTACCATGACACCCAGGTCTCGTTGCACCTCCCCTTTTCCTAATCTGTCACCATTCAGATAATAGTCTCTCTGCTTTTACCACCAAAGTGGATAACCTCACATTTATCCACATTATACTTCATCTGCCATGCATTTGCCCACTCACTTAACCTATCCAAGTCACTCTGCAGCTTCATAGCATCCTCCTCGCAGCTCACACTGCCACCCAACTTAGTGTCATCCACAAATTTGGAGATACTACATTTAATCCCCTCGTCTAAATCATTAATGTACAGTGTAAACAGCTGTGGCCCCAGCACAGAACCTTGCGGTACCCCACTAGTCACTGCCTGCCACTCCTACTTTTTGCTTCCTGTCTGACAACCAGTTCTCAATCCACGTCAGCACACTACCCCCAATCCCATGTGCTTTAACTTTGCACATTAATCTCTTGTGTGGGACCTTGTCGAAAGCCTTCTGAAAGTCCAAATACACATCAACTGGTTCTCTCTTGTCCACTCTACTGGAAACAGCCTCAAAAAATTCCAGAAGATTTGTCAAGCATGATTTCCCTTTCACAAATCCATGCTGACTTGGACCCATCATGTCACCTCTTTCCAAATGCGCTGCTATGATATCCTTAATAATTGATTCCAACATTTTACCCACTACCGATGTCAGGCTGACCGGTCTATAATTCCGTTTTCTCTCTCCCTCTTTTTTAAAAAAAAGTGGGGTTACATTGGCTACCCTCCACTCCATAGGAACTGATCCAGAGTCTATGGAATGTTGGAAAATGACTGTCAATGCATCCGCTATTTCTAAGGCCACCTCCTTAAGTACTCTGGGATGCAGACCATCAGGCCCTGGGGATTTATCGGCCTTCAATCCCATCAATTTTCCCAACACAATTTCTCAACTAATAAGGATTTCCCTCAGTTCCTCCTTCTTACTAGACCCTCTGACCCCTTTTATATCCGGAAGGTTGTTTGTGTCCTCCTTAGTGAATACCGAACCAAAATACTTGTTCAATTGGTCTGCCATTTCTTTGTTCCCCGTTATGACTTCTCCTGATTCTGACTGCAGGGGACCTACGTTTGGCTTTACTAACCTTTTTCTCTTTACATAGCTATAGAAGCTTCTGCAGTCCATCTTAATGTTTTCTGCAAGTTTCCGCTCGAACTCTATTTTCCCTGCCCTAATCAAACCCTTTGTCCTCCTCTGCTGAGTTCTAAATTTCTCCCAGTCCCAGGGTTCGCTGCTATTTCTGGCCAATTTGTATGCCACTTCCTTGGCTTTAATACTATCCCTGATTTCCCTCGATAGCCACAGTTGAGCCACCTTCCCTTTTTTATTTTAATGCCAGACAGGGATGTACAATTGTTGTAGTTCATCCATGCGGTCTCTAAATGTCTGCCATTGCCCATCCACTGTCAACCCCTTAAGTATCATTCGCCAATCGATCCTAGCCAATTCACGCCTCATACCTTCAAAGTTACCCTTCTTTAAATTCTGGACCATGGTCTCTGAATTGTTTCACTCTCCATCCTAATGTAGAATTCCACCATATTATGGTCACTCTTCCCCAAGGGGCCTCGCACAACGAGATTGCTAATTAATCCTCTCTCATTGCACAACACCCAGTCTAAGATGGCCTCCCCCAGAGTTGGTTCCTCGACATATTGGTCTAGAAAACCATCCCTTATGCACTCCAGGAAATCCTCCTCCACATTACTTCCAGTTTGGTTAGCCCAATCTATATGCATATTAAAATCACCCATGATAACTGCTGCACCTTTATTGCATGCACCCCTAATTTACTGTTTGATGCCCTCCCCAACATCACTACTACTGTTTGGAGGTCTGTACACAACTCCCACTAACGTTTTTTGCCCTTTGGTGTTCTACAGCTCTACCCATATAGATTCCACATCATCCAAGCTAATGTCCTTCCGAACTATTGCATTAATCTCCTCTTTAATCAGCAATGCTACCCCACCTCCTTTTCCTTTTATTCTATCCTTCCTGAATGTTGAATACCCTTGGATGTTGAGTTCCCAGCCCTGATCATCCTGGAGCCACGTCTCTGTAATCCCAATCACATCACCCCGAAATCATTCTCGTAAATCTTTTCTGCACCCTCTCTATGGCCTTCACATCCTTCATAAAATGCGGTGCCCAGAATTGGACACAATACTCCAGTTGAGGCGGAACCAGTGTTTTATAAAGGTTCATCGGAACTTCTTTGCTTTTGTACTCATGCCTCCATGAAGCCCAAGATCCCATATGCTTTTTAAAAAATAAACCGTTTTCTCAACCTGCTCCGCCACCTTCAACGATTTGTGCATATATATCCCCAGGTCTTTCTGTTCATGCACCCGGTTTACGATTGGACCTTTTTGTTTATATTGCCCTTCCTCATTTTTCCTATCAAAATGTATCACTTCACACTAATCTGCATTAAATTTCAATTGCCACGTGTCTGCCCATTTCACCAGACTGTCTAGGTATTCTTCACTACCCTCCTCACCATTCACTATACTTCCAAGTTTTGTGTCATCTGCAAATTTTGAAATAGTGTCCTGTACTCCAAGGTCAGTCATTAATATGCATCAATAATAGCAATGGTCCCAGTACCGACTCCTGGGGACCACCACTGTATACCTTCCTCCAGTCTGAAAAACAACGTTCACCACCACTCTGTTTCCTGTCACTTAGCCAATTTCGTATCCATGCTGCCGCTGTCCCTTTTATTCTATTGGCTTCAACTTTGCTGGCATGCCTATTATGTGGCACTTTATCAAACGCCTTTTGGAAGTCCATATACACCACCTCAACCACACTGCCCTCATCAACCCTCTCTCTTACCTCATTTAAAAAAAAAACGATCAAGTTAGTTAAACATGATTTGCCTTTAACAAATCCGTGCTAGCTTTTCTCAATTAATCCATACTTGTCCAAGTGACTGCTAACTTTGTCCCCGATTATCATTTCCAAAAGATTCCCTACTACTGAGGTTAAACTGACTGGCCTGTAGTTACTGGGTTTATCCTTACACTCTTTTTTAAACAAGGGTGTAACATTTTGCAATTCTCCAGTCCTCTAGCTCCACCCCGGTATCCCAGGAGGATTGGAAGGTTATGGCCAGTACCTCTGCGATTTTCTCCTTAACCTCCCTCAGCATCCTAGGATGCATCCATCCGGTCCTGGTGACTTATCTACTTGAAGTATAGCTAACCTTTCTACCACCTTCCCGATCAATTTTAATCTCATCCAGTATCTCCACTACCTCCTATTTCACTATGACTTTGGCAGTATCATCATCTTTGGCGAAGACAGAAGACAGACACATTTAGTACCTCAGCAATGCCCTCTGCCTGCATGCATAGGTCTCCTTTTTGGTCCCAAATTGGCAGCTCCTCCTCTTACCACCCATTTATTATTTATATGTCTACAGAAGACTTTTGAATTCCCTTTTAAATGTTAGCTGTCAATCCATACTCGCTCTTTTACCCCCTTTCCTTTTTCATTTCCCCTCTGAACTTTCTATATTCAGCCCAATTCTCACCCAGACATCTGTCATACATGTTCTTTTACTCTTCGTCTCGTTCGTCATCCAGGGAGCTCTGGCTTTAGTTGTTCTATCTTTCCCCCTCATGGGAATGTATCTCGACTACATCCGAACCATCTTCTCTTTAAAGGCAGCCCATTTCTCGATTAGTTTTGCCTGCCAACCTTTGATTTCAATTTACCTGGACCAGATTCATTCTCAACCCAACTTATTTTACAGATCACAGACTTATAATCAGTACAGTTCTCAAGTGGTCAGCTTTTTAGGGTGCGCATTAGCTTTTTTGAAACTTCTGCCCACTTTTTCTAGCTTTTTGATGAGACAAGGCCATCTCTGACCTATTTTCTTATATTTCTCCACCACCCACATCCCACTGTCCCCTTCGAAAACCACTTCCTACTTGGGGCACAATTAAGTACCATTTTCTGCATTATAGTGTAATTTCACAATTGAAACGATAAACAGCACCAGTTGTAACAGACAACGAAAAACTGTTTACATTGCATAAAGCAAAGTCATAGTTAACAGGCATTACTCATCCAGCAGGTTTATTTTGGTTAAAAAGGCTCTGCTGTATTATACATCAGATTTCCAATAATGCTCACAGGCATCTTTTATTAAAATTAGCGACAAGATATAGCCCATGGCCAAGACCACTTTGGTCTTTGTTCTTTTAAACAGGGATAGATATGGATTAGGTCCCAAAAACAAAGAAAGAAGATTTAGAGCGCCTTTCACAACCACCGGACGTCTCAAAGCGCTCAACAGCCAATGAAATATTTGAGGAGTGTAATCACTGTTGTAATGCAGGAAACACGGCAGCCAATTTGTACACAAGTAAAGCATCTGTAATGATACCAGAATCATAACTACAAATTACATTTCTATAGCATTTATGTAGAGATGTTAGAGGATTTTAAAGGGCTGTGGACACTGGGCAGTATGGAGAAAGGGAAAAGGAGTTTGCAGTTTGCAAAGCACAGTTCTGAAGCAGGGAAGGAGGGGGATGGGAACCAATGCAGGGAGACAGAGGGAAACAAAAAGGAGGCAAAAGCAAAAGACAGAAAGGAGATGAGGAAAAGTGGAGGGCAGAGAAACCCAAGGCAAAGAACAAAAAGGGCCACTGTACAGCAAAATTCTAAAAGGACAAAGGGTGTTAAAAGAACAAGCCTGAAGGCTGTGTGTCTTAATGCAAGGAGTATCCGCAATAAAGTGGATGAATTAACTGTGCAAATAGATGTTAACAAATATGATGTGATTGGGATTATGGAGACGTGGTTCCAGGATGATCAGGGCTGGGAACTCAACATCCAGGGGTATTCAACATTCAGGAAAGATAGAATAAAAGGAAAAGGAGGTGGGGTAGCATTGCTGGTTAAGGAGCAAATTAAGGCAATAGTTCGGAAGGACATTAGCTTGGATGATGTGGAATCTATATGGGTAGAGCTGCAGAATACCAAAGGACAAAAAACGTTAGTGGGAGTTGTGTACAGACCTCCAAACAGTAGTAGTGATGTTGGGGAGGGCATCAAACATGAAATTAGGGGTGCGTGCAATAAAGGTGCAGCAGTTATAATGGGTGACTTTAATATGCAAATAGATTGGGTTAACCAAACTGGAAGTAATACGGTAGAGGAGGATTTCCTGGAGTGCATAAGGGATGGTTTTTTAGACCAATATGTCGAGGAACCAACTAGGAGGGAAGCCATCTTAGACTGGGTGTTGTGTAATGAGAGAGGATTAATTAGCAATCTCGTTGTGCGAGGCCCCTTGGGGAAGAGTGACCATAATATGGTGGAATTCTGCATTAGGATGGAGAATGAAACAGTTAATTCAGAGACCATGGTCCAGAACTTAAAGAAGGGTAACTTTGAAGGTATGAGGCGTGAATTGGCTAGGATAGATTGGCGAATGATACTGAAGGGGTTGACTGTGGATGGGCAATGGCAGACATTTAGAGACCGCATGGATGAACTACAACAATTGTACATTCCTGTCTGTCGTAAAAATAAAAAAGGGAAGGTGGCTCAACCGTGGCTATCAAGGGAATCAGGGATAGCATTAAAGCCAAGGAAGTGGCATACAAATTGGCCAGAAAGAGCAGCGAACCCGGGGACTGGGAGAAATTTAGAACTCAGCAGAGGAGGACAAAGGGTTTGATTAGGGCAGGGAAAATGGAGTACGAGAAGAAGCTTGCAGGGAACATTAAGACGGATTGCAAAAGTTTCTATAGATATGTAAAGAGAAAAAGGTTAGTAAAGATAAACGTAGGTCCCCTGCAGTCAGAATCAGGGGAAGTCATAACGGGGAACAAAGAAATGGCGGACCAATTGAACAAGTACTTTGGTTCGGTATTCACTGAGGAGGACACAAACAACCTTCCGGATATAAAAGGGGTCGGAGGGTCTAGTAAGGAGGAGGAACTGAGGGAAATCCTTATTAGTCGGGAAATTGTGTTGGGGAAATTGATGGGATTGAAGGCCGATAAATCCCCAGGGCCTGATGGACTGCATCCCAGAGTACTTAAGGAGGTGGCCTTGGAAATAGTGGATGCATTGACAGTCATTTTCCAACATTCCATTGACTCTGGATCAGTTCCTATGGAGTGGAGGGTAGCCAATGTAACCCCACTTTTTAAAAAAGGAGGGAGAGAAAACAGGGAATTACAGACCGGTCAGCCTGACATCGGTAGTGGGTAAAATGATGGAATCAATTAAGGATGTCATAGCAGTGCATTTGGAAAGAGGTAATATGATAGGTCCAAGTCAGCATGGATTTGTGAAAGGGAAATCATGCTTGACAAATCTTCTGGAATTTTTTGAGGATGTTTCCAGTAGAGTGGACAAGGGAGAACCAGTTGATGTGGTATATTTGGACTTTCAGAAGGCTTTCGACAAGGTCCCACACAAGAGATTAATGTGCAAAGTTAAAGCACATGGGATTGGGGGTAGTGTGCTGACATGGATTGAGAACTGGTTGTCAGACAGGAAGCAAAGAGGGGCCTTTTCAGAATGGCAGGCAGTGACTAGTGGGGTACCGCAAGGTTCTGTGCTGGGGCCCCAGCTGTTTACACTGTACATTAATGATTTAGACGAGGGGATTAAATGTAGTATCTCCAAATTTGCGGATGACACTAAGTTGGGTGGCAGTGTGAGCTGCAAGGAGGATTCTATGAGGCTGCAGAGCGACTTGGATAGGTTAGGTGAGTGGGCAAATGCATGGCAGATGAAGTATAATGTGGATAAATGTGAGGTTATCCACTTTGGTGGTAAAAACAGAGAGACAGACTATTATCTGAATGGTGACAGATTAGGAAAAGGGGAGGTGCAAAGAGACCTGGGTGTCATGATACATCAGTCATTGAAGGTTGGCATGCAGGTACAGCAGGCGGTTAAGAAAGCAAATGGCATGTTGGCCTTCATAGCGAGGGGATTTGAGTACAAGGGCAGGGAGGTGTTGCTACAATTGTACAGGGCCTTGGTGAGGCCACACCTGGAGTATTGTGTACAGTTTTGGTCTCCTAACCTGAGGAAGGACATTCTTGCTATTGAGGGAGTGCTGCGAAGGTTCACCAGACTGATTCCCGGGATGGCGGGACTGACCTATCAAGAAAGACTGGATCAACTGGGCTTGTATTCACTGGAGTTCAGAAGAATGAGAGGGGACCTCATAGAAACGTTTAAAATTCTGACGGGTTTAGACAGGTTAGATGCAGGAAGAATGTTCCCAATGTTGGGGAAATCCAGAACCAGGGGACACAGTCTAAGGATAAGGGGGAAGCCATTTAGGACAGAGATGAGGAGGAATTTCTTCACCCAGAGAGTGGTGAACCTGTGGAATTCTCTACCACAGAAAGTTGTTGAGGCCAATTCACTAAATATATTCAAAAAGGAGTTAGATGAAGTCCTTACTACTAGGGGAATCAAGGGGTATGGTGAGAAAGCAGGAATGGGGTACTGAAGTTGCATGTTCAGCCATGAACTCATTGAATGGCGGTGCAGGCTAGAAGGGCCGAATGGCCTACTCCTGCACCTATTTTCTATGTTTCTATGTTTCTATGTGATCAAGCAGGTGCGCTGAGGGAGGGTGCCACATAGGCAGGGGTGTAGTGATTGAAGGAGTAACTGCCAGCGGTGCTGCAGAGGCCAAGAAACAGACTGGTGCCAGAACAGAGGTTGCGCAAAGAAACTTAGGGCTGAAGCAGTTCAGTCATTGTAAACTAATGTCTCTGATTATAGGGATTCAACACTTTCTAAAGGAAGGGGACCTCAAACATACTTCATCATAGCATATTTAGTAATGTCAGCATTAATGCAGCAAAAATGCAGTGAGCATCAACAAGGAAATACAGAACAAAATGTTGAGCTACAAAAGTTAGACATCACTCCTTTTAAAAAAAAAAGATTCCTGGGCATTTTTTAAAATATTTAAATGTTACAAATACTCAGCAAAAACTTCTGTTCACTCATCTGCACTACTGTCTACAGTACAGCTTTATTTACACCAGTCTCCAGAGAATACAAGCGCTACATCAGCAAAGACATGCTGACTTGACCAACCTGTCTTAAATCTAGATGACCATTTTGGACCATCGCTGAAACCTCTCAGCGATCTCCCCTCAGCCTTGATGACCAATGGCGAAATGCTTGGAAGAACTGTGACGTACCAAATGGATTCCTGATAGAGGACCCCACAGTACAACCTGAAGGATCAAACCTTCCTAGCAAACAGTGGACAACCATCAACCACCTCCGAACAGATCATGGGAGATGCTGCCACCTTCTTCATAGATGGAAAATTATAGCATCCTCATCCGCTACTGCGGAGCTCCTAATCAGAGCACATCATTGAGCACTGCCCTCAGAGGAAATTTGCAGGCAGCCTAGGATATCTCCACGTTGTTACACCGGAAGCTTTGGCCTAGATATCTGACTTAGATATTGATATTTAATTTGTTTTTTTGCTACTACCATACAAAAGATTGACACCAAATTAGGTAGGGGTAGCTAGCCAATCCATACTTTCCATACGTCGAGAGCCTATTATCAGCAAGGGCAGACATCGACAACTAGGTTCAACACTGCCTTTAGCATGCCAGTGCAGCCTTCGGCTGCCTGAGGAAGAGTGTGTTCGAAGATCAGGCTCTCAAATCTGGCACCAAGCTCATGGTCTACAGGCCTATAGTGATACCCGCCCTCCTATATGGCTCAGAGATGTGGACCATATACAGTAGACACCTTAAATCGCTGGAGAAATACCACCAACAATGTCTGCGCAAGATCCTGCAAATCCCTGGGAGGAAAGACACACCAATGTTAACGTCCTCGATCAGGCCAGCATCAAAGCACTAACCACACTCTACCAGCTCCGCTGGGCAGGCCATATTGTTCCCATGCCCGACAAGATTTCCAAAGCAAGCGCGATACTCGAAACTCCTACACAGCAAGTAAGCCCCAGATGGGGGGAGGAAGCGTTTCAACGACACCTGCAAAGTCCGTCTTGATAAAATGCAACATCCCCACCGACACCTGGTAGTCCCTGGCCAAAGATCGACCCAAGTGGAGGAAGAGAAGCCGGGAGGGCGCTGAGCACCTCGAGTCTCGTCGCAGAGAGCACGCAGAAAGCAAGGGCAGGCAGCGGAAGGTGCGTGCGGCAAACCAGTCTCCCCACCCACCTTTTCCTTCAACGACTCTCTGTCCCACTTGTGACAGAGACTGGAATTCCCATATTGGACTGTTCAGTCACCTAAGAACTCACTTTTAGAGGGGAAGCAAGTCTTCCTCGATTTCGAGGGACTGCCTATGTCCATTAGTAGTCAGTCACTTTAAAACCAGCACCAGGCTACAGTTTATAACTTGTGGGGGTGATGGGCAGGGATGAGAGTGTAATAGAAGGGAACAAGGAATAAAAACGAGAGCAGGAGGTAGAAAGGAGGAGATGATTAAGTTTGTATTTCAGTTACAGGAAATCCAGATCAAACACCTCTTCTAAAACATGCCTTTAATATCACACATTTTGCATAGGTCCCTGGGCACTGCTAGGAATAAAGCAAATAAACTTCTGAAAAAGATAAATATTTGGATTTAATGTACAGCATTTGATAAAAAATGCATAGTTATGTGAACCAAGCCTTAGGTCATTTGAATGGTTGTGAAAAAAAAACTGAACTAATGTTAAATTACCTTACTACGGTATTTAAATAATGACTGAACTTTGGTACTTGTTCTGTTACTGCATTGAAGTTAGTAGCTTTCCATACAACAGGTGATTTCTGAAAACACAGACATACTCCTGTGTGTTTTGGCCAACTTAACCTCAAATTGACAACTTGTTTTCAAATGTGTTAGAAGTTTATAATCAAAAATTCTCAGTAAATACTTCTGAAAAATAAATGTAAAGCCTTGAGGGGGCTTTTTCCCAGCAGAACAACATTATACATCATGAACTTCCATTTCAAATGACCGGTTACAGCATTCCAACGTTGCAAGATAGCTGCAGCTAATCCTAGAGGATTTGCATGATTCTTACATCTTAGCAACCGCTGTGGAATTCTATTTGGCACAAACCTGTTGTACACTTCGACAGCGTGATAAGCTACGCAGATTAATGGAATTAAATATTCTAAAGACTGACAAGGTGGAGAAAAATAAAATTCACTTGGAAGATTTAATGCATGAACAACATATACATCAGTGTTGAGCCTGTAGCAGAGACCCACTGACTCTCGCAGAAAAGTTAACCAGTTTGAAGGCACACTTTTCTTTGGAGAAAGAGCAGGCAAGCAACCTCCTCCCAGGCCTTTGATAACAACACTTTTTAAACTGAATACTATTGAGAGTAGCCCAGAGTACTCATCTGCCAGCTTTTATTCTCCGTTGGAAAAAAACCTAGACTCAGAGCACATCTCCCTTATTGACCAAGCAAAAAAAAACTGAAGATTGGGAATAACTAACATCCTTCCATTCTGCATTTCAATGTCAGTTACATGTGCACCAGGTGACATCATTGCTTCTTCATCTTTGTTGATGTGTGGGTCATCGCTGTCTAGTGATCAGTAGGCTTACATACTGGCTCAAGTGGAACCAGATGAGTATTTTATTTATATTCAAGTCCATCTGTTGCATACATACTACTTTGTGACAGTTCTGATCAATTTATTGTAGGGAAAGTGGCAGATGCATAATAGACTTTAGACAAATTGAAAACCATGTGTAAGAACTTGCTTCGGTGTCAGAGGTCACTGTCCGATTAGAATATGCTAATATCGAAAATTAGTTAGTTCTAATAGGCAGTCCCTCGAAATCGAGGAAGACTTGCTTCCACTCCTGAAGTGAGTTCTTTGGTGGCTGTACATTCCAACATGAGAGCCACAGATTCTGTCACAGGTGGGACAGATAGTTGTTGAGGGAAGGGGTGGGTGGGACTGGTTTGCCGCATGTTCTGTCCGCTGCCTGCGCTGGATTTCTGCACTGAGACTCGAGGTGCTCAGTGCCCGCTCGGATGCACTTCCTCCACTTAGGGCTGTCTTGGACCAGGGTCTCCCATGTGTAGGTGGGGATGTCGCACTTTATCAGGGAGGCTTTGAGGGTGTCCTTGTAGCGTTTCCGCTACCTACCTTTGGCTCGTTTGCCATGAAGGAGCGCCGAGTAGAGCACTTGCTTTGGGAGTCTCATGTCTGGCAAGCAAACTATGTGGCCTGCCCAGCCGATAATGGGAGTAGCAAATAGCAGACAGGATGGCTACATCCTATATGAGGTGCTAGTATCAGGAATTGGCCAGAACAATGGAAGCCCCCAAGCAGTATCTGGATTTTGAAAAGTCATCTTATTCCTTTTGTAATGTTAAGGCAGGATGTCAGGTTAAACGATTAACAGTGAAACAACAAAAAGTATTTCTATAATGCTTCAATGCTGGGGATGTTGGCATGGTCGAGGACCCTAATGGTGGTGCGTCTGTCCTCCCAGGGGATTTGTAGGATCTTGTGCAGGCATTGTTAGTGGTATTTCTCCAGCGACTTGGTGTCTACTGTACATGGTCCTCATCTCTGAGCCATACAGGAGGATAGGTATTACTTGATCAGCTCCGCTGGGCAGGCCAATTGTTCGCATGCCAGACACGAGACTCCCAAAGCAAGCGCTCTACTCTTAACTCCTTCACGGCAAACGAGCCAAAGGTGGGCAAAGGAAATATTACAGGGACACTCTCAAAGCCTACCTGAAAAAGTGTAACATCCCAAGACTCCTGGGAGTCCCTGGCCAAAGACCGTCCTAAGTGGAGGATGTGCATCCGGGAGGGCGCCGAGCACCTCGAGTCTCATTGCCGAGAGCATGCAGAAATCAAGCACGAGCAGCGGAAAGAGCGTGCAGCAAACCAGTCCCACCCACCCCTTCCCTCAACGACTATCTGTCCCACCTGTGACAGGGACTGTGGTTCTCTTATTGGACTGTTCAGCCACCCAAGGACTCATTCTGTGGAAGCAAGTCTTCCTCAATTCCAAAGGACTGCCTATGATGATGATTGATTGATTAATGCAGTGAAATGTCCCAAGGTGCTTCACAGGAGTATAATGAAATAAAAATTTGACTCCGGGCCGCACAAGTAGAAATTAGCGCAGGTCAAAGAGGTATGTTTTAAGGACGAAAGAGGTGTAGAGAGGCAAAGAGGTTTAGACAGGGAGTTCCAGAGCTTGGGGCCTAGGCAACAGAAGGCACAGTCATCAAAGGTGGAGCGATTATAATCAGGGATGCTCAAGAGGGCAGAATTAGAGCAGTGCAGACATCTCGGGGGGGGGGGGGGGGGGGGGAGATGTTGTGGGGCTGGAGGAGATTAGAGATAGGGAGGGGCAAGGCCTTAGAGGGATTTGAAAATAAGGATGAGAGTTTTGAAATCGAGGCGTTGCTTAACCGGAAGCCAATGTAGGTCAGCGAGCACAGGGGCGATGGGTGAGTGAGACTTGGTGCGAGTTAGGACACGAGCAGCCGAGTTTTGGATCACCTCTAGTTTACGTACGGTAGAATGTGGGAGGCCAGCAAGGAGTGCGTTGGAATAGTCACGGTCTAGAGGTAACAAAGGCATGGATGAGTTGAGGCAAGGGCAGAGACGGGCAATATTACGGAGGTGGAAATAGGCAGTCTTAGTTAAGCTGTGTATGTGTGGCCGGAAGCTCATTTCAGGGTCAAATATAACACCAAGGTTGTAAACAGTCTGGTTCAACCTCAGACAGAAGAAGTTGGGGAACAGTTAAAATGGGTTATTGTCAGGTCTGGAGGCTTGGTAAGGTTCACTTCAATATACATTCTAGGCATCACGTCACATGACTCATATTGGGGGAAGGTACTTAGGATGGCTGGAAGGCTTTTGAACAGGTGACAAAAGTGTAGGTCGCAGCCTTCTTGCGGAGAGCGCTCATGGGTCGCAGTCCAACACCATGCGGAGGCCAAGGTTGATCACCTTGGATCTGGAGGAAACCAGGTTGTATGAGTCCATTATATAAGTAATAGCTTTTGGTGTCTGAATAATAAACTTGCATTTGGACAATATGCTAGAGCCTGAAATCATGAGGAATCATTTAAATGAGTTTTAAGAGATTTCCTTACACCATGGGATTAAAGGGGCAGTGGCTGCGTAGATATGACATTGGCTGGGGACAGAAAGCAGGGTAGCAGTGAGCAGTTGTTTCAGACTGCAGGAAAGTGTGGTTGTGTCCCCCAGGGGTCAGTATTAGGACCACTGCTCATTTTGATATATATTAATGACCTGGACTTGGATATACAGGGCATAGTTTCGAAGTTTGCAGTTGACACAAAACTCAGAAATGTAGCAAACAGTGAGGAGAATAGTTTGAGGAGAATAGTAACAGACTTCAGGAGGATATAGACAGGCTGGTAAAATGGGCAGACACATGGCAGATAAAATTTGACAGGCACTACAGTATAAACGAAATAGTACAATTTTATAGGGGGTGCAGGAACAGAGACCTGGAGAGAGACATACACAAATCTTTGAAGGTGGCATGACAAGTCAAGAAAGCTTTTTAAAAAAGCATACAGGATCCTTGGCTTTATAAATCAGAGTACAAAAGCAAGGTAGCTATATTAAACCTTTATAAAACACTGGTTAGACCCCAGCTGGAGTTACATGGCCAATTCTACACATCACACTTCAGGAAGGATGTCAAGGCCTTAAAGAGGGTGTGGAGGAGATTTACTAGAATGGCACCAGGGATTAAAGACCAGTTATGTGGAGAGACTAGAGAAACTGGGACTGTTCTCCTTAAAAGCAGAGAAGGTAGAGGGGAGATTTGACAGAGGTGTTAAAAATCTTGAATGGTTTTGATAGTAAATAAGAAGAAACTATTTCCAGTGGCCGAAAGGTTGTAAACCAGAGGACAAAGATTTATGGTAACTAGCAAAAGAAGCAGGGGCAACATGACGGGGAAAAAAAACTTCTGCAGCGAGTTATGATTTGGAATGCACTCCCTAAAGCTGATGGAAGTAGACCCGATAACGTCTTTCAAAAGGGAATTGGATATATATTTGAAGGAGGAAGATTTGCAAGGCTATGGAGAAAGAGCAAGGAAGCGGGACTAATTGGATAGCTTTCACGATGGGCCATATGGCCTCCTTATGTGCTGTGTCATTCTACGATTCTAGGTGTTCTCAAGACCGTAATAATGTAGCCTTTGGTACAAGTTAAGTTACACTATCGCCTACAATATTTCTGTAGTTTGATTTAATTAATCCTTTGTGAAGATTTGGTCATTTAACAAAATTAATAAGATTTTTATTGTGGGGAGACAGGATGAGAAGGGAGAGAGAGAGAGAGAGAGAGAGAGAGAGCGAGAGAGAGAGAGAGAGAGAGCGAGAGAAGGAAGGTAGGAGGAACAATCATTTTGTCCTAAATTTAAAAAAATATTGAACACTGTACCAAAGCACAATCCTCATGTAAAAATATGCAGCCAAATGTCAGTGTGCAAAATATTATTCTGAATAACAATACGAGGTTAGTCATTAATTTACAGACAATGTTACAAAACCGATTATGGTATCTAGTTTAATATTCAACAGTAATTCCATTGATTTGAATAAGTATGCTCGTTGCTACATCTCAAATCCAGAGCCGGTTTCAAGTCTTTTCAAGCACTCCATCTCAGATGAAAGAACCAAATTGCAATATATTAACTATTTATGGTAAATTAAAAAGTGTGTTTTTTTTCCTCAAGTGAATTTTAGATGAAAGCACGGAACAGATTTTTTTTTTTTTTAAAAAACATGTTTGGGGTGGGGTGGGGGGGCAAAACAAGAGTAAAACATAATGCTCCAGGACACAATGGTAAACTCAACAAACGGTTAATTATGTAGAAGCATCTCACACTTGATCAAGTTATTCAAGTACCTTCTGTACTTTCATCCCTCCTTTTATAGCTTGCAATAGCCCACATTTGCTGATGCGAAAGCTGCAAATATGATTTTAATATCAAGATTAAAAATGTATACAAAGGTAGAACTTGAACAATATACAATAAAGGAGTTTAAAAAATTGTCTGTTCACAGCATGAACACAACTAGTGATGCAGATGCTGACTCAAACAAGTTAGGAAGGACTAGAGTTCAATCAATATCACCTCGAGCTGTGATTGAACCCAACTGTAGCTTTTCCATGACCCAGGGTCAGGAAGGGATTTGAAAAAAAACACTATTTGGAACAGAAAGGCTGCTGTAATCCAAAGAGACATCTCCTTTATTGCCCTTCTCACCCTCTTGGATTGCACATATGGGCATTGAGCAAATTCAGACTCAGCAATGTATTAAACACTCAAATGAGCCAATACATTCTCTAGGCAAAATACTGGAAACATGCAAAAATACGTTCTGATGAAGGGTTGTATCTGAAACATTAATAAGTCTTTCGTCTTTACAGGTATGATAGATCTCATGTATTTCCAGCATTTATTATTCCTTTCCCTTTTATTAGCATAAAACAGAACCATAAAATTAAGAAAAATTGGAGGAAGGGGGAAAAAAAAATCTTATTTACAGCATTCCGAACCATTTCCAAAGTTGTTAAAAATTTAGAATCCGTTTCCATCAAACCTCAACTTTATTCATGTGAAGCTTCCATTCATACGGTCACCAAAACATAACTCGCAATTCTTTATCCTTCTCCCACCAGCTACCGCAAATTGGCAGTAATTGAAGTATTAAACAAAAGTTTTTAAGCCAAAGTAATGCCTTGAATGTTTGCACGATGCTCATTTTAGATCAAAAACAATGTACCTGTAAGAAGGTTTTTTCATTTCACTGCATCCAAGCACACTGGAACACAGCCCAGAATGTCAATATCTTGTTTGTCAAGATACTATACACTGAAAAATTTCACCACCTCCATTCATACAGAACATCAGCTATATGACCCTAGTTGGGGGAGGGGGGGGGGGCAGGACCTCCATAACATGAACATAGAGCTTATAGATGCAGGAGAATTTTTACACACAAATTTAGAGGGTTTCAGGTAGAGAGATAATTTCTTTGGAAACACTTGCCATTTGTGGCCAGACTGAGTTTCACAGAAATTCTCAGGCAAAACAATCCTTTTTATCCAAATGATGTCAAAGAAACAATTTGTATAAATTGGGCTGTTTGGTTTCCAAGAATATCATGATGTAAATTGTAGGCAGAATCCCAAATTTGGAATTGGACATTCTAATATGTAGTGTTCATCAGTTCTTGTTCCTTTTACCTCATTCCAGTTTGTATAGCTCTTCACTCAGATCAATCCTTCAAAAATTATTCTCAGCTAATGAGTCCATTACAAAGCGCTGTAGCTTACAATATAATGCACGTTTACTACAACAAGTACTTATAAAATGTTGGCTGAAAAATATGTTGCCGAGATATTTTTAGTATAATTTAGTACCCATGCTCTTTATACTCAAGTTTGACACATGCTTCCAACTTTCTAAAAATAACCAACCAGTTTCCAGATAGATTGATTTTATTCATTAAGCAAACCATGTGCAATACAAATGCTACAACCTGTTGGCATATAACTAGCCTCACTAAAAACAATCCAGGAGGGTACTTGAGCAGATTACATGAAAATGAAAAATTTTAGTAAATCAAACCCATCCATATAGGTTACTTATTCTGAGTTCAGTAAAATTGTGTAAATTCTAACAATTAAACTGCATTGGCTTAAACAACCACATTTAAGAATATATTCTACAATTATGCTTTCTTCAACCAAATTGAACAAGCTGTAGAATACACTGATTTCGTTTAAAGAAAAACACTGAATATGATCTAAATATCACTTCAGGAGTTTAAACAACACAGGAAATTAAAAGGATTTCAAATCAAAGTTAAAAACATTTTCTAGGGATTCACTTTATAAAAAAAAAGGTAATTCTTAAATATGTAGAGATGAGAATGGTTGGCAAGCTGGCTACAAATAAAAAAGAATAGGGGTTAAAGGTAGTTACGCAGACTGGCAAAAAGTGGGAAGTGATGTCCCACAAGGATCACTGCTGGGACCACTGAATTGGACTCAGGAATTGGAAGTACGGTTTCAAAATTTGGAGAAGACACCAAATTGGGGGTGTAGTTAATAGAGGATGACAAAATAAAGGAAGACATTAAAAAACTTGCAGAATGGGCATGTAATTGGCAAATAAGGAGGTCACTCCTCGGAAAACAAGTGTCTAAATGGGGCAGAGGAGCAGAGGGACCTGGGAGTCCAGATACACAAATCACAAAGTAACGACGTAGGTTACTAAAGCCATTAAAAAAAAAGCACTGGGGTTCATTTCTAATGAATTGAAAAGCAGAAAAGTTATACTAAACTTGTGTGGAACCTTGGTTAGACCACACTTGAGTACTGTGAACAGTTCTGGTCTCCACATTATAAAATGGATATAGAAGCACTGGAGAAGGTGCAAAAAAAATTTACTATGATACCAGAATGGAGAGATTATACCTACCAAGCACTATGTAGCAACACTTAAGTTACTATTAATATCCAGAGATAATCCCCATCATTTAACACTAACACTTGCTTTTATTAGGTAACACTAATTAATGCCTGTTACTTAGCCCTCCCACTGATCGTGCTGTGATGCAAGCTGCTCAGGTCTGCCCATAATTTTAGCTCATTACAACAAACATAGGTAAAGGATGTACAATTTCTTCCAACTAACCATGAGCAAGGCCACGGAAGGTTCACTAAGTTTTTTTAAAAATTCCTCGAAGTGCACTTCTATTTTGAGATTTTGCAGGAACGTACAAACACAAAGGCCTGGAAATCACGGCCTCCTCGGGTCCGTACGGAGTTTCTACGGACCTGGGAAGGCATCGAAAAAGCCAGTTCTCAGCGCACTATGCCCGTGATCTGAAAACCGGATTTCCCGATCTGTCAAGTTTCTGGCTTGACAGATCTCGCGCATATCGTGAGCGAAGACATTTGCAAGGACAATCTTGCCCAGCAAATGTCCTCAAAACTCTTGTGCCTGATAAAAGCAGGCGCATAGCCAACTTTTACAGGCGTAAGAGTTTTAAAACACACAAAAACATTGTTAAATTAAATTTTAAACACGTTATTGTTAAAAACCCTCCCCACTATGGTAAGTTTATTTTAAACCAAAATTAAAACTTAAAAAAATCAGAAAAATATATTTTAATAAAGTACATAAATAACAGTTAAATTAATAAAAATATGTTGTGTATTTTTTATTTTATTATTGGTTATTAGTGTTTGGGGGGAGTGGGGGGTTCTCATTCATAATAATGGGAACTCCAACTTATGGAGTTCCCATTATTATGAATGAGAATATACTACACCTGATACGTGGCCCTGGGCCACGTGACTCCAGCTCCAGGCCTGTGCATGTACTGACGTGCACGATCTGCGACGCGCAGTCAGGAGAGGCCTCAGGACTGGGACCTCGTGTGGCCATACCAGCATTAGGTAGGTGGGCATCTTTTTTCTAAAATCCATTCGAACGCCCGCGGGAAGGAAAACCGGGATTTCTGGGCCAAAATATTGGATTTTTAAAAAAACGTACACTGAAGCAAGTAACCAACGAAACAAATACTGAAAACATGAAACTACTTTCATCTACATCCACTATAATCCATTTAGTAAAGTTAAAAGTAGCTGTGAATCTATAAATACTCCTCTGCCCATACACAATTTTTCACAACTCCAAACATATTCTGCTTTTATAAAAAGGTGCTGTTTAGTTTACATTTTGGTAAAAATCCTACATAACTGCAGTGTAAAAGTGGTTTTCTTGGGCTCAAGTTTGCCCAGGAGTTGCTGTGTTTTTGGAGCAACTGGACTTTTTGGGAGTATCTTAAAAATCGCAATTCTGCCCATTTAATTTGCTCCAGTGTAAGTGAGTTAGTTAGGTTTTTTTTTAAAAGTTTAGTTTTTTTTCCCCAAAAGGGGGCGTTACCAACCACTTATGCCTGTTTTGGCCATTTAAGCAAGTTTAGACAGCTAACAGTTACTCCAAACTAACTTAGGCCAGCGTATGTGGCCACAACTCTTGCGGTGAGTTAAGAAATCAGCGCAGGTAGCCAGAGATTGGGGGGGGGGGGGGGGGAGGAAAGAGAAAGAAGGGAAGTGAGAGGACCTTGCAAAGCACGAAACATGCTTCTTTAATGTTGTTGTGAAGGTAAGTACATTTAAAGCACCAAGCACAAAAATAAGCATTCAATAATAAAAAATACAATGAAGCTGAGAGGACCTGCATCTAACACCAAGCCTTACAAAGCACTAAGCAACTAGATTAAAAATGGATTGGTAAACTAGCAAATACATTATAGCAAGTCCTGTAAATAAGAGTTTCAGCCAAATTCCTTTTGAAAGCAGAAGAGTAAACTTGAATGTAAAACCACATCATCAATCAATCAATAAATAAACAAATAAATAAATAAAATAAATAAATAAAACAAATTAAAAAAATAGAAGTCCTACCTTCAACAAAGCTTTACTGCAGAAAAGCACTAACAGCTGGGTACTGTTGGAGTCTATAGTAAGCTCTGCACAATCTGGCCGCCAATGAGGGAGCCCATTCGGCCAGGGGGAGGGGCGGCATGGTTTGGGCCCTTCCCACACAGCCTGCAGAACACACGCAGAGATTCTGGGGGGTGAGGAGCTACTGCACATGCACGCACACTCTAGCGCGTATGTCCAGAGGTGCCGGCATAGTTTTCAGCGGCGGGACCTGGCTCCGCCCCCCTCCCCCACCGCTTGTGCTGCGCCACGCCAAGGCCTACGAAGTTCCAAGGAGTGGGGAGAATACCGAGGTGAGTTTTCGTCGCCGTTTTTCTGTACAAAGTCGATGCACCTCAGGTAGGTGCGCCGTTTTAACCGGAGGGGCAAACTTGGGCCCCTTATCTTAGCCGTAAAAAGTGCTATTTAGAAAAGAAAATTAGATAAGTAATTGTACAAAAAGATAGTTCTCTGCTATCATGACGTTTTGTGACAAGCCAGATCATTCACCAAGAATTGCTTACATATTCCCCTCGCTCTTAAGCATCAACCAATAAAACTTATAAAATTGATTAATATTGGAGGCATTTCAGTCGAAACCAGACACAAAAATATATCAGTCATGTTCGGCAAGAAAGTACAATGCTGGAATTTAAGATTACATAACCAATGCATTTGGTATTATCCATACACACAAAATGCTGGGATGTGCCAAATTCAAACTCCTTCAATCTGCAATGCACAAGTTGTCCCATTGCCAACATTTAGCAGAGTCATTAACAATGGGAATTCCAAGAGCCTACTCTGGTATTAGCATGAATTTCTTGCATTCGCCATACAAATTAGTTTCACTATAAACCAAAGATCCGTCAGATTATCTATTCTTGCATCTTACAAAATTCTTGGAAGATGTATCCTTTTCAAAGATACAGACTCTATGCGTCCATTAAATTGGTATAGTCAAGTCTGGAGACGACAAAGGCATAGAGATAAGGGATTAATCAGCAGGGGCGGAGGGCATGATGTTTCAGATAGAAGTCGGCAGTCTTTGTAAAGGAGAGCATACGAGGTTGGAAGCTTAACTCACGGTTGAACAGGCTGTCAAGATTGTGAAAAGTTTGGTTCAGCCAGAGACAATTCCCAGGAGAAGGATGGAATTGGTGGAAAGGGTAGAGAGTTAATGGCAGGGGCCAAAGACAGTGACTTTGGTCTTCACAATGTTTAGCTGCCTCAGTATGAATTGTCAGCCTAGATTATGTGCTCAAGTCTCTAGTGGGATTTGAACCCACAATCTTCTGACTCAAGTTAGAGTGACCACAAAGCCAAAGCTGACAGTTATTGTCAATTGCATGGGTATCAGTTCTGTGACCAAGCAAGGAAGGGTTGTAGCTTAATGTTAAACAACAGAATGCCTTAAACATCATAAATCTACTTAATTAAATTAGGAATATTTAGAAGTTTTAGCAGCATCAGTTTCACTTTAGACAGTAATACAAAAGCAAAATACTGCAGATGCTGGAATCTGACGAAGGGTCATTGATCTGTAATGTTAACTCTGTTTCTCCCTCCACAGATGCTGCCAGACCCACTGAGATTTCCAGCATTTTCTGTTATCATCACTTTAGACAGAGGTAGAATAGCCCAAAATTCTCTGGTTAACACTTAATCCATTGGCAACTTTCAGATTTCCACCAGATGATGCAATATGCAAGACAGAACATTGTACTCCACTTATACTGAATGGTGCATTTGTGGAAAATGCCACCATTCTGAAATTGAACAATTTTAAAATAAAAAACAATAGTAATGTTCACTCCATCCTTTCCTACTGAAAGATTCTTTTTAAATTAAAACAGACCATGCCTTTCAATCCATTAATAAAGTTTTATAAAATATTTATTGTGCTTGTAAGCTGGTTATTCATTTAGAATTTTTCAGGATTTGAGGAGGCAAGAATAAAGCCACAACCAAGCTATTCATTCTTTTAAATCAATCCAACTTGTCACTTATTTTAAGGAGCGGCATGATTAAAAACCCATGTCAATATAGCATTGTTCTCCAAAATTATGAAGAAAATCACAGCTAGGTGTCTACTGCAATGAATAGTATACAGACCGTTGAGAATAGGCTAAAGCAGCTTGTCGTGAATGGCAATATGTTCAACAATGTCACAATTTCAAAGACTGTGCAAACAGAAGTGATGGAGGATAAATATCCATCCAGTACTGTATAGTTGATGGTCATTTCATTAAGCATTCCATTTGTGGTGTTAACACTATTTACAAGTTACTGGAGTAATTATTTAAAAATTACAATGGAAATGTGTTACATCATCATCATAGGCAGTCCCTTGAAACGAGGATGACTTGCTTCCATGCCAAAAAAGGACGAGTTCACAAGTGTTTCAATGAAGGACCCGAACTACATCCTGAAGGGTGGAAGATGCCTGTGTGTGCATTTTTTTTTTAAAAACATGGGGTGGACGTTGCATACCACCCACCACAAAGGCTGGACAGAGCTAGGTCTTGGTCTAATGGCAAGGATTATCCAAGACAACCGGAGACCAGCTCTGCTGCACGGACCTAGTGGGCACACATATCGCAGTGCGAGCTGGTCCATGCTGCCCCTGGGCCCCTGGCCCCGAACTCGCACCTTCCCTGGGTCCCGATCATGTCCCTCCACAGTCTCTCGCTGCTCCTTCGCCCCGACCGCGCTGCTCCTGCCGTATCTGCCCATGCTCCAATCACCGACCTGGATCTTGATGACATCACTCTTCACAGCCATTGCCCTCCTGTACTAGCTCACGCTGTACCTTGCAGTGGTACGCTACCACGCTGCCCATGGTCGCCACTCCTTTTATAGCTCCGACCTGCCGCTGATGCGCCCTCGCAGGTCGTGGTCGCCACGCTGCCCATGATCGCAGCTTTCTCAATGCAGGATCTCACCCACGTTATAAACTCGAGTTTCATGTTGCTCATTTTCTGTTACTTACCAAACAGCAAGTACTCAGGAGTCCCATTAGTAATCGGATGGAACATTCCTGAAAATTTTGTTTTTGAGATCATTAATACAATATCTCCAAATGCTAAAGGCAGTTTCTCATACATCCAAACTACCACCAAAAGTCACCAACCAAATTCTAAATCAGAGACTAAACGGTGAAACATAAAATATTTAGCACTGATCATTTCCTTGCGAGTTACATTTATATTAGCTGTTGAAGCTCCATCCAAGAAGCTTGTTGTCTGATAAGCGACCCTCTTTTCTTGCATTCTCACACACACTTACACTCTGGTAGATGCGCGGGCATGGAGGGGTGGGGGGGCAGCATATGCTTGAGACAACATTTATATTATTTAAACTTATTTTTGGAAAGTTGAACTTTGATGCCACCTGTGTTTTGTTGAAGGGTAAACAGGCACTACTAGTTCTTTACACATACAAGACAGATATTGTAATCGCTAATGGGAGAGAGAGTCTTTCCTCATTGTAATCTTGCTTAAAAAAAGTCGAATTTTCAAATCAAAACCTCCAAGGGTAACAGAAGGGAGGAGAAAAGGAGATAAAGTAGGTGGACAGGGCAAGGGAGGAACTGTCGCAAGCAAGGGGTCCTCTTGCCACCCATGGGAGGAGTGGATGGAAGATTATGGACAAATGAGTAACAGGGGAGGGGAAAATACAGGGATTGAGCAGGTAGTTCAAAGTGGAAGAGGTAGGGGATGCGATGGGAGTGAGTGGGGAAAGGCAGGAGAAATTGGGACTGGAGGGGGAAAGAAAGGGAACAGAGGGTGGCCTTTTCCCCACAATTCTGTCCCAAATGCAGCCCAGAGTTGTAGGTAGCTACTTTCCCAGTCCGCCACCTCCATTTGAGAAAGGAAGGAAAAAAAAACAGAAGAGGACAGATGGAAAAGCAGAAGAGTGAGTTAAGGACAGAGAAGCAAAAGAGAGGAATTGAGAAAAAAGAGACGAGACAGATCAATAGAACCGAGAGAGAGAGAGAGAGAGAGAGAGAGAGAGAGAGAGAGAGAGAGAGAACATAGATAGGCGAGAGAGAGAGAGAGAGAGAGAGAGAGAGAACATAGATAGGCGAGAGAGAGAGAGAGAGAGAGAGAATATAGATAGGCAAGAGAGAGAGAGAACATAGATAGGCAAGAGAGAGAGAGAGAGAGAGAGAGAGAGAGAGAGACACCGACTATATTCTCTTGACTTACCATCTGCAACGCCACGAGAGTTCAACTAGTATAATGTCTCAACTGTAGATAATAATCCTGACAAAAATGATGGTTAGGTGGACTTTGCCAGTTGTTTATGCAGCTCACTTCACATTCTACAAGGCAATATAATTTATAATACAGTTCATCAAGTAGCCTTATTTTGAAGGCTTTTCTATTCTTCCTTTATCATCGAGGTTCAAAAAGTATCTTTGATTTATAGCAGTTAAAAAGAACAAGTTCATTTCCAAAATGTAAAGCAAAGGGAAAATAAAGTTTAGATTTGCAATGCAAATCAGTTGTTTTCTGCCAGCATATTTAAAACTTGCAGAACAGAAAGACAACATGAAGTTTGTTATGCTGCAATTAGAGAGAGATTTCTGAGCTTTTCTGGCTGACTCACTGTGCAGGTTAAAATGGATTAGTGAGAATGATATGTATAATTACTGACATCACTTTCTACGAGACCATGCAGTGAATTTATATTTATTTAATTGAAAACAAATTAATGTGTTTGAGGGATGATAAAAGTAACAAACCAAAATTGAAGCCAAATTTATTGATCATCCTTTCCCGTAGTTTATTTTGATTAAGAGTACTGCCCCAAATTAATGTCATGCAATTTTTATAACCTTTAATTTTTTTAACATTTTATTGGAAGGCAATCAAAGACTCAACACTGACGACAGTTTCCATCAGGAAGCAGAGATAGTTTTCTGAATCTGAACTTGATATAAGTTACCATAAAGGTGTAAATAAAGTACAGTATTATGCTTGCATTGTGTCAGTTATAAATATTGATAAAACTGATGCAGTAAGATGTGGGCAGATGGTCAAGAATTGCTTTAAATCTCTGGACTTTATAAAAAGCACAGTTACAAAATAAAGCAATCATCTGAAGATGTTAAATCCCTGTTGCGGTTTCAAGATTACGATGCACGCATGAAGTAGCATAGTGGTTAAAAACACCATAGAACTCAGAGTTCACTGCAGTTATTACAGTTACTGTAGAGAAGCAAAGTTTTTTTTCCCCCCACAGAGCTACGATCACATTTTAAACCTTTCACAATTAAGTTAATTCTATCTAGATGTGAAGTTAGTATTTCTAGAATTATGTTAAAGAAAGCTCTAACTACACGAACACCATGCTGCGAGAATTTTCCTAGCATTTTCATGAGAACTGAATTGAGTCATGTGCTTGGGGTGCACAAGAATAGATGCACTTTAATACTGTTTGTACATATACTTTGGTTTACAATTAGATTTCCTAGAAGCCAAGTTTAATGCAAACTTTGCTTACAGCCTTAAGGATTTTAGTGACCGAGATCCATAATCAAGTGGCAATGGGTAAACAAGACCATGACTGTTTTTCTTGAACACTCCAATTAAACTTGCAGCATGCAGTCACTGACCAGCCATCAGTCTAACATTTTATTCCATTCCCGTGATAGATACAAATGTATTAGATAAAATCTGAAGCAATAAGGCGCACACAAGTTAACCACTAGACTTCCGACACTCCCAACATTATCTTCCTGCATTCCCAGATGTACAGTGCATATCATTTCATCATGTCATTTACCAGCACGTTTTTCAAGTGTGCTACACTTTAGGAATGTTGACAATTTCAATGCCGAATGATCTAATCATTTCAAATTTATATACAACTGGAAAAGCACAAATACAGATTATGAATAAACCCAGTTATTCCATAATAGTATATACATGTCCACAAAGCACAGATACTAAATTTACAATTTGTACCTTTAGAAAAAAAAAATCAGCAATTACTATTTTTCTCCCCCGTATGAGTATCCCTTTCCTGATCAATCACTTTTCAAGCCAAAGGATGGTACAGTAATCTATTTATTTTCTCCTTCTGCCTCAGTTACTGTAGAGAACGAATGACTCGATTATATTTCACCCAATCCAGTTGCTATTCAACCCTGAGACTTAAATTCCAGATCCTTGGTTTATCCTTAGTCAAAATCTATTATTCTATTCAATTTTCTCACCTCTTTTCCTGAAGGCACTGGCTTGTGCACTGGCAAAAGCAATCTTCTGAACCACATCCAATGGGCCAATTTTCATATGAGCTTGGACAGCCAGTGTCAGTGTGTCCACAATAAAGCTGAACATGGCCCTGTCCTCATAAGCATATAAGCACACTTTTCAGCAAGTGGTAACCTTGCATTTTTAGTTACACATCGTATTGGTGCTTTGCCCCATTATAAAGACCAACATTTATTTAGTAAGCTTTTTCAGTAACCAGTGCAGGAATGAACTGTATTTTTTAATGAATGATCCTCCATTAAACATGCCTTGTGCTGTACATTTCTCCTGTATAGTAATATGTCCATTTGCTCTTGCATTCTGAACATCTGGTTCTGAAGCGATTTCTTCAAATATCTTCTGCCACTAAGATTCCCTGATCTGTTCTTTCTGAACTTAGCACTTCATGTCTGCAGGCAGTCACTTGCTTTGCTGAGCTACACAGCATCAATAGAACTTATGTTCCTTGTTTGCTGACTCATTTCTCGGGCACTTTTCTACAGCTACCAGTGAATCTGTAGTACATCCTTTTCCCTAACCTCCAGAAAGGCTCAGCGTTATTTGTTCCTTCAATGCCTACAAAGTAGGAAAGTGAAAATGTAGTCAGGTTATGCTAATGGAAAACAGAGTCTAAAAATACGTTTAACAGATTTTAAAAACTTTGGTCAAACAATGTATTTTTGTAATTGTAATCCAACACGAAATTCTTAGCCAATTCAATCAATCTAAAATAATCCAAAATACTGAAAATACGCAGATCAGTTGGTCGAATGTTGAGAGCATGAAACCTCTTTCTAAAGAAGCAGAGTTTGGGTTTCAAACTTGTACAAATTCATAAGCAGAATACTGCGGATGCTGGAAGAAAGGGTTGTTATTTAATCACTTCTGCCTTGTGTTCTTTCCTCGCCTTTCTCTGTAGGTGCTTAAAAACTGTTACATCTATAACCTCTTCCAGTTCTAACAAAAAAGGTAATTGACCTGAAACATTAACTGTTTCTCTCTCCACAGATGCTGCCTGACCTGCTGTATATTTCCAGCATTTTGTGTTTTTATTGTACAAATTCATACTCTAATTTGGGGTGGGGGGGCAAAGAGAGGGTTGAAATCACTCAATCCCAAAATGGCTGTTGGACATGGTTAAGTGATGAAGTTGCTCCACTCTACCCAAATGGATCTTAGGCTCAAGCTGCAAAAAGCACATCTTACTGTCTTGTCAACTTTCCACATCAGTCATTGCTTGGCCTTTCTCAGTTAGTGCCAAATCAGTCGCAGGTATGTTGTATGGTCCACGTGTACCAGAAGCTACATTGCAACAGCATAAGCTCAAAAGAACCTTTACAGCCAATTTTTTTTAAAAAGTGGATTTTTATCCCATTAGTCTGGGATGGATTCAAAGGCAGACCCTGGCTGGTGTACGAACCCACTCCAATCTTTACTTTCTCCTCCTCCCATAAAATTGATGCATGGAATGAAACATTTGTTCAACTATTTCAAAAATTCTAATAATTTGTTCCCACAGGGGTTATCCCATTAAGTGTAGAGAAATGTCAACTGATCAATCAATCCTTTGCTACAGTTTTGGATACAAATTTAAATCTCAATTTTTTTTTAAAAAGAACGATCCTCCACCATTTATGCGGAATTATAGTACAGGGGTACTAGTTCAAAGATCTTGATACATTAAGTATTCTCATAGTGGAATAGCATGCATTTTACATTAACCATAAACATTGTAGCCTATGATATCTCCGTCTAGTTAGCAAATTAAATGTAAATTTAACACTCGACAAAATGTCTTGAAATTCTACTGGCTGCTTGCAATATAAATCAGGAATTAGGAAATGGATATAGATAGTATTTGGCAGGTGGTCATATTCGCTTGACATTCTAGCTGCAGGCACTTGAATTCCTTACAAATTGAAACTCCACTGTATTTTATGTGGATATTAAAAAATGCACAATTTCATGATACTACTTCCAAGGTGATACCTCTGATGGACATGACCCAATTGATATACCACTTTAAAATTTAAAAAAATATCTTCAGATAGAAGACAAGAATTAGGAGCAGGAGTAGGCCATTCGGCCCCTCGAGCATGCTCCGTCATTCAATGAGATAAAGGTTAATCTTCTACCTCAACTCCACTTTCCTGCACTATCCCTGTAATATCCAGGATATTTGAAAGGAGAAAAGAAAAAAGAAGAAATAAAGAGACGCTAAGCCATTAGAGAAAAGATTAGGAGGGGTGGACAAAAAGCTTGATGGCTTTGAAGGAAGTTTTGGTTAATCCATTATTTGACATCAGACGAGCAGAATGACAGGGAGGAGATGGGGCGTTAGACCTCTATATGAATGCAGTGCCTACAAATGAGTCATTGAGGAGCAGATGTGGTTGACTCTTAATACTCTGAAGTGGTTGAGCAAGCCACCCAGTTGTAAACAATCGCTACAGAGCAGTCAGCGTTCCTACAATCAACGGATCAGAGCAAAGTGTAGCCCTACACCTGTAGCCAAGGTATTAGTTTGGCTTAGTGGTAACACTCTCGCCTCAGGCAAATGGTCACTGGTTCAAACCTCATTCCAGACACCCAAGTCCAAAAGCTAGGCTGAGGCTTCAGTGCAGTACCAAAGGATCGTTACACAGTCCCATCTGCTCTCTAAAGTGTACATAAAAAATGCCAAAAGGAGGTGACAATAGCTGCACTCAACATCAAGACAACATTTGACAGAGTACAGTACCAAGGAGCAAAGGTGAAATCATTAGAGCCCAAACAGGAAAATCCCCAATAGCTGGAGTCATATCTGACCCAAAGGAAGATGTTGCGATCAGTCATCACAACCCTGGAACATTACCACAGAAGTTACTCAGGGAATTGTTCTTGGTTGAACCATTTCTAGTTGCTTCATTAATAAGCTTTCCTTTGTCAAGAAGTCAGAAGTAGGGCAGATCGCTGAAGATTCCAGTGTTCTGCTCCATTCACAACTCCTCTGAATGAAGCTGCCCATCCAGACAACTGACAGGTAACATTCATGTCACGCAAGAGCCTATTAATGGCCATTTTGAACTAGAGAAAGCCCAACCATCTCCCCATGACATTCAATGGCACCCCCATCACATAGTCCCCCACCATCAATATCTTGAGGGTCACAACACTGACCAGAAACTGAACTGGACCCGCCACATCAACTCCATGGCTACAAGACCAGGACAAAGGCTGGGTGCCCTGCAACAAGTGGCTCACCTCCAGACACGGCAAAGACTTGTAAATGAGGACGCGGCTCAAGTCATGATGGAATACTTATCACTTGCCTGGATCAGTGTAGCCGCAGTAACAGTCAAGAATCTCAACTCCATCCAGGGTAGAGCAGTTTATCTAATTGAATCAGACGCCAGGGGCACCAATCACCAGTGCACTGTGGCTATAGTATTGATGACCTACAGGATACACGGCAGCATCTCACTAAAGTTACTTCAACAAGACCTGTGTCTCCTGCAACAAAAGCAGCAATGTTGCAGAACCATCACCTCAAAGTTCCCCTCCGTCAAACACCCTGCTGACTCGGACATATCACTATTCATCGTTGGGTCCTTGAATTCCTCACCTAACCCGTTTGTGGGAGTACTACAGCAGTTCATGGGATAGGCCCACCACCCTCTAAAGACAACTAGGTACTTTTCCTACGGCATCCATATCTCTAGAACAAATAAGAAAACGGAGAGAGAGGAGGGGGCCAAGAATATATTCTTGGCAGAGTCCAAAAAATTATGCTGCAGGATGGCAAGAGAAGCCATTGTTGGAAATGTGCTATATGCATACAGATAGGTAATGTGGAATCGCAAGGGCAGTCTCGTGGAGCCAGACAACGATGGTGAAGGATGATGTGCCCAATCAGTCTACTCTCAATCAGCAAAGTGATGAAAGCCCTGTCGATGACACATTCCAAGTGGCACTTACTCACCAATGCCCAGTTTGGGTTCTGCCAGGACCAGTTGGCTCCAGACCTCATTACAGCCTTGGTCCAAGCATGGACAAGAGAGCTGAATTCCAGAGGAGAGATGACTGCACTGATTTTTGCAGATTATAAAAGAGGTGCTTTTATTACATGTTCTGCTATATAACTTCATGGGACTGGGAACTCTTTTTTTTGTTTCAGTTGAAAGTTAAACATTTTCATTTTTGTGGTTTTATTTGATCTGCATGAGGTGAACTGGAATTTCGTAGACACCAATAGCACCAATTTACCAGCTTTTTCCTAAATTTATTAAGTTTTATCAAGTTTATTGAGTCTAAGTATGTTTGGGTGTGTGATGGTCTCCAATTTGATACACCCATATTAATTAAAGGCATTTGAGATTTTTTTAAAAATTTGTTCACGGGAATGTGGGCGTCGCTAGCAAAGCCAGCATTTATTGCCCATCCCTAATTGCAAGGAAGCACTGACAAGAGTGTGACATTAAGGAGCCCTAGTAAAACTGAAGTCAGTGGGAATCAGGCGTAAAACTCTCCACTGGCTGGAGTCATACCTAACAGAGGAAAATGGTCATGGTGGTTGGAGGTCAATCATTACAGCCCAAGGATATCGCTGCATGGGTTCCTCAGGTCAGTGTCCTAGGCTCAAACATCTTCAGCTGCTTCATCAATAACCTTCCCTCCATCATAAACGTCAGAAGTGGGGATGTTCGCCGATGATTGCAGTGTTTAGTGCCACTCGCAACTCCTCAGATAATGAAGCAGTCCATGTCCGCATGCAGAAGACCTGGACGACATTCAGGCTTGGGCTGATAAGTGGCAAGTAATATTCATGCCACACAATGACCATCTCCAACAAGCGAGAGTCTAACCACCGCCCCATGACGTTCAACGGTATTACCAACACCGAATTCCCCACTATCAACATCCTAGGGGTCACCGTTGACCAGAAACTCAACTGGACCAGCTACATAAATACTGTGGCAACAAGAGCAGGTCTGCGGTGAGTGTCTCGCCACCTGACTCTCCAAAGCCTTTCCACCATTCACAAGGCATAAGTCAGGAGTGTGATAAAGAGACTTGCCAAGATGAGTGCAGCTCTAGCAACAGTCAAGAAGCTCGACATCATCCAGGACAAAGCAGCCTGCTTGATTTTTTAAGCTGGTGCCATTCACTCCCTCCACCACTGGCGTACCGTGGCTGCAGTAGGTACCATTTACAAGATGCACTGCAGCAACTTGCCAAGGCTTCTTCGGCAGCACCTCCCAAAACCACGACCTCTACTACCTAGAAGGACAATGGCAGCAGGCGCATGGGAACACCATCATCTCCAAGTCACACACCATACCGACTCGGAAATATATTGCCATTCCTTCATCGTCACTGGGTCGAAATCCTGGAACTCCCTCCCAATAGCACTGTGGGAGTACCTTCACCATGTGAGCTACAGCAGTTTAAGGCGGCTCACCACCACCTTCTCAAGGGCAGTTAGGGATGGGCAATTAATGCTGGCTTTGCCAGCGACGCCCACATTCCGTGAACAAATTTTAAAAATCTCAAATGCCTTTAACTCATATGGGTGTATCAAATTAGAGACCATCACATACCCATCATACTTAGACTGAATAAACTTGATAAAACTTAATAAATTTAGGAAAAAGCTGGTGTACATACAAGTTAATAAATTGGTGCTATTGGTGTCTACGAAATTCCAGTTCACCTCATGCAGATCAAATAAAACCACAAAAATGAAAATGTTTAACTTTCAACTGAAACAAACAAGAGAGAGTTCCCAGTCCCAAGAAGTTATACAGCAGAACATGTAATAAAAGCACCTCTTATAATCTGCAAAAAATCAACAGGCATTGCTCTGGCATGTGTCCAACTGAGGACACAGAGGTAGCAGACTTTATACTTTGACCTTGCTGCATACAATGATAAATTTATTAAAAAATAGCAGGCGCACCCACTAAAGTTATTCTGGCTACATTTCAAGAAATAGAACACCAAAAGTCAAGGCTGGCATTTCACGTTTGTGATCACCTGGAAATCAAAGAGGAGTACAGGTAGAGCGTCCGAAATCCAGAAACTTCGGGACCGAGGTCGTTCCGGATTTCACTTCCTCTTTCTGCTTGGGCCGAGGTGCGGGGGAAAAGAGCGGGCGGGGGGAGGGGGAAGCGAGCGAGGGGGGGGGGGGGTCAATCTGAGCTTACAATGCATAGAACTCTATAGATATATGAACAATGCCATGAAGCAATAGCTAGAGCAAATAAGTTACTAGGATGTATTTATAGGACAATTCAATATAAACAAACCATACTATTTTGTCCTTGTACAAGACTTGTTTCGGCCTCAATAAGAATATGGTGTGCAGTTTTGCTTGCTTCACATTTTGAAGCCGAGGGCCACAAGATTAATTCCCAGTTTAGAGTATCTTAGATATCAAGATAGGCTCAAAAAATTGGATCTCTAGACTTTAGAAAAGCTTAGACTTGGGGTAAATTGATTGAGATAGGGATTAGGTTGTGCTCGTCACAATCTCAAGTTATGCAAAAGGTAGAACTAGGTTAGATGTTGGGTTGTGGTTCTTTTTCCAGAGAATGACGGACCTGTGGAACAGGCAGCTGGCTTGTGTGGTGAACACCGATTTGTTGAATTCCTTCAAGCAAGACCTGGATCGGTTTCTGGCTGGGGCAGAGATAACCCCGTACTAGAGATATGTGCTGCATAACATTAATCAGGGCCAGATTGGTCTCCTGGACCAGTTTCGATCACCAATGGGAGCCAGATTCACACCACCACCCCCCATCCCCTACCCAATTGGCCTAGGTTTTAACCTGTTTTCATGCCTCTCCCAGGAGATTATAGTTTCTGGGTGGGGTGGGGAATGTATATACTGTGATGCACAAGATATCTCAATTGAATGGGACAGGCTGAATGGACCAGGAAGTCTTTTCCTGTCCGTCATCTTTCTTGTGTTCATACTTGATTACAGTAGTAAGATTCAGGGTTTGTTGTGGAACAGAATTGCTTGAATATAGCTTTCTGCCCATTCCAGTGCTATAAATCACAAGGAAAAGGCAAAATAAAAAGTGATTTATAATGCAAGGAAATCATATTTCACTTAGGAGAATATTGTTCAAAGAATGCTATAGGTTTCAGAATCTCCATTCGTCTACATTTACACGCAATACTTATTTGTAATGTAGAGGTGCATGTTGCTCTGGTGAAATATGGCACTTGGGCAACCTAGGAGATGCTACATTGTTGGGCCACAAGGAAACTGGAGACACTAATCTCCTCCTATATTTAAAATCAATGCAAAAATGTCTATAGTGGCACATTATTAGTCTAACACGCAAGGTAAACCCAATAATGAATGTAATATCCTAAATAAAATACAGGATATGTCTCCAATAATGGGATAAGTAACAAGATATTTGCCCTCTTATTTGAAAGAAAATATAAGAAGAGGGTGACTTCAGCATTGGAGGATCAGGACCTTCTCAACCTGAAAACCGCTGAGGGCACAGATCAGGAAACAGGTCACCAAGGGACTGCTTTAATCCTGTGTTGGCTTGTTTTCATAGGCTCTTTTGTTTTAAGATAAATTAAATGTTTTACCTCCCTGCAAAGACATCGCAATAGGTCACATAAATAAGGCTGCCTAATGGAGTTACAAGCAAACTTTTTAGTCATTATATATAACAAAACTATCGAGAATATTCAAACCATTTGATTTGATGGTGTTGATCTAGGCTGTCCAATACAACCTGCACATACCAAAATAATCTCACCCCTTAAAACAACACTGTCTTTCTGCTAAAAACCACTGCCAAGATTTACTGACACCATAATAATGTCAAGGGCCTGCAAGGAACGTTGTTACTTAGGCAACGCTCTGTCTTAAGGAGGCCCAGTGATCCACAGGTCAAATTTCTCTCTCAGACAGACTGGCTCCCAAAAGTCTGGAAGAAATTAACTTGCCGTAAACTCAGGCTTCAAAAAGTGGCCTTCCACTACTTCAAAGGATTCCGATATACTTTATTGCCCTCATAGCCTCTTAGCTTTCCACCTGAATTCTTCAAAAATAAACCAAAAAGCTGATATCCTGAGATCTCTATTCCTACAGTAATTCATCCAATCACACTTCCCCTTTTTCTGGAAACCTTATTGTATTAATTAATCTGGCAAGCTGTGAAGGACACAAGTCCTTTCCAGTTGGCCAACTCATTGATGAATCAGCATCCCAGCCGACAGCCCATTTGAAACAATGAAGCCATACACCCTATAATCAATCAATCACACAAACCCAAAAGGATACAATAGAAATACTACTTAAACAAACAGCAAGAACAGCAACATTTACCAATTCACAAAATGATTTTTATTTTGAGAAACATGCATGTATCACTCACTGCTAAGAAAGAATTCTGGTTCATTCAGTCTGCCCCACACAATTGGGATGTCTTGAGCATCACAATATATTACACTTTCTCCCCAACCCCCCAGAAGAAATTCAGGCCTTTTACACATACTCCTGAGAAGAAACTCAATGGGCCCCAAGTTTCCACAAGAAAAAAACCGGGCGCCCCTCCGAGCTGGGCGCCCGTTTTTCGCGCCTAAAAAAATCCTCGGTATTCTCCACCTACCTGTAGGTCCACTGGCCCGTGGGGGGGTGGGGGGGGGCGGAGCCAGGTCCCGGCGCTGAAAACAGTGCCGGGACCTCTGCACATGCGCGCTACAGTCGGCACGCAAGTGCAGTAGCTCCAGGCGCCGAACTGTGTGGGAGGAGCCCGAAGCACGCAGCCTCTAGCCCTGGCTGAATGGCCTCACTGGGGCTACGTGAATAAGGCTCCTCCCACGGCCAGCTCCTGCTCCCCGCCCCCGACAAGACCCGACCCCCGCTCCCCCCCACCGCCGACCAGACACCCGCTCCTCCCTCTGACCAGACCCGACACCCGTTCCCTCCCCCCCCGCCGACCAGACCCGACCGACACCCGTTCCCCCCCCCCCCCCACCGACCAGACACCCGCTCCCCCCCCCCCCACCGACCAGACACCCGCTCCCCCCCCCCCACCGACCAGACACCCGCTCCCCCCCCCCCGACCAGACACCCGCTCCCCCCCCCGACCAGAGACCCGCTCTTCCCCCCCACCCCTGACTGTCTCTGCCTCTCTCTCTTTGCGACACGAACGGCTTTCTCCACCCCCCTCCCGCTCAGCGGCACGAACGGCTGCAGAATTCTCCCTGGCTGAAGCACTTTCACACAGGTAGGAAGATGGTTTATTTAATCTTTTCTTGGCTTATAAATGTTTATTCAGGTTGGATTTATTTGTATAATATTTGTAGAAGTATAAATAAGGATTTATTGTTGAATTTAATGAGTTCCCTTCCCCCCCACCCCACCTCGTTCTGGACGCCTAATTTGTAACCTGCACCTGATTTTTTTTTTTAATGTGTAGAACAGGTTTTTTCAGTTCTACAAAAATCTTCACTGGCTCCATTCTACTTTAGTTTGGAGTACATTTTCACTGTGGAAACTTTCAAATCAGTCGCCAATGGCCGGACACGCCTCCTTTTGAAGAAAAAATTCTGTTCTAAACTAGAACTGTTCTACCTGACTAGAACTGCAGAAAAAAAAGTGGAGAATTGCGATTTCTAAAATAGTCCGTTCTCCACCAGTTGCTCCTAAAAATCAGGTGCGAATCATGTGGAAACTTGGGCCCAATAACTCAGCCCTATTCCAGCTGGCCTCCCAGAAGAAGCATCCCTGCGGTCAAACCTCCCTCCCCACACAAAAAGGTAGTATTGAGCCCGTCTCCCCACTCAAGCTGATCCAAAAACCTCTATAAACACCCCACTCCCCAACAAGACAAAGGCCCCTAACTTAGTCAGCGATGAAGCGACTACGGCAGCGTACGCTGTGCATGCGCAAAAACCCAGAACTTGTGATCTGTCAAATTTCATCTTGACAAATCACCCGCAAGCGCAGAAAATGGAGAGTGACAAGAGAGTTGGGCTATTTGCCCAACTGCTGCCCACGGGCTTTCTTTTATCAGCGCAACAGTTTAAATAAAATAATTTTTTTTTAAATCATTTAAACATTTAAAATTAGTTAGGTTATTTGTGTCCCCTTTAAAAAAAATTTATTTTTTGAAAAATAAATGTAAGTGTTTTAAATGTTTAATTATTGTATTTCATTAATGATGTAGTGATTTATTTTTATTAAGGTTGTGTGAAAATGTATTTTTTAATGTCATTCCTATTATGCTTATGGGGATTCCGTACGCAAATAGGAATCCCCTTTGATTGGTTGGGCCGCCCCACGTGATCCCAGGAACGCTTACGAACCGCATGCGTCCCTGGGATACGTGGACCTTTCTTTACGCAGGCATATGTCTGCAGGACCAGGACGGTAAGAGTCCGAAGATACGGAGGCACCAGGTAGGTGTGTACTTTTCTTGCAGATCAGAGGCATTCGCTCAGGGGAAGCCTCTGACCACAATTTCAGAGCCCTATCCTCTTATAAACACCCCCATCCCCAATAAGACATTGCGCGAAGCCAAGGCGCTCGCCATTGACCTCGAAGAAAGCTGATCATTAAAAAGAAAGAAAAAAGAAACTTGCATTTTCATAGTGCATTCACGACCACCAGACATCTCAAAGCACTTTAAGGCAATGAAGTACTTTTGGAGTGTAGTCATGTTGTAACGTAGGAACCGCAGCAGCCAATTTGTGCACAGCAAGTTCCCACAAACAGCAATGTGATAATGACCAGATAATCTGTTTTGTTATGTTGATTGAGGGATAAATATTGGCCTGCACCGGGGATAACTTCCTTGCTCTTAATAGTGCCATGGGATCTTTTACGTTCACCTGAGAGCAGTAGCCTTGGTTTAACATCTCATCTCAAACACAGCACCTCCGACAGCGCAGCGATCCCTCAGCACTGCACTGGAGTGTCAGCCTAGATTTATATGCTCAAGTCCCTAGAGTGGGACTTGAACCCACAACCCACAAGATCACGCGATCTCTGCGGCGAGAAGTTTACCTTTCTCGACGCGCAATTGATTGCAGCGCTATGCAATGGGAATCCCCAGCAAAGAGCTGCAGTGACATCAACAAGCTGTCTAAGCAGCCAATCACATTGAAGAATTTTCAGACAGCAAACCAATAAATGAAAAGCAGCTTTTATCTGCACTTGTTAAAAGTGCTAGAAAGCAAAATAAAAATTGGGATAGTCACATGGGGACAAGGTAGAAGCTGAAATATCATGAAATGTATTTATTTTTTTTCAAATTGTAATTGATCATAATGGAGAAATTTGACACTCCACATTAAGTTAGTTTTTCAGGGCCAGAATGTTTCGTTAGCTGTCAATCCATTTTTAAATTCCCAGTTACGCATATTCCAACAACAAAGATTAACATTTAATGGGGTATTTAACAGCTATATTGGTTTGGAAAAGCCCAAGTTTGTGTCAGTTGCAATGATTGCCAGTTATGATGTGGGAGTCCACAGCGCAGCCTGCGTCACAGCAGTGAGTGACTGGCAGCAACTCCAGGATTTCTGCATTTAGATGTGCATCATACATCCTGAAGTTACGGTCAGTTTCAGAAGGGTAATGACGGCGGACACTGACAGTTCGCCATCATTACCCACCGCAAAATCCAGGCCGATCACTCCTCTCCCTTTCATCAAGATGCAAATCAGCTCTGACCTAGCAAAACTCAAGCCTTCCCCATCTACCATTGTCCCGTCCCTTCCATTCCCCGTCCTCTTCCTCTGCAAAGAAAATGAACAGTGGCTCATTTCACCCTCATCCCCATCACTCAGCCCTGACTGAGTACCATCTACTATTTCCATCCCCCATTTGCCTCCTTCCCCGTAGAGATCGACTAGTTAATATACTAGATATTAGCAGGGTACAAATTTCATTGAAAAGTTCAGTCCAATGCCATCACAGATTGTTTGATTTATTAGCATTTATTGTGCTTCAACTCTTTCTGTAATTATTCAGGTACAGTATAAAATAAAGCACCATCCTCTCGGTTAAAGTAGTTCATGAAGTAGAAGTTGATTACTGAGGAAGAGTATACTTGCCTTAGATGTGATGCAATGAAGGTTCACTTGATTGATTCCCGAGAGGGTTGTCCTATTAGGAGAGATCGAGTAGACTGGACCCATAATCTCTGAAGTTTAGAAGAATGAAAGGTGATCTCATTGAAACGTATAAAATTCGGAGGGGGATTGACGGGGAGGTTGTTTCTCCTGGCTGGAGAGTCTAGAACTAGGGAGTATAGAAACATAGAAACAAAGTGTAGTCTCAGGATAAGGTCAGCCATTTAAGACTGAAAATGAGGAGGAACCTCTTCACTCAGCAGGTTGTGAACTTTTGGAATTAGCTACCCCAAAGGACTGTGGATGCTGAATTATGGAGTAAGTTCAAGACTAAAGTAGATTGATTTTTTAGACTCTAGGGGAAATCAAGGGAAATGGGGATCGGGTGGGGGGAAAAAGTGGAATCGAGGTCAAAGAGCAGGCTCAAGGGGCTGTATGGCCTACTCCTGCTCTTAATTCTTATGTTGTTATAAGGGAAGGTAGGAACTAAATTATTTCCTTACCAACTAATCACTAATCAACTTTACTGTCATACTAAGTCTATGTAACTACATAGAATATACAGCACAGAAGCAAGCAGGCCATTTGGCCCAACCAGTCCAGGTCAGCATTTATGCTCCACTCAAGCCTCCTCCCATCCTTCGTCATCTAACTATGAGCATAACCCGCTCTCTATTCCCTTCTCCCTCATATGGTTATCGAGCCTCCTCTCAAATACATTCATGTTATGCATCTCAACAACTCCCTGTGGTAGCTAGTTCCACATTCTCACCACTCCTTGGGTAAAGAGGTTTCTTCTGAATTCCCCATTTGATTTCTTGGTGACAAATTTACATTAATGGCCTCTAGCTTTGCTCTTCTCCACAAGTGGAACTAATCGGCAGCATCCATAAATGCTGATATTTTGAACATTACATTATGCACACTTCATTCACATTGCAAAATGTGGAAACTTCAGGCAACCAACGATCCATGTTAGTTAAAAAATGGATAATGCGCAGTGAATATTAAAATGCTGTTAGTACATAAACAAGTAGTCAGAATGGGTAATGCGCAATAACACTCCCAAAGTATTTTTTTAAACTTGTAAACATTTATTTCTCCCCCCCTCCAAAATTAATTTTTATTGAAGTGTTGTTTTTCTTAAAAGGGAAGGGTCCCACACCATAATAATGTACAGAAATGTCCATTTCAATGAACAGATCTCTCTTCCTGCATGCTACTTAATAGAATTTTATTGAAACAGTTCCTTTCTTTTCCTTTGCCGTCATCACCAAGATAAACTGTTGCTCATTTTCTAGATTTAAGCATTTGCTCACCAACATGAATCCATTCTGCAGACACTTGGTCCTCATTCGTTTCCCAAGTTGCAGTCAATTTTTCCAGCAGGTTGCCACATTTCACGATTTCTGATTACTCTTTATGGGAAGGATTTTGGGATTGAATTGTGAATTCGCACATGGTTTAAAAAAGGGCACTGAAGCTAGATGGGCCAGTTTGTGAAATGTCGCAGTGCTTAGTCTGATTCAAACTTAAAAGCTCCTCTGATTTTGCCCTCATGAGCATCCCTGATTATAATTGTTCAACCATTGGTGGCCATGCCTTCTGTTGCCTAGGGCCAAAGCTCTGGAACTCCCTGCCTAAACCTCTCGCCTCTTCACCTCGGTCCTCCTTCAAGATGTTCCTTAAAACCTACCTCTTTGACCAAGCTTTTGGTCACCTGCACTAATTTCTACTTATGCGGCTCAGTGTCAATTTAAAAAAAAAAAAATCTCACAATACTCCTGTGAAGTGCCTTTGGACGTTTCAATACATTAAAAGGAGCTATATAAATGCAAGTTGTTGTTGTAAATTGTATCATCCCAGGTCCATTAGACAGGATGGTCCCACATTCATCTTGAAAATAAGAAAAGGTCCCTTTAAAACACACACCTAAAGGGGGTGAGGGAAGAGGAGAGTTAGCCAATGGGAATGGTAGCATAATCATCATAGAAGACGGTTCCACGAACTATGCAATGTTACTGGACTACTTATCCAGAAGCCTGGACTAATGATCTGGAGACAAAAAGTTCATATCCCACCATAGCAGCTGGGGAATGTACATTCAGTTAAATAAATCTGGACTAAAGCTAGTAATGGGAACCATATAACTATCGGATTGTTGTAAAAACTCATCTGTTTCACTAATGTCCTTTAGGGAAGGAGACCTGCTGTCATACCCGGTCTGCCCTAAATGTGACTCCAGACCCACAGCTACGTAGGTGACTCCTAACTACCCTGTGAAATGGCCTACCAAACCACTCAGTTGTCAAGAAGGCAGCTCACTACCACCTAGGGCAATTTGTAATTATTGCCCATCCCGAATTACTTTTGTAAAATACAGCCAGAAACTAGAGGCTAAAAATGTAGATCAGTTTTTACAGATGGTATTATCTTTCTTTCAGACAACTGACAACACGTCAATCTAGGAAAGAGATTGGGTGCCTGGCTTATTATTTTTTCCCCTCATGTTTGAGAAGAGGCAGTTGAACTAAGCAAGTGGAATTTGCTTTGATTATTACTCTTATGTTAATTTGCTATTCATGAATAAGGGAATAAGGGGTTATGGGGAGTGGGCAGGGAAGTATACCCGAGGCTTTCGACAAGGTCCCACACAAGAGATTAATGTGCAAAGTTAAAGCACATGGGATTGGGGTTAGTGTGCTGATGTGGATTGAGAACTGGTTATCAGACAGGAAGCAAAGAGTAGGAGTAAATGGGTACTTTTCAGAATGGCAGGCAGTGACTAGTGGGGTACTGCAAGGTTCTGTGCTGGGGCCCCAGCTGTTTACATTGTACATTAATGATTTAGACGAGGGGATTAAATGGAGTATCTCCAAATTTGCGGATGACACTAAGTTGGGTGGCAGTGTGAACTGCGAGGAGGATGCTATGAGGCTGAAGAGTGGGCAAATGCATGGCAGATGAAGTATAATGTGGATAAATGTGAGGTTATCCACTTTGGTGGTAAAAACAGAGACAGACTATTATCTGAATGGTGACAGATTAGGAAAAGGGGAGGTGCAACGAGACCTGGGTGTCATGGTACATCAGTCATTGAAGGTTGGCATGCAGGTACAGCATGTGGTTAAGAAAGCAAATGGCATGTTGGCCTTCACAACGAGGGGATTTGAGTACAGGGGCAGGGAGGTGTTACTAGAGTTGTACAGGGCCTTGGTGAGCCACACCTGGAGTATTGTGCACAGTTTTGGTCTCCTAACTTGAGGAAGGACATTCTTACTATTGAGGGAGTGCAGCAAAGGTTCACCAGACTGATTCCCGGGATGGTGGGACTGACATATCAAGAAAGACTGGATCAACTGGGCTTGTATTCACTGGAGTTCAGAAGAATGAGGGGCTCTCATAGAAACGTTTAAAATTCTGATGGGTTTAGACAGGTTAGATGCAGGAAGAATGTTCCCAATGTTGGGGAAGTCCAGAACCAGGGGTCACAGTCTTAAGGATAAGGGGTAAGCCATTTAGGACCGAGATGAGGAGAAACTTCTTCACCCAGAGAGTGGTGAACCTGTGGAATTCTCTACCACAAAGTTGTTGAGGCCAATTCACTAAATATATTCAAAAAGGAGTTAGATGTAGTCCTTACTTCTCGTGGGATCAAGGGGTATGGCGAGAAAGCAGGAATGGGGTACTGAAGTTGCATGCTCAGCCATGAACTCATTGAATGGCGGTGCAGGCTCAAAGGGCCGAATGGCCTACTCCTGCACCTATTTTCTATGTTTCTATGAGTCCATGATCGGATCAACCATGATCATATTGAATGGCAGAGCAGGCTCGAGGGGCCGTATGGCCTACTCTGGCTCCTATTTATGTTCTTATGAAATAAAACAGTTAAACGATTCATATATGGCCTCATGTCAGTAACTGTTTCCATCTGCCTTTGAAACAAATGGAGATTTGCATGTGAGGGAACATGTGAAAGGTATGATATCCAGTTTGGATCACAAGTAGGTCCTGGGTTACATTATCATAGTTATATATCGGACAGTATTGGTACATCCCAAATACAAGATGTCCATACCGTTTTGTCACTAGCACCACTGTACCCAAGATAAGGTAGGCCTTAATCTTGTAACACAGGTCTTGGTGCTTAGATTCAGTAATTAATTACATTGATTATTTAGTATTATTGATCATCAGCCTCGACTTTCTGGTAGCACTCCTAGCTTTGAATCTTGTGGGCTGAAACCCTACTCCAGGACTTCATAATCCAGGCTAAGATTGCATTTAAGTACTAAGGAGCTCAAAGTCCTTGAACGTGTTGTCGCCTCCCAAATACGTGCCCATCTTTCCTGCAATTCCATGTTTGAATCCCTCCAATCCGGTTTCCGCACCTGCCACAGTACCAAAACAGTTCTCAGAAGTCACAAATGACATCCTTTGTGACTGTGGCAAAGGCAAACTATCCCTCCTCACCCTTCTTGACTTGTCTGTAGCCTTTGACACGGTTGGCCACATCATGCTTCTCCAACACCTCTCCACCATCATCCAGCTGGGTGGGACTGAACTTACTTGGTTCCATTCTTATCTATCGAATCGCAGCCAGAGTATCAACTGCAATGGCGTCTCTTCCCGCCCCGCATCGTTACCTCTGGTGTCCCCCAAGGATCTATCCTTGGCCCACTCCTATTTCTCATCTGCATGTTGCCCCTTAGCGACATCATCTGAAAACATGCCGTCAGTTTCCACATGTACGCCAATGGCACCCAGCTCTACCACTTCTCTCGATCCCTCCACGGTCTCGAAATTGTCAGACTGCTTGTCCGACATCCAGTTCTGGATGAGCAGAAATTCTCCAATTGAATATTGGGAAAGCCGAAGCCAGTGTTTTTGGTCCCCACCACAAACTCCATTCCTTAGCCAGATTCCATCCCTCTCCCCAACTTCTGTCAGCAGCTGAACCACACTGTTCGCAACCTTGGTGTCACATTTGACCTTGAAATGAGCTTTCGACCACATATCTGCAGCATAACTAAGACCGCCTATTTCCACTTCCGTAACATCGCCCATCTCCGCCCTTGCCTCAGCTCATCTGCTGAAGCCCACATCCATACCTCTTACTTCTAGACTTGACTATTCTAACGCAATCTGGCTGGCCTCCCACATTCTACCCTCTGTAAACTAGAGGTGATCCAAAACTCGGCTGCCTGTGTCCTAACTTGCACCAAGTCCCGCTCACCCATCATCCCGGTGCTCGCTGACCTGCATTGGCTTCCAAAATTCTCATCCTTATTTTCAAATCCCTCCATGGGCTCACCCCTCCCTATCGCTGCAATATCCCCGCCCCCGAGATGTCTGCGCACCTCTAATTCTGCCTCGAGCATCCCGGATTATAATCGCTTAACCATTGGTGGCCGTGCCTTCTGGTGCTTAGGCCCCAAGCTCTGGAACTCCCCACCTCGCTGCCTTCCTTTCCTCCTTCACGAAGCTCCTTAAAACTTACCTCTTTGACCAAGCTTTTGGTCACCTGCGCTAATTTCTACTAATGTGGCTTGGTTTCAAAATGTTTTTATCTCATAATACTCCTGTGAAGTGCCTTGGTACATTTCACTACGTTAAAGGCGTTATATAAATACAAGTTGTTATTGTTGTTGGTGAGTACAGAAAATATTGCTGGAAATGCTGTCAAACTGCAGCACCAGCTGTGGCTGCCTTTTCAGGTGGATGCAAGAGATCCCGTGGTACTGTTTGAAAAGCAAGGGAGTTCTCACCGTGTCCTGGCTAAAATTTATCCTTAGCCAACGGCAAAACAAATATACACAAAATTAACTGATTATTCATCTCAATGCCATTTGCGAGACCTTCCTGTGAACAGATTGGCTGAGTTTGCCTAAACAAATGCCTACTCTTCAAAATTCATCTGCCAGTGTTATTACTAATTTGGTTTGGCCAGTCTATATGTAGATTAAAGTCACCTACGATTACTGTAGTACCCTTGTTACACGCATCTCTAATTTTCCGTTTGATGCCGTCCCCTACACTACCACTACTGTTTGGAGGCACCGACCTGCGTGAGAACGCCAGCGGCAGGTCGGGGCCATAAAAAGTGGCGTGGAGGCTTCAGGGAGCAGCGTGGAGGCATGCCACTTCAGGGAGCAGCGCGAGTTGGTGCACGAGGGCGACAGCAGCGAAGAGTGACATCATCAAGGTCCAGGTCGGTGATTGGAGCATGGGCAGATACAGCAGGAGCGGTGAGGTCGGGCGAGAGACTGTAGAGGGACGTGATCGGGGCCCAGGGGCAGCACGGGCCAGCCCACACTGCAATATGTGTGCGCACTAGGTCCATGCAGCAGAGCTGGTATCCAGTCGTCTCCAGCCACCACGTTAAAAAAATCCACGCACTGGCATCTTCCACCCTTGAGGATGTAGTTCAGGTCCTTCATTGAAACACCTGTGAACTCATCCTTTTTTGGTGTGGAAGCAAGTCATCCTTGTTTTGAGGGATCGCTTACGATAATGATGATGACTCTTCAAAAGTAATTGATTGGCTGTAAAGCACTTTGCAAAGTCTAAGGAAGGTAAAAGGCGCTATCTAAATGCAAGGTCTTTCTTTTTCACTGCACTCAGTGCTACAGTAGATTATAATAGAACACAGAAAAACAGATTTTAAAAGGATCAAGATTAAAGCTGAATAAATGTTGGACTGTTGATATAATAACCTCAAAATACAAGTTCTTTTCCAGCCAATCTAAATGAATAAATAATTAAATTGTCATTAACTTCAGCATTGTTGTCTTCAATGATTTATCCACACAGTTCAAAGATCAGATTTTGCCTTTTCTTCTACACAATTCTTAGATCAACTGATCATAGTATTTGCCATTAGTTAAGATTTACTGCTCCGCTACTGAATTTGAATATTGATTAATAGATTTTTGGCTGCTGTTCTACACAATGTGGTTTGCTTGGGTTTTGCTGTTCTTTTACTCAATTTCAACGTTTCCTACAGTGAGTATCAAAATCAATATTGCTCAACCTGGCCTGATATAGCCAGGGTACAATGCAGACATTTAAAATCAATCTCTTAAAATGCACTACTTGGAAAATCAAAAAAGATGGTAAAACTACACAACAGTGCATTTCCAACTAGGTTGAACACAAGAACATAAGAATTAGGAACAGGAGTAGGCCATCGAGGCCCTCGAGCCTGCTCCACCATTCAACAAGATCATGGCTGATCTGGCCGTGGACTCAGCTCCACTTACCTGCCCGCTCCCCTTAATTCCCTTATTGGTTAAAAATCTATCTATCTGTGATTTGAATACATTCAATGAGCTAGTCTCAATGGCTTCTTTGGGCAGAGAATTCCACAGATTCACAACCCTCTGGGAGAAGAAATTCCTTTTCAACTCAGTTTTAAATTGGCTCCTCCATATTTTGAGGTTGTGCCCCCAAGTTCTAGTCTCCCCGACCAGTGGAAACAACCTCTGCCTCTATCGTGTCTATCCCTTTCATTATTTTAAATGTTTCTACAAGATCACCCCTCATACTTCTGAACTCCAACGAGTAAAGACCCAGTCTACTCAATCTATCATCATAAGGTAACCCCCTCATCTCCGGAATCAGCCTAGTGAATCGTCTCTGTACCCCGCCTCCAAAGCTAGTATATCCTTCCTTAAGTAAGGTGACCAAAACTGCACGCAGTACTCCAGGTGCGGCCTCACCAATACCCTGTACAATTACAGCAGGACCTCCCTGCTTTTGTACTCAAGCCCTCTCGCAATAAAGGCCAACATTCCATTCGCCTTCCTGATTACCTGCTGCACCCGCAAACTAACTTTTTGGGATTCATGCACAAGGACCCCCAGGTCCCTCTGCACCGCAGCATGTTGCAATTTCTCCCCATTCAAATAATATTCCTTTTTACTGTTTTTTTCCCCCCCCAAAGTGGATGACCTCACATTTTCCGACATTGTATTCCATCTGCCAAACCTTAGGTTAAGCGAATGGGCTATCTAAATCTCTTTGCGGCCTCTCTGTGTCCTCTACACAACCCGCTTTCCCACTAATCTTTGTGTCATCTGCAAATTTTGTTACACTACACTCTGTCCCCTCTTCCAGGTCATCTATGTATATTGTAAACAGTTGTGCTCCCAGCACCGATCCCTGTGGCAAGCCACTAACCACCGATTTCCAACCCGAAAAGGACCCATTTATCCTGACTCTCTGCTTTCTGTTAGCCAGCCAATTCTCTATCCATGCTAATACATTTCCTCTGACTCCACGTACCTCTATCTTCTGCAGTAACCTTTTGTGTGGCACCTTATCGAATGCCTTTTGGAAATCTAAATACACCACATCCATCGGTACACCTCTATCCACCATGCTCGTGATATCCTCAAAGAATTCCAGTAAATTAGTTAAACATGGTTTCCCCTTCATGAATCCATGTTGCATCTGCTTGATTGCACTATTCCTATCTAGATGTCCCGCTATTTCTTCCTTAATGATAGTTTCAAGCATTTTCCCCACTACAGATTTTAAACTAACCGGCCTATAGTTATCTGCCTTTTGTCTGCCCCCTTTTTTTTTTAAACAGATGCGTTACATTAGCTGCTTTCCAATCCACTGGTACCTCCCCAGAGTCCAGAGAATTTTGGTAGATTATAACGAATGCATCTGCTATAACTTCCGCCATCTCTTTTAATACCTGGGATGAATTTCATCAGGACCAGGGGACTTGTCTACCTGGAGTCCCATTAGCCTGTCCAGCACTACCCGCCTAGTGATAGTGATTATCTCAAGGTCCTCCCTTCCCACATTCCCGTGACCAGCAATTTTTGGCATGGTTTTTGTGTCTTCCACTGTGAAGACGGAAGCAAAATAATTGTTTAAGGTCTCAGCCATTTCCACATTTCCCATTATTAAATCCCCCTTCTCATCTTCCAAGGGACCAACATTTACATTTATCACTTTTCCATTTTATATAAAATCGGTAAAAGCTTTTACTATCTGTTTTTATGTTTTGCGCAAGTTTACTTTTGTAATCTCTCTTTCCTTTCTTTATTGCTTTCTTAGTCATTCTTTGCTGTCGTTTAAAATTTTCCCAATCTTCTATTTTCCCACTAACCTTGGCCACATTATACGCATTGGTTTTTAATTTGATACTCTCGTTTACTTCCTTGGTTATCCACGGCTGATTATCCCTTCTCTTACCACCCTTCTTTTTCACTGGAATATATTTTTGTTGAGCACTATGAAAGAGCTCCTTAAAAGACCTCCACTGTTCCTCAATTGTGCCACCGTTTAGTCTGTGTTTCCAGTCTACTTAAGCCAACTCTGCCCTCATCCTACTGTAGTCCCCTTTGTTTAAGCATAGTACGCTCGTTTGAGACACTACTTCCTCACCCTCAATCTATATTACAAATTCAACCATACTGTGATCACTCATTCCGAGGGGATCTTTTACTAGGAGATCGTTTATTATTCCTGTCTCATTACACAGGACCAGATCTAAGATAGCTTGCTCCCTTGTAGGTTCAAACAATCCCATATGCATTCTATGAATCCCTCAAGGCTACCCCGTGCGATTTGATTTGACCAATCGATATGTAGGTTAAAATCCCCCATGATTACTGCCGTTCCTTTTTCACATGCCTCCATTATTCCCTTGATTAATGCCCGCCCCACTGTGAAGTTATTATTTGGGGGCCTATAAACTACGCCCACCAGTGACTTTTTCCCCTTACTATCTCCAATTTCCATCCACAATGATTCAACATTTTGTTCATTAGAGCCAATATCGTCTCTCACAACTGCCCTGATATCATCGAATGCTGCATGCGTTTAGGTAGAGTGTTTTAATACTAGTTTTTAAACCATTATTTTTAGTTTTGACCCTTCCTGCAGCCCCTTTATAGTCATACTTTTTGTCCCTTCCCATCACCTTGTGGTTTACACTTACCCTCGTGTTACTCTGCTCTGTTGCCTCCTGCCTTTTGCATTCTTTCTTGGGGTTCTGTTCATCTGAGCTCTCAGCCACTAACTAGCTCAGAGCCCTCTCCTGGTTTCTGAATACTCCTTGCATTGAGGCACCGAGCTGTCATGCTTGCCTTTTTATTACACTTTGACCCTTTAAGAATTTTGCTGTACAGTGGCCCTTTTTGCTTTTTGCCTTGGGTTTCTCTGCCCTCCACGTTTACTCATCTCTTTTGCTTTTATCTCCATTTTGTTTCCCTCTGTCTCCCTGCATTGGTTCCCATCCCCCTGCCATATTAGTTTAACTCCTCCCCAACAGCACTAGCAAACACTCCCCCTAGGACATTGGTTCCGGTCCTGCCCAGGTGCAGACTGTCCGGTTTGTACTGGTCCCACCTCCCCCAGAACCGGTTCCAATCCCTCCCTGCTGCACCACTGCTCAAGCCACGTATTCATCTCAGCTATCCTGCGATTCCTACTCTGACTAGCTCGTGGCACTGGTAGCAATCCCAAGATTATAACTTTTGAGGTCCTACGTTTTAATTTAGCTCCTATCTCCTTAAATTCGTCTCGTAGGACCTCATCCCTTTTTTTTTTTTAAAACCTATATCGTTGGTACCAATGTGCACCACGACAACTGGCTGTTCACCCTCCTTTGTGAAGTTATGTTGCTCAATGTAGGTAATGAGATTTCACAATGTACTTCTCCACTGAACGAGTTGGTGAAGGGAGTGAACATACAAATGAGAAGCTTTCATTAATAGGCTGTGCAGGGTGGCAGTAGGACTGCAGAGTTAGTGACCCCAAGGTAGGGCAGTGGATAAAGAAAGTCAGCCAGTATTTCCACTGCAAAATACTATGTGACCTTGCTGCTCAGTATGAATATGTAGATGCAGGGGAAAGATAGGATTGGACACAGGTATGAAGCCCTCCATGGTGAAATTGATGCCAACACTCACTAGCTAAGCTCACACATGAAGTCTCAGCAAGGGACGGAAGGGCATCCATACCCCACCAGTAGTCAATGGAAGAAGGTGGAGAAAACTTGTAAAAGAAAAAAATCACATGCATAGGTTACCCTGAATCCAAATGGAAATTTTGAATGACTGATGACTACCTGCTAACTCATGTAACATGATTAAGATCAAAAACTGACCATAAATCTAAGTCCTAACATTCCATGTTACCCAGTACCCTTTTAAAGTAAAAAGATCACACCACAAAATATCCTTCAACATTCTGATTGCCATGCAAAGTATGCCATCACAGCACTCCCAGATACTGTTCAATCTTAACAAAACATGCTCCTGTATACTGTCAAAAGCACGAGTGCCAAAGTAGTATGCAAGCAATGCAACTGTGGTGGCATCAATAAATAAGTTGTATATGAAGTTTTTTTTTTAAATACTTTAAAAATACATTTTAAATAACACAAAGCAAATAAAAATGTTAAAAGCCTCAAGACATCCTATGGATAGGTGTGACAGCATATTAAAAACTGGTTAACCTAGAGGGAAGGGAGACCACTTCAAAAAGCAAACATTTCTGCCAGAGTAGTAAGTGCAAAGTGCAGTCTGGCTTCCATCCTCTGTTGGCAGTTACAGGGGCCAAGTTAAAGCTGGAAAAAGGGATTTCCATTCCATTAATCTCACAGCACGGTTCTCTTTGCATGCTGCTTCACGAGCACTAACTTGATCTAATTTGAAGCTAGTGTTCACGAGACCACCCATGTTCAAAATATTCCCCAGACAACATCAAGAAACTGATTAAATATGTACACCCTGAATTTTGCACACCACATTTCTCCATTTATATTGCATTAAAAAGAAACTACGTTTCTATTTTTTTTTAAATTTAGGCTACATTTAGAAATGTTTATGCTACCCTCGCACCCTAGTGGATAAAGAAACCATTCAGTATAGCATTAAGCCACACAAACCAGAACTTCCAAGGTTAAATTCCCGATTCTGTGTTGATAGCTGATCTCAGTAACAGCTGAGGTGCTATAACTGCCCAAAAGATTGTCAGAGAAGGTGGGGAGGGGGTGTGTGAACAAAGTCAGCCAGGATTCATGGTCCGGTTTGTTATGCAGCAACTTCTAGAAAGGTGGCATGCAGGTATATCGGGTAGGGCAATATCAAGCTCTGATGATGCCCTCCACAGTGGAATAGCACAGCATTTGCCATTATGGTGACATCAATGGCAAGTAGCCCCATTACAAACGATAGTGGTTGCAACTTCAAACTAATGAGAGTTGCAGGACCTGAGAACCACAGTTTCATGCTTTGCGACAGCCCGAGAACATGAAGAGTGTTACACAAGTACAAGTTGTGACTTTCTTTACCATGCAAAATGATCAGACTAAAAGCCACGTTAACTTCATAATTAAAAAATGATTTGCATGAATAGAATTTAACTCCCCCCCCCAGCATCTTTAACACCTCAGTAAACACCTTGTTCCAACTTTTCTCCAGAGTAAACATTTTCAGTTTCCACAGCCAGTCCTCACAACTTAGGTTCTTAACGAGGGGTACCAAATTAGTTGTCCTTTGGCATTCTCTCTCCAATGCCACCAGATACTCAATATGGTACAGTAACTAGAATTGTAAAATGGTATTCCAGCATTGATCGAATCAGTGCTTTGTACCAGCACATCACTTGTAGGACTTGTGCTTTATCTCGCTATCCATGGTCTTGTTTGCTTTATTGTTGCTACACATTATGGCAAGACACCCACAAGTAACCATAGATTCCTCTCCTGTGCAGTGTGGTAAACTAGTGCTATTTAGCTTATATAGCCACTACTCCCCTTCCAATATTAAATTACATTTGCCACATCAGTTCAACTTCCTCATTTATCATAATCTGTTTGCAACAGTACCCAATGTTATTTGCAATGCCAGTCACCCCCAAAGTTTTGTAATAAACTTGGATCATTTTGTTTCAGTTCCCAATTCCAAATCATTTGTATACTGTAAACAATAACAGTGAGCACCAATCCTTCCTTTTTTACAAATGCAGCTACCTTTTAGTTTGTCTGATTCTGCAACTTCTGATCTACTTCAGAAGCTACCCCTTTTCATACCTTTCAACCCTATGCAAAACCCAAGTATATAAAGTCCATGAGGTGAGCTTTAAAAAAAACTATTACCTCCTTCTCAAAGGCGTGCAAACTCCTTTTATTCTATATTTCTTCAAGAACTTAGAGGACACTCTAAAAGGAGAGAATAATGTTTTACGGTTAGAAATATCAGGCAGCAGCCTGTTGTTTCCATGATTACATTTTTCACAGCAGATGCTTTTTTTCCTCCCAATACCATCATATTGCAAATTATTTGGCCTATTTGTGTGTTGAATACAGAACTCTTAAATGAGTAATAAGATCACTATTCCAAAATTTGTTTTTAAACAGCAATTCATATGAATAACTACAGACCAAAACATGATACAAGACTCTGCACACCACCTATTATCCCTGTAATTCTCACTGAACAAGATGGCTTAAATACTGCAGGTCATAAGGCTGCTGAGCTGATTAATGATAAATCTGTTCTCAACCTTGGTAGTTCTTGCAGAATGCTTGCAACAGTAGCGGAATCAATATAGTAAATGCTGAGCGATTTTTGTTGTCCAGTTTTCTCTTTGTTCCTCCTCTCTTTCTGCTGATACCTATTGCTGGAATACCATTCCATTGGGACCAACAGGTCGCCAAAGCCTAACCCTCACTGACCATTCTTTGGGAAAGCCTAGTCCCTGAGTATTTGTAGATTATATGCAATTATGGACAACATCAAAGCATAGTCCATTCCTGCAGTTAACTGCCTATCATTTATACAAAGTTTACAACACAACTAAAAGGTGAAATATTTGTACAATCTAAAAAGAGAACCTAGGGAGATTTCTTAAACATCTATTTTCATGTTAAGTACAGCACCCGCCCAGCATACCTTGACAATTACCTACTCAAATATACAATACTTTGTCCAACATACATGAGTCATAAATATTTATCTTTTACACAGAATTAAAATGACTCATTTGAAAAGGGATCAAGACAGGTGCCTGATGACTCAAGTTTGCATTGGCAGCTCACTACAGTATATAAAAACACGCTGGGGTCTTCTAGAACAGTAAAGGAAGGGAATGGAGATGTATTAGAGACCAATTAGGGTATATCTGAGCTAAGAAAAGTCAGCATTAGTTGCTCATTAACACAGCCCAACCACGCTCCAGCCAGTTGCAGATCACAAGATACAAGGTCTGGGATCAGACCAAAACACTTGCTCTCAGTTGGGGAGTGCTATGCAGCACAGCTGAGGAGATAATATTGTACTTCTGCAATATTAATGTCAATTCCCTCCATATTTCAATTTTTAAGCAAAGCATAACATTAAGAATGATCCTTAATGTAGTAATAATTGTACGTTCTTAATGCAATGGTATATTTACTTCACTAATCAAAACCGTGCCAAGATCTAGAAATTGTGACAAAGTTTCAGCTGTCAACACCACAGATCTGTAATATTATCACTCTTGTAAAGCCATCTGGAATTCCTGAACTGTTGGAACACCCTGAAGCATTCAATTATCAGTACCAACAGATTCAGTTCCACAAAACACAGTTAAATGCATATGATCACCAATAATCATTAATTTACAACTTTAAAAAAACACTATTGCACCATTGAGTGACCCACTAATGCACATAGTACATTTTACAAAAATTGTAGTGTATACAAAGCAAGTTTAAAAAGCTAACAAGTTTAGCCATGCATGTCCATTACTCATTTCAATTTTTATAAACGACCTAGACTCTGCTGTAGGGAGCAGCATTTTAAAATTTGCAGATGATACGAAACGTGGCAACTTAGTAGATAATGATGAGGATAGTTGTAGACTTCAGGATGACAGAAATGGGCCGAAACATGGCAGGAGGATTTCAAGGCAGAGAGATGTATGAAGCACTTTGGGAGAATGAATATGGAAAGAAAGTACATTATAAATGGCACAATTTTGAAAATTGTAGATGAGCAGAAAAACTTTGGTGTCAATATACACAAATCCTTAAAAGGTGGCATGGCATTTTATAAGATGATTTTTAAAAAAAAGGTATGGGTTACTTGGATTTATAAAAAGGTTTTGGGCTCAAATTTGGCCCACCCTTTTTTGACGCACACCAGAGATGCGCCGACTTTGGGCTGAAAATGGCGGCGAAAAAACTCCCCTGATTCTGGCCGCTGTGTTGTCTCTCCCGGGGCTTGGCATGGCGTGGCCAGTCGATTGCCGGGGGGGGGGGGGGGGGGGGGAGCAGAGCTAGGACCCTGCGCCAGAAACAGTGCCGGCAGCTCTCCACATGCACATTGGAGTGTGCGCGCATGCATAGTAGCTCCTGCCCCCAGCCTGTGTGCGCGTGCTGCAGTGTGGGACCCGATGCATCTCGCCCCTATCCTGGGCCGAGTGGCCTGCCGCACAAGCCGGTCTGCTGCCTTCCCGGGCTAGAAGGCCACAACAAGCAGGTTAGTGCGGGGCAGGGGTGGGGGGGGAGGGAAAGAGAGGAAAAAAAGAGTTTTGTGCGGGACAGCAGGGGGGTGGGGGGTGGGGGATGATAACTGTGTTGCCAGTAATTTTAATGAACTTACTCAAGACTTTCCCTAACCCTGATGAAAATACTTTCCTAACCAAGTTAATAGAAAATATTTTCAAAAACATCATAATCAATTCTTGATTTGGTGGAATAATTTTGCTTGAATTTTCAAAATATTTAAAAGCATAAAACAGTAAATTTCCTGGCTATATGGTAAAAAATATTTCTATGATGGTGGGTGAGCTTAGGCTGCTGGGAGAACATAAGAATTACAAGCAGAAGGTACTTCTATTTTTTATTTGGATATTTTGAAAAAATTATGTAAATAGATTTTTTGTCTCTACTTTTTATTTTTGTAGTTTAAGCTTCCATGAATGCTTCTGTTGTATAGTAAATTAACTTTGTGAAGTTTGACATATGATGTCTTGTATAGCTGTTTGATCCTATTCACATTCTTTAGTCAAGTCATTAAGTTCTGTTGGCCTCCGATGTACTCTCTGCAGGGATTTTCTGTGGCCACAAAACGCTGGCCTAAGTTAGTTTGGAGTAACTATTAGCTGTCCAAAGTGGCCTAAATGGCCAAAATGGGCATAGGTGGTAGGATACACCCCCTTTTGAAAAAAAACTAAAAAAAATCCTAACTAACTCACTTACACCAGCGCAAATTGAAAATGCAAAATGGGTATTTTTAAGATACTCCAGAAAAATCAAGTTGCTCCAAAAAAAAAAAGAGCAACTTCTCGGCAATTTTGAGTCCATAGAATGTAAAACCAAAGAGATCCTGCTAGAGCTTTATCAATCACTGGTCAGGCCTCAACTGAACAGTTCTGGGCACCACACTCCAGGAAAGATGCAAAGGCCTTAGAAAGGGTACAGAGGAGGTTTACCAGGGATGAGGGACTTCAGTTATGAAGCGAGGTTGGAAAAATTAGGACTGTTCTCCTTAGAAGAGATGGTTAAAAGGGAATCTAATAAAGGTTTTCAAGATGGTGAAAGCTTTTGATAGAGTAGATAAAGAACTATTCCCTCTGGTGAGTGGGTCAATAACCAGAGGTCATAGATTCAAAATCAATGGCAAAAGATCTGGACGGGAGATGAAGAAAATTTATTTCACTCAGTTGTCGGGATCTGGAATGCTCTGAAATAGGAAACTGAGAAAGGTGGCGGAAGTTGATGCCATAAATAATTTTTTTTTTTTTTAAAAAGAGAGAGTAGCTAACAGCTCCTTGAGGATGAGGAACTTACTGGGTTACGGACAAAAAGCAGGTGTGTGGGAGCAAGCAGAACTGCTCTTTCAAAGCAGCCAGCACAGGCACAGTAGGCTGAATGGCCTCCTTCTGTGCAGTAAGTTTCTATGATTCAATGGGCCAAAAATCACAGTCTCTATGGGGCGTGTACAATGTGCGCCAAAATCCGGCACTTGTGAACCGTTAACCATCAGAAGAAATGTTCTAACTCGTCCCCAGAAGGGCCTTCGCGGGCAGAGATTTGGGCTAATTGCCCAGCGAATGTTCTTCAAACTCTTACACCTGATAAAAGCAGGTGTAAGGCCTGCTTTTACCAGCGCAAGAGTTTTAAAAGATATAAAAGTTATTGATAACATTTTATTTTTCTATTAAAGCGCCTAATCCAACAGAAAGTAAGATTTTGTAGACAAGAAGTGCATGCAGGTTATAAATAAAATATACTCAACCTGCCATGCTTCAACATACTAATACATTCTGGAAATTTAATAAATCTTTGTGCGATTAGTTATGTTTAGATTGAAATAATTCAATCAAGACTTATAAATTGAACATTTATAGAAATCTTGATCCAAACAAAACCTATTTTGACAAACTAGTTACATCTTTAATCAAGCTTCAGCTGTAAGATAGAAACAAAACCCACAAATGCAATTTAGCACTCTTACGACACATTCTGGTGCCTCATTATTTGTAACAAATCACTATACGAAGAGAAGCTGCCAAACAGCAAGGCAGATATCAAATGGTATTAGGTGCTAACAATTCAACATAGCACACACATACTCTGAATATATTAAACAGGTGCATCAACCACAGTAACTTGGAAATTAAAAGGCACTAGCCTAAAACAAGAGATTTTAAAACAGTGGCTTTGGTTTCTCAGAACTTTCCCTTTGACCATTAAATATCTTAAAGGTTTCAAATTCCTAGTGTAGTTGTTTTAAACAGATTTCACATCCTCCCACTGATGTTTTTACATGTCAATAATGCATGTAATTGTTGCTGACTGCTTTACTATACAGAAACTAATTTATATACTAACCAAGTTAAGGACTGCAGAAAAAACAGGCAAGTTCTAATCAAATGTGGTGAGGTGCTAACTAAATTTAAACTTTAAAGTGCTTGTCACTGTAACAGTGTTAACCAGAGTTCACATTGATTTAGTATGTCCATTCTAAAGACATTAGGGTAAAATCATTCCCTTCGTACATATCTTCTGCCTTGGCTGTATGTATTGCAGTTGTGCATGCTTGGCCCTGCTTATTTGACAGTATTATATTATTCAAATGTGATAATTTTGCTTTTTGGCCTGACTGCAGAGGCTGGCAAAGTCCTGTGTGTTGCCAATGTGCCTTTATAGACTTGAGTCAGAAAGTCTGGCCGTTTCTTCCCCCCCCCCCCACCCAAAACCTGGGGACAGCAAGGATAAAATAGTGGTTTCAGCTTATTTCAGTTATCAAAGTACAGATCAGCATTTGTGCATATACCCACTAAGCCATTAGACAAGCCTTGCCTGAAATCAAAAAATAAAAATGAGTGGTTGATGTACATTCTTTCCAAAAAGTGACACGAAAAGAGGGTGAATGATGTAGACATTGAAAATATTTAACCGTAACAGATTGACACATATAAAATATGTACTGGCATTACAATAGCTATATAGAAACCACAAGCAATAATTTTATCTCACTAAACAGAGATCATCAGTACAACATTTAAATATTAAACACTGATAGATTAGGCTATTGTAATAAATGTCAAGACTATTCAGTCAATGAACTTTATTTTAGCCTAGGAGTATCAATCTTTTTCCTTGATCTCAAATCTATTTTGATCACACTAGTTCACTTCTAGTACTGCTAATACAAAACAGTCACTGGACCTTAAGAACCCTTTTATGGCGTGTTAATTCTCTTACCTTTCCTTTGTAGAAAAACCCTGAGCAGTGGGGTGGCTGTCTTAATTGCCTTCAGATAGTTGTCGTCATTATTTATTGGCAACAAGTCTCCATGAATATCGGCATAACCCACTATAACATCAATGTTTGGAATTCTGTGGACATGCTGCAATAATCCATAAAACTCTTCAAATTTTCCTGGTTTGGATCGATCCAGGGAAAATCGTCGAAATTCAGCCCCAAACTAAATTAGTAAAAAAGGGAAAAAAAACAAGTAAATACTGAAGCCGTTGTGTAATTTGGGACCACTTTAAAGAAAATAAGCTTTGGAATTCAGACAGAATACTAAAATGAATGCAGTTACAAATCTTTTAGGTCACGCTACAAAAGAACATAATCTAGGGGATACAATCTCCACAGGGGTTCCCTAATCTCCCACCATAACTTTGGTGAAAGAAAGATTGGCCATTTCAAGTGACTTCCCATCGAAGTTACGGTGGGAGATCAGGAGAACCCCCAAGGAATTTACTGCAACATACATTTCGTTAAAAGCATACATCAGCAACTTGCCTGAACCTGTCAAACCAGTATTCTAAGATTTTGTGTGTGGTAGGCTCATATTTTGGATAGCAGATTTTTGCTTGTAAGAGACACAATCTGCTTATGGAAACTATCAAATAGTTTACACAAGAAAAAGTGTGTTGAGGAAAACAATAATGATATTTTCAAACTAAAATTTTTGCCAGTAAACCACTGGGGTACACTGATCCACATGTTGTAAATAGGGGTTCTTTAGTAGTCACAGGAATGCACTGCGCTATCCAGCCGCATAGGACTAGATTGAGTGGATTCAAGTATTCTTATATTGTCCTTGTGAAACATCTGAGAAGGAGGTCTACTTTGAAAGAAAGACTTGGATTTATGTAGCACCTTTCATGACCACCGGACGTCTCAAAGCGCTTTATCGCCAATGAAGTACTTTTGGAGTGTAGTCACTGTTGTAATGTGGGAAAAGTTAAGCATGGAAATGAATAAATCCAGAAAACCCATAATCTTCTCCGCCAGGTTCAGAATTCTCTGGAATAGATACCCTAAAATGACGGACTTTGCAGAAATTATACGGATATTTCCACCTCTAACATCGTCTGTCTCCCCTCTCCTTGCCTCAGCTCATCCGCTGCTGAAGCTCTCATCCATGGCTTTGTTACCTCTAGATTTGCCTATTCCAACACATTGCTGGCTGGCCTCCACATTGTACCCTACATAAACTAGCGGTGATCCAAAACTCGGCTGCCCATGTCCTAACTCGCACCAAGTCCCGTTCACCCATCACCTCTGTGCTCGCTGACCTACATTGGCATCCGGTTAAGCAACGCCTAGATTTCAAAATTCTCAATCCTTATTTTCAAATCCCTCCATGGCCTTTCCCCTCCCTATCTCTAATCCTCTCCAGCCCCCCTCCCCCCACCACCACCACCGCCCCCACCACCACCCCGCCGCCCACCACCACCCCGCCAACCCTCCCCCCCACCACCACACCGCCGCCACCGCCCTCCCTCAACCAACATAACAAAAAAAAAAATTATCTGGTCATTATCACATTGCTGTTTGTGGGAGCTTGTTGTGCGCAAGTTGGCTGCTGCGTTTCCCACATTACAAGAGTGACTACACTCCAAAAGTACTTAATTGGCTGTAAAGCGCTTTGAGACGTCCAGTGGTCGCAAAAGGCGCTATATAAATGCAAGCAGTTGTTGTTGAAATGAAATAGGATTGGATCCACCAATATATAAACGAGAAGGAGAAAATTTGCTATCCCGTCCTTGATAACACTCTTGGTGATAAAAGCTGCCTACTCCCTTCAGTAAAATATTTTACACAACTACAAGAAATGAAGAAACTATCATTTTAGGAAGTATAGATTAGAATAGGAACTATTTTAACAGCACACTTGATAGGAAATGAGAAAGAAATTACAAGGGTGTAAAGGGTACATTGTGCAACTATGGTAAAGCTTTTAAAAAAGGACAAGATGGGCTGGATTTTCTACATGCAAATAATGTTGAAATAGTTCATATAGGCACACAGCAAGTGATATTCTGCCACTACAGAGTATCAATGTACAGACATGCATAATCCTCTTTTACAGGATAGAATAGAATCAGAATGGTTACAGCACAAGAGGTGGCCATTCGGCCCGTTGAGCCAGTGCTGGCTCTCTCCAAGAGCACGTCAGCTTGTCCCACTCCCTTTCCCCATAGCCCTATAATTAGTTTTTCCTTTAGGTACTTATCCAATTCCATTTTGAAAGCCATAATTGGATCAGCCTCCACCGCCTTTTCAGTCTATGCATTCCAGATCCTGACCTCTCGCTGCGTTATAACATTTTTCCTTATGTCGCCTTTGGTTCTTTAACCAATCACCTTAAATCTGTGCCCTCTTATTCCCGACCCTTCCACCAATGGGAACCGTTTCTGTACATCTATGTCTAGACCACTTCATGATTTTGAACACTTCTATCAAATCTTTCAATCTTCTCTGCTCCAACAAGAACAACCCCAGCTTCTCTGGTCTATCCACATAACCAAATTTCCTCATTCTTGGAACCATTTTTGTAATATTTTCTGCACCCTCTCCAAGGCCTTCACATCCTTCCTAAAGTGCAATGCCCAGAAGTGGACACAATACACCAGTTGAGGCTGAACCAATATTTTAATCAAAGATTCATCATAACTTCCTTGCTTTTGCCCTCAATGCATGAAGCCCAGGATCCCATATGCTTTTTTAAAATCACTTTCTCAACCTGCCCTGTCACCTTCAACAATTTGAGCACATATACCCAGGTCTCTGTTTCTGCACCCCCTTTAGAATTGTACCCTTTAGTTTACATTGCCTCTCTTCATTCTTCCTACCAAAATGTATTGCTTTGCATTTTTCTGGGTTAAATGTCATCCGCCAGGTACGCCCATTCCACCAGACTGTCTATGTCCTCTTGAAGTTTAGCACCATCCTCTTCACTGTTCACTATACTTCCAAGTTTTGTGTCATCTGCAAATTTTGACATTGTGCCCTGTACACCCAAGTCCAAGTGAGTATTAAATTTTGTCCTGGATTATTGTTTCTAAAAGCTTCCCCACTACCAAGGTTAGACTGACTAGTCTGTCGTTGCTGGGTTTATCTTTACACTCTTTTCTGAACAAGGGTGCAATATTTGCAATTCTCCAGTCCTTTGGTACCATCCCTGTATCCAAGGAGGATTGGAAGATTATGGCCTGTACCTCACCATCATCTTCCTCAGCATCCTAGGATGCATCCCACCCAGTCCTGGTGACTTATCTACTTGAAGTGCAGCCAGCCTTTCTAGTACCTCCTCTTTATAAATGTTTATCCCATAAATTAGCTCAACAACCTCCTCTTTCACTATGACTTTGGCAGCAACTTCTTCCTTGGAAAATACAGATGCAAAGTGCTAATTTTGTACCTCAGCCATGCCCTCTGTCTCCATGCGTAGGTCTCCTTTTTGGTCCCTAATCGGCCCAGCCTTCCTCTTACTTCCCATTTATTATTTATATGCCTATAAAACAACTTTTGGATTCCCTTTTATATTAGCATACTATAGAAAATTATTCTGTGTATCAATCACAACCCCTCTTGGAATTCCGATATACAAGGAAGCTGTAATTAGGACCACCTGATTTATTTTAAAACTATCAGCCAAACAATTTTTTCTACTTAAGCACGTTCCTCCCCCCCCGCGCACCTTCAAGTAACTATGTTGGACAATGTCAGTAGCAACACAATACATAATTCAATAACCAGAGTAATTATGTAACTGGGAAGATAGCCACAATAGTAAAGGCACCTCTTTTAAGTATAAAGATTTATTCAGTGGCAAAAGTGGTAGAAGTATTCAACAAATTTTGATTGACAGAGAATTAAGAGAACACTTTTTATCATTTATAAAATGATATTTATTATGACAAAAATAGGAACTTCTGCCTTTAGATTAAATAGCAAGTCTCTAAAAATGGAGGTTGCTCTGTGCGGTGCGGGGAAAACAGCAGGAGCAATGGCGAGCGAGAGAGAGAGAGAGAGAGAGAGAGAGCCACACGCACAAGACTGGACGAGACGGAAGTCGAAAGAAGGGCCGCAGGCCAAGGTCACACAGGACCAACGAACAGCGGGGGTCGTGCGGTGTGGAGCGGCAGTAGGCAGCAGAAAGACGAGGGCGAGGCATTTGTAAAGATATATGTATAAACTCCATCTGTGAGAACCAGATAAGTTTGCTGATCACATTAGTAAATAAAAGGTTGTCACAAATGGAAGCAGCGAGATTAAAATATTAACCTATGTAGTTTTTTTTGAAGATGAGTATATAATGCCCAATTGTCATCCTGCACTAACACAACCTGGTTGAAATGTAGAATACAACTGTTAGGGAGACCATTATTCCACCGTCTACCAAGAATTAAAATTTTGTTTGCTTGGTCTCTTCAAATTCAAAGAATGGATAAATATCCCAGTTCTGCTGTAAGCTCCCAGATATTTGAAACTCATGCATTTCAAGGCTACATGAGGCTGAGCAAAGAGAAAAAGGCAGCTCATCTGGTTCATCCAAAGAAGCTGGGATAGAACAGAAACTAAGAAAAGCTAAAAGTAACACCCTGAAGAGGGTAGATTAGCCCCTTATGGACTGTTTCCAGTACTCAGTTATCACTTTAGTATTTTCACTTGCATTTTATTTTGCCAAGTTTCTTAATTATTGTAAATAAATTTTATCAGTAGTTGATGCAGCATTAAAATATTTTCTATCTTCAACATGACAAGAGATATAGCAGGCATTTTATTTGTCCTCAAGTAATTTGGGATTGGGATTGGGATTAATGATGCGACCAGGGCTAAACTCACTCTGGGCATCAGAAGATAAGATACAGATGTCATTGCATAGGATACATGATATATTTAAGGAAGTGGTCATCAAGCCATTCACATGAGGAAAAGGTGTTGGATGCAGCCCAAATTACAGTAGTGTAATATACATTGTAATTGGGCAGGTGATCATCAAATGCTTAAGCAGCCAAATTGCTGTGTGTCTTCTCTCCCTCCCATAAAACACTACCCATTTTGAGAATTTTCAAAATGATTACAACTTAAAATGGTAAATTAAATGTTTTAGAGCACATTCATTTACAGGTGGAGATCCAGAAGGAAATTAATAAAGTGTGAAATGTGGCACATAACCAATGTGTGACAAACTGACAAAAATCCCCAAAATTATGCAATTTTCTGTTTCAGGGACATATCACTATTTGATCTTTTTGCTTAGCTCCCAACTTAACTTGTACACCCAGAATAGTTATAATTCCCTTTCCATTTCAGATCGGCTTCCAGATAAATCCTTTTGGGAACGCTCTTGGTATAATGAATCTGAACTGCATCACTAATTGCTTTGTATTGGCATTTACAAGCCACAGTACTGTGAAAAGTTCCGTATACAGGGCTGAGCACAAAACTGACATTTAACGTAATGAATTGCATAACCAAAAAGTTGTTACAGGTGGTGGTTTTGTTTTCTGCAAGATCAAGATGTCGTAATAACTTCATGGAACTGTCACTTGTTCCAACTCCCCCAGCAAAACCTGAACGGAGAACCAGCAACCAACCTACCACAAGTGAAACATAACATAATGCCCTAAATCCCTGTAATTGAAACAGGCCTGTCTGTGTCTGACCAGAGGATTGAACCCTGGCCCCAGCAGCCTTGCTGACAGATGCTGTGCCAACACGGGGAGCATTAGCCGGGACGCTGGGTCTAATTCCCCTGCGGCAGCGGCTTCACAAACTGGCAAAGCTCCCTCCCTCTTTGCTCATAACACCGTGGCCCCCTCACGCACACACCTTGCTCTTCACCTCCACCGTCTCCAAGCTTCTGGACGACGTACGGTGGTGAGTCTTGATCATTTTCGGTGAAACCTTTCCCGGCCGTTTCGGCGCCGGCCGCTCGTTCGTTCCCAAGTGCAGCGACTCAGTCCGAGTGAGAGTGGTGGGTGAGGGGGGTAGGAAAACTCCAGGATGGATGTCGGAGCTGCGCCAAACTCCCCCCTCCCCTTTTCCTCCTCCTGTTGCTGCGTGGCCTTGCGGCCAATCAGCGAGTGTCCAGCGCGAGGGGGGCTGCGCGTCTCGAGCTCACTCACAGCTGCTCGCGCTCCGTCCCCTCCTGACGACCTGCAAACTCCGGACTTTGTTACCACCTGACGTCACCCTCCCCGGAAACCCAGCCTCGCTTTCACCTGTGCGCGCGCTCCCGCCCTGCATCATCTCGCGGCTGGCCGACTGCCGCGCGAGCCGCTGCACGCGCTCGATTGTCTCGCCGTTCTCTTCTCGTGCACTTTGAATGCACGCGCTCCCCGACGGCGGTTGACAGTCCGTGCCGGAGGTTCGATGCATTGCTCGGACGTTGTTCGCGGTTGCGTTGTCGGAAATGCGCTTAGCAGCAGGTATAGACGTCTGCGCTCAAACTCCGACTGACAGCCATCTTATCGTGCACCCGAATCTGAGGGAAATCGTTGTCAAACTTTTGCTCCTGTGCACTACTACGGACATTAGCATCATTCTCATAACAAATATATAGTTACTAATTAATACAAGGAATCCACACATGAAAGAATAGATTAAATTTAAACCTTCATCAAGATATAAAGATGCAATTTTCTAGATACTAATTAAATAGGCTTTAGTTAGTGCCATGAATACTATTGGCTTGCATTGTTCAGCCAAATGGATGTGGCTAAGGAAAAGAGGCTAAATTATGAGGGGCCTAGATCATCATGATAGGTAGTCCCTTGGAGTCGAGGATGACACACTTCCACATTAAAAATTAGTTCTCAGACGACTGATAAGTCCAATGCAGGAGCTACAATTGCTGTCGCAGGTTGGACAAATTGTGGTTGAAAGGATGTTGGTTGAAGTGCCAGTTTGTTGAAGTGCTTGGGTTGTCATGCGCTCCTTCCGCCATATGCGCTTGGTCTCCGTTTGCTCCTGGCAAAAAGACTCGAAGAGTTCGACGCTCTCACAGATTATTCTCTTCCATTTTGAGCGATCTTGCACCAGGGATTCACAGGTGTCAGTGGGGATGTTGAACTTCTTCAAGGAGGCCTTCAGGGTGTCCTTGAAGCGTTTCCTCTGCCCACCTGGTGCCCGTTTGCCGTGTTGGAACTTCGAGGAGAGCACTTGCTTTGGGAGTCTCATATCGGGTGTACGGATGATGTGGCCAGACCATTGGAGCTGATCGAGCATTGTCAATGCTTCGATGCTGAGGATGTTGGCCTGCACGAGAACACTGACGTTGGTACTACGCCTATCCTGCTAATGAATTTGCAGGATCTTCCTGTGGCAGCATTGATGGTACTTATATAGAAACATAGAAAATAGGTGCAGGAGTAGGCCATTCGGCCCTTCAAGCCTGCACCACCATTCAATATGATCATGGCTGATCATTCACCTCAGTACCCTTTCCCGCTTTCTCTCCATACCCCTTGATCCCTTTAGCCGTAAGGGCTATATCTAACTCCCTCTTGAATATATCCAATGAACTGGCATCAACGACTCTCTGCAGTAGGGAATTCCACAGGTTAACAACTCTCTGAGTGAAGAAGTTCCTCCTCATATCAGTCCTAAATGGCCTTCGCCTTATTCTAAGACTGTGTCCCCTGGTTCTGGACTTCCCTAACATCGGGAACATTCTTCCCGCATCTAACCTGTCCTGTCCCGTCAGAATCTTCTATGAGATCCCCTCTCATCCTTCTAAACTCCAGTATATAAAGACGCAGTTGATCCAGTCTCTCCTCATATGTCAGTCCAGCCATCCCTGGAATCAGTCTGGTGAACCTTTGCTGCACTCCCTCAATAGCAAGAACATCCTTCCTCAGATTAGGAGACCAAAACTGAACACAATATTCCAGGTGAGGCCTCACCAAGGCCCTGTACAATTGCAGTAAGACCTCCCTGTTCCTATACTCAAATCCCCTAGCTATGAAGGCCAACATGCCATTTGCCTTCTTCACCGCCTGCTGCACCTGCATGCCAACTTTCAATGACTGATGAACCATGACACCCAGGTCTCGTTGCAACTCCCCTTTTCCTAATCTGCCACCATTCAGATAATACTCTGCCCTCGTGTTTCTGCCACCAAAGTGGATAACCTCACCTTTATCCACATTATACTGCATCTGCCATTCATTTGCCCACTCACCCAACTTGTCCAAATCACCCTGCAGCCTCTTAGTATCCTCCTCACAGCTCACACCACCATCCAGTTTAGTGTCATCTGCAAACTTGGAGATATTACACTCAATTCCTTCATCCAAATCATTAATGTATAATGTAAAGAGCTGGGGTCCCAGCACTGAGCCCTGTGGCACTCCACTAGTCACTGCCTCCCATTCCGAAAAGGACCCATTTATCCCGACTCTCTGCTTCCTGTCTGCCGACCAATTCTCTATCCACGCCAGTACATTACCCCCAATACCACGTGCTTTGATTTTGCACACCAATCTCTTATGTGGGACCTTGTCAAATGCCTTTTGAAAGTCCAAATGCACCACATTCACTGGTTCTCCCTTGTTCACTCTACTAGTGCTTTGATGTGCCTGCTGTATATAGTCCATGTCTCAGAAGCATATATGAGGGCAGGTATCACTACTGCTCTGTAGACCATGAGTTTTGTGCCAGTTTTAAGGTTCTGGTCTTCAAACACTCTGTTCCTTAGGCGACTAAAGGCTGCGCTGGCACACTGAAGGCAGTGTTGGACCTCGTCATCGATGTCTGCCCTTGATGACAGTAGGTTCCCGAGGTATGGAAAATGGTCCACGTGGTCCAAGGCCTCATCATGGATTTTGATAATCGAGGGCAGTGCTGTGTGGCGGGGGCAGGTTGATAGAGCACCTTTGTTTTACGGTTGTTTACTGGAAGACCCATGCTCTCGTACGCTAGGGTGAACGTGTTGACGATGGTTTGGAGTTTGTCTTCCAAGTGAGCACAGACGCAAGTGTCATCTGCATATTGTAATTCGATGACAGAGGATGGCACGACCTTGGATCTTGTCTGAAGGCGACGGAGGTTGAACAGTTTCCCGTTTGATCTACAGATTATCTCCACTCCAGCGGGAAGCTTGCTGATGGTGAGATGTAGCATTGCAGCAAGTAAGATTGAGAAGAGCATTGGTGCAATGACACAGCCTTGCTTCACCCCGGTTCGTACATGAATTGGGTCTGTGGTGGATCCATTGGTCAGGATCACGGCTTGCATGTTATCATGAAGCAAGCGGAGGATGATGACAAATTTTTGAGGACAGCCGAATTTCAAGAGTACACTCCATAATCCTTCATAGTTGACAGTGTCAAAGGCCTTTGTCAGGTCAAAGAAGGCCATGTATAGAGGTTGGTTTTGTTCTCTGCATTTCTCTTGAATTTGTCGTGCAGTGAAGATCATTTTCAATTTTGCCTCTTAGTGGGCGGAATCCTCATTGCGACTCTGGGAGGAGCTCTTCTGCCACAGGGAGAAGACGGTTGAGGAGGATTCTTGCGATAACTTTTCCTGTGGTAGACAGCAAGGAAATTCCTCTGTAATTACCGCAATCGGACTTATCTCCTTTCTTGAAGATGATCGTGATTACGGTGCCTCTGAGATCCCCTGGCATGCTCTCCTCTTTCCAAATAAGAGAAATAACCTCATGTATTCGCGTCAATAGTGCTTCTCCGCCATGTTTTAGTGCTTCGGCAAGGCCTAGATAGAATGGATAGGAAGGACCTATTTCCCTTAGCAGAGGAGTCAACAACCAGGGGCCATAGATTTAAAGTAATTGGTAGGAGATTTCGAGGGCATTTGGGGGGAAATTTCTTCACCCAGAGGGTGGTGAGGATCTGGAACTCACTGCCTGAAAGGGTGGTAGAGGCAGAAACCCTCACCACATTTAAAAAGTACTTTGAATGTGCACTTGAAGTACTGTAACCTATAGGGCTACGGACCAAGAGCTGGAAAGTGGGATTAGGCTGGATAGCTCTTTGTCGGATGGTGCGGACACGATGGGTCGAAATAGCCTCCTTCCGTGCTGTAAATGTCTATGATTCTATCATTGGCGATTTAAAGTCCTTTTTCCAGGTGTTTTTCCATTTGTATTTTTAGCAGCAAAAAAAGGGGAGAAAATAAGGGAAGAAATTAGAGCCCAGAAATATCAGGGTAAATTCAGAAAAAATCAGTAAACATCAGGGAGTTGAGTTTCCATTTATTTCCACTAGTAATACCAACACTCTCCGGGCAGAATCGGCCGAGCCAGCGCAAAAGATCGGGTAATTTTAAACATGTGAATTACACCTAAAACCACTTACGTTTGTGTTTTCTGCCATCTTTTATGCTGGTTCAAGATTCAATTTACCCACACCCTACTTCTTCTTAAGCAGTCCCCCAGAGTCAAGGATGACTTGCTTCCACACTAAAATGAGTTCTAAGGTGACTGATGAGACCAATGTGGAACCTACAGTCTCTGTCACAGTTGGGATAGATGGTGGTTGGAAGGACGGGTGGGTGGGGTGCTTGATTTGTCGTATGCTCCTTCCACTGTTTGTTCTTGGCTTCCGCCTGCTCCTGACGAAGAGACTCGAAGTGTTCGGCGCCTTCTCGGATGCTTCTTTGAGCAGTCTTGGGCCAGGGATTCCCAAGAGTCGGTGGGGATGTTACATTTTTTCAAGGAGGCTTTGAGAGTGCCCTTGAAGCAATTTTTCTGCCCTCCTGGGACTCTCCTGCCATGACATAGTTCAGAGTAGAGTGATTGTTTCTGGAGTCTAGTATCGGGCATGTGGACAATGTTGCCTGTCCATTGGAGCTGATCGTCCCACGCCCACAAAACCAGCCACGCCCCAGGTCAACATTGGGAGATTCCACCGATTGAGCTGGTCCTTGGGAATGCTCTTCAAATTGCGCTCATTTTCTTAGGTGCACAGGCACTAGTAAGGATGTTTCTAAAGTTTTTTTTCATATATTTAATTTACTAAGTAACTGACTAGTATACACCACTGAAATTGTTAAATGGCTCAGTATAGTTTTTAAAGGACATTTTCAGTGAATTTAAATCAGGTTATTTACAGGTGGAAGACTTGACACACTTATTAAAAATACTTATTTTTGATGATAAACCCATTTTCAGCTGTATTAATAAAACTGCACCATGTTACCACATTGAAATACATCAAGGAATACTTTCTAATAGAAAGAAAAATACAATTACATTGTATTACGCTGGATCATGAAAGATTTTACATTTATGAGGCTAAGTGATAACCTACAATTGTTTACAGAATTCAGAGAACCACTTTTACCAGCTTCAATGGGCGTTCCAAATTAGTTCCAGCAGCACAGGTACACCACTCACCAAGCACACAAGACTGCCACAAGCACCAAGTTTGAGACAAAGAGTTAGGATGTGGTAGTGCAAGAATTTCAGAAAGAAGAGAGAACTTGCATTTATCATCATCATAGGCAGTCCCTTGAAACGAGGATGACTTGCTACCACGCCAAAAAAAGGATGAGTTTACAGGTGTTTCAATGAAGGATCTAATATTCCAGGTCCTGAACTACATCCTGAAGGGTGGAAGATGCCTGTGCTTGGATTTTTTTAACGTGGGGTGGTCGTTGCACACTAGCTTGCTTGACAGAGCTAGGTCTTGGTCCAATGGCAAGGGTTAACCAAGATGACTGGAGACCTGTTCTGCTGTACGGACCTAGTGCGCACACATGTTGCAGTGTGGGCTTTATAGCACCTTTCACAACCTCAGGATGTCCTAAAACGTTTCACTATCAATTAAGTATTTTTCAAATGTAATCCTGTTGTAATATGGGAAATGCAACAGCCAATTTGTACACAGCTTCCACAAACAACAATGAGATAATGAGAGGGCTGCACTCTTCTTCAAATAGTGCCATGGAATCTTTTACATCCACCTGAAAGTACAGCCAGGGCCTTGGATTAACATCTCATCCAAAAAACTGTACCTCCAACAGTTAGCACTTTTTCAGTACTGCACTGAAACATCAACCTAGATTATGCAATCAAGTTTCTTGAGTAGGTCTTGAACTAAAAAAGAAACCCTGATGTGAGAGTGCTACTACTGAGCCAAGGCTGATTTAGAGGAAGAAAAGGTAACAAAAAGGTATTCAATTTTACTCAATTCTATAATAAAAAAAATTAAATCTTTACAGTCAAGATTATTGTAGGCAAAAAAGGAGGCCATCCTTCCAATAAGGTGATCTTACTAGAATCTGTCATTAGGGACAGAGTGACTGAGCACTTGGACAAATATTAGATAATCAGAGTCAGCATGAATTTGTAAGTCATGTCTGACTAAGCAAGTTGAATTTTTTGAGGAGGTCACTAATCAATGTTTCCGCTAAGCTGCAAGGCCACGCAGCAGTCTGGAGGTTCCGCACAAGTCGCTCACTGGCTTTTCAATGGGAATAACCGTGCATGCGCGAAAATTTGAATGGGCTGCGTAGCCAGTTAAAGGGATCGTGTATGAAAAAAATTACAGGGAACATTGACACTAATATGGTGGGAAGGGAGTATCTAGTGATGTTATCTATATGGACTTCCAGAAGGCATTTGATAAACAATTTAAGAGTAGTAACAAGCAGGAGTGTAAAGGCACCTGAGAGAGATTATTAGCAAAAATAAAAGAGCACGGAACTGAACACATACCTTGCAACATGAGGTGAAAATTGGCTGGGAGATAGGAGAGACAGAATAAAAGGTATATACTCTGATTGGCAGGATGTGACAAGTGGTGTAAACTTGTAAATGCCTTGGGACATTTTATTACATGAAATATGCTATATAAATACAAGTTGTTTTTGTTGTGCTCCCAGGGATCTGTACGAGGGCCTCAGCTATTCACCATATTTATAAATGAATTGAATGAAGGAATAGACAGTTTGCATATAACACCAAGTTGGGAGGCAAATTTAGTAAAGCAGATGGGAGCAGAAAAGGATATAAGCAGATTAAAATGCTTAAAGAATTCAATAGGGTAGATCCAGATACACTATTTCCTCAGGTGGGGTTATCCAGAACAAGGAGGCATAACCTTAAAATTAGAGCCAGATCATTTAAGAGTGAAATTAGGAAGCACTTCTTCATACAAAAGGTAATAGGAATCTGTAATTACCTCCCCAAAAGATTGTGGACGCTAGGTCAATTGAAATATTCAAGACTGAAAGCAACAGATTTTGTTAGGTAAGGTTATCCAAGGAATATGGAGCAAAGGCAGTTAAATAGAGCTGAGATACAGATTACCTATGATCTATTTGAATGGCAGACAGAATTGAGGGACTGAATGGCCCACTCCTGTTCCTATGTCTTTATAGGGCAGCAATATATTTTTTAATTTGTATTCACTGTGACATTAATACATTCATCATGCATTACATGGCCAGATGCAGGCAAGAAGGAAATTGTGCAAGGATAGTGCTGTGCCTAGCCATTAACAACTAAATATTCTACTTTAAAATGTACAATTCACTTTTTTTGCCTGTAACGTTTAATTATTTACTTTATAAACTTCATACTGTCAGCTCTTACATTTCTTCCATTTGCTAAAATTATCTCAAAATGTGACTCCCTGAAAGAATGTTTCCTCTTCCAACCCCCTCCCCCCCTAACCCCACCACCCACCCCCACCATGCAATAAGTCACTTCTACGTGTTGGTCCCTCTGGAGCCCTTATCAGAAACTGACCAGAATCACTTAATAGCCCATTTATATTGCAGCACTAGCTCCAGAGGCAGCCTTTGAATGCATTCAGGCACATATGCCATTGACAGTTTGCATATAACACCAAGTTGGGAGGCACATTTAGTAAAGCAGATGGGAGCAGAAAAGGATATAGGCATATGTGCCTGAAAAGCCAAGGAATGCAGGGCTAAAAAATTGTTTAGGCCCATTTTCAGGTGTAGAATGGCCAGCGCTCTCAGAAGGCGGAATTATATGGCAGCAAAGTTAAATGGCTACCAGAACTGCAAAGTGAATCCTGCATCATGTTGCTGACATCGTTATGCACGTTATGTGATGTACATGCTGGACATTTCGCACATGTACATATGGCTTGATGCAACATGCAGAATGACATAACTAATGCGATGCATACACATGTTGGGACCCAATGGACCAGAAAGTTCAGGATTTTGCAGATGAGAATCATTTTTTTTACCAACTCATAAACAAAGGGATTTTAATTGATGGAAATCAGCAAAAAAAAAAACAACTTTAATGATCCCTAGATATTTCCCATGAAATATGATTTTTATTGAAAGAAAAAATTTGCATTTCTCTTCTGGTTTATCATGCCAAAGTGTTTCACATGCAATGAATTATGTTGCGCAGTTGCTCCTCATACAATATGCTTAAGTTTGAAATAATTTCCAAGACTGAGCCAGACAGATTTTAATTTAATATTTATTAAATCCAGCTAGGTCTTAAGGGACCAAACTAACTTAATGATGATTCTGAATGGATGCCCTGCAAGATAATTTCTTTACCCTGTTTGCTCCAATATATCTGCTGAAATCGATCGAAAGCAGTGCACAATGCATTGTAGAGCAACTCTGTGAGTACTCTGTAAATTAAAACTTTAAAAAGGAGTTGATGTGTGCATATTTAACATTGACAGAATTACATTTGGGGGGGAAATACTTAATATTGCAGCTATTAATACTCAGCTATTTTCTTTGCTTTTTCTTTGTGTGGACTTTTGTGCTGTTCAAAATGAGGGATAGCATTACTGGGAAATAGAATATCTTTACAAATTTTTGCACCAAATGTCAATAGAGATACAGGTTGAACCTCCCTTATCCGGACCTGGCCTATTCCGAATGAGGAATATTTCCGGATAAGGAGGGGGTTAGGGTTAGGATTAGGGTTTTCAGTGTGTGTGTGTGTGTGTGTGTGTGTGCGTGTGCGCCGATTGGCTGGAACGACTGTAAGTCAGTCAGTCAGTCTCAGCTCACATTGGAGACCAAACTATTCTAGAGTTCTCGAGTTAGCATATTCTCAAAATCTATGGAATGGTTAGCTGATCCAAAATATTCAATAAGAAGTAGGGATCAGTGTCCCTTACACAAGCTGCTAGTAATGTATTCAGCAATAACTATGATCAAGGCCCTAGATGGAGTCATGAGTGGATGCAATGCCACAGTTTACAAAACATGCAAAAAACAAAAGCACCAGTATTAAGCAAAAAAGATTCAAGCCCATCTGACTTTTTAACATTTTGTGATACTAAAAAGGTAAATACTTTGAAAACATTTTCTGACCAATTTCTATTGGAATTTCCATCAGTGTGGTGTTGGCGGGCCAGCAGACCCCCCGAGGTGTCAACAGGCCATTGGGCCCCGAAATGTCGGCGAGCAGTCGGGCCCTAGAGGTGTCGGCTCCGAAGTTGGGTAAATTTATTTTCAATTGATATTTTTCGAGGATTTGGGGTAAACTTATTATGGGTCTGTAAGTGTAAATGGGCGTCCGGGAATGTTTCCGAACGAGGGTTGGTTCTGGATAAAGGAGTTCCGGTTTAAGGGAGGTTCAACCTGTATTCAGATTGTGCTATCCCAACGATTGTGTCATAACTTCTAGTCTTTGGAAGAACACACACTACTACATCAATGCAAAGTTATCCCACTTCCCACACCAACCATACTAGGGCCCCTTTGAGCAGGCCTACCAATTTTTAACAAATGGGGGCAGCGTTGTGCTGTAGGTTTCTCATCATGAAGAACTGAGTTGAGACTGGCAAGCTGTTTTTACATAAGACCCTTAGAGATAACATTTAGAGAAGAATTTGCAGTTTAGCTGAATTTGCTACTTTGCTACACCAATTTTCTCTCTTATTCTCCTGAAGACATTGAATCCTTTCGGGGTATGGTTCCACAAGTGGCAGCCACTCTCTTATACCTCACTCAAGTGGACATTGTTGATGTGTGAGTCTTGATAAGGTGTGTTGGCAGGGGGCATCGTAGCTGAGCCAAATCCTTTCTCGCCTGACCTTCATGTACTTCCAGGACAGGTTGCTGCATAGAGATCAGGAGCTGGAATCCAGCGTGATTTTCCTCCCCATAACCCAGAGGTTCTGAGGTCAACTGTAGTGCCCATAGTGCTGTCCTGTCTGAGGTGAGCAAGTGACTGGTGAAAGAACCTGGTGGGATCTCCTTGGTCTGCACAGCTCAGCTGCTGCCTGAAATATTCTTCTGAAATATTTGTGAAGCCCTCCTGCTCTGGCAATTAATAACTTAAATAAAACAACTTTTGTTTAAAAAAAAAGTATGCATCACTTTTGGTACCAGGGAGCAGCCATTCTGCCACCTTGTGGACTGCTACTTGGTGTTTTCTCAACAAGAAAAGGCTAAGGAGGCAAAATTGGGCTCGGTAGCATTGTTTTTTGGGCACTATAAGACCCTTTAAGGTTCCAAAATGGCATCCACGGCTCACGGCACTTCTGACACAAAGAGCGCTGGACACCATATTTTAAAGAGGTTAGCGTGTGCTTGCCTAACATTCACCGGCAGCATGCAAAGCAGGCAGATCATGACGTCAATCAGTAGTCAATGTGACAAAGTGAGTGTGGCTCGGAACCTTTATGCGTCTGGCTCTTTCCAAGCTACTGCTGCAGATATAAGCAACATTGCTAAGTTTATGGTGCACTGTTGCGTAAGGGATGTAACTGAAGCTCTCTATTCAAAAAGGGTTAATTGCATTTCATTCTCTCTTGCCAGAGACAAGCAGGCGGAGTGAGCACATGGCTTCGCTAGGATTGTAGGCATCCCCATGGTGCAGGGTGCCATTGACTACACACATATTGGTTTGCATGCACCTCATGTCAACTCTGACATGTACCTGAACCATAAGAATTTCTACTCCCTCAACCTGCAGCTGATGTGTGACACAGGCAGTGCACCATGCAGGTCAATGCTGGGTATCCTGGAAGCAATCACAATGCATTCTTTCTTTGGCAGTCCAGTGTGCTAGCTGTATTTCAGCCACCACAGCAAACCTAAGAGTGGCTACTGAGCGATAAGGGTTATCCACTGACGACATAGCTCATGACTCCGGTTCACAACCCACGCACATGTGCGCAGCACACATACAATAAGAGCCATGCTGCCACAAGAAATCTGATATAGTAGACCATTGGCATCCTGAAGCAATGATTTCGCTGCCTGGACCGCTCGGGAGGAACCCTGCAGTACTCGGCAAGATTTGTTGTGGCATGCTGCACAACCATGCCATCATGAGGGATCACCCTTTGCCATCACCTATTAGGCGAGAAGCTAAGGAGCAGGAGCACTAGGAGTAGGAAGTAGAAGAGGAGGAGGCGGAAGAGGAAGGGAGTCTACAACTTAGACCGCCCCTTTCTGCCCGGGCTGTACATGAACAAATAATTAATGAGTGATACCAATAACCTCAACCTTAATTCCCCATTCACCAACTGTCCCACATTTCTACACTCCTTACCTTCCCTCTGTCACTGACATCATCCTCTTCCCCACAATGCAAAAATAGAAGACAACACAAAATTCACATTCCAATCCAAATTTATCACTTAATTTATGCTATAGTGCATAAAAAAGTAATCACCCTTATGCATTCCCTTAGTGTCTCTTCTCTGTGCCTTTGTCTGTCCTAGTGCTCCTACCAGGTGCTTCCGCAGTGGCTACATCATTGCTGATGGAAGGCTGCTGACTTTCATTGGAAATGACTGCGGATGGCCTTGCAGGGTGACCTTGAGCAGCTCTGGGCCAAGAGGGCCCGGCTTCAGACTGCACCATCTCAGCCTGGGGTGCAGCAATCTGGGCCAGCGGGCTGACAAGCAACAGCAAGGCACTGGTGAAGTGGCAAGGGTGGGATCACGAATGCTGTCATCTGGAGAGAGAACAGCAGGGTCGTATTGCGTGGAGCCATTGCCACTCTCCCAGGGCAGTGCCTCAGCAATCCTGGTACTCTGTTGGAGAGCAGATTACTGGAATGATGTGACGTCTTGGAAGACCCTTTGAACAGTGGTTTCCATAGCCATGATGGCAGCAGTCTGAGCTTCCATGCCAGTAAGTTTAAATTCCATGGCAGCAAGCTGAGATTGCATGACACCAGTCTGAGGGCTAGACTTTCCATCAGTTTCATTTTGCTACCGCACACTTACTGCCCTTTTTAATGCTGAGATAAAGTATAATGCCCATTTATCGCCTATTTCCCTGCAAAATGGAAACTAACATCTATTTATCGCTCATTTATCGGCAGCATCAAGTTAACGCCGAGAATTAAACTGTCCAGCCATATTTTAATGCCGTAAAGGCACAGAATACAGTTTTTAAATGAAACTAACGCCCAGAAACCACCCAGAATATCGCTAAGCTTTACTATTATGTCCGTAATGTACTTAAGAATGACTCCACGAGGCAATCTGTTGTACTCAAACTGTAGTGACTTTGGTCCTTTATTCCAAACTCCAGAGTGAGGCAGCCGCATGGTGGCTCCCCTTTTATACAATTCCTGCCACCAGGGCAGGAAACCCCCGGTCTCAACCAGTTGCTCCCTCTAGTGGTGCCAGCATGTATATACACAGTGTAAACCTTATTGAAAGTACATCAGGTAAACAAGTCTCCATCTTATGCAACTATACAGTGACTACACTGAGAGTATATCTATAGTCTGCATATATAACATTTACTTTTGGTATCTCACCCACATATCGCCGAAAAGATTGCTCGCCCAAAAAAACGCTGAAAAAAAGCTGCACTCACCTAACCTGAACCCAGCGGTATGAACGCCATTTTGTAAAGCGGAGGACTTTTCATATAAAAGGCTGCTTCAAGTTCTGGGGAGTTTTGATTTAATCTGTGAGTTATTTTAAGATGAATATAAAATCTGAAGAAAGAGCTTATCATATTGTGGACGAATTGAATTTATTTTATGAGTTTTAGTAGGAAAATTGATTGTTTGTGAACAATAGGTATAATAGTAATTGCAATGGGGCCTGTAATTTCTGAGCCTGTATTGATGACTATTCACATGCTGCAGACTAGAGATGGGAGAAGGTATATTGAAGAGCATTATGTGCCCAATCAAAGAAGAGGAGGAGAACTTACACCCGATGAACATACAGGGAGAAGCAGTCTTACCTGAACTGGAGAACATGTGTCTTAGGAGACTGCGCTTCTGAATGGAGGTCATCAGTGAGATATGCCAGCACATTAGGAGAGATCTGAAGCCTAACAGCACCATCAGGACCGCATTGTCCGTTGAGGTCAAGGTAACTGTGGCACTTTCCTTCTATGCATGGGCTCCTTTCAGGCCTCAGCTGGCGACATTATGCTATCTCACAGCATGCCACACATTGCTGCATTCGACAGGTGATTGAAGCCCTTTTACGCTTAGAGGATGGACTTTATAAGCTTCCCTATGACCAGGGAAGCACAGAGTGAGAGGGCTGTAGGTTTCTCGAGAATAGCAAACTTCCCCAAGGTGCAGGGAGCAACAGACTGCAGGCACATCGCCATGTGAGCACCTTTTCAGGATGCAGAGGTTTTTTGGAGCCGAAAGGGATTCCACTCCCTGAATGTGCAACTCGTTGTCGACCACAAGCAAATAATCATGGTAGTAAATGCAAAATTTCCAGGCAGCATCCATGATGCACACATCTTGCGTGAGAGCACTATCTCTGACCTGTTTAAGAGTCAGCCACAAGATCAATGCTGGATGCTTGGTGACAAAGGATATGGCCTCGCCACCTGGCTGATGACCCTCCTGCGTAAGCCCCAGACAGAAGCCGAGAAGCGATACAACGAAAGCGACACAATATTGTCAAAAAGACAATTGGAATGCTTAAGCAGCGCTTCAGATACCTGGACCACTCAGGAGACGAATTTCAATACCACTCTGAGCAGGTCGCTCAATTCATTGTGGTGTGCTGCATGCTGCAGAACTTGGCTACCAGGAGGGGACAAGAATTGCCAGATGGAACTGCCGGTCCACCTCAGGAAAGAGGAGAAGCGGAAGAGGAAGTGGACGATGACCTCGGGCAAGACAATCAGGATGACAAAACCATGCCCCACCCCTCTATAGACTGCAGGAAAGGGCCCATGGTGGCTACACAGCAGCGAGACTGTTGTATCAACAGCTCATAAATTAATGCTTTGCTTGAAATAAGGTTGGTGGTAGTTACTCAGCTGCAAGACTGTTGTGTCTGTAGCTCATAAATGAATGGTTTGCATTATGTTGGTGACAGTTACAGTTGATTTACGTACATTTAATGTTCGCCTTTCATGGTTTGGGCTCGCCAGTGTTTAACGTTACAGCTATCTGAAGACAATGCACAACAATGTTAAGTTAAATTTTAAAAAATTTATGTTAATAAAGACTGTTTAAAATTCAAAAACATAACACAACACACAACACCACCACCCCAAATTTTGAACATTTTAACATCACAGTAAATAACAACAAATACAACAAGGATTTTAATAAAAATGCATGCACCCCACTCCCCCAAACCATCCCAACATTGAAAAACTGGAAAACAACAACAAACAATGTCAACAACTAACCTAATAAACTACCCACCCAACAGGCAATTAAAAAAAAAATAAACGTACAACAACTAACAAACCCATTCCCTCCCTCCCTCCCTCCCTCCATCCCTACCTGCGGCCATACCCCTCCTTTTCTTTCCCCTCGTGGGTCTTTACCCCACCTCTTCCCTACCAACTCCAAGCCACTTTGCTGCAGTGCACCTCAAGCGCTGCTTTGGTTGGGGGGGGGGGGGGAGGGGTGACGGCAGATCCATTGCTTGGGCCGATGATGCAGAGGACATTTCCAAAATGTTTCCGAAACGTCCTCTGAGCCAGAAGCAAGCGCCTCCTCCTGGCTCACATGTGTCTCTAGCAAGGGGGGTGCGGCTCCTTGGGGTGTAGTGCCGGATTCCAGGACCACTGCTAGCCCTCTGGCACCAGTGTTCCTGGCTATTATCTCCAGGGCCACCGTTATCCACGTCACCTTACCATTGATTTTGTGGACAGAGTGGCAACCTGGGCAGATGTACCTCCCATTGCCTGGAGGAGCCCCCGACCGATTTCGACGCTCTTCCTGGACAAGTTAACTATGTCCACACTCCGATCTACTGGTCTTGGAGCAGTCCGACTGCGCCGAACCAACCTCCGCGGGTCAGCACCGACATGGAGTCTCTCGGGGTCCCCTGCGACAGAGTGCTTGGCCCCACTACCTCCACGGTCAAGGAGGTCGTGGCTGCAGGAACACTGGTTGCTACTGCTGTAGCCTCCTCCTCCTCCACTTCCTCACTGTCCTCATTGGAGAGGAGGACCTGCAACAGGACGGGCGAGATACGGAGCTCCTCGCCCACAGAAACAATTAGCGCCACCGGATCCAATAGGCGCCTGCGGTTCCTGTAGGGCCTGCAAGGCCAGCGCTCTTGGCTGAGCTAGAAAACATAAATGAGGTAATTAGAGGAGGAGTGGGTGCTAGGGTCACATGAGTATCCAAACGCTACACAGGCTACACAGGCATATGCATGAGAGCAACACTACTGCTATAAAAATACTGACAGACATCACATTTAATGAACTTCAGGACAGTACAAAATCTGTATTACAATGATTTTCATGATCCCATCATTAATTACATAACATTGCATCAATAAAATACAACATATCATCAAAGTTTCTTCTGCAAAAGGTGACAACAGCATGGCATGGCATAAGATCATTGTACTGTACTGTACTGTTACAGATACAGATACTGATACAACAGATAGCAGATTACTGACAGATTATGCAACACAACACACATGGTAGTCCAGCGTAAACGTCATACATATCGCATGCATGCTTATATCTACCATCTGCAAATACCTTGTTTAAGATCGAGGTTTGGATTAAATGATTACCGTCTAACTACAAGACATCAGATCTGAATTTAAATTCAAAATTACAATTACAATTACAATTATATAAATAAATATAAATAAATTTAATACTTACTCTTCCGGAACCAACAAGGGCGTTCCAGCACTTGCGGCACTGGTTCAGCCCACGGACCTCATGTGTCACCAATGAGACCACTTCGACGATCTCCACCCATATTCGCTGATAAATCCTGGGGGATGGTTTCCCATAACCACCCCGGGTCAATTGGGCCCAACAAGTTTCTACCTTGTGGACGAGGGCAGCGTTAGCCTCATCAGAAAAACGCTTTGTATGCCTTCTGCCACCCAACTCCGCTCCCACCTCACCCAGATCACTAACTTCACCCTCTTCCTCCACCTCTACAACATCACCCAGCACCTCCTCTATGTGCTCCATCATTTCGTTTTAATTCTTTTCTATTCTTTTAGGAAAAAAAAACAATTATCCTCAAAACCAGCTTTCCAAACACAACCGCACTCGACTCTCTCTCTCTCTCTCTCTCTCTCTCTCTGTTCTGCTCATGTACAAATGACCCCTAACCTCCTGCAACGCGGGAAAAGACCATTGCTATGGACGCTGGCCTTTCATGACAGAAAAAAACGGAAAAAACCGCCAATGCCCATTTCACATCGCTCCCGCTAACGCCCAAATTATAAAATGGTTTGAAAATGGCCGATATTCCAATGATCACAAAGACCAATATAAACACTAACGCTGGAAATAGCGCCCACTTTTGGGCAATCTGGACACTAATAGAAAGTCTACCCCTGAGTTTCCACTGCAGCGCACAGATGTTGGGCAGATGCTGCTTATGTTGCATCGGCCATCAGATGCTATATCATGGTTGGTTCCACAGGTGTGCTTATAGAGGCAGCCACCCGTTCCATTTTGGAAAGGATGGACTCCAAGCTCTGCCCAAAGCATTGTGCCAAGTTGGTGCCGGACACCTCCATGCTCCTTGACGTTGAACGTAGGCTTTCTGGCAGGCTTCCGAATGCACCAGGCATGCTGCCTGCATTCCATTCAACGGGGGTGGGTTAATCCCGCATCGCAATCCCCCCACTCGTTTTGGGGGGTCTAACTAATTTGTGTACAACATGTGTACAACAAGTTACATTTTTATAGTGCCTTTAACATAGCAAGATATCCTAAAGTGTTTCACGGTTGGGGGTCAGACCTGAGAAAGTGTACGAGGGAGATTCCTGGAGGTAGCCAAAAATGCAGTCAGAAAGGTAGGTTTTAAGGAGGCTTTTAAAAGTTAGAACAAACGTAGCGTCAGAAGGGTTTAGGGAGATACCTCAAGAGTGTGGAGCTAGGTGGTTGAATGCTCTGCCACTGCTGTGTAAGAACAAAGGGTGTGATCAAGGATATAAAACTGGAGGAGGTAGCAGAAGCAAGGAGGAGCAAAGCTATTGAGGGATTTGTGGATGAGAGTTTTGACGTGAATTAATTGAAGAATAGAGGCCATGAGCCTTATGGAATCCCTGACTAGACTCGTAATGACATAGAAAAATAGGCTGTAGAACATGGTGGACTAATCTAGTTATAACTTGCTCTTTCTTTGGCTGTCCCAGCTGCTGCTAAGGCAGATAACAAAAATCCATCACAATGAATCATTCAGAATAGATTTCAAAGGTTTTAGAAGCCTATGGTTTACAATCACAGCCAGTCCCAAAGACAACTGTACCATGGCATCAGTTGAACAGAATACTCTCCATACCTTATTCAGGTCTTATATATATAATAAATGACTTGATGAGGCATAAACAGAGTACAGCAGCCTAGCAAAAGTCCTGAGTTTAATATATATGGTAATTGGTGGTCTAGTACTAAAAAAGTATTATGAAAGGTGCCGAATTGTCATAAAAACTCAACTGGTTGATTAATGTCGTTCAGGGAAGGGAACCGCTGCTCCTACCCTGCCTGTCCTACATGAGACTCCTGTTCCATACTATGTGGTTGACTCTAAATGCCTGCAGGGCAACTAGGGATGGGAAGGAAATACTGCCTTGCCCATGTTACCCACATCCCGAATATATGTAAAATATTGGTCCTGAAATTCCGGCCTCCCTAGGTCCGTACGGAGTTTCTACGGACCCGGGAAGGCATATGAAAAGCTGGTTTTCATCGAGCAATGCGCATGCACTAAAAACCAGCTTTTCCGATGCCTGATAAAAGCAGGCGCATAGCCTCCTTTTGCAGGTGTAAAAGTTTTAAAACACGCAAAAACATTGTAAAATAAAATTTTTGAAACACATTTTATTGTTAAAAACCCTCCCCACTATGGTAAGTTTATTTTAAACCATAATTAAAAAATCGGAAAAATATATATATTTTTAAATACATAAATAACTTTAATTTAACTTAATAAAAATATGTTGTGCATTTTTTCTATATTTTATTATTGGTTATGTCTGTTTTAGGGGCTGTTTCTCATAATAATGGGAAATCCCAACTTACGGAGTGACTCCAGCTCCAGGCATGCGCACGTCCTGACCTCAGGACCAGGATCTCGCATGGGCATAGCAGCTTCAGGTAGGTGCGCTTCTTTTTTCTAGAATCTAGTCGAACACCCACGGGAAGGAGAAATCGGATTTCTGGGCCACAAACTTTAAAAAATAAAAATAATGATTGTGCTAAAATTGTATTTAACTGCGGCACAATTGTACTTTGTAACTGGCTGAAAAAATATTGTTAGATGAGAATTTTTCAGTTTATTTGAAAAATAATTAAAAAAAAACATAGAGCTGGATTTTACCAATCTTGACGGCGAACGTCGGTGGCGGTTCCCGCCTGTTTTCCAAAATTATTTTCCCCTGATTGGGCTTGTTAAGCCCGCCCAGCGTATTGCCGGACAATTGAAGGAAGCGGATCTGATGATGTCATTTGATGACGCATCATCAACCGGTTTCCTTAAAGGGACCATGCACAAATTAATTTTGACATTTGTGCTCTCAGTGTTCTACAGCACTAAGGAGATTCTCTTCCCTTCCAATGGGTAGAAGAGACCTCCCCAGGAGACCAACGCAACCTGGTTGCACATTGCACAAGGGCACACAAGCAGGGATATAATCAGGAGGAGCAGGCTACAATGGCGCAAATAATTCAAATAGATCACGAAATGTTACTGCAAAGCCACACTCAACTTTATCCTGCTATGCCACTTATCACATCCCCATCACTCTGCCTTCCCGACCCTACTCCTTACACCAACTTATCTTGCACCTCCACCCATCCCTCTCTCTCTACATTATCACTACCCCATCTCACTAGCCACACCTCACACTCACCCTTATCCTAGTGCAATCATACCATCTAACAACACACAAGGGTAGGCACTTAGGTTATGCAAGGTTCATGTAAAGTTTCTGTTAATCTGGTGTCAAACATCGAAACCTTTATTTTGAACACTTTGCATTCTTGGATAGATCTGTGTGCACCTTTCGAAATGGCTTAGTGAGTTGCAGTAAATGGTGAAACATAACGGTACCCCCCGCAATGGTGATGAGTGTGAAAGGAATGGCTTGGGCATTGTAGGTGTAATATCCTTACTCAATGGCACAAAATCCACACGAGGCACATTCTATGGACAAGGTCACTCTATGACCTGAACCTTTATTCACAGGACCAAGAAGTGATGACCCTTCATGGGACCTCCCTTTATATACCTGGATGACCAGGTAAGGAGTGTCTCCCACAAGTTCACCCCCTGTGGTCAAGGTGTGCATTGCTTAAGTATATACAGTATTGCAGTGGTGTTACATAGAGGTTACATACATGACATTACCTCCCTCCCCCCCAAAGTCTTATTGGGATCATAGGTTAAGTCTCTCAGGTGGTCTACGCTCCCTCGTGGAGCGCCGCAGTTGGGGCTCTGGTTGTTGAGCCTTGGCGTGAGTGTCTGTCACCTGTGGTGATTCCGGTATGTCCGGGCTGACCGCCGGGATTTTGCATACTATTGAATTTTCTTGTTGCTCTTTCACTGGCGGTGGTGTGAGCACCATCTCATGATCTTCCTCGGGTTCCTCAGTGTCCATGCTGAACCTTTTTTTTACTTGGTCCAGATGCTTACGGCATTTCTGCCCATTTTTAAATGTAACCACGACAACCCTGTTCCTCTCTTTGTCTATTACAGTACCCTCAAGCCATTTGAGCCCCACGATGTGATTGAGGACAAATACGGGGTCATTTATTTCTATACATCTCCCCCTTGAATTTCGGTCATGGTACTCGTTTTGGGACTGGCGCTTGCCCTCAACTATGTCGGTCAGGACTGGATGAATGAGGGACAACCGAGTTTTGAGTGTTCGTTTCATAAGTAGCTCAGCAGGCAGGACCCCTGTGAGCGAATGTGGTCGGGACCTATAGGCCAGCAGGAGGCGTGATAGGCGGCATTGAAGGGAGGGTCCTTGAATCCTGAGCATGCCTTGTTTAATGATTTGGACCGCACGTTCCGCTGGCCATTGGAGGCCGGCTTGAATGGTGCTGTCCTGACATGGTTGATGCCATTGCCTGACATGAACTCCCGGAATTCGTAGCTCGTTAAACATGGGCCATTATCGCTAACAAGGATGTCCGGCAAGCCGTGGGTTGCAAAGACCGCACGTAGACTCTCCACAGTGGTGGATGTCGTGCATGAATTCAAAATGATGCACTTGATCCATTTTGAGTACGCATCAACCACAATGAGAAACATTTTTCCCATGAACGGGCCTGCGTAGTCTACATGAATACATGACCATGGCCTGGTGGGCCAGGGCCACAGGCTGAGCGGGGCCTCCCTGGGGGCATTACCCAGCTGGGCACACGTCGTGCACTTGCGAACAGTGTTCCAGGTCTGAATCAATTCCTGGCCACCAAACATGTGACCGGGCAATGGCCTTCATCAGCACGATGCCTGGATGCTCGCTGTGGAGTTCCCTGATGAATGCCTCCCTGCCCCTCTGGGGCATGACTACCCAGCTGCCCCATAGTAGGCAGTTGGCTTGGATGGAGATCTCATCCAACCGCCTGTGAAACGGTCTGACCTCCTCAGAGCATGCTCTGTGTGCGGACGCCCAATCCCCAGTTAGGACACATTTCTTAATCAGAGATGGGAGGGGATCTCTGTTTGTCCAGATTTTGATCTGGCGGGCTGTGATGGGGGAGCCTGCGCTGTCAAAGGCATCAATGGTCATGACCATCTCAGCGGTTTGTTCCGCTGCCCCCTCAGTGGTGGCCAGTGGAAGCCTGCTGAGCGCGTCAGCACAATTTTCGGTGCCTGGCCGGTGCCGGATGGAGTAGTCATAAGCAGCCAGCGTGAGAGCCCATCGCTGTATGCGGGCCGATGAATTGGCATTGATAGCCTTGCTGTCTGACAACAAGGATGTTAACGGCCTGTGGTCCATTTCTAATTCGAACTTCCTGCCAAAAAAGTACTGATGCATTTTTTTTACGCCATAGACACATGCCTCCTTCTCAACCATCCCATATCCCCGTTCTGCTTGAGAGCGCGACCTGGAAGCATAAGCCACAGGTTGTAGTTGGCCCTCAGCATTACTCTGCTGCAACACGCACCCAACCCCATAGGACAATGAATCACATGCCAGAAGCAATTTCTTACAGGGGTCATACAGAGTCAATAACTTATTTGAACAAAGTAGGTTCCACGCGCGATTGAAAGCCCGTTCTTGACAGTCCCCCCAAAGCCAATTACGCAGGAGCACGTGAAGCGGCTCCAACAATGTGCTTAAGTTCGGCAGAAAGTTCCCGAAATAGTTCAAGAGTCCCAGAAATGAACGCAATTCCGATGTGTTGCAGGGCCTGGGCACTCGTCGAGTCGCCTCTGTTTTGGATTCGGTGGGCCGAATCGCATCTGCAGCAGCCCTCCTGCCCAGGAACTCAACCTCAGGAGCCAAAAACAAACATTTAGACTTCTTGAGTCGCAGGCCTATCCGGTCCAGTCGGCATAGCACCTCCTCCAGGTTGTGGAGGTGTTCTTCGGTGTCACGACCCGTGATGAGGATGTCGTCCTGAAATACGATTGTTCCAGGAATGGATTTGAGCAGGCTTTCCATGTTTCTTTGCAAGATCGCGGCCGCTGATCGAATGCCAAATGGGCAACTGTTGTAAACGAACAGTCCCTTGTGCGTAGTGATGGTGGTCAATAGTTTAGATTCGTCGGCCAGTTCTTGGGTCATGCAGGTTGAAGTGAGATCCAACTTGGTAAACAGCTTGCCGCCTGCCAGCGTGGCGAAAAGATCCTCTGCTTTCCGGAGCGGGTATTGGTCTTGTAGGGACACCCGATTGATAGCGGCCTTGTAGTCGCCACAGATTCTGACAGAACCATCCGCTTTTAGGACGGGAACGATGGGGCTCGCCCAGTCACTGAATTCAACGGGCGAGATGATGCCCTCTCTCTGCAAACGGTCCAATTCGCTCTCAATTTTCTCCCGCATCACAAACAGCACCGCTCTGGCTTTGTGGTGCACTGGTCTGGCGTCTGGTTGATGCGTATCACTACTTTGGTACCTTTGAACATCCCGACGTCAGGTTGGAATAGTGACTCAAATTGTTGTAGGACTTGTGAGCACGAACTTCGCTCCACAGATGACATTGTGTGCACATCCCCTCATTTCCAGTTCATCTCAGCTAACCAGCTCTTCCCCAACAGTGTGGGACCATTGCCCGGGACAATCCAGAGCGACAGCCGGTTCACTGATCCATTGTGTGTGACCGCCAACATTGCACTGCCTAGTACTGGAGTGATTTCTTTGGTATACGTCCGTAGTTGTGTCTCAATGCGTTTTAGTTTGGGTCTACTGGCTTTGAGTGGCCATAGCTTTTCAAATTGTTTAACGCTCATGAGTGACTGGCTGGCCCCCGTGTCCAGCTCCATGCGTACAGGGATGCCGTTTAATAAAATCTTCATCATCATTGGTGGCATTTTGGTATATGAGCTGTGAATGTTTGCCATATTAACCCGCTGAATTTCAGCGTCCATTGATTTGCCCCAAGAGTCATCCTGCCTCACAGACCTCTCTTCTGGTCCATCCACCTCGTAAATCAGCCTGGTTACAGGCTTTCTGCACATTCAAGCTAAATGGCCACTGAGGTTGCAATTTCTGCAGACAAATTGTTGAAACCTGCAAGGCCTGGCAGAGTGTTTGCCCCCACACCTCCAGCATGAGCTGAGATTCTCATTGTTGTGAACAAAGGAGCTATGACCCGGCATTCCTCACTGATTGTCCCTTTGACTGCCCTTGAGTACCCTGTTAGTGGGTGTCAATGGCCCCATTCCGGACTGCATTGTCCACTGTAATGGCGTAAATGTCCGTTCAGCCTGCCATTGTCTCTGTTGAAAACCTACTCTGGGGTCTATTGCTGCCTGGGGTGTGTCGAACTGCCCTTGCCTGCCTGCGGGGCTCTGTGTCGCGTTTATGATATTGACTCCCTGATCCCCCGCCGCGTTGGAGGCAGAATTGCACGCGTATATTATTTTGGTTTCCTCCTCCCCCGCCATGAAAGTCTGAGCCATCGACGCCGCCGCTTCCAAACTCAAGTCCTTGGTCCAAATTAACTTTCGGAAAATCCCCGCATGATCGATGCCCTCAATAAAGAAGTCCCTTAACATCTCCCCCCTGCAGGCATCTGTGAACTTACAGAGGCTGGCCAAACGCCGGAGGTCGGCAATGAAGTCCGGTATGCTCTGTCCTGCACGATGTCGGTGGGTATAGAATCTGTGTCGGGCCATGTGTATGCTGCTCGCCGGTTTGAGGTTCTCACCGATTACTTTGCTGAGCTCTTCAAAGGTTTTGTCCGCCGGCTTTTCGGGTGCTAGTAGGTCCTTCATGAGCGCGTAAGTCTTAGGTCCGCAGCTGGTCAGCAGATGGGTCCTTCGCTTGTCGGCCGCTGTATCTCCAAGCCATTCTTTCATGACAAAGCTTTGCTGGAGCTTCTCAATGAAATCGTCCCAGTCCTCACCAACACAGTACCGTTCCTCTGTGCTACCGGTGGCCATTCTCGTGGGTCGTTGATTCCCTTTTTCTCGTCGCCAATGTAATGTCCTTACTCAATGGCACAAAACCCACATGAGGCACATTCTATGGACAAGGTCACTCTATGACTTGAACCTTTATTCACAGGACCAAGAAGTGATGACCCTGCGTGGGACCTCCCTTTATATACCTGGATGACCAGGTAAGGAGTGTCTCCCACAAATTTACCCCCTGTGGTCAAGGTGTGCATTGCTTAAGTATATACAGTATTGCAGCGGTGTTACATAGAGGTTACATACATGACAGTAGGGATGCTTTATGTTGTTGGTGTGGGGTGGTGCCAACCTGGCACATCATATGGCAGCCATGGTGTACAGATTCAAGTGAAGTAAATCTGGCTGTGGTGAGGCCATCTCTAGTGTCCCAGGCAGCAATGTGGTTGGGTGCTGATGCCCTTTGTCCTGTGCAACATCAGTTGATTGCGGAGAAGGTTGGTGCTGTTGGAGCTGCTGATGTGCCTGGTGCTGCTGGTGTTGGGGCTGATCATGATGGGATTCTGAGGACCAAGGTGAAATAGTTTCAATGGTACCGATGCTGATGTAATAGATGGAAGGTGAAATTGAGATGACAGAAGCAATCTGTCAATGGTGAGAGAGGTTGTCCCAATGAAGTGACACTGGATAGAAAGTTTGCTCCAAACACTTGCAACCTGTCCAAATGCATTAAGCAACAGCTTCTGGGCTTGGAAAGAGAACAGCTGTGAGATGGGAGCACTGTCATGTAATGAGATGATTCCATGGCCATTCAACTCCCGACCTGCTTACCTGACGTGATCCCCGAGCAGCGTGGACACCATGGGCGACCTGGTGAGCTGAAAATAGTTCTTAATCCTCTGTTAACAAGGCTTGAATTGCCTCCCCCGCCACTGCGTGTAGGGTCTGCTCAGTGCTGACAGACCTGACATTTGGAAAAGGCAGGTGGTGGCGGGTTGACAGTGGGATCCCTACCCGCTGTAAAAAAAAACATTTTCCCACCCGACCCGACACCGATCATGCCCGCTGACCCCCCCGCAAAATTCCCCCATAGTTTTGGTACTTAGTTATTGTTTATAATCAATGAAGATGTGAGATGATAATACTTGTGTTAAATGGTTACTGATTTTTGAAAGCATGTGTTATAGCTTTCTATAATGCTTTGTAGTTACACCTCAGGTATGTCACAGATGAGTTTGCTGTGTATCTTGACTCCCTGCATGCCTCACAGACATATCGTTGATGCATTTCTTTGAAACACATGTATGTAAAAACTCATCTAATTATGTGTGCAACACACACATAAATATTCATAGTTTGGTCTGTTTTGCACCCCATAGTATTATTCTTCTGCAATAGCATTATCAAATTGCACCACCTGGTGGAATTTCGGCATTACAATGATTTGCAAGAGTGAAGAATCAGTTGGTTATTCCTACTGTGAAAGGAGCATTGCCTTCATGAAAAAGTGTTTGGCCCTAGCAGAGTGGGTCTAAGAAAATGTCAGGATGGAAACCTGATTGTTTCCCAAAATGGTTGGATTTGGGAACAGAATCGCAAGATGCGTATCAGCAAGCCCTTTTGACCATGTCCTCAACAACAATCATCTAACAGGGAAGGGTGGTATCTATGAATCTAATATGAGCAATGGTACATTGGCGTTTGAGTTTGAGTTTGATTGAGCTTTATGCCTCTTCTGCAAATGATGTCTGTCAGGGTTTGCTTTCAAATTTTTTTCCTCTTCTTTGGTAGCCAGTTTAGATTTTCTGTGAATAATGTCATTTTATAGGCGAGCACAGTGTACAAGGCGCAAGTCGAGAGAGATGTGTTTATGGATATCCTAGGGTTAGGAACTGGAACATAAAGCAATGACAGACAGGAAAAGACCCACTGGACCGTCCAGGCTGTCCCACACAACTGCAATGCCTTGTGCATCACAATATATACACTGCCCACCCCACCTGAAAGCCATGTAATTCTTGGGAGAGGCATAAAACAGATAAAAACCCAAGTGAATTAGGGAACAAAAATCTGGAAAATTCCTCTCCAACATCTTTAGGTGATCAAAACTAATCCAAAAGGCCACTTGCTACCTTTTGTATGTGAACTCTGCCCCAGCCAGAAACAGGTCCAGCTCTCACTAGGAGGGATTCAGCAAATCAGTGCTTACCGCATAAGCCGGCAGCCTGTACCACAGGTCCACTATTTTCTGGTAAAAACAACACCTCTAACCTAGTTCTGGCCTTACGTAATTCTGCCTAGAATTGGGAAAATACTAAGCAATCTGGCCCATGCAATAAGTCTTCTTTTACAAACCCAACAATACCTTGCAGGGGGAGAAACAAATTCAGCCTACATAACAATAATGAGAACACTTCAAAAATTAATCACTGGCTGCAGAGCACTTTGTGATATCCTGAGGACATGAAAAGCACTTTAGTTGATGCAAGTTCTTTCAATCAATTGACAGCAGCTGTAGAGGAAAAGTGAACCAACTGAATGTTGCCTGGATCATGTCCTCTCACAATGAAAACAAATTCAGTTCTGAGAATCTTCGCTCGTAAGCCTTGAATTTGTATGGCTTTGCTGTGGCATGGAGCCTTGCTAGCAGTGAGTCATCTGCTGTGCATTTTACAGCAAATAAATAAATAGGCCAGCTTTTGAGGGCCTGAGCTGGAGTCAAACATAAACCTAATTATAATTTATAAATTGATGTCCTATGCTGGATTTCATATAGTTCTTGGTGGCATCTCAACTGTAGCACAGCTCTTGCATATAAACGGGCACGAGTATTTGGCTGACCTGACTTGTAGAAGCACCCTGCTAAACGCTATATAGCAGTTTTCATTATTGGTTGCCCCAGGCAGAATTTAGTATATATTACATATTCCTTTGCACATTCATTTCTGTTGTTGCAGAGGGCACATTTTTCTCATTACAAGATTTTTAATTACCACTCCTTTGCTTTGCAGCTGCAATTTTACATACACCAAATAAAGTTCTCAGGTTGAGGGGTTCTATTGGTGCTGGACAATTTGAATATGGAAGATGAATTCATGCAGGGACAAGTCAGGCAGGTGATACTGCACTCAAGACATTACGTACACACACATCCCTACCTCAGGACCTGCATTTACAGACCAAGACAGATCTATGTCAGCAACTCAGAGGAGCCTTGTTTCAGCACCTCCCCTTCATAAGTGAGGTTATTACAGAGCAATGCCATCTGCTCCAGATCAACGTGCAGAGAACTTTGAGAACAGAGATGCCTCTCCCATTGTGAAGATTACCATTGCTATTATGAAACTGGATGCTTCCATGCCACTGTAGGGAATATATGCCAGATCAACCAGTCTGCTGTCTATAGAAGCATTGAACAGTTGAAGATACCACTTTTGGAGGGGCATACCTTCATTGCCTTCCATGCACACAAGCCACAAAACTGTAACTGAGTGGCAGGGATCTCCACAGCACAGGGCATTAAGTGTGATTAGCCTACAATCCTGCTGTATGAATCCATTACAATACAACATGCATGTCATTTCTGGTGGCAGGTTCTGGGTACCACTTACAAGATTTATGTACAACAGTGCAAGCTATTTCAGTGCAACGCAAAAAAATGTGCACTGCAGCTTTATTGTCGTGAATGCAAGTGTGAAAAGGTGAATGGTCGCTTCTATCCTTCACATGCTGCCTTTCTGAGGGTCACTAGTTCTGGTTGTGCCACATATGCTATGAAAGAAAGAAAGACTTATATTTATGTAGCACCTTTCATGACCACCGGACGTCTCAAAGCATTTACAGCCAATTAAGTTTTTTTTGAATTGTAGTCACTGTTGTAATGTGAGAAATGTGGCAGCCAACTTACGCACAGCAAACTCCCACAAACAGCAATGTGATAATGACCAGATAATCTGTTTTTTTTATGTTGATTGAGGGATAAATATTAACTCCCCTGCTCTTCTTCGAAATAGTGCCACAGAATCTTTTACATCCACCTGATAGGGCACATGGAACTTCGGATTAACATTTGATCCGAAAGACGCCACCTCCAACAGTGCAGCACTCCCTCAGCACTGCACTAGATTTGGGTTTGAGTCCCTGGAGTGGGACTCGAACCCACAACATTCTAACTCAGAGGCAAGTGTGTTCCCACTAAGCCACAGCTGACGCAGCTATGCACCGATAATAGTCTGTAGAAATATAAGTACATACCGTGCATTACTCATTGTTTAATCAGTTTGGACCAGGAGAAGGCCTTTGACAGGATATCACACATGTACCTGATGGACGTGCTCTCCAAGATGGGGTTTGGGGAGGGTATCCGCAATTGGATCCAACTGCTCTACACAGACATCAGTAGCACAGTTCTAATCAATAGGTGGGAAACTGAAAGCTTTCCGATCAGGTCTGGAGTCAGGCAAGGCTGTCCCCTCTCCTCTGTCTTGTTTGTGTGCTGTATCGAGCCCTTCGCCGAGTCCATCAGGAAGGATGCGAGCATTAGAGGGGTGACAATCCCAGGCAGCGGAGGCGCTCAGGTCAAGACTTCCCTGTACATGGACGATGTCACCGTCTTTTGCGCAGATCTGCAGTCGGTCCGGAGATTGCTCACAATCTGCGACCAGTTTGAACTGGCCTCGGGAGTGAAAGTCAATTGCAGCAAAAGCGAGGCCATGTTCTTTGGCAACTGGGCCGACCGATCCTTTATTCCCTTCACCGTTAAGCTAGATTACCCGAAGGTGCCGGGAATATGGTTCGGAGCGGATGGGGCGTGCGCCAAAAACTGGGAAGAGCGTATCGCCAAAGTGAAACAAAAACTGGGATGGTGGAAGCTGCGCTCCCTCTCCATCGCAGGAAAGAACCTGGTCATCAGGAGTGAGGTGCTCTCGGTGTTGTTGTACGTGGCACAGGTCTGGCCCATCTCACGCTCCTGTGCTGCGGCAGTCACCCGGGCCGTCTTCCACTTTGTCTGGAGGTCCAAAATGGATCATGTCCGCAGAGACATGATGTATAAATCTCTGGACAGTGGAGGAAAGGATGTTCCAAACGTGGCCCTCATCCTGAAGGCCACCTTTGTGTGCGGCTGCATCAAGCTGTGCACAGACCCCTGGTATGCAAACACCAAGTGTCACTATGTGCTGAGGTTCTACCTGTCCCCGGTGTTGCGAAGGATGGGTCTGGCCACGCTGCCGCGAAACGCCCCCACCAGTTGCACCATGCCTGTCCACCTGTCCTTTGTGGAAAAGTTTTTCAGAAAAAACCCCTTTGACCACAAGGCCATAGAGCAGTAGTTGGCACGTAAGGTCCTGGACACCCTACGAAAGAAGGAGAGGGTGGACCCTGTCGGGTGGTTCCCCGAGCAGACTGTCGAACTCGTTTGGCAGAACGTCTCATCGCCAGAGCTTTCACATAAGCACCAAGGCGTAGCTTGGTTGGTGGTGAGAAGGGCCCTACCCGTCATATCCTTCATGCACAGCCGGGGTTTCAGAGACACGGTACTCTGCCCCCGAGTTGGCTGTGGTGTGGATGAGACAGTCATCCATCTCCTTTGGGATTGCCCCTTTGCAAGGCAGATCTGGAAGGAGATGCAGTGGTTGCTGTCGAGGTTCATCTCAAGCAGCTCCGTAACACAGGACTCTGTGTTCTACGGGCTGTTCCCAGGGACACACACTAACACAGACATCATCTGCTGCTGGAGAGCCATCAACTCGGTGAAAGACGCACTTTGGTCTTGCCAAAACTTGCTGGTCTGCATGTTGCAGACTGGTGCAATCCAAGATCCAGAAGTACGTGCTGAGGGACGCACTAAAAATTGGTGCAGTTGCCGCAAAGGCACGATGGGGAAGAGCCACAGTTTAAAGCCCTTCCGCCACGATAAACCCAGGGGCTGGAATCAGTTTAAAACTCCCCTCGGGCTGTACTTGTAAACTTTTTGTATACATAGAGCACCATGATCTGAAAAAACCTATGTAGTGCCATGTATAATGCAAGTTCTGTTTAGTAATATATGTTGCAAAGAAATATAACTGTACGCTCACCTATTCCGTGTACCATATAGTGCCACATGTAACATAATTTGATGACTGTATTACAATGTATCCTGGATTGTACTGAAATGTACCTCGAAATGTAAAGCAAGCAAATGTATTGAATGAAACTGCCGTCAGCATCCAAATGTATTGTATGGAATTGCTGACTGCATCCAAATGTACTGAACTACTGTCCAATGTATTGTGAAAATTTTTATATGAATGAAGTATATTTTGAAATTTTAAAAAAAGTCCTCCGAATATTTGAACATTTCTTGCTTTGCTCCCAGGTCCTACAGATCAGGGAGATTGCTTCTGCGACCTCCATTCGGGCAGCTTGTATCTTTGCTTTCATCGCTCCAAAGATGGGTGCCTTCCTTTACTGTATCTCCTGAAGTAAGACCTCAATGGCATTATCTTTAAACAGGGGAGCTGCCCCTACATTTCGGCTTCCAGATATTACACTTCTCCAAACCTTTTACAAGCAGTCACTACTTACTCCAGTACAAAGGACACTTTCTCACATCAAAAAATCCTTCCCCTTTAATGGGTGAGCTGCAGCCCTTTCAGAGCTGCTGCTGTAACAGGACCCTCCTACCTTCCCTTGAGAGAAATGTATTTTCTAGCTCTAAAGAAAATGTGAAACAAACTGAACCTAACCAGACTAATCATAGACCAGTTAAAAATTGCAGGACTTTTCAGATACTCATATTTGAACTGTTATATAATTGAATCTTGCCAAATCTAGAATAGTTTGTTCACAATATATGAAGTAACCAGCAGGTGTTCACAGCTTTCTGACAATGATATCCAATTAGTGTTACTTTAATGTCGGTGATAATCCATTTTGGATTGCTGCCAGTATAAAATAATGTTGATCTGAAAATCACGGTTATGCAACTGGTATTATGAAATAGTGAACAGGTTACTGATTAAGTAACTGACAGGCCACACATCCAAAAGGTAACATTGCACTTGCAAGAACTCATTAAACATGAGCAAAATGTGGCAGTTCTTGGATGAAAATTCTCAGAATGGCATTTGTGCTTTAAAGTAAAACTTTCCTCAGGAAACCTTCCTTTGTTCTAAGAGAAATGGCCTCACTCAGAAGCACATATCTCAATACCAATTCCGTAAAATGAATAACAGCACCAAGCTCTTAAAGCCGCATCACATACTGTTGCTTGCATCCAACTTTCACAAATCTTTCCAATTTGCATATATATATATACTCCAAAATGTTCACGTCTGCAAAAATGAAAACATGATTAAGAACATACGTCATGATGAAAGCTATCATTTGGCCTTGTACAAGCACATTATGATGATTGATTCTATATAAGGCCACAAAGGAATTTGTTGTTTTATTTGCATTGCAGAACTTAGGTGGACAAAATATGCTACAGTTTAGAAAGCTTAGAAAGCAAGCTTTTAAAAACGCACAAAAGTCTGGTTGGCTTCCAGGTTTAGAATTGCCATTTTTGGTTTAATTGTTGCTACATTTTCTACAAGACTTGCCCTTATGTTATTGTTAGTTTGAGAAACTATCTCCACCTCATCAATAGAACATGTTAAATTGCCACCACCTGCTGCAGTTGGGTTAATTAACAAGTACATTTATGTAAGTTATAAATAGCCCAGTTAATTATAGTTAGTTATTATCAATGCTTTCAGAAGTTAGGTTCTTTGCTTGCCAGTAATTTACATTTTGTTAATAGCTTGAGTTGGAAAAATACATTTTGTAAACCTTTTAAGATCCAGGAAAACGCTAACTTAGGCAAAGGAGATCAGATATTTCCTGAATTGTTCACAGTCATTGTAGTAGTTGCCAGCATGCAATGTGATGGCACAGATGTGACAAACTAATTATGATGTGACAAACTAGAGAATACTGTGACAAATCCATCTCAAACTAACCAATTTCTTGGTGAATTTATTGTCCCCTTCCTATAGACAAGTTGAAACTTGATAAAATATTGGGGTAATTTTAGACCTCCTTTGAAACAGCCACTAAGGCGACAGAGAGATTCATGCCGCCTTCCCAAAGCCCCGCTGCAGCTCACTAGTTGTGGAGGGTAGGAAATCAGCTGGCTCCCACACTGACAGGGATGTCTGGTCAGACCTGGTGGAGGCGGGAACCAATCCCGGAGAGGCAGGAGGAGCACACCTGAGTCATGAGAGGCATTCCTGCTCCTCCTGGCCCTGCACAAATTCTCCTAAAGAGATTTTTGAGCTTTTTCTTGAGCGCCCATCAGCAGTTCCTTTATGTACCGCTGCTTAGACTTCTCAACATCTGATAAAAAATAGTGGCACATTTTCCATCCTTTTGCAGCTTGAAATTTGTAGGACCCCAAATTGCATATTTAAGCATCCTCAAACTGAAAAATTGTATCATGCAGGCTTTGGGGATCAATGGGGCGGCCAAGGGCCCTCACTATCCCTCTGCAATATATAGCTCCACCTAGTGGACTACTGTGGTAATGTGGTAGGTTGTATCACCATACCGGTGAAATACAAGGATCAATTTCAGAGCTTACCTCTCTTAGTAGTGGCAGGAGACAAGCCTACCTTACTAGGTAGAAATTGGTTGGGATCACTGAAGCTGGATTGGAATGAGATTTTTCGTGTTGAAACGAGATTTGCATCGAAGGATGATGTCATCAAGAAGTATCCGAAGGTGTTCTGCAAAACAGGCAGTCCGATCCAAGGCTTCAAGGTGAGTGTCAGGGTATAGAAGGATGCTAGACCAGTTTACTGCAAGCCACATCCCGTACCATATGCACTCAAAGAGAAAGTTGAGCAAGAACTCAAAAGACTAGAGATTGAGAACATTATCTCTAATTGTAATTGGGCTACACCCATTGTTGTTGTACCTAAGTCAAATGGTAAGGTAAGGTTGTGTGGTGATTAGAAAGTAACCGTAAACCAAGTTCTAGAGGGTAATCTCCCCAATACATTGCCAAATGTAGAAGATTTGTTCACAATGCTGACAGGTGGTCAGATCTTCTCAAAGTTAGATCTCACAAATGCCTACTGATAACTGGAGCTAGATGAGGAGTCCAAGTCATGCTTGATTTTAAATACTCATCTAGGCCTATATCAATTTAATAGGCTAACATTTGGAATGTCTTCCACCCCCGCCAAGGGGTGATGAATCAGATTTTGCAAGGTATTGAAGGGATAGTATGTTATTTAGATGACATACTAATTTCAGCACCAAACAGGCAAATCCATAATAATGATTTGAATGAAGTGCTCAAACGGCTAGAGAACACAGAGTATGAGTGACTGCTCGCAAGTGTGAGTTATTTCAAAACTCAGTGGAATACTTAGAGCACAGAGTAGACAAATATGGTTTACATCCAACCTAGGGGCAAGCTGGATGCAATTAGAAATGCACCCATCCCAAGAATGTCACTGAACTTAGATCATTTTTGGGTCTTTTGAACTATTATGGGAAGTTCCTATCAAATTTGGCGACAGTGTTACATCCACTGAATGAGCTGTTGAAAGACAGGTCCATTGGAAGAGTCAAAAGAATGCGACGCAGCATTCAAGGAGTGTAAAAGCCAATTGGGAGCATCATGTTAGTTCACTATAACATATCTAAGCATGTGATGCCTCTCTGTATGGAGTTGGGACAGTGATCTCCCATGGAGTACATACTGGGGAGGAGAGTCCAATTACTTTTGCTTCATGCAATCCCAGTGCCAGTGACCGTAATTATGCGCAAATCAAAAGGGAAGCTTTGGCATTAATTTTGGGGGTCAAGAAATTTCTCAAATACTGGTAGGGTCATAAGTTTACCATCATTACGGACCATAAGTCCCTGACAGCAATCCTTCCTCCAAAGTCCCCAGTTCCAACCTTAGCTGCAGCCCGAATGCAGAAATGTGCTTTAATTTTGTCAGCATATATGTATGACATTGAGTACAAATAATCAGCTGATCACGGTAATGCTGATGCTATGTCTAGGTAGCCAGCTCCATCACAAGTTATACCCGATAGGGAAGAAGTGTTCTATTTTTCATACATTGATGAACTGCCAGTCACAGCTAAAGAGATTGGTAGAGCAACGAAACGTGGCCCAGTTATGTCAAAGGTGTATGATTACACAGCAAATGGCTGGTCAAACCAGGTAACAGAAAAAGATATTCATCCATTCTTCATTCATTGTCCGTGGATAAAGATTGTATTATGTGGGGTGCAAGAGTGGTTATTCCAAATAAATTCAGGTCCAAATTATTAGGAGATCTTCATGACCAGCACCTGGGAATGTGTTTGAAGAAGAGTTTTGCACACAGTTACTTATGGTGGCCAGGTCTAGATAAAGATATAGAGTACATCGTTAGTCAGTGTACAACATACCAATCGGTAAGCAAGAAACCACCATCAGTACCATTACAGCCATGGAAATGGCTCCCCAGGGTGTGGCAAAGGTTACGTATAGATTTTGCTGAACTAGAAAGACAGCAATTGTTTATTGTGATTGATAGCCATTCGAAGTGGGTAGAGGTGTTTCCGAAAAATAACAAGTAAAACACTAGACCATTTGCGAAGATTATTTTCTTCATATGACCTCCCAGAAGAAATTGTGTTTGACAATGGGTCACAATTTTGTTCAGAAGAATTTGCACAGTTCACGAGCAAAAATGGTGTGACACATACCAAGGTTCCACCGTAACATCCTGATCAAATGGTGTAGCAGAGTGCATAGTACAAATTGTAAAACGTGCCCTCATCAAACAAACGTTAGATCCAGAGAAACGGCAGTTGTCGTTGGACCACAAATTGGCTAATTTTTTGATTACTTATCGTAATACTCCTCATACAACTACTGGTAGAACACCAGCCGAGTTGTTTCTCAAATGACAGCCACGAACCAGATTCTCGTTGTTAAAGCCAAATTTGGCACAGTCAGTTGAAGAAAAATAACTAAGACAGAAAATGAATCATGATAGAGGTAGAATAAGAGAGTGAAGTGTGAAATTAAATCAGAAGGTGAGAGTGAAGAACCATCACCATCAATGGTTAAAGTGGTTACCAGGAAGAGTGGTGAAGATATGTGGTCAAGATGTTTGATCATGGAAAGGTTAGGGTTGTTCACATTGATCATATTTTGCCTACAGATGTGGAAGGAGTTGCAAGTTGGAATGATTTGATTATTTCTGACTCATCAGATACTCTTATTATAAGTACAATACCAGTAGCAAATCCTACATCAAATGTACTGAAAACAAGTCCAAGAGAAAGTCAGAATTTAAGTCTGAATCCGAATCAGGTAGACAAACAACCTGAAGTTGTAGAGAGTTAAAATGTAGATCAAGGTTATCCCTTGGAGGAAAACTTTCCTCAGCCTAGAATGAGTCTAAGTTCGACACCATGTTTGGAAAGTTCTGTTCGAGAGTGAAGGTATCCTCTTTGAAACAGAAAACAAGTGGTTAAGTTTGATTTGTAAATATGGCAAAATAAGTCCATATCTTTTGTTATGTATAACCATGCAAGTTATGAATGATGATTGTTTTGTATAATTACTTCTTCATTAAGGAGGAAGAAGTGTAATATATAGCTCCACCTAGTGGACTACTGTGATAATGCAGCCATTGCTGTTTACAATAATAAAAAACGAATGGCGCCATCTTGTAAAGTCTGTGTGTTTGTGATGTCGTAAAGAATATATCGCACCCCCCCGCCCTAATTTTCAACTGGCAGGTGTTCATTTTTTTGGCCACGAAAGGGGAGGCTGGCAATTGAAAATTGCCCCCTCTGTATGTAAATTATTAAAAAGGAAATTTACAGAAAAAATGGGGTGAATTCAGACTGCGCAATATTAACGCTTCTTACAATGAAAGGAAATTCAAAGAATGTGTTAAGCATCTGTAGGCTAATAATATAAAGTACAATTTCATCCCACAACATTGTCAGAACAACATCTCTCAGAAGAACAACTACTACCTACTCATGGGGCTTCCTGTCCAAGAGATGGTCCCTCCTTGCCCTGACTCCTGCCAGCAGCACCTCCACAGATGCATCTGAAAATCTTGGTGACCTTGTTGCTGCGGTCATTCCTAAGGCCCTCAGCCATCTTGCAGTGCAGGGAGGTGTAAATGCAAAACTCTCTCTTTAACAGGACCAGAACTACATTTCCCTCCCTTCCAGAGACAGTAAGCCAATAAAGGATGGTTTTCTGGCCTCCTAACTGCTCTGTATGGCTAATGAGGCTTCTAAGAAAAAATAGCATTGCGTTTGTGGTGGTTTCACATTGGCTGGCATTAGGATCATCCGACCACAAATTTGCCAAAGGGAGGGGATTCCAAGGAGGTTTTATATATAAATGAAAAACAGTAGGATTGAAGAGCTTAGAATATGAATTTCCACTGGACATACTCTAGTAATTACAGAGATGGATAATAATGGATTAATATTTACAGCAGTGGAACGGAAGTATTAATTGCAAGTTGATACATAAGGAACAAATATCCCATAAGTGGACGCTAAAATCCCCATTATAGCAATTCTAAAACAAAATTGAGCACTGTGAATCCGTGATGCCTTAGTAGAAATAATTGTAATAAAATGTACAAAATAAGGGACATAGGTCCCTTAAATAAATCTATCATTCTGAACACAGCAATGGGGAGCAGCAGGTTGTGTGGCGTCAGCACTGACAGGAGGTACTCAGCCACCTACCATTGGTTTGTTTTTAGTCTAGGAACATAATTGTTAAATGGTACATTATTCAATTATTCATGAACAAGAGGTGCACGACACACACAGAATTTAACCAAACGCAAGTCCAGATATTCATGCAGAGCCTTTCAGAGAGACTGGTAAGCATCATGGAATATTTATTGTGCTTTTTGCTGTTTTAATGGGGTTTATATTTGTTGTTTACAGTATTCACAATTAACATGGAGGATATTTCTAATTGTATTGTAAAACTTGCTGCTAAAGCCGAGCTACTTGGCTACGTAACCCATTCATGGAAAAACAGCAGATTCAAAGTGTTTGGATAAGTTAAGCATATGAGGCAAATTTTAACTCTTTGGAGAGATTTTCCTGAGCCTACACTCAAATACACTGGATTGCAAGGGCACGACGAATATTGGAGAATTGGAGCTGGATGGGGTGGGGTGGGGGAGGGGGTGGTTAGAGTGCAAGCCTCCTAATCCATTTACATTACTGAGAGGAAACTCAGGTGGATTCTATTACAGAGTGCACTTCGACCCACCCGCTGTGTCTGGACACAGACCCAGGAAAATCTCCCCTCATCACTCTTTGGTAAGACAACATGTAAAATACCATGTGCAATTTGGGGAAAATGAAACTGATGCATTCAAAGGAGCTCAGGGAAGAGCATCAAAATAATATTTTGGGATATAGCGGGATTTACAAACAAGGGTCGTTAAAATATGGTGTGTGACTTTGGTCAATGAAAGAAGGTTATTTAACTGCGACTGTAATTAGAGAATTAGCGACGCAATTACAAAATTAATAAGGCTCAAGCCAGATTACCATTAAAATAGTTGACCCCCCCTGCCCCACCACAGAGCAATGGATATTTGGACTGAACTTCTAAAAAGAGTCAAAGGGAAGGTTAGAAAAAAAATCTTCATAAAAAGAGCAGTTAGAAAATGGAATTATCTGCCACAACCCGTTATTGAAGCAGAGTTCATAAATCTTTTTAGAAAGGAGATTGCATTGTGCCTTGAAAAAGAGGAATAGTAGAGTATGTATAGTGAGTAGGAGAATGAGATTAAACTAGATGGCCCATGTGGAGACAAACACTGGCACAGACTCAATGGGCCAAACAGCCTGCATCTGTGTTGTAATACTCTATGATTTAATGACACATCCATGGTTCCAGTGCAATGCAGGAATCATTGTGGATAAATATTAGTTTAAAAATAAGATTGAAAGGAACAAAAATAAGAATAGCTAATAGATGATCTACAGAATGTCAATATTATGTATATATATTTGTGTGTGTGTGTGTATATATATGTGTGTGACAGCACTCACTCTCTGGGCTCACATATGAAGAATTGCCCACTTGGGGAGAGTAGCTTTCCTAGCTTATCATTAACTCCAGGATCAGAGAGGCAAGGGGAGGAAATCTGAAGAAAAACTGGACAATCATTTTTTTAAAATATCAGCACCATTATCAATAAATGTATTGACAATTAATCTGATTTGAACTCTTTTAAAAAGATAACACAATGTGCATCGGCGTGTGTCTCAAAATGCATAGGTTTCTTTGTGATGTATTTATTTTGTGACAATGTTTGAACCATCTTTTTAATGTTATTTTCTCCTCCACTTTTTAATGGTCTCCCCAGGCCACACATCATCTGCAACCAAGAATCCATACAGGTCACCTACTTGTAATCCTCTGTCAAGTCATCGCTGAATTGGTCACTAAATGATACGTCCTAATGGTGACTCTCCCTCTAATTTTCCCACCCCCTGTTCACTGTGGTAATTGCCTGTCTTACACGCAATGTTTCCCTACAGCTGAGGTAGGCAACTCTGCAGTGTGGTGGATCACTGGGGAAATTCACATTCCACCACTCTGTTGTCCAAACATTTACCCTTAAACTGTGTCCTGGCCAATATTTATCCCTCAATCAACTTAACAAAACAGATGATCTGGTCATTATCACTGCTGTTTGTGTTTGTGGGAGCTTGCTGTGCGCAGGTTGGCTGCTGCGTTTCATGCATTGCAACAGTAACTGCATTCCAAAAGTACTGCATTGGCTGTAAAGCATTTTGAGAAGTCTGGTGGTCGTGAAAGGCGTTATATAAATGCAAGTCTCTCGCTCTCTCTAAACTCACCACACCACTCCATCTGCTGTACATTTTCTTTAAAAATTAACATTTATATTGGTAACTTCAGTTTACCACTGTAAAGGAAATCTTACCAGCACTATCATGTTGAACTCAGTGCAAAACATTATCTTTAATAAAATATTTGCAGCAGTGTATGACAACCCTCACCTACCTTCATTTTACCCTTACTTCCTCTCAAGGCATTAAGCACCATGTAGAATGTGTTTTATTTTAAACTGGTGCAAGTCACACAACAGACTATTATCCTTAGAGCAGAATAAATTGAAATGCTGCGGAGGATTAAAATCTACAGATCATTAGTGGAGTGATTCAAATATGTATCGTACCATGAATTATTTGTTGTGCTTGTGGCTTTCAGTGTGCATTTAAAACTCTTCAGGTATTTAAACTTAATGATCTAATTTCTGGATTATAAAGCTGCATCCTTTCAGAAACCTCACCAAACGTCAACTCCAAATCATTATTTTCATTTTTGAAGCCACATCAGAGTTGCAGATTGCATGTACTGTAATTGCTTCTGCTGTTTCTAAGCCAACTTTCTGGTAGACCACGAACCACAGAATAAAACGTTGCATAAACCCATCACAAAACGTATGTTCTCTGGGTTTCAAATGTATTACCTCAATGCTTACATTGATTTTGCAGCCTTGTTAGAAGTTTTAAATATTTCTCAGTTTCATATTCTTATTGGGGAAAAGTAAAAGCAGGAATCTTTTGGGGCTACTAAATAATCTCAGCCCAACCAGTCCATGCCAACGTTTTTGCTCCACTTGAGCCTCCTCCCGTCTTTCCTCATCTAAATCTATCCACTTAACCCTATATTCCTTTCCCCTCATGTGCTTGTCTAACCTCTTTATCCTTGTACTCTCCAGAGTTCCACACACTTGATCATTCCATCCTGCTTCACTGCCTATATTCCACTGTCCAGTTCCATGGTACTGCCTTTGTATGGTTCTATTCCTACCTGGCCCAATGCAACCACTGCATCTCAAGCAATGACTTCTCATCCCACACCTGCATGATCAACTCTGGAGTTTGCCAAGGCACTCCTAGGCACTCTATTCCTCCTCGTCTACATACTGACCGTGGAAATCTCATCATAAGCACGAGGTCAGCTTTCATCTGTACCTCTCCACCACTGTACTGTCTATCTCTGCAAACACTTCTTGTGCCCTCTAACTCTGGCCTTCTGTGCATTTCTCCCTCCCATCATTGATGGTAAAAGTTTTCAGCATCTTGGCCTTAGACTCTGGAACTTCCTCCATAAAACTCTCCACCTTGCCATCTGTCTCTCTTCCTGCACCCCACCCTTTAAAAACCTTGCAAAAATCCATCTTTTTGAACCATGCTTTCTCAAAAGCTTGGTTTCAATTTATACTCTATTCTGTGAAGGGCCTTGGGACATGTTTTACATTAAAAGTGTAATATCAATGGAAGCTGTTGGTGAGAGGCCCTCAGAGCGGTTTGCTACACACAGCTCCAGAAATCTTTATGGAGGTAAATAATCTTGTGAGAGAATTGGAGGAGAATTTTAATGTAATGGACTTAAGAAAAGTTAAAAATATATATTTGAAAAGAGGGCTGTGTGCTTCCAGATATAATGAGGATTGCAAGAAGAACTGTAGGGCAGGAAACAACTCTATACCTTATAAAGGTGTTGTAATTGGCCATTATAATGGACATAGCCTAAATGCATTAAAAAGAAAGAACTTGTATTTGCATTGTGCCATTCACATCCTCGGTGGTCCCAGAGTGCTTTGCAGTCAATCAGTTGTCTTTTGAAGTGTAGTCACTGTTTTAATTAAGGGAAACACAGCTGTCAATCTGTGCACAGCAAGGTCCACAAACAGCAGTGAGATAGATGACCAGATTTTCATTTTTAGTGATGTTGGTTGAAAGATGAATGTTAGCCAGGGCACCAGATGAACTCTCCTGCTCTTATAATACCATACATTTTGTTACATCTACCAGAGCAGGCAGATAGAGCCTTGGATTACCATCTCATCTGAAAGACAGCACCTCTGATACTCCCTTGGTACTGCTGAAATAAATACATTTTTATTTTCCGGTCACTGGACTGGGGCTTGAAACCACAACCCTTTAACTCTGTGCCACTGAGCTAAGGCTGGCACTACAGACAGTCCACCAATTAGAAGCCAGGCTACTTTGGTTATGGGAGACCTACTGTATAATTTTGGAATAGGGTCCTCAAGAAACGGGTTTTCTGTTCTGATGCTGGTGGATTTTGATTGACAAACTTTGAATGCCAGGTTTCTTGTTTTCTTTGGCCTCTTGGCTCTGTCACCTTCACAACTCAATGACTGAGTATTTCTTTCTTTCTAGCCCACAGGCTCTGTGAATTGCATTCCTCATAGTTAAGTTCAGTAAAGATTTTTTTTAAACATGAATTGTTGAATAATGGTGAGTTACAGGATATAGCTGAGGTTTCTGGCGAATTGTAGTGTTAGTTGTTTTGACAACAAAACAAACGATCCCTGTGGGGACTGATTACTGAACAAATAGGCCTTTACCCAAAATTAACATAAATCTGGAAATTGTATTCACATGTTCTGTGAAATTTTTTCATAAATATACTGCGCCAGCTTGTTTTAATTTGATCTGATAACATACATTGAACAGTTATGGTCGATCTCTTTCATAAGTAATTCACTTCATCAAAAGATAGGAGGTTGTTTACAACCAGCACATCTCACTGCTAGGAAAATCTGCGACATTCAGTTCCAGTGGCTAATAACGTTGAGGCAAAGTGCCTCCATGCAAGGAGAAACTCCCTAAATCACAAAAGATTCCAACTGCAGATCAGCGATCTCTGTGCCTGGCTCTGTGGAGTTGTTTCACAGCATGATTGATAAGTTGTATGTTTCAGCTGCAATAAAATTAAATGCTGACCTATTCTTAAAACACTCACTGGGCACTGGTCCCCAGTAATCCAGTATTTGTCCTCTTTCTGGTAATAACTGACATCAGATCTAACCCTAAGTCACAGATACATTCTGTTTATGTGGCTTCACATACAATTAACTAGGACACCAAACACCTTAGTACACAGTGAAAATCAGTTATCAATTATCAGCCTGGATGTATTTTAAAGTATATTATGAAGGAAATGTTGTCAGCTATCGTCAATATAAAGTACTTTTGGGTTAGGTATAGCATGAACAGATGCAGAGTAAAGCCCTCTTTATTATGTCTAACAATATGCCTTATGTTACAGTGTTGATGCCACATGAGTGAAGATGCGCAAACACCTGTTCATTTGCACCCACCAGGTCATAATTTACTGACTCATTTTCCAGTTGTCTCTAAAATTCAAATGCCCTGTATATGTACAAACATTGAAAAAAGAAAAGGAAAAATCTATCCTTTTCATTTTCACCATGAAATCATTCTTGTTTTACAATATAAACAGAATACTGTATAATAATATGTTGAATGTAACATTTTTTCCACTTGTGCAGCCCATAATCTATAATTCACTCGTCACTTCATACATTATTGAGCTTGCTTCGCGTGCAGAATAAAACCATATTCAACACTTTACCGTGCAGTATCCACTTTATAGTTATCATCTGTTATAGACAAACAGAACAGTTTTCCATAATTTTGTAGCTTAGTTCACAAGCTCTGTAAAAGATCAGCACCACGCTGTAGAGCTTTAAAGAAAACAGTGGGTAAAAAATACCTCAAAGGGTCATTTAAAAAAGTTAGCAGGATGGTGATGGCCTCACAATGGCGTCTATAAGCTTATCTCCCTGTTAATGTCGATGATCGGCTGGTTACCACATTCACAGGGGCCTATCGCTAATAAAAATGTTTTCCTTTGTAAGCCCACTGTAGTGAAGTTTGCTGATATTCACCATACTGGAGTTCAAATCAAATGAGAGGCCGAGTCAGGACCAAGGGTGCAGATATTGGGCCTACCATAGTGACATAGAAGCAAAGATCTATAGAGACCTAAACCAATAATTCAGGATATTGCCCCAGTTAAGCCTTAGATTTGAATATTCAGCTATGAAAATAGAGCTGTATGAAAATATACATATAGAAATGTTCTCAGAAACAAACTCACATTGATTGGAGCTGCCACATTTCCAATACATTTCCATAATTTAAGAGAGGAACTTGAGTGCATAAATAGCAATCATTTGGGTGAAAGAAACAGAGTAATCAAACAATCTTGTATTTTGTTCAATAGAGGGCAGTGTCCAACATTCATTCCATGATCCTCCTTACAATCTGGATTATTTGTTTTTAGGGATGGTTTTAAGAATAATTATGTTACTTTTCTTTTACTAACACTATTCCATTGACAAACTAACAGACAGAAATATGTCATCGTTTTAATAGTTTGCACAATGGGAAGAGATGTATTTTCTCGATTCACCTGAGGCAGTGCTATAATATAAATAAGATGGTATGCACAGAATCCTGGAATAGTAAAGGCTATTTGTCCCATCGAGTCTGCACCAGCTCTTTCGAAGAGCAATCCAGTTAGTTGCACTCCCCCACTTTTTCCCCATATCCCTGCATTTTTTTCTCCTTCAATTATTTATCCAATTCCCTTTTGAAAGCTATTATTGAATCTGTTTCCACCACCGATCAAGCAGTGCATTCCAAATTCTAACCACTCGTTGCATAAAAATATCTTTCCTCATGTTGCCTCTGGTTCTTTTGCCAATCATTTTAAATCTGAGCCCCCTAGTTATCGACCCTTCAGCCATTGGAAACATGTTTATCTTTATTTACTCTTCATGATTTTAAACACCTCTATTAAATTACCTCTGAGCCTTCTCTGCTCTAAGGGGAAACCCCTCAGCTTCTCCACCTAATTGTAATCTCTCATTCCTGGAACCATTCTAGCAAATTTCTTCTGTACCCTCTCCAAAGCCTTCAATTCCTTCCTAAAATGTGTTGCCCAAAATTGGACACAACACTACAGCTGGGGTAGAACTAGTATTTTATATAGGCTTAGCATAACTTTCTGGCTTTTGTACTCTATGCCTCTGTTTAGAAAGCCAGGATCCTATATGCTTTATTAGCTGCTTTGTCAATCTTATCAGCCCTGCGAGTGCGGGTTTGGATCGGGCCCGCTGTCAAAATGGCCATGATTGACAGCGGGCCGGGATCCCGCTATGAACTCGCTTCCTTGTAAGTTTCCAAAATGCCAGGTCTGGTTGCGGTTCACAAACCCGACACCAAGGGTCGGGCCAGCCAATTAACATCATTAAGTGGTACTTTAAAGATATTTAAACATTTTTTTACCAGGTACTTACTATTTTCCAAAGTTTTATATGAGGTTCACGACCCTTGGGGAACACGTCAGGTAAGTATTTCAGGTTCTCAATGACTCAGGATTGCTTTGACTAGTTGACAGCTGCAGAAGTGGTATAAAAGCTACCATTTCACATCTGTTCACTTTCCAATCTCAGAAGCTGAAGCCTTCAAGATTTGGAATATACTTTTGAGCTGTATGCAAGTTGGAAATGTTTGCAGTGAACTCTCTATCCACTGTCATCTCCTTGTAGCAACCTCTCTCGCCATTGGCAGATCGCTTCTGTCATCTCAACTTCAGCTGCCATCTATTCCATCAGCATCAGTGCCCTTGAAAAAATCTTACCTTGGTCCTCAGAATCCCACCAAGAGCAGTCCCAACATCAGCAGGCACACCAGCAGCACCAACAACAACACCAGCCTTCTTCGCAATCACCTGGTACTGCACAGGACACAGGGCATCAGCACCCGACCACAGTGTTGCCCAGAACGCCAGGGATGGCCTCACCATGACCAGATTTACTTCACTTGATGCTGTACACATGGCTGCCACATGATGCGGCAGGTTGGTACCACCCCACACCAGCACCAGAAAGCATCGCTGCAATGCCAAGCCATTCCTTTCACACTCACCACCATTGTAGGGGGTACCCTTATGTCTCACTATTCACTACAACTCACTAATCCACTTCCAAAGGTGCACACAAATCTGTCCAAGAACGCAAAGTGCTGAAAATAACGATTTCAATGTTTGACAACACATTACCAGAAACTCTACATGAACATGCCATGATCTTACTGAATGGCGGAGCAGGCTCGAGGGGCCAAATGGCCTACTCCTGCTCCTATTTCTTATGTTCTTAATATTGGTTAAAAGACCCTTTGAGTGTTGTTAGTTTGTATGATTGGACAAGGATGAGGGCGAGTGTGAGGGGTGGCTAGTGAGATGGGGGAGTGATAATGTAGATAGAGGGAGAGGGATAGGTGGAGGTGCAAGATAAGTTGGTGTGAGTAAAGATGTGCAGGAGTAGGTGTAAAATGCGGCGAAAACATTGACAGCAAAAAAACTTAAAGTTTTGGACATTGCTTGGACACATTTTCTGTGACTGCAAAGAGCAGACAGCACTGACTTGGGGCAGGTCCAAACATACCCCACAGGAATACACATCAGGTGGGCAGGATTCAATGGCAGGAATGGTTGATGGAGAGGCCTTTTGTCTTGCATCATCGGGAGAAGCAGCGAGTAAGCCAGAGGGGTAATTGGTGAGCATTTATCCAAGCCCACACATCTTTAATATCACCGCATAGTGTGAAAGGATGTTGTGTGTTCCAACAAAGCCTTAGGGGTTTTAGTGGGGAGATTTTTGCAAGGATCAAGCGTACGCACATTCTGTTGGACAGATTTCAGTGGGGCAATTTTGAATCCGAGCAAGGGTGTTTTAGACATGGGTACTTTGCATTAGGGGCCTGTTTAGACAGGCTAGACTGTATGTTGTGCTGTGTTTGTTTGTATTACACTACCAGGGTGTGTTTTTACTGGGTGCAGGTGTGTGCTTTAACTTGAATAAAAGCATTGTGACAGTTGAGACCGAAAAGATCTGTCTATGACTGTGTATTACTGTTCACGACTATAATTCTGGTGTCCAGAACTGTTGTAAGAGGGGTGATTTGAAAGCACCAGGGGCAAAACCACTTACATAGGTTAGGGAAGGCAGAATGATGCGGATATGATAAGTGACACAGCAGGATGAGGTTGAGTGTGGCTTTGCAGTTACATTTCATGATCTACTGAGATCATTGAAAGGTTTGCACCATTGTAACCAGGTCTTCCTGACGACATCCCTGCTTGTTCCCTCCTGTGCAATGTGCAACCAGGCTGTGTTCGTGTCCTGTGGAGGGCTCTTCCACCTATTAGAATGGAAGAGAACCTCCCTGCGTGCTTTGACTCGATCAATAAGCATCTGGATGGAGTCATGAGGAGCCTGGTGCAGCCATGCACGTTTGTGCAGTGCTTGTCAGTGTTTGCAGCACATCAATGCTGCAGAACACTGAGAGAATAACTGTCAACAGCTTTAAGGAAACCAGCTGTTGAAGCTGTCAGCAAATGACATCATCAGACCCGCTTCCTTTTAATTGGCTGGGAACCTCGCAAGGCGGGCTTAACAAGCCCAATCAGGGGAAGATTCTTTTCACTGTGGGGGCTGGAGCCAGGAGCGGGGTCGCCATCGACCCCAGCCACCCCGACCCGCCATGGTTGGCGAAATGGTTTGCCCATGTTTCTATTTATAAAGCTCAGGATCCCATTTGCCTTATTAACTGCTTTGTTAGCCTGTCTTGCCACCTTCAAAGATTTGTGCACCAACACCCCAGGTCTGGCGTAAAAATAAAAAAGGGAAGGTGGCTCAACCGTGGCTATCAAGGGAAATCAGGGATAGTATTAAAGCCAAGGAAGTGGCATACAAATTGGCCAGAAAAAGCAGTGAACCCGGGGACTGGGAGAAATTTAGAACTCAGCAGAGGAGGACAAAGGGTTTGATTAGGGCAGGGAAAATGGAGTACGAGAAGAAGCTTGCAGGGAACATTAAGGCGGATTGCAAAAGTTTCTATAGGTATGTAAAGAGAAAAAAGTTAGTAAAGACAAACATAGGTCCCCTGCAGTCAGAATCAGGGGAAGTCATAACGGGGAACAAAGAAATGGCAGATCAATTGAACAAGTACTTTGGTTCGGTATTCACTAAGGAGGACACCAACAACCTTCCGGATATAAAAGGGGTCAGAGGGTCTAGTAAGGAGGAGGAACTGAAGGAAATCTTTATTAGTCGGGAAATTGTGTTGGGGAAATTGATGGGATTGAAGGCCGATAAGTCCCCAGGGCCTGATGGACTGCATCCCAGAGTACTTAAGGAGGTGGCCTTGGAAATAGTGGATGCATTGACAGTCATTTTCCAACATTCCATTGACTCTGGATCAGTTCCTATTGAGTGGAGGGTAGCCAATGTAACCCCACTTTTTAAAAAAGGAGGGAGAGAGAAAACAGGGAATTATAGACCGGTCAGCCTGACCTCAGCAGTGGGTAAAATGATGGAATCAATTATTAAGGATGTCATAGCAGTGCATTTGTAAAATGGTGACATGATAGGTCCAAGTCAGCATGGATTTGTGAAAGGGAAATCATGCTTGACAAACCTTCTGGAATTTTTTGAGGATGTTTCCAGTAAAGTGGACAAGGGAGAACCAGTTGATGTGGTATATTTGGACTTTCAGAAGGCTTTCGACAAGGTCCCACACAAGAGATTAATGTGCAAAGCTAAAGCACATGGGATTGGGGGTAGTGTGCTGACGTGGATTGAGAACTGGTTGTCAGACAGGAAGCAAAGAGTAGGAGTAAATGGGTACTTTTCAGAATGGCAGGCAGTGACAAGTGGGGTACCGCAAGGTTCTGTGCTGGGGCCACAGCTGTTTACATTGTACATTAATGATTTAGACGAGGGGATTAAATGTATTATCTCCAAATTTGCGGATGACACTAAGTTGGGTGGCAGTGTGAGCTGCGAGGAGGATGCTATGAGGCTGCAGAGTGACTTGGATAGGTTAGGTGAGTGGGCAAATGTATGGCAGATGAAGTATAATGTGGATAAATGTGAGGTTATCCACTTTGGTGGTAAAAACAGAGAGACAGACTATTATCTGAATGGTGACAGATTAGGAAAAGGGGAGGTGCAACGAGACCTGGGTGTCATGGTACATCAGTCATTGAAGGTTGGCATGCAGGTACAGCAGGCGGTTAAGAAAGCAAATGGCATGTTGGCCTTCATAGCGAGGGGATTTGAGTACAGGGGCAGGGAGGTGTTGCTACAGTTGTACAGGGCCTTGGTGAGGCCACACCTGGAGTATTGTGTACAGTTTTGGTCTCCTAACTTGAGGAAGGACATTCTTGCTATTGAGGGAGTGCAGCGAAGATTCACCAGACTGATTCCCGGGATGGTGGGACTGACCTATCAAGAAAGACTGGATCAACTGGGCTTATATTCCTGGAGTTCAGAAGAATAAGAGGGGACCTCATAGAAATGTTTAAAATTCTGACGGGTTTAGACAGGTTAGATGCAGGAAGAATGTTCCCAATGTTGGGGAAGTCCAGAACCAGGGGTCACAGTCTAAGGATAAGGGGTAAGCCATTTAGGACCGAGATGAGGAGAAACTTCTTCACCCAGAGAGTGGTGAACCTGTGTAATTCTCTACCACAGAAAGTAGTTGAGGCCAATTCACTAAGTATATTCAAAAGGGAGTTAGATGAAGTCCTTACTCAAGGGGTATGGCGAGAAAGCAGGAATGGGGTACTGAAGTTGCATGTTCAGCCATGAACTCATTGAATGGCGGTGTAGGCTGGAAGGGCTGAATGGCCTACTCCTGCACCTATTTTCTATGTTTCTATGTCTCTCTGTTCTTGCACCTCTTTAAAATTGTACCATTTAGCTGTTTTGACCATTTAGCTTGCATTGCCAATACGTGAGATAATATTATTCCCTACTTCAGGGATAGCCTATAACTGGAATCCTATATTTCTGAGTAGCATTTGCTTACATGCAAAATTGTACAGCCGCTGTTATTTCAGTGATGCCTTTGAATTTCTTTAAATCTGTTGTGCACCATAAACGGAGCACACTCAGTACAATGGGAACTGCATTATATTGCACAACTACTGTCAGTGGAAAACCCCATGGATTTTACCACAACATCTGGCTTTGTGGTTTAAAAGAAATCGCTATTTAAACAGGATTGGTAAGTGAATGCAGAAGTACTTTCAATGTAAAAGGCTCCCGACATTTAATTATCATAAAAAAATGTTGGGTAAGTCTCCCTGCAGTTCCACCATCCACCATGTAGTGTGAGTGCATTACCGTGAAAATATTTCCCTCCACACTCACATTCTCTTTTAATGGGGCTGCATTTGCGGCCTCTATGTGTGCTTACGAGGTGCGCACGCACCCGTAGGGACCCTGCAAGTTCCCGGCTTAGGGATGCACTGCGCATGCACTGAAACCCGGAATTTGCAATCTGTCCTCATGACAGATTGTACGAATCTGAAAGAAAAAGGCATTCGTGGGCGGAGAGTTGGGCTATTTGTTCAACTTCTGTCCAGCGAAATCCCTTGAAATTCTTATGTCTGGTAAGGCCTTCTTTTACTAGTATAAGAGTTTTAAATAATAGAAAATAAAATGTTATCACTCATTCATACATTAAAAACCCTGTCCAATAAGGTAAGTTTATTTTTAGCCCTGTTAAAACTTACACATTTTTTTTCAAAAAACTTTTTTTGTTTAAAATATTTAATTAAATGGTATTTTAATTAATTTTAAATATGTCATTAAAACAATTTATTTCATGTGTTCCTGTGTTTTTTAAGTGCTTCCTATTCATACTTATGGTCATTCCGTAGAAACAGAAACCCCGTAAGTATGAATGGAGATTCCTTTCTTTAATTTGGTTGAGCCGGCCCACGTGATCCCAGGGGCGCTTGCGAACCACTTGCGGCCCAGAGACACGTGGGTCTCTACCCGCAGGTACCCAGAGAGGCCCAGGACCGTGAATCTACACAGCTCCCAGACCACCTAAGTTTGTAGATTTTTTGCAGTTCCGAGGCATCCGCCTGTGGGAAGCCTCTGACCACAATTTCTATCCCAATGATTCCTGATAACCTCTATCACACATACATAGTCAATTTCAACAACAAACTTACGCGAGAGAGAATCAGATTTGGAATTTTGTTAATGCAATGCTACTTTTCTAATTTTTCCATACCTGGTACTTAAATGAGCAGATATGCCAGCCCCTTCCCTGTTTGCTAAATGTACATACTGGACTAAAACTGATGGAGGACAATTTTTGTGGTGAAGGCCACTATGTTAGAACATAGAAAAGAGACAGTAATCTGTAACATCCCATCTCTGCCCCTTTGCACATGATGTGTTTTTCTGCTGGGCTTTGAGGCTGGGCGTAGGAAGCTCCCATATTAAATAAAATTATACTAATGCAGAAGTGGTGTAATAACACCCATTATCTTTTTCCTGCCAAAAGCCCTAGTTCATAGTTGCTGGGCTTTACCTGCACAGTTATTTAAAGGAGCAGCCAGCAACATTCACTACAGATTTCAATTGTGTTTCTGGTTCTGTAGTTCTGGTGGGTCCAGGATTTTTGCAGGTTTGCTTTGAGATTACTATGACTTCTCTCACCACACCCTGTCATCGCAGTAGGTGTCTATCTGGAAGTCCCTCTGATTATGTTGTACTTCGAGAAAAAAAAGAGAATGATGATGGGAAGTGCGTAGATGTCATGGACACAAGGCTACATTACCAAGGAGGGCTTCTACCCCCGTTATCCTGTCAATTACACCTATTGGTATGGCAATTAATTTGACTTGACATGAGCAGCAACATATCCACAAAGGCTGAGATTCAGCAGGGACGGAATGTCAGATTTGTGTACCTTCTTCAGGATGACCTCCAGCACGCACCAGGGCAAGCATAGCATTTCCACTAGCTGAAAAGGTCACTGCAGCTCTGGACTTTTTTTGCCTTCAGCTCTTTCCAGGCTGGGTCTGGGGTCCTCAGTACCATCAGTCAGTCTGTAATTCACAGATACCTCAATCAGATGCAATGTTTACAAGAACAAGCTGTTATACTAGTTTCCCTATGGGCAAGAAGCAGCAGCAGGAAAGCCCCAGGATTTTCAAATAGCAGGATTTCCAAAATGTAGGGTGTGATTGATTTCACACATACAGTCCTCCAACCATAATAGGGGGTCATATGTGAACCAGATCAATCAATATACAGCTTGTATATTACAACCCGCACAGGATAATGCTGGTAAATACCCACTTTCCTGGCAGCATTTATGGTGGATTCATTTTAAAGCAGTCCACAGTGCCTCCATTTATTGGATCCTAACCAAAAAGTACAAGGTTGGATCCTGGGGGACCAGGAATAATACTCTGCAGCCTTGTCCCATGACGTTCTGTGGCAGCCTTGGAGCACAGGCATAATGAGGTGTATGCCTCCACTAGAGTTATCACAGAATATACCCAGCTATAGTATCACAAGGCATTGTGGTGTGCTTCTTTCTCCATAAGATGCTGTTCAATGAGGAATCCACATTTTTCATTATGAAGTGTTAGCTGTGGCTTAGTGGTGGTACTCTCGCCTCTGAGTCAGAAGGTTATAGGTTCAAGTCCCACTCCAGAAACTTGAGCACATAATCTAGGCTGACACTCCAGTGCAGGACTGAGGAAGTGCTGCACTGTCAGAGGTGCGATCTTTCGGATGAGATGTTAAAGCAAGGCTCCCTCTTCCCCCCCTCAGGTAGATATAAAAGATCCCATAGCTTGGTTTCATAGAAGAGAGAGAAGTTCTTGGCCAAATATCTTGGGCAATATTTATCCGACAAGCAGCATCACTAAAACAGATTATCTGGCCATTATCATATTGCTGTGGGAGCTTGTGCACAAATTGGCTACCGTGTTTCCTACATTACAACAGTGTCCAAACTTCAAAACTATTTCATTAGCTGTAAGCTCTGCGACATTCTTAGATCGTGAAAGATGATTTATAAATGCAAGTTCTTTCTTTCACACGGAGCTGCCAAAGCAACACACGGCAGAACACTGGTGAGGAGGTGTCACTGAGGAAGCATGAGATCCACCCACATAAGTACCTTTGCCAGCTGTAAGAGCTGTTTGGCAGAGCTTCATCGATGTCACCTTCTTTTAATTACTCCATTCACTATTTGCATGTCCCAACAGTCCTTCCTACATCTTTCCCATGCCCTGGGTTAATTCACTACTCTCCACATTTGCACAACAAACCTAATAATGTACAAGCCATATAATTCCTCTCAACTGCACATGTATTTCCTACAGCTATACATATGAAACAGTCTGCACACACTGCAACTGCCAGCATTTTTTATTTGCCAAAGTGTGATGTTTCTCTAATTCCAGCACCTGCTATCATTGTACTTTTCCTTCCTAAAAGTATGTGTGTGTTGTTCTTGACTGCCTAATTTTATGCTTAGTCTTGTAACCCATGTTTCTTGAGCCTGTGAGGTGGCTAGTAGCGGTGTTTATGAGAGGTCCTTGGGATTGAGATAGTAATTGGAATTTGTGAGTAGGGGCCTGAGTTTGTACAATCGCAAGATGCAGCATTTCTATAGGTGCAGGGCAGTTGGCCCTACCCATCATCACAAGGAGATGGTGGAATGGTGCGTATGTTTTGTCATTGGGAGAGACAACAACATTATCCATTGGCAATTCATGTCTGCCTCTGCTCCCTGGCTTTGCGTCACCATGATCATTGATCTGCAGCGAGCCGACCCCATGGCATTATAATACCCGTATTAATGGCTCTCTCGATTCGATCAGCAAACCCATCCAAGGAGGAGGCGATATATCCCAAGTCTTGTATTGCAGCAGTCTAAGCATTCATAAACAATGCAAAGACTAGGATTAGGGCCTTTACCATGTGGGGCTCCACTGCTGCTGTCCCTGAAGCTGCAATGTGCTCCAAGGTGGAATGCAAAGTTTTTATCCCGGTACTGTGTTCGGTTCTGAGCACCATACCTTACGAAGGATATATTGGCCTTGAAGAGGGTGCAGCGTAGATCTACTTGATTGATACTTTGACTCCAAAGGTTAAATTATGAGGAGAGATCACACAAACTAGTGTTGTATTCCCTGGAATTTAGAAGATTAAGGGGTGATTTGATCAAATTTTTAAAGATATTAAGAGGAAACTTTTATGTCTTTAATACTTTTATGAATGACTTCATGAGGTCTAGTATTGTACTTGAGCTGTTGTGACCTTAGTCCCATTTATTGTAAGTCCAGGTGGGCATCCTTTTATACTGGGCCCTTTTATGCAGGTGACCCTCAGGTCTCCCACCACAGTGCCCTCTGGTGGCACACCTGATGTGACTATACAGTTAGTATACATGGTCTACATACATGACATCACTTTTCCCCAAGTCTTAAATGCAAATTATCTCGTACATTGATGGTGACCTGGGCTTTGATCTTCCTGGTTGACCATTGGAAGGTCACTTCTAGCTTGGGTGGGTTGGTGGTGAAATTTGTTGCCAGTGGAGGTCCCCGTGGTTTCTGGTTGTGAGTCCATGACTACTCCATTCTCCCCCCACACAGAGATCAGGCTAATGGCCCGTTACATGCAAGTTGCATTCAAGTTCATCACATGGGTTTTACATTTACATCTTGGTACATTTGTTGGGTGGATTACAGGTGTTTCTTTTTGTGTGGTACATTTACATGATCAGTACAGGTATCTCAGTTCAGGTACACAAGGACAGTCTAGTTCCAGCACGGCCAGATGAGATGGCGGCATAGCGCCCCATGCTAGTGGGTCTGTGGGCGAGGTGAGCTCATTTTGCTCGAGTTGCCGGAGCTCAGGGCTCTTGCCGTTACTCCTAGTGTCGGGCAGGCCCAAAGACAGCTGATGTGTCTGTGACCTCCCTGTCTTTTTCGTTTGCGCAGTGTTGCTGCTGCTCCCTGGGAAGCGGTCTGAACGAGTGAGCATTTCGTCTTAGTGATGGTGGGGCTGCTTCGTCTAGTCTAGCAATTCGCAGGGGACTGCTTGCTCACTTTTCTTGAGGGCACCGTTGTGAGCACTCTCTAGTTTGGGATTCTGGCTGATTCAGGTCACGTTTGGAGAAGCCGTTGTGCATTGGGTATTACCGTAGTGGCGAGTGGGTTTGTGGGCTGCGCCTTTTCCACCTGGGTGGTGGGCGACAGTAGCCGACTATGAGCATAGGCGCAGTGTACTGTTTCTGGCCCGTGCGGTTCATGCCATCGGGTGCCTGCAATGTTAAACCGATCTGAGGCAGGGTATCGCTAACGGTGCCTCTGCTCTCTGGGGATCGTTTACTCTGCAGCTTGTCTATTTCTGTCAGCTGAGCGATAATTTTATGATACATTGTTTTAGTCCCGGGGATGCAGGCTACAGCATTGGGTAGCCCGCTGGACCTGTATACGACCGTTAGGTGTTCACCCGCTACATTGGCTGATTGCAATTTGCACCCGTCATCGCTTAACAACATTTTGCTCGTTACAGCTGGACTTTTAAATTGGTTACCAATTTCAAGCAGTTCATTCAAAAATGGCGAGTTGCTGGCCTCCTACTACTTTTACCCTAAACACCTTCCTTGCGTGGAACCAGATATCGTTGCTCCATTAGCGCTGCACCTCGTGGTTTGGATGCCATCTTTTCCCTGTCCATGTTGTCAACTGCCGCGATCTTCTTTCCCAGGGATTCTGCCAATGAAGCTGGGAAGGCGCCCTCGGATCCAATCTTCCTCCCCAGGAGTCCTGCCACTGAAACTGGGAAGGTGCGTTCGGGTCGTCTCGGCCGGATCATCACCACGCAGTAGTGATGAGCGGTCTGTGCCTCGGGGGTTGCGCGGATCTACTCTCCAGTGACTGGTCCAACCGAAAGTGGGGGATTGCTCTGCCTCTGAGCACGGGGGACATCGATCGCTGGAAGGATGACGTCTTCCCAGTTCCAATGAATCTTCCCAATCCATCTTCTTCCAAGTAGCTTTGGTCCATCACCTGAAACAATCCACAATGGTAAATTGTGCACCGCGCCATCATGGGATACACTTACATCTGCACTACCAGTTCCTTGGTGTAGGTGCACAGCTTTGCCTGAACCGGGACCAGCTTGGGTCATTCAGCTTGATCGTTCCATAGCCTCTCAAAGGCTTCCTGGCTCATTACTGACTGACTCGCCCCTGTGTCCACTTCCATGAAGACTGGGACGCCATTTATCTCGACTTCCATTATCACTGGAGGACAATCTGTGGTGCAGGTATATACTCCATACACTTCATCCTGGGACTGAGCTGCCTCTCTAGCCATCTGCTCGTGATCCGCACTGGATTCACAGCCATCTGCTGACTCCTCTTCCACGTGGTGACTCCCAGCTCTTTTGCACATTTGCTGGAGGTGGCCCTTTGTGCTGCAGCCTTTGCTCACATAGTCTCTGAACCAACACTGATGAGCCCTGTGATTACCTCCGCAACGCCAGCATGGTGCTACTCGACTTACGTTTGCACCCCTCGGTGGACTCTGAGTTAAAGGACTCAGGGGCCTGTACGCTCTGCCCTGGGCAGATTCACGTCCAACAGTTCTGCCTGTGAAAGGCGCCATTCTATTTACAGTGCTTGCCGGGTTTGAGTCCTGAGAGTGAGTCATCATCTGCTTGGAGCTGCAGCTTGAGGTCATGAACGCCTGGCTGATGCTGATGGCCTTCTGCAGATTGACGGTGGTTTCGGCAGACAGTAGCCTGTGAAGAAGGGCTTCATGACCGATGCCAATTACGAAGACGTCCCGCAAAGCATTGGCAAGGGATGCATCGGATTCACACGGTCCTGCCAGCCTCCTGAGGTCGGCAGCGTACTTCTCAATTTCCTGGCCCTCGGGGCGGCAGTGTGTATAAAATCGATACCTGGCCGTGAGGATACTCTCCTTCAGTTTGAGTTGGTCCCGAATTAGCACTTTCAGCTCCTCGTATGACTTGGTTGTTGTTTTCTTTGGTGCAAGCAAGTCCCTGATGAGGCCATAGACCGCGGGCCTACAACTGGTCAACAGGATAGCTCTGCGCTTATCTGCCAGCGTGGCCGGATCATCACCTGCCAGGTCGTTTGCTACGATATATTGGTCGAGCTGCCCCGTAAAGGCTTCTCAATCTTCACCCTCTGTGAACTTTTCTAATGCACCAACGTTAGTCATTTTTGCGTGAAAGTTCATAATCTCGTCGCCAGTTGTTATGTCTTTAATACTCTTATGAATGACTCCATGAGGTCTAGTATTGTACTTGAGCTGTTGTGACCTTAGTCCAATTTATTATAACTCCAGAGTGAGGCACAAGCCTTTTATACTGGGCCCTGCACACCGACACAGATGACCCTCAGGTCTCCCACCACAGTACCCTCTGGTGGCACACCTAATGTGACTATACAGTTAGTATACATGGTCTACATACATGACAGAAACTATTTATGTTGCTTGGGGAATCTAGGACTAGGGGACAAAGCATAACAATTAGAACCAGGTTTTTCAGAAGTGAAGTTAGGAAACAATTCTACACGGAAAGGGTGGTCGATGTTTGGAACTCTCTTCCACAAATGGCAGTTGATGCTGGGTCAGTTGTTAATTTTAAATGTAAGATTGATAGATTTTTGTTAACCAAAGGTATTAAGGGATATGGGGCAAAGGCAGGTATATGGAGTTAGGTCACAGATCAACCACGAACTCATTCAATGGCAGAACAGGCTCGAGGGGCTAAATGGTCTACTCCTGTTCCTATGTTTCTAAATGTGGGCTGTTGAATTCCCCACATGAGCTGTCATATATCCAAAAATAATCCGCCACTTAAAGTCTGAGACTCACAGATTAGGATCTCTGCTGTCATCAGCTGTGAATGGATGTGATCTGACCCTTGTGCCACCACCGCCTGCTTACATCTGCTCATGTCTCTCCCAGTGTACTCTCCTTAAATTCACTTTCGAAATCCCCTGAGGTGGTGCTAGTCAGCGTGAGTTTGAATTATGCAATGTGTTGTGAGGTGCATGGTTTCTCCTGATCCCTAGCCCTTTCCTCAGCTTCTTTTTGGTGGAATTCCGTATTTGACTAATGTACTGGCATGTAGCTGCTGTTCAAAGAATGCTTCGGTGTCAATCCATGAGTGTCTAAATAGAATGGAGACTAAAGGAAGGATCGACGTGGCATTAACCCTGATCAGGGGCCAGGTCACCTCCTTCCCCACCTGCTGCTTCTTCTTCAGAGTCCCGTCCCTGTATTTGGACGGCCTGCTCTTGAATAGTGGTGAGAAGGGGCAGCTTGACCAGTCTGTTCCCATTCTCATCCTCTCTCTCTTGTTGTGTGCTCTCTTCTCCTAAAAGGCATTGGTGGTATCACACGCATTGGTAGCAATGTATCAGGGTGCTATCCATAAGTATTGGGAAGCAAAAACATGCACCATCCAGGTGCTGTAGATTGAAGGAGTTGGAAGAGGGGTTCTAATTTTGAACCCTCCTCCTGTATCTCTCAGAGACATGGACCATGTACAGTAGATACCTCAAGTTGCTGGAGAAATACTACCAACGATGCCTCTGCAAGATCCTACAAATCCTCTGGGAGGACAGACGCACCAACATCAGTGTCCTCGTCCAAGCCAACATCCCCAGCATTGAAGCAATTACCACATTTATTCAGTTCCGCTTGCCAGGCCACATTGTCCGCATGCCAGACACGAGACTACCAAAGCAAGCGCTCTACTCGGAACTCCTTCATGGCAAACGAGCCAAAGGTGGACAGAAGAAACGTTACAAAGACACCCTCAAAGCCTCCCTGATAAAGTGCAACATCCCCACTGACACCTGGGAGTCCCTGGCCAAAGATCACCCTAAGTGGAGGAAGTGCATCCAGGAGGGCGAGGAGCGCCTCGAGTGTCATTGCCGAGTGCATGCAGAAAACAAGCGCAGGCAGTGCAAAGAATGTGCGGCAAACCTGTCCCACCCTCCCTTATCCTCAACTATTGTCCCACCTGTGGCAGGGACTGTGGCTTTCATATTGGACTGTTCAGCCACCTAAGGACTCATTCTAAGAGTGGAAGCAAGTCTTCCTCGATTTTGAGGGACTGCCTATGATGATGATGATGGATCTGTTGGTCAGGATCACGGCTTGCATGTGGTCGTGAAGCAGGCGGAGGATGGTGACAAACTTTTGAGGGCAGCTGAATTTGAGGAGGACACACCATAATCCCTCACGGTTGACAGTGTCGAAGGCCTTTGTGAGGTCAAAAAAGGCTATGCATAGAGATTTTACATAGCCTGACAAGTGAGTACTAAATAGCGGGTGGTAACTATAACATATGCCTGCTCACTTTATATGAATGAGCTGAACTAGAGAGACAGCCAGCTTCAGCAGACTTCAAGTTGAACAAGTGAACTGTGCATCAGCCAACTTACACTAAGGTGCAAGGGCCACATGAAAATCAGTTCCATAAAATCCAAAGTGTCCTGTCTTTTTTCTGCAGGATTCTGACTCCATTCTGTATACTTAAGTAACGTATACATTTAAAAGGTCAATTTCTTCTGATATCTGTGCACACACAAACACATTTATATTTTGTTCCTATGATATATTTAGAATTTTCTATCTGTTTTATTTTAAGAATTAAAGCTTTGGAGAGCTTATACCAAATGTACTTCTGGACACATTCACCCATGTATTGAAGGGTTTATAAGCTTTCTGTGATTTCATATATGTGGGTATTACTATTACTGATCCTGGTCTAAACATGTTATTGGCTGTCATAGAAAGCTTCAAAACCCTTCAGGTTTTCACAGTTGGATGAGCCTTATTTGAGAGGTACTAATAGTAGAGGGCAACAGATTTACACTTTATTTCCAACCCAACATGTTTCTAAAGATTGAATTGTAATCTCTGTGCAATACTGGTACAAATATGTCAAAACTTTGTATTAAATGCCATTTCTTACTAATTGTATAAGAACATAAGAAATAGGAGCAGGAGTAGGTCATTTGGCCCCTCGAGCCTGCTCCACCATTTAATAACATTATGGCTGATCTGATCATGGATTCAGCTCCACTTCCCTGCCCGCTCCCCATAATCCTTTATTCCCTTATCGCTCAAAAATCTGTCTATCTCCGCCTTAAATATATTCAATGACCCAGCCTCCACAGCTCTTTGGGGCAGAGAATTCCATAGATTTACAACCCTTTGAGAGAAGAAATTCCTCCTCATCTCAGTTTTAAATTATTCTGAGACTATGTCCCCTAGTTCCAGTTTCCCCTATGAGTGGAAATATCCTCTCTGCATCCACCTTGTCGAGCCTCCTCATTATCTTATATGTTTCGATAAGATCACCTCTCATTCTTCTGAACTCCAGTGAGTATAGGCCCAACCTACTTAAACAATCTTTATAAGTCAACCCCCTCATCTCCAGAATCAACCTAGTGAACCTTCTCTGAACAGGCTCCAATACAAGTATATCCTTCCTTAAATACGGAGACCAAAACTGTACGCAGTACTCCAGATGTGGCATCACCAATACCCTGTACAGTTGTAGCAGGACTGCTCTGCTTTTATACTCTATCCCCCTTGCAATAAAGGCCAACATTCCATTTGCCTTCTTGATAAATTACTGTACTTGCATACTAACTTTTTGTGTTTCATGCAAAGGACAACCAGGTCCCTCTGTACTGCAGCTCTTTGTAATTTTTCTCCATTTAAATTATAATTTGCTTCTCTATTTTTTCTGCCAAAGTGGATGACCTCATATTTTCCTACATTATACTCCATCTGCCAAATTTTTTGCCCATTCACTTAGCCTGTCTATATCCCTTTGCAGATTTTTGTGTCCTCCTCACAATTTGCTTTCCGACCCATCTTTGTATCATCAGCAAACTTAGCTACATTGTACTCGGTCCCTTCATCCAAGTCATTAATATAGATTGTAAATAGTTGAGGCCCCAGCACCGATCTGTGTGGCACCCCACTAGTTACTGTTTGCCAACCGGAAAATGATCGATTTATCCCGACTCTCTGTTTTCTGTTAGTTAGCCAATCCTCTATCCATCCTAATATATTACCCCCAACCCCATGAGCTTTTATCTTGTGCAGTAACCTTTTATGTGGTACCTTATCGAATGAACATAAGAACATAAGAACATAAGAATTAGGAACAGGAGTAGGCCATCTAGCCCCTCGAGCCTGCTCCGCCATTCAAAAAGATCATGGCTGATCTGGCCGTGGACTCAGCTCCACTTACCCGCCCGCTCCCCATAACCCTTAATTCCCTTATTGGTTAAAAATCTATCTATCTGTGATTTGAATACATTCAATGAGCTAGCTTCAACTGCTTCCTTGGGCAGAGAATTCCACAGATTCACAACCCTCTGGGAGAAAAAATTCCTTCTCAACTCGGTTTTAAATTGGCTCCCCCATATTTTGAGGCTGTGCCCCCTAGTTCCAGTCTCTCCGTCCAGTGGAAACAACCTCTCTGCCTCTATCTTGTCTATCCCTTTCATTATTTTAAATGTTTCTATAAGATCAGCCCTCATCCTTCTGAACTCCAATGAGTAAAGACCCAGTCTACTCAATCTATCATCATCTCCGGAATCAGCCTAGTGAATCGTCTCTGTACCCCCTCCAAAGCTAGTATATCCTTCCTTAAGTAAGGTGACCAAAACTGCACGCAGTACTCCAGGTGCGGCCTCACCAATACCCTGTACAGTTGCAGCAGGACCTCCCTGCTTTTGTACTCCAACCCTCTCGCAATGAAGGCCAACATTCCATTCGCCTTCCTGATTACCTGCTGCACCTGCAAACTAACTTTTTGGGATTCATGCACAAGGACCCTCAGGTCCCTCTGTACTGCAGCATGTTGTAATTTCTCCCCATTCAAATAATATTCCCTTTTACTGTTTTTTTTCCCAAGGTGGATGACCTCACATTTTCCGACATTGTATTCCATCTGTCAAACCTTAGCCCATTCGCTTAACCTATCTAAATCTCTTTGCAGCCTCTCTGTGTCCTCTACACAACCCGCTTTCCCACTAATCTTTGTGTCATCTGCAAATTTTGTTACACTACACTCCGTCCCCTCTTCCAGGTCATCTATGTATATTTTAACAGTTGTGGTTCCAGCACCGATCCCTTCTGGAAATCCAAATACACCACATCCACTGGTTCCCCCTTATCCACCCTGCTCATTACATCCTCAAAGAACTCCAGCAAATTTGTTATCCTGTGAATTAATGCCTTGTTAAAATAGTGGACTGAAGAATTTCATAAAAATGCGATATCTGATTTTTGCTGGTGCACTAGATATATGCACTGGTGCCATCAGCCATGTTTGCAATTTGTCATCCATGGTGCTAATTTTCTGAAGCATGGCCCCAGTGTCGAGCTTTGCTCATGATTTTCGATTGTGGAAGTTCCCAGTATGCATTCCCAAGGGTGAGGCTTTGCGCTAGCAGTACATTTGCATAATCTTACAGTAATCCATCTCTTCCTCCTTTTCATTCTAAAAGCTGCATGACATTTAATGACTTCAGAGTGGAAGCATCATGCCTACTCCCTGGGAAATACACATTGGCATGCATTATTTTCTGTTGGTCCTTTACCATTTGCCATTTGATGGAATTTGGGCTAGATTTTCTTCCCCGTTGTTAGATCTCTTAATTTTCAATGAGATGCGAACTCCGGTGATAATTTAATATAACTTTATTCCAGCAGCAGCAACAGAACCTTGGCAAGGTTCCAGCTCTTTGTTCTTCTAAAACACATGACAAAAAATGGCTGTTCTTATACCTGGCTCGCCCCCTTTGACCTTATTAGCTCAATTGATATGTTGTTAGCCCATAATTGGCTCCCAGCCTAAAGTCCTGAAATGTCAAGCATGAGTTATAGCTCAATGCAATGTGCTAACTCTCATGTAGGCAGGGGTCTGTGACTGGGGTCTGTGTTTTCTCAACTTTGCAGCTTGCTTGAATTCTCTATCAATCCCCGCTTTGATTCTTTCACAAACTGAATCATAAAACATCAGGTATCACTGATTAAACATTCTACAAAATAATTTCATACATGTTAATAGAGTTTCCTTCTAAAATGTGTTGATGTGTTTTGCCACATGTCCAGACTAGTAGCTTCCACACAAATTTACACCAACCCGAATTCCATCGTGGCCACAATGGAAGTCTGGTTTTAGTAGGTTAATTAACCTCATTCCAATTTAATCCAAATCAATATCTTAATTCAACCAGTAAACAACCTTCCCTTAAGCATAACATACCCCTGTGCCACGTACAGACGGTCTGCTGGGACCTGCAAGGTGTCTCACCTGTTGGACAGCAGCTACAGACACCTGGTTGCAACAACATTTAATCAACATAAACAAACAATATAAAAGTAAAATAATTACAACGAATAGAATTAAACCTTCCACCAGTGAAGTTCCTATTGAACCTAGCCACAAAGTGAATGATGGGGGTTGCTTAAGATTTTCTACCTCCTTTTGGATATATGGGTAATTTCTTCGGAGCTATCTGGGATATGTGTGCAACACTCAGTTCTGAGTAGGGCGCAAGTACCTTCCTTTTCAGCCAGGATGTAGTCAAGGGCCAGTCTATTCTGTAGGGCTACTGTGCGGATTGCTACCATTTCTGCATTGATTTTAATAGGGCCTCTGAGGTATCATTGGCTATCCATTCCACAACGGATGCCATGTGAATGGATTCCCTTGCCAGTTTGGCGGTCCCATACCCGGGGATCAGAATGGCAAAGAATCTCTCTGTTTCTGTGATAGCTCTCTTAGGACGGTGTAGATGTTCCGACAGTGACTTTACATGATACATATATGGCACAATATAGGCTACATAGCAGGATCCTGTCCAATTTTGGGGCAGCCAATAGTAGGCCTTGTGGCCACACACCCAATAGGTGCCCTTATAGGAAATGAATGTCAGCTGTTTCTTTGTCAGCAACACTCCGGGGCCTGTCCAGGCTTTTCCATCTGTTTTATTCAGAATCCCCGTTACGTTAAGAACTCCCACATCGGCCCAGTTTGGACGGTTCCGTGGCTTGATTATATTATAATTCTGGGAGCAGTTGCTATACCCCATTTTGGCCTCCTTTGATGTTTCTAATCAGACAGACCGATTCCCCTGGCCTTCCTACCCCCGTTGTATTAGTGAAAACAAAAAATGGGGACCATTTGGAATTATTGGTTGGTACCCCCCTTCAAAGGTAGTCAGATTGTAACCTGCTGACTTCCATTTACGTGCCCAGTTTTCCGTATCCTGAAACGCATTGCCTGTTTTGTTTTGATCAATTATCCACTCAGCCATTTCCGAGATATTCAAGGGAATTGGCCTCAAGGGAATCCCTCCCTCTGAGTGAATAGGAATATGCGCACACACCCAATAATTAGAAATGTTACCTTGTTTGGCGTAAACGTATGACATATATAAAAAAGTACTTACATGTAATTCCCTGGGTACTCTACTATTTCCCTTTGGTGCAGAAGGTCAGCTAGTAAGAAGTAGGCAAATGCCTAGAATACCTACAGTCAGTAGTACAGTAAATGTATACATTTTGGCAAAAAGTAATTGTCCTTATCAGATTTCAGCTTCAGTTCCGCGTGCTCATTTAACATGTGAGGTGTGGATCCAGCTTTCTTTACTTGGACTTTAACAGCTGCCTGGGTGGTCAATAACACTTGGTAAGATCCCTCCCACTTGGCACCCAAAGGTTCTTTATGCAACTTTTTCACATACACCCAAACTCCCGGGATGATGTTGTGTCTTCCTTTGGGTGGATTACCCCAAGCTGCTGATACCTGTCGGGAAACAGAACTAATAGCATTGGTTAGGTTCTGACAGTATGATAACAAAGTGTCACTCATTAAGTGAATATCAGCTTTCCGTAAATCGATAGTTCCTGGCAGCGACATGGGTCTTCCTGTTATAATTTCAAATGGGCTTAGACCTGTAGTTCTGTTTGGGGTTGCCCTAATGCTATATAGCACTGTTGGTAGTGCCTGGGGCCATGGTGTTCCTTCTTGGTGATATTTGGCAAGCTGTTGTTTCAGAGTTCGATTCATTCGTTCTACTTGTCCTGATGATTGTGGGTGATAAGGACAGTGTAAATCCCACATAGTGTTCAGTAACCTACAGACTTCTTGGCAGACAGCATCTGTAAAGTGTGTTCCCTGATCTGAGTCAACATTACTCGGGACTCCCCACCGGGGAATGTAATCCTTACACAAGGCCTTTGCGTGTGAATGGCTGTGGCTCTTTTAGTTGGGGCAGCTTCTAGAGAATCTGTCGACCATGACAAGAATGTTAGTGTATCCTTGGCATGAAGGAAGAGATATATAATCGACCTGCAGATGCTGGAATGGTCTGACAGGGGCAGGGGGCCTCAGTTGGGGCATTACCGTGATTATTTTTCCGGCAGACCACACAACGGTCTGCTACCAGCTGGGCATGTTTTTTAAATCCCCGACTCCACCAGCTTTTCTGGAACCATGCCGTCATCTGTTGTGAGGCCAAGTGTCCCCACGAGTGGCTCTGTTGGGCTAAAAAAGGCATAAGCGCTTGTGGCGCGACTGGCTTGTCGGTAACTCTTTGGCTCCAGATACCATCTTCGCATAGCTTAATTCCTGCCTCAATCCATGTCCATTTTTCCTTTCGGGAACACTCGCCTTGCATTGTTTGAAGGTCTCGTGTCAGAGTCCTGAGTGCTTTCAATCTGCACATCTGTGTTGGTTCTTCTGGGGGAGCGCCCTGTGAGGTGGCATCTTTAGCTGCCTGGTCGGTTAGGGCATTTCCCTGTGCTTCCATGGTATTTTCCTTGGTATGGGTCTTACACTTCAGGATGGACACTTCCTGAGGTAATTGTATGGCCTCTAGTAAGTCTCGGACTTCTTTTCCATTTCGGATAGGTGTACCAGCAGCAGTGAGGAATCCTCTTTTCCGCCATAACAGACCAAAGTCGTGAGCGACTCCAAAAGCATAACGCAAATCTGTGTAGACATTAGCTGTCTGTCCTTCTGCTATTCGACATGCTTCTAACTCGGCCTGTTGTGCTGACATTCCTGAGGGTAAACATCCTTTTGCCACTACCTCATATAAGGTTGTAACTGCCCATCCTGCTTTTCTGGTACCATTGTCCACAAAGGAGGAACCATCTGTAAACAGGATGAGGTCTGGGTTGTGTAGAGGCTCCTCTGTTGCTGAGGCTGCTTCTTCTGTTTCTTTTAAAATATCCACACAGTCATGCTCTTCACATTCTCCCCCCTCTTGCTCCCTCGATTCTGACATCGGGAGCATAGTTGCGGGATTAACCGGGCTGGCCCGGACGATATGGAGATTAGGAGCTTCCAAAACTGCTGTCCAGCGGGTCCATCTAGCTGCCGTCACCTGAGACATTCTATTCATAGACAGCAAAGCGTGTACAGTGTGGAGACACTTGTCCATCAGCTTTTGGTCGAGGACTAGACCCGCAGTGATCATTAACGCTCGACATGTAGCTTCCATGGCCCTTAGGCAACTTCCCCATCCGAAGGCTACCGCATCCAGTTTTGCCGAATAATAGCCAATAGGTTTTTGCCGATCCCCATGTTCTTGTGCCATATAGCTGTCATATATCCTTCTTTCTCATTGACAAACAGGGTAAATGGCTTACCACTGTCGGGGATTCCCAGAGCCGATGCCGAACACAAGACCTTTTTCAAACTCAGGAAGGCCTCTTGCTGTTCTTTAGTGAGGGTGATGGCTTCTTTAGAGGCACGTTTCCCCTTTAAGATATTATTCAATGGCTGAGCAAGCTGTGTGAAGGAGTCAATCCAATTTCTGTTAAAGTTACACAATCCCAAAAAGGACCTTAGTTCCTGAATAGTGGTGTTTTTTTTTAGCAGCCCGAATGGCTGCAGTTCTATCCTGGATAAGTTCTCTCTTTCCTTGTGGAATCTTTTGTCCCAGGTATACAACCTCTTCTTGGGATATTTGTGCTTTGTCGATGCTGGCTTTATGTCCTTTCAGCCAAAGGTGGTCCAGCAGAGCTCGTAGATCTTGTTCATGCTGTTCTTCCGTGTTTGAAGCTAGCAGGATATCGTCTACATATTGGATGACTGTGGATGACAGGGGAGGTAATTCTCGCAAATGGCTTTGTAAAGCCATGTGGAATACCGTAGGGCTGTTGTGGAAACCCTGCGGTAACCGGGTCCAAGTATACTGTTGTCCTTGGACCGTGAAAGAAAACCACTGTTGAACCTCCGGTGCCATATCTATAACCGAGAAATATTTATGTTCTGGTTTGAGGGCATTAAAAATGGTGGAGGGATCTGCGACCAAAGGAGCTTTTTGATCAATACACTGGTTAGCTTTCCTATAATCGATGGTCAAACGCCAAGTTTCATTAGATTTCCGTACCGGCCACACGGGGCTATTGGAGGAGCTATGCATTTTAATAAGCACCCCTTGTTTCTCCAATTGCTGAATAACCGGTAAGATTTCCGCGATGGCAGTTGGACTGATGGGATACTGTTTAGTGCATGGAGGCTTGGTCCCAGTAAATGATGCAGGCTCCATCTGGAGTAGGCCACAATCGTTCATATCTTTAGCCTATATCGGGTGTTCCTTCAATTCTTCTTTCTTCAAAGTTCTAATTGACCATGTCACCCGACCATCCTCGAAATGCAACGATGAATCTACTTGGATTAGGATGTCCATTCCCAAAGAGGTTGATCTACTGGGCCTGTCCAGACCGGTGTGGTTAGTTCATGTGGACCCAGCCCTATAAGTACCGGTGTTGTCCTTTTAATTTCCATTTTTTGGCCCCCAACTCCATAGGCTGTACGTGCCCTACCATCCAACGGCAAAAAGTCTCCATATTGTAGGGGTAGGCATGTTAATTCCGCCCCTGTGTCTAAAAGACAGTCCACATCCTTATCGCCGACCCTCACAGTTATATATAGCCCATCTCCCCTCTGTTCTATTAGTGCGAGGAGGGGGGCCAGGGCGGGCTCTAATCGTTTTTTGCTATCCCAAGTAACTCTTTCTGTTGTATTGTCAGTCGCTTAAATGCTTCTATGTCATTATCTTGTGACAAGCCTGGTTTGTTGGCTGAATTGTATCCTTGGCTGCGTCCTCTTCCCCAGCCATGACCTTGCTGTTTCGCCCTGCACGTCTTGGCCCAGTGACCTCCTTTCCCACAATAATGACATTTTCCGGGTAATTTTCCGAATGACTGTTTCTTGGAATCCTGGGATTTCCATCCCATAGCCTGCACGGCTCAGACTTTAGCTCCCATATCCCTGTCTAATTGGTTACATCAATCCACCAATGCTGCAAAGATAGTTCCTCTACCTTCCCAGTCCGGTAACACTACCTTAAGCTTTTTAGACAGTTCTGGCTTTAGACCTGCCACGAAAGCTGCTTTCAGGAGACCAAACTCTTGTCCATCCATTTCCTCATCCGTATTATTCATACCTGAATGTTCTAGCCACGTGCATCTAAACCGCTCATCATACTCCAGGACCTCCTCTGTTCCTTTCTGTTGGCAGGCTGCAATTTTTCCCCAGTCTGTCTTAGCTGGACTGAAGGCTTGCAGCCAGTGTTTAATCGCCTCCCATCCTGCATCTAATTCTTGCTCATCCTGCCCCGAAGATTCTTTTACCTAGTCGTACAATTTTCTTCCTTGTGTTTTTGGCACCATTATGGTCAAAATTTGCACTCCGTTCCCGGGATGAAGTTGATATATATTTCTTAAACGGTCCAATTGGTCCCACGTTTTCACTCCCCCTTTCTTTGGATTGGGCAACTCCTTGGTCCATTTATCAATTTTCTCTGGGTCTGCCGGATGATGAACTAAGTATTTTTTTATACACCCTTCTCCTTGGTTTTTTGGTTCTTTTCTCATCCGCAGTCTCTTCTGATTTGATTACAACTCGTTTTTTTTTTAACGGGGCAAAACGCACCCTTAATTCTTCATCCTCCGACCCTGTATCGTCGGAGGACTCAGAATCCGTATCTATTCTTTGGTCGTGTCTTCAGATTTGCGCTTTTAATTTATCCAAACATGGGTACCCTGGGAAATGACCGATACATTTTCCTTTTCCTATTACTGTCTCTTGACCTAATGATTTTTTCCATTCTTTAATTTCACCTTTAAGATCTTTAACTTCCACTTCCAACTTTTCAAGTTCAAGTTTTTTCTGTCTCAGTTGTTCACAAACTGCTTGCAATTGATCCTTTGTACTGGTCATATCCCTATCATGTTGGGATAGTGTCATAATCTCATTCCGCTGTCGGATCTGTCTCATAACGGCTAGTGAACCATCTGGTTCGTTCTTTATTTTTCATACGGGTTGTTTTTCTCCAGACCCTTTTGATCTCGTCTAAGGACCATTGTCCTTTGGAGGTACCGTACTTTTGTTCGACCTTAATACAGGTTTTAGATAAGTCGAATTGTTGCTCTGTATATTCTTTCAACTGTTCGAGGATTTCGTCTATTGAAACCTCAGGTGGTGCCCGCCCGCCTTTAACAGTTGTGGGCAATTCTTTGCTCTTATCTTCTGCTGTCATAGTACTAATTTCTTTACTGGGGTCTCGAGTCGTAGGCTTTCCAGCCGAATCAGTGGGTCGGTGATGAATTAACTAACACGCCGTCGAAGTTTAGACATCTATGGGACCTCGAGCCGATTACCAACCGGAGGGTTTGCAAACTGGAGGCTTTCGGAATCGCGTGGAAGGGGAGGTGAATTTAGACAATTGACCGAGGACTTTTATAAAGAGGAGTCCTTATCTCAGTATGTAGGTCCGATGTCCAAAATTCAGTTTCTTCCCTCAGCGATCCTGTTCGTGATGCCAAAATTGTTAGATCTCTTAATTTTCAATGAGATGCGAACTCCGGTGATAGTTTAATATAACTTTATTTCAGCAGCAGCAACAGGACCTTGGCAGGGTTCCAGCTCTTTGTTCTTCTAAAACACATGGCAAAAAATGGCTCGCCCCCTTTGACCTTATTGGCTTAATTGATATGTTGTTAGCCCATAATTGGCTCCCAGCCTAAAGTCCTGAAATGTCAAGCGTGAGTTATAGCTCAATGCAATGTGCTAACTCTCACATAGGCAGGAGTCTGTGACTGTGGTCTGTGTTTTCTCAACTTTGCAGCCTGCTTGAATTCTCTATCACCCGTTACTGGAAATGGGCAGAAATTCGAACCCAATTGCCCTTCCTATTTGGTAAGTCATCGGATCGAGAGTAAATAAACACAAATGCCTGGTCTTGGCAAAGCAGGCAAGTTTACTTTGAGATGCCACTGAGTATGTGAGACCTGCCCATAAGGAATCAGTGGTACTACAGCAATATAAACGCGGCTAATGATGTTCTTTAGGATAGTGAGCTAGCTGGCAAAACTGTAGCTACCTCTAGGGTTTGTGTTACTGCTTGTCATTGTATCTGCATGTATGGCAAAACAGGGCTTCAGTTAAGTCCTTAATGCTCCAGTGGATGGCATAGAGTTTGACTCCTGGGATGTCTTTGCAGGTGCCTGGAAGGATCCTTGGCTTAAAAGGTAAAGGCAATGGATGGAAGGATAGATCACTGTTTCTGCAGATATTCAGATTAGGTGGAATATTTCAGCCATAGACTTTCCTTGATTTATGCACTGCTTCTCTGTGAGGTCCAGATAGCTGCATCTGTTGAAGTACATTCTCTCTCTAGAGCAGCTTGTTCTGAAAATGGTCTGCTTCCTATACTATCTATGCTCCTGGGCTATCCGCTTCCACTGCACTGTTAATAACTGCAGGTGGCTGCTACACCAATCCTGTGGTTCTGCTCTGCTATTCACTTCTGCCTGTGTGATTCCACCATATAACAGTGACTACACTTCAAAAAGTTATTGTAAAGTGCTTTGAGACGTCCAGTGGTCGTGAAAGGCGCTATAGAAATGCAAGTCTATTTTTCTTTCTTTATAACTGACTCACACAATTAACTTTTTTATCCCACCGGAAGCGAACCCTGTTGGCATACACTAATTACACTAAGAAAATCCGTTGTTACTTCACTATTTATTCACAACTACTTTTCCACTAATCTTTGCATGCAGAAGGAGACATAATCAACAGTTACACAATTTAATAAGCTGCAAGAGTTTTTTGATTTGAGAAATAAAGTGCTTGAAGTGCTCAGATTAATTATTTCTGTGGTATTTTCTTGTGCAGCATTTATCTAAAAATCCTTTGCGTTACCGGCAGTTTCCCATTTCAAGGCACAGTGAAGTCCCCCAAGAACATTGCATTTGTGAGCAAAGATTAAAGTCTGTGCCCTGGATTTTTCTCAGTATTAGTGTTTTGATGAAGTTTAAAGCAAAGAGAAACTACATTTTACTGCTAGATCTACTGGTGGAGTAATTACCATCAGCTTGTATTTTCTACTTTAAGTCATCAAAGTCAATAAGAGCTGATGGGCTATATTTTCCTTCATTATATTGGCCCAAATTAAGCAGCATAGTGGTGGGAAATGAAGGAAAATTGAGTGGGTTGCTCTACCACTGCATCTCTGCCCTTACCGCCACGGACCTGGATTTCCCTTGCTCCCCCGCCACAAGGAAGTAGGCAGCCCAAGTTCAGACCACTGTACGGCACATAAATGATGGCAGGGGAGTGAGGTCCAGGTACCATGCCTTCTGCTACTGCCACCACTTGCCCCAGTGACTACTGGTGAAGGTACGAAGGTTTGAAGGTATGAAGGTATACCCCAGGCTAGCAGCAGGAGGCTCGCTGGGCCTCCTTTTGGAGGGAGAGTGTCAAGTACTGGGCTTCACTCCTTCCCTTAAGCCATTGTATTTCTTATTTCCTGTGGCCGATTACTTCAATGGAAATAAAAATTGGGAGAGATGTAAAACGGGCTGTGGATTCGCTATCACCCGAAGATTCTGGAATATGAAATAAAAACAGAAGATGCTGGAAATCTCAGCGGGTCAGGCAGCATCCGTGGAGAGAAAAACAGAGTTAAAGTTTCAGGTCGGCGACCTTATGATGGATTTTCATGACAGATATGAATTGCTAAATATTCAACACTGAAAAAGATTACAATTAAATCCATTAAAATGGACATTAAACTTACAAGAATTTATGCTATTGAAATACAAAGATAACATTTGCTTTCTTGGCATATATTCCTAAACAATTGAACAGACAGTTTTGAACATAGATCATGATTTGTATATTGTTTACGTTATAACAAAAAATGTGTTTGTGCTACATTATATACATTTTTCCACAATACACATTTTAGGAACAATTCTGCTACCTCCTAACCCTAACCCGACAGATACAAAGTTGTAATTTATTTTCCAATGCAGGAGTAATGGAGAGGGTGAAATCTGTATTAATGCACCATGTGGTTCTGCTAATGATATATTTTTGTTAAGATTGTGTATCTGCTGCTACCACCATTCCACATAACATGCCACAGAATATATAGAGTGGGTGTGGTAAGAAATTTGATATACTAACAATATTAAAATTTATCCTTACACCTTGTTGTACACATACATATATGAGTTCAACAATACCAACTTGCATTTATATAGCACCTTTAACGTAGAAAACACCAAGAGTGGCTTCATGGAGGGTAGTCAGACAAATGTTGACATTGAGCCAAAGAAGGAGAGATAACTAAAAGCTTGGTCAAAGAGGTAAGTTTTAAGGAGGGTCTTAAAGGAGGAGAGAGAGGTGGTGAGGTTTAGGGAAAGAATTCCAGAGTTTAGGTCCTAAATGCTTGAAGGCGAGCACAGGGATAATAGATGAATGAGACGGTTACGATGCGGGCAGCAGAGTTTACGGTGAGCTCAAGTTTATACAGGATGGAAGGTGGGAGACTGTTTAGGAGAGCATTGAAATAATTGAGTCTGGAGGAACTGCACCATGAGTTGCTCTGCTGTGCAGGAGGGCAGGAAAAAGAGTGGGAGAGCTATAGTGGTAGGGGATTCTATTGTAAGGGGAATAGATAGGCATTTCTGCGACCGCAAACGAGATTCCAGGATGATATGTTGCCTCCCTGGTGCAAGGGTTAACGATGTCTCGGAGCGGCTGCAGGGCATTCTGGAGGGGGAGGGTGAACAGCCAGTTGTCATGGTGCATATAGGTACCAACGATATAGGTAAAAAGCGGGATGAGGTCCTACAAGCTGAATTTAGGGAGCTCGGAGTTAAATTAAAAAGTTGGACCTCAAAGGTAGTAATCGCTGGATTGCTACCAGTGCCACGTGCTAGTCAGAGTAGGAATCGCAGGATAGCTCAAATGAATACGTGGCTTGAGGAGTGGTGCAGAAGAGAGGGATTCAAATTCCTGGGACATTGGAACCGGTTCTGGGGGAGGTGGGACCAGTACAAACCGAACGGTCTGCACCTGGGCAGGACTGGAACCAATGTCCTGGGGGAGTGTTTGCTAGTGCTGTTGGGGAGGATTTAAACTAATAGGGCAGGGGGATGGGAACCTATGCAAGGAGACAGAGGGAAGTAAAATGGGGTCAGAAGCAAAAGGTATAAAGGAGAAAAGTAAAAGTGCAGGGCAGAAAAATCAAAGGCAAAAATCAAAAAGGGCCACATTACAACATAATTCTAAAAGGACAAAGAGTGTTAAAAAAACAAGCCTGAAGACTCTGTGTCTCAATGCGAGGAGCATTTGTAATAAGGCGGATGAATTAATTGCGCAGATAGCTGTTAACGGATATGATTAATTGGGATTACTGAGACGTGGCTCCAGGGTGACCAAGACTGGGAACTCAACATCCAAGAGTATTCAATATTCAGAAAAGATAGACTGAAAGGAAAAGGAGGTGAGGTAGCGTTGCTGGTTAAATAGGAGATTAACGCAATAGTAAGGAAGGACATTAGCGTGGATGATGTGGAATCTATATGGGTAGAGCTGCAGAACACCAAAGGGCATAAACGCTAGTGGGAGTTGTGTACAGACCACCAAACAGTCATAGTGAAGTTGGGGATGGCATCAAACAGGAAATTAGGGATGTGTGCAATAAAGGTACAGCAGTTATCATGGTGACTTTAATCTACATATAGATTGGGCTAAACAAACTGGTAGAAATACAGTGGAGGAGGATTTGCTGGCCATCCTAGACTTTTGTTGTGTAATGAGAGAGGATTAATTAGCAATCTTGTTGTGCGAGGCACCTTGGGGAAGAGTGACCATAATATGGTAGAATTCTTCATTAAGATGGAGAGTGACACAGTTAATTCAGAGACTAGAGTCCTGAACTTAAAGAAAGGTAACTTCGACGGTATGAGATGTGATTTGGCTAGGATAGACTGGCGAATGATACTTAAAGGATTGACGGTGAATAGGTAATGGCAGACATTTAAATATCACATGGATGAACTTCAACAATTGTACATCCCTGTCTAGCGTAAAAATAAAACGGGGAAGGTGGCTCAACCGTGGCTTACAAGGGAAATTAGGGATAGTTAAATCCAAGGAAGAGGCATACAAATTGGCCAAAAAAAGAAGCAAGCATGAGGACTGGGAGAAATATAGAATTCAGCAGAGGAGGAAAAAGGTTTAATTAGGAGGGGGAAAATAGAATATGAGAGTAAGCTTGCAGGGAACATAAAAACTGACTGCAAAAGCTTCTACAGATACGTGAAGAGAAAAAGATTAGTGAAGACAAATGTAGGTCCCTTGCAGTCAGAATCAGGTGAATTTATAATGAGGAACAAAGAAATGGCAGACCAATTGAACAAATACTTTGGCTCTCTCTTCACTAAGGAAGACAAAAATATCCTCTCGGAAATACTAGGGGACCGAGGGTCTAGCGAGAAGGAAAAACTAAAGGAAATGCTTATTAGGCAGCAAATTGTGTTAGGAAAATTGATGGGATTGAAGGCTGATAAATCCCCAGGGCCTGAAAGTCTGCATCCCAGATTACTTAAGGAAGTGGCCCTAGAAATAGTGGATGCATTGGTGGTCATTTTCCAATGTTCTTTAGATTCTGGATCAGTTCCTATGGATTGGAGGGTAGCTAATGTAACCCCACTTTTTAAAAAAGGAGGGAGAGAGAAAACAGGGAATTATAGACTGATCAGCCTGACATCGGTGGTGGGGAAAATGTTGGAATTAATTATTAAAGATGTAATAGCAGCGCATTTGGAAAGCAGTGACAGGATCGGTCCAAGTCAGCATGGATTTGTGAAAGGGAAATCATGCTTGACAAATCTTCTAGAATTTTTTGAGGATGTAACTAGTAGAGTGGACAAGGGGGAGCCAGTGGATGTGGCGTATTTAGACTTTCAAAAAGCTTTTGACAAGGTCCCACACAAGAGATTAGTGTGCAAAATTAAAGCACATGGTATTGGGGATAATGTACTGACGGGGATAGAGAACTGGTTGGCAGACAGGAAGCAAAGAGTAGGAATAAACGGGTCCTTTTCAGAATGGCAGGCAGTGACCAGTGGGGTACCGCAAGGTTCAGTGCTGGGACCCCAGCTATTTACAATATACATTAATGATGTATATGGTGATGAATTGAATGTAATATCTCCTAGTTTGCAGATGACACTAAGCTGGGTGGCAGTGTGAGCTGTGAGGAGGATGCTAAGAGGCTGCAGGGTGACTTGTAAAGGTTAGGTGAGTGGGCAAATGCATGGCAGATGTGGTATAAAGTAGATAAATGTGAGGAAGGCAGATTATTATCTGAATGGTGACAGATTAGTAAAAGGGGAAGTGCAACGAGACCTGGGTGTCATGGTACATCAGTCATTAAAAGTTGGCATACAGGTACAGCAGACGGTGAAGAAGGCAAATGGCATGTTGGCCTTCATAGCGAGGGGATTTGAGTATAGGAGCAGGGAGGTCTTACTACAGTTGTACAGGGCCTTGGTGAGGCCACACCTTGAATATTGTGTTCAGTTTTGGTCTCCTAATCTGAGGAAGGACATTCTTGCTATTGAGGGAGTGCAACGAATGTTCACCAGACTGATTCCCGGGATGACAGGACTGATTAATGAAGAAAGACTGATCAACTAGGCTTATATTCAATGGAATTTAGAAGAATGAGAGGGGATCTCATAGAAAGATATAAAATTCTGACGGGATTAGACAGGTTACATGCGGGAAGAATGTTCCCGATGTTGGGGAAGTCCAGAACAAGGGGTCACAGTCTAAGAATAAGGGGTAAGTCATTTAGGACCGAGCCGAGGAAAAACTTCTTCACTCAGAGAGTTGTGAGAATGTGGAATTCTCTACCACAGAAAGTTGTTGAGGCCAGTTCGTTAGATAGGTAGTTCGATATGGACCTTACGGCTAAAGGGATCAAGGGGTATGGAGAGAAAGCAGGAATGGAGTACTGAAGTGCATGATCAGCCATGATCATATTGAATGGTTGTGCAGGCTCGAAGGGCTGAATGGTCTACTCCTGCATCTATTTTCTATGTTTCTATGTTTCTAATAAAAGCATGGATGAGCAGCAAATGGGCTGAGGCAGGGGTGGAGATAGGCGTTGTTACAGAGGTGGAAGTAGGCAGTCTCGATGATGGAGAGGATTTGGGTTGGAAGCTCAGCTCAGGGTCAAATAGGACGCTGAGGTTGCAAATGGTCTGGTTCAGCCTGAGACAGTGGCCAGGGAGGGGATGGAATCAGTGGCGATGGTATGGAATTTGTGGCGACAGAGACAATGAAGGGCTTGAGAAAGGTGGTGGTGAGGTAGAGCTGGGAATTGTTAGCATACATGTGGAACCTGATATGTCTTTGGATGATGTCGCTTGGTAGCAGCATGTAAATGAGAAATAGGATGGGTCAATGATAGACCTTGGAGGACTCCATTGATAACAATGAGGGGACAGGAAGAGAAGCCTTTGCAGGAGATTCCCTGGCTATGACTAGATAGGTGTTGAACCAGGTGAATGCAGTCAATACTCAAGGAATGGCTAAACCAGTTGTGAACTATATACATTCAAGTCTGCCCCCCTTGAACTTAAGGGAGTGAAGTTGGGGGCCGTACCAGAGGGACTGACCAGGGGGGACAGAGCATCGAAGGCAAGGGGGGGGGGGGGTGGGGCGGGAGAGCTGTGGGATGGAGAGGGAGTGATTGAGTAGATTGACAGTCTACTGTGAGGTATTAAACTCCTCCATCAACTGATTAAAAATAATTGAGGAAGAAATTAGTCCTTGTCACACCTGTTTTATGGACAAAAATAATTCCACTATATTAAATTTGCTTAACAAAATATAGTTCAGGAAGCTACATGAAGATTAGAAATCAATTACTATTTTTAATATTTTTACAATTCAGTATTAGACCAGATTTGATTAACATCAACAACGTCTACATTAGTGACTATGTCAATAATTAAAGCCAGAAGTCTATCAAAACCAGACTGGCCTCACATTCAGTAATCTGAAACAATCTGGATCATTTACGGTTTTAACATACTGATAACGTGATCTGATTTTAATCAGAGAAATAAGATCAGAGAAAATAGAACAAGATCTACTTAGACTGTTAAAATTCTAGCTCGGAGGGTACATGTGGCTTTGTTCAGCTGGACTAGAAAAGGGTATTATAGCATACCAGTTATCCAGTGAAAAAGGAATAGTACAGAGCAGACCTCTTGTATGTTTACATGCAAGAACAACAATGCTCATAGTCAAGGGGCAAAATGTAATTTTAAATCTCTGCCGATTGTGACAACAGTATCTTTATTTCTCCAGTCTCCGGTCTTTTTTTCTGAGCATGTGATTAACATTTGGTAGAATTTAGAAAGAAAGCTGTTATTGTTTTGTTAGTTACTGTAAGCCAGCAAAGAGGACAATGTATCCTTAAATGGAATCGTAGTGCGCAGATTTACCACGGTCCACAGTACGCTAAGAAGGTTTTTAAAAATCTAGGTCAAGGAAAAAAATCCTATAACTATATTCATAGGTATGTAAACAGACTATTCTGCTGATCTAACTCTGGGCAGATATACTTGTACTAAATATGCCTCAAGACATGGAAGCCTAGTTTTTAAGTCTTCCTCCAGAAAAGGTTAGAAGTCATTTGTGTCGGTCTTGGAACGAACGTAATTTGATCATGGTCCCGCCGTTTCATTTGCTTATTGTAAATGAAATAAAATGCATCTCAAGGTAATGCTATTTATTTTCTACATTAATACATTTTATTCAGTATTACGTTATATGTACCTGCTTTTTGAGGCCTACAGAAAATGTATTTTGCACCAAACCCCCCAAAATGTACAAAGGGTGCATTTACAAAATGTTTCTGTGATAATCCACATTTTTCTATTTCTATTTAATCATACTCAGCATTGGAAATGAACAGAACATTTTTGCAGATGTTATGTGAAAGATAAAAAATGGAAGTGAGTTCAATGACTAAAGCGGTCTTATTTATTTATCAGACACGATGATGGAAAAGTTTCAATTTCATTTCTTATTTATCTGATAATTTTAAAATTAATGTTGATAAACATTTTATGAAAGGTGTTGTGAGGGTTGAGAGGCTTCACAACTAAGTTATTCTACTTTTAGTCACTGCACCTGTAGTCAATGTAATGATTTGCTTGAAAAGCTACCTCAGTGCATGTATCCACAAATAAATAGTGAACCTTGTGGTTCTAAAATAGTTTGAATACATAATTAAATTTGTGCTTGATGTGAAATGTATGGTTGTGTTGATGAATTGATCTGAGACAAAGGGGCAAAGAAAAGTTATTCAACACTAAGATAAAACTGGCCACAACTGATATAGAATCATGAACGAACCTCTATTTAAATAGTACCAAAACAGAAGGAGGCTGCATTTTTTCTCGGGCAAGATAAAGCTGACATTTTTGCAGCCAGTGTCACAACTGTGCAACCAAAATCTACAGGTGTTCTCTCTATCCTTGCTCTTATTCCTCCAGTCATGGCACAATTAGCAGGCAAGAAGACAACATGAGGATGTAAAGTTATTGGCCCCAAGTTTCCACACGCGGCAAAACAGGCGCCCCTCTGAGCTGGGCACCCGTTTTTCGCGCCGAAAACGGCGCCTGAAAAAAAACGCGGTATTCTTGAGCGCCTTGCAGCTCGATGTCTGCTTGGCACGGCGCACAGGGGGCGGAACCTACCACTTGCGCCGATTTTGTAAGTAGGAGGGGGCGGGTACAATTTAAATGAGTTTTTTTGGTGCCGGCAACCCTGCGCGTGCGCGTTGAAGCGTTCGCGCACGCGCAGTCTGAAGTAAACATTGGCACTCGGCCATTTTAAAAAGTGCTGCAGAAAAAGTGAAGATTTGTTTATTGAACCCTTGCAAAGGCTTGCATTTTAATTTCTGTGTGTGAGGGTGAGGGAGTGCATTCTGTAATTAAAGATAGACTGTGATAAACGGGACACATGCATTTGTTTGAGACTATTCAAATTTTTTGTAGCTGTTCAATATTTAACATTTTTTAATAAAACCACATTGCCCTTCCATGATCAGCACTGAGGCTTCTTGCAGCTTTCTCCTCCTGCCGTCCGTCAGGCCCGACGGCAAACGGCTGCCTCAAGTACTGAGGCTTCTTGCAGCTTTCTCCCTCCCTCCCCCTGCCGTCGGTCGGTCCCGACGGCAAACCGCTGCCTGAAAGGCCTGCCTGAAGCACTTTCACACAGGTAGGAACATGGTTTATTTAATCTTTTCTTTGCTTATTAATTTTTATTCAGGTTGGATTTATTTGTATAGTATTTGTATAAGTATAACTAAGGATTTATTGTAGAATTTAATGACTTCCCTTCCCCCTCCTCCCCCCCCACCTCGTTCCCGACGCCTAATTTGTAACCTGCGCCTGATTTTTTAATGTGTAGACAAGGTTTTTTCAAGCCTACAAAAATCTTCACTTGCTCCATTCTAAGTTAGTTTGGAGTACGTTTTCACTGTGGAAACTTTCAAATCAGGCGTCAGTGGCCGGACACGCCCCCTTTTGAAAATAAAATTCTATTCAAAAGTGAAACTGTTCTACCTGACTAGAACTGCAGAAACTTAAATGTGGAGAATTCCGATTTCTAAGATACTCCGTTCTCCACCAGTTGCTCCTAAAAATCAGGAGCAAATCATGTGGAAACTTGGGGCCATTGAGACAACTCTGTTAGCACAGCGATCATACATTCAAGTATGTACAGTTTTCTGACATTAGTTCATTTTCTAAAACATGCATTAAAAGATTTAGTATAGTTCATAGATTACTATCCTTTTGCTTTGCATATCACAGGATTCCAAGGACAGCTTTGTGCTAGGCAGCAGCAGACATCTATGAATAAGTGAAGCACATCTCTAATCCACCATTTTCTATACGAGATTGTACTTGGCAATTATCTTTTTCCATTATCACAGCTTTCTTTATCCTAGAATGGGCACAAGTAGTGTGTGAATGCTTATGAGCTGGACTACCTAACTTGGCCAAATCGGCATTGACGGGCCAGTAGATTTATCACCCCATTAAGGCGATATTTTTAAAGGGACCTTCCCTTGTGTGGCCAGAGTGCCCACCTGTTACAGGCGGTAGGCCTCTTGATTATGCAAATTGCTGTAGTTGGGACCTTGCTTGCAATTTTCAGGGACATATAGGTGGAGCATGTGCCACACATGTTATGCCCATGTGTTCTAGCACTGGACACCCTAGCCAATGGTCCTAATGCGACTGCTATTGACCACTCCAAAAATGGCCCAGAAAATATTCTGGGTTATATTTTTGTGGAGCCAGGAGGAGCAACAGACACATATATCTCCCTTTACAAAATATATTAACTGTTACACATTTTTTGTGTTTTGCAGTTGATATTCTCTCAGATTCAGTGTTACAAGTCACTCCTGTAGGCGGACATTACATCCTTCACAGCCAGGAGTGCAGTTTTTACTGCCTAACATCTAGTTAAATGATAGTGTGACTCAGGGACTATAACATAGAACTATTGCTGAATATATTGACTACTCTAATTTCACCTATAATGCCACATATACTCTCCTATATAAAAGCATTGTAGTAAGGCAAGGCACAATTTCAAACCAGCTGAGTGGTCTATTTTACATTATAAACTTGAATGAACAGCATTTAGTTTTCACAGTGTCCCATTAAATCCTTATACTCCTCATTCAATGAAAAAATAAGATGCAATGGCACCGACTCTCCAAGCGAAAGTGCACTTTAAAGCTAGCTATTTTCAAGCTAACTGATTGGGGAGGATTTCCCGGTGATGTTGTCACCCTGAGGGGCGGCAATGGCGGCAGTGAGCTCTTCTGGGTGGGGGGCTAGCTTCCAGTGCCCCTCTGGGGCTTTTCAGGGCCGGTTTTGCGGCGGCACAGAGCAGTACCGCCCAGAAGAGTGAGTGGTGTGAAACAACCCTGATCGTGACACCAGCTCGCTTTTCGAGTCCCACCCAACCTGTACACCCTGCAACGCGACCGCCTGTGAAAACGGGCCGTTCAACCTTAACCGACTGCAGTGAGGTAAGTAATACTGTCCTCAGGTAAGTGCAATTGTTTTCTCTTTTAATTTTTATTGCAATTTTTGTTGTGGTGGTGTGGGCTATGTATTGGGAATATTTTTGTGGGGTTTTCTTCAGTTTTTTTTCACCCCAGGCCTCTCTCAGAGCGTTCCCGGGCCAGCTGTTTAGCACAGGATTTATGCATGCTCAGCCGGCCTAGCACCCTAAGAGAGGTGTGCAACGTCTCCCTTAGCACTCCACTCCACACTCAGGGCCTAGCTGTCCAATTTTTATGACTGAGGGGCAAACTGTTCCCGGGCGCAAATTTTACTGCAAAGCTGAAAATCCAGCCCAAAGGCTTTCTAAAAAATTTTTTTAAAGTAACTTAAAAAAATCAATCCACAAATGCATGACTCAATCAATTATAAAGCTATCCTCAACAAGGTCATCACTTGGCAGGCCATGTGACAGTTTGAGGCGCAAGGCATCACATGGTTCGCAATTTGCCGTCAGTGGTGAAGCAAAGTTGTTCGCCGCTGGCCCTAAAGAAAGCTGCCCGCAAAGACCTCGCGATCTCTGTGGTGAGAAGTTTGGCTTTCTCGACGCGCAAGTCAGATCAGTGTGGTAGAATGGGATATCCCTCGTGGGTCTGCTGTGACGTTGACAAGCTTTCTAAGCAGCCAATTACAATGCAGAATTCTCACAGACAGGAACCCAGGAAGTGAAAAAGTTGCTTTTATTCGGACTTTTAAAAAATGTTGCAGAGAACAAAACAAAGATTGGGGCTCTCACATGGGGAAAAGGTAAAGTTGAAATAAATATGAACAAACTTTCAAAAAATATAACTTTTTAAAAAAAGTTTCTTAATTGTAATTTGCATCATTATGGAGAAATTTGATACTCCACAATATTAAAATTCGTTTTTCAGGGTCATAACAGTTGTTTAGCAGTCAATACGCTGTTTAAAACCCCAGTTACAACTAATCCAACAAGGCCTAACTTTTAAGGACGTGATTGCTGCCAATGATCCAGATATGGACTACGCATGCATGCTGCCGGTTCATCAGGGGCGCATGTTCGTTTAAAAAACATTTTCAATGGCAGGAGAAATTGGGCTTTTAGGAAAAATGCTGTGAGAGATCGGGCTGTGAGGAAAAATACTGGGAGAGAGTGGGCTTTTAGGAAAAGTGCGATGAGAGATTGGGCTGTTGGGAAAAATACTGGGAGAGAGCGAGCTGTGGGGAAAACTATGGGAAGCCGGAGCAATTTTCAGATCCTCCGTCTGTTGTGGTGAACGTTATTTTTAAAATTTGCGACCTGACAGTTATGCACAGAATGCTACGGCGCCGCTTCCTGTAACTTCTGGTCGTTGGCAGGAGTCACTCCGAACTTTTAACGCGGTATTTAACAGCGCTATGACCATGGAAAAACCCACGTTTTCATCAGTTTCACCGATTTCACTGATTACGCTGATTGCCGGTTATGGCGGTGGGTGGGTGGGTGGGGCGGGGGGGAGTGGTGGTGCGGCTCCACAGAGCAGCCTGTGTTGGAGCATAGAAACATAGAAACATAGAAAATAGGTGCAGGTGTAGGCCATTCGGCCCTTCGAGCCTGCACCGCCATTCAATGAGTTCATGGCTAAACATGCAACTTCAGTACCCCATTCCTGCTTTCTCGCCATACCCCTTGATTCCCCCTAGTAGTAAGGACTTCATCTAACTCCTTTTTGAATATATTTAGTGAATTGGCCTCAACAACTTTCTGTGGTAGAGAATTCCATAGGTTCACCACTCTCTGGATGAAGAAGTTTCTCCTCATCTTGGTCCTAAATGGCTTACCCCTTATTCTTAGACTGTGACCCCTGGTTCTGGACTTCCCCAACATTGGGAACATACTTCCTGCATCTAACCTGTCTAAACCCGTCAGAATTTTAAACTTTTCTATGAGATCCCCTCTCATTCTTCTGAACTCCAGTGAATACAAGCCCAGTTGATCCAATCGTTCTTGATAGGTCAGTCCCGCCATCCCGGGAATCAGTCTGGTGAACCTTTGCTGCACTCCCTCAATAGCAAGAATGTCCTTCCTCAAGTTAGGAGACTAAAACTGTACACAATACTCCAGGTGTGGCCTCACCAAGGCCCTGTACAACTGTAGTAACACCTCCCTGCCCCTGTACTCAAATCTCCTCGCTATGAAGGCCAACATGCCATTTGCTTTCTTAACCACCTGCTGTACCTGCATGCCAACCTTCAATGACTGATGTACCATGACAGCCAGGTCTCGTTGCACCTCCCCTTTTCCTAATCTGTCACCATTCAGATAATAGTCTGCCTCTCTGTTTTTACCACCAAAGTGGATAACCTCACAATTATCCACATTATACTTCATCTGCCATGCATTTGCCCACTCACCTAACCTATCCAAATCACTCTGCAGCTTCATAGCATCCTCCTCACAGCTCACACTGCCACCCAACTTAGTGTCATCCGCAAATTTGGAGATACTACATTTAATCCCCTCCTCTAAATCATTAATGTACAATGTAAACAGCTGTGGCCCCAGCACAGAACCTTGCGGTACCCCACTTGTCACTGCCTGCCATTCTGAAAAGTACCCAAGGATTATTTACTCCTACTCTTTGCTTCTTGTCTGCCAACCAGTTCTCAATCCACGTCAGCACACTACCCCCAATCCCATGTGCTTTAACTTTGCACATTAATCTCTTGTGTGGGACCTTGTCGAAAGCCTTCTGAAAGTCCAAATACGCCACATCAACTGGGTCTCCCTTGTCCACTCTACTGGAAACATCCTCAAAAAATTCCAGAAGATTTGTCAAGCGTGATTTCCCTTTCACAAATCCATGCTGACTTGGACCTATCATGTCACCTCTTTCCAAATGTGCTGCTATGACATCCTTAATAATTGATTCCATCATTTTACACATTACCGATGTCAGGCTGACCGATCTATAATTCCCTGTTTTCTCTCTCCCTCCTTTTTTAAAAAGTGGGGTTACATTGGCTACCCTCCACTCCAGAGGAACTGATCCAGAGTCTATGGAATGTTGGAAAATGACTATCAATGCGTCCGCTATTTCCAAGGCCACCTCCTTAAGTACTCTGGGATGCTGTCCATCAGGCCCTGGGGATTTATCTGCCTTAAATCCCATCAATTTCCCCAACACAATTTCCTGACTAATAAGGATTTCCCTCAGTTCCTCCTTCTTACTAGACCCTCTGACCCCTTTTATATCCGGAAGGTTGTTTGTGTCATCCTTAGTGAATACCGAACCAAAGTACTTGTTCAATTGGTCTGCCATTTCTTTGTTCCCCGTTATGACTTCCCCTGATTCTGACTGCAGGGGACCTATGTTTGCCTTTACTAACCTTTTTCTCTTTACATATCTATAGAAGCTTTTGCAGTCCCTCTTAATGTTCCCTGCAAGCTTCCTCTCGTACTCTATTTTCCCTGCCCTAATCAAACCCTTTGTCCTCCTCTGCTGAGTTCTAAATTTCTCCCAGTCCCCAGGTTCGCTGCTATTTCTGGCCAATTTGTATGCCACTTCCTTGGCTTTAATACTATCCCTGATTTCCCTTGATAGCCACGGTTGAGACACCTTCCCTTTTTTATTTTAATGCCAGACAGGGATGTACAATTGTTGTAGTTCATCCATGCGGTCTCTAAATGTCTGCCATTGCCCATCCACTGTCAACCCCTTAAGTATCATTTGCCAATCTATCCTAGCCAATTCACGCCTCATACCTACAAAGTTACCCTTCTTTAAGTTCTGGAACATGGCCTCTGAATTAACTGTTTCATTCTCCATCCTAATGTAGAATTCCACCATATTATGGTCACTCTTCCCCTAGGGGCCTCGCACAATGAGATTGCTAATTAATCCTCTCTCATTACACAACAGCAGTGAATGATTGACCGCAACTTCAAGATTTCCACGTTTAACTGCACATGCGCAACATCCTGAAGTTGCGGTTAGTTTCAAAGTGGTAACAATGGCGAACACTGTTAGTTTGTTGTTATTAACCACCGCAAATTCTGACCCAATGAAATTCATGACTGCACTAAAATAGATAATACTAACGTATGGGTTTTTCAAATAAAGTTGTTGGCTGCTTGGATAGCCAACAGTTCAATATTGTGTTTGACCTTGAGGAGAGCTAGGAAATGAGTTTCAAAATAAAATCGTTGAGTCCAGAAACTTTTTTATAACATCAAAATAGTTCAAAACCATCAAAATAGGAATTTGCAAGGAAAAGTTTGCATAGGATGATAATTGTTGTTGGAACAACTATTAACAGGAGAGAAATAAACCTATATAAAGATGTTGGAGATAAAGAGTTCAACATCAGAAACAACAAATCAACATCAAAACTATATCGACACTTGTGAAGTTCTGTGAGGAATCACTGAGAGCTCTGTGCCTCAGTAGATGGTGTGCTTAGAACTGGGACGCATTGGGGTAAATTTTTATCTTCACTGCTTGGGCAGTAATCTGGCAGAGCAGAACCCATCTAATTTTCTTTCCATTCAAAGAATCATAGAATGATACAGCACAGAAGGAGGCCATTCGGCCCATTGTGCCTGTGCCCGCACTTTGGTAGAACTATTCAATTAATTCCACTCCGCTGCTCTTTTCCCATAGCCCTGTATATTTTTTCCCTTCAAGTATTTACCCAATTCTCTTTTGAATGTTACTATTGAACCTGCTTCCAGACTGTCTCTTCAGGCAGTGCGTTCCAGACCACAACTCGCTGTGTGAAAAAATGTTTCCTCGTGTCGCCTTTGGTTGTTTTGCTAATAACCTTAAATCTGGGTCCTCTGGTTACTGACCCTTCTGCCACTGGAAACATGTTTTCTTTATTTCTAATCATTGGGTAAGTTCTACAATGGGCGAGCAAGTTGCTCCAATGGATTATCACCCAGCCAGTGAAGATGAAAATTTACTGCATTGCTTGAAAAAAAATTATCTGTTCAGCACAGATTTTATTTGCAGTGAGCAGAATATATGAAGAATTCAAGATCAACAAGTAAGTCTACTCTGTAGTTTCAAAAAAGTATGTTGAGATATTAAATTGAAAAATTTGGAATTACAAAAAGAAAGACACATTTATATAGTGCCTTTCACGACCATCGGATGTCCCAAAGCACTTTACAGCCAATTAAGTACTTTTGGAGTGTAGTCACTGTTGTAATGTGCGAAACCCAGCAGCCAATTTTGCGCCCAGTGAGCTCCCAAAAACAGCAATGTGATAATGACCAGATAATCTGTTTTTGTTATGTTGATTGAGGGATAAATATTGGCCTGGACACCAGGGATAACTTGCCTGCTCTTCTTTGAAATAATGCCATGGGATCTTTTAGGTCCACCTGAGAGAGCAGACGGTGTGTGGTGTATTTGGACTTTCAAAAGGCTTTTGACAAGGTCCCACACAAGAGATTGGTGTGCAAAATCAAAGCACATGGTATTGGGGGTAATATACTGATGTGGATAGAGAACTGCTTGGCAGACAGGAAGCAGAGAGTTGGGATAAACGGTCCTTTTCAGAATGGCAGGTAGTGACTACTGGAGTGCCACAGGGCTCAGTGCTGGGACCCCAGCTCTTTACAATATACATCAATGATTTGGATGAAGGAATTAAGTGTAACATCTCCAAGTTTGCAGATGACACTAAACTGCGTGGCGGTGTGAGCTGTGAGGGGGACGCTAGGAGGCTGCAGGGTGACTTGGACAGGTTAGGTGAGTGGGCAAATGCATCGCAGATGCAGTGTAATGTGGATACATGTGAGGTTATCCATTTTGGGACCTGGGTGTCATGGTTCATCAGTCATTGAAAGTTGGCATACAGGTACAGCAGGCGGTGAAGAAGGCAAATGGTATGGTGGCCTTCATAGCTAGGGGATTTGAGTACAGGAGCAGGGAGGTCTTACTGCAGTTGTACAGGGCCTTAGTGAGGCCTCACCTGGGATATTATGTTCAGTTTTGGTCTTCTAATCTGAGGAAGGACATTCTTACTATTGAGGGAGTGCAGCAAAGGTTCATCAGACTGATTCCTGGGATGGCAGGACTGACATATGAGGAGAGACTGGGTCGTGTGGGCCTGTATTCACTGGAGTTTAGAAGAATGAGAGGGGATCTCATAGAAACATATAAAATTCTGACGAACTGGACAGGTTAGATGCAGGAAGAATGTTCTTGATGTTGGGGAAGTCCAGGACCAGGGGACATAGTCTAAGGATAAAGGGCAGGCCATTTAGGACTGATATGAGGAGAAACTTCTTCACTCCGAGAGTTGTTAACCTGTGGAATTCCCTGCCGCAGAGAGTTGTTGATGCCAGTTCATTGGATATATTCAAGAGGGAGTTAGATGTGGCCCTTACGGCTAAGGGGATCAAGGGGTATGGAGAGAAAGCAGGAAAGGAGTACTGAGGGAATGATCAGCCATGATCTTATTGAATGGTGGTACAGACTCGAAGGGCCGAATGGCCTACTCCTGCACCTATTTTCTATGTTTCTATGTTTAGCGTATCATCTGAAAGATTGCACCTCTGACAGTGCAGCACTCCCTCAGCACTGCACTGGAGCGTTAGCCTAGATTTTTGTGCTCAAGTCCCTGGAGTGGGACTTTGAACCCACAACCTTCTGACTCAGAGGCGAGAGTGCTACCCACTGAGCCACACCTGACACTTGGCAAAAAGACTTGATAATTAAAAAACAAACTGCTACTTTTGGAGAAATAAACAATTTATGGCTTCCAAGGAAGCAAAATAAGTACAAAAATGAAATGTATTAACAAGTGAAAATCAATCAGCAAAATGTCTCCAAGAAAACAGTTTATTCAATGCAAACAAACGCATTTTGTACTGAAGGAAAAACAGAACGATCTTTTTCCCAGCAGAACACAGCCAAATATAAAAGGAATTCAACAGGAAGAAAATAGGCTAAATAGTTTTAGCATTCTGTGGTTTACAATATATACATAGTTGATTGAGACAGTGAATCAAAGATTGAATTGTAGAGGCAAGAAAAGGACTAAATAAATTCTCTCACCCCATGCCTCAAACAAAATTGGGAAAAACGCGTTTATTGAGAAAAAATAATTGAGCAAGAAAATAACACAATCAACAACAAAAGTCTGAGGAAGTGTCTGCACATAATTGGGAACTCTGTTACAAGAATCAAATCTATTGAAATTGCAGTCAAAAAAGGATTGCTATGTTTTACTGCCCCCAGCCCCAATAAACTACTACATTTGATGAAATAATAAACAATTACTGGTTTGCAAGATGTAATGTATGCATCTGTGAGTATGCTCATAGATTTGTAGAACTGTTGCTGTATATATAGGACTTTCTTAACTGAGGAAGAGAGTGTTTGAAGACCAGGACCTCAAATCTGGCACCAAGCTTATTTTGTCTACAGGGCAGTAGTGATACCCGCCCTCCAATATGGCTCAGAGTCATGGACTATATACAGCAGACATTTCAATGCGCTGGAGAAGTACCACCAGTGCTGCCTCTGCAAGATCCTGCAAATCCACTGGGAGGATAAATGCACCAACGTCAGTGTTCTAGATCAGACCAACATTCCCAGCATTGAAGCACTGACCACAGTCGACCAGCTCAGTTGGGCAGGCCACATCATCCGCATGCCCGACACGAGGCTCCCTGAGCAAGCGCTCTACTCGGAACTCCTACACGGCAAGTGAGCCCCAGGTGGGCAGAAGAAACATTTCAAGGACACCCTCAAAGCCTCCTTGATAAAGTGCAACATCCCCACTGGCACCTGGGAATCCCTGGCCTAAGACCGCCCAAAGTGGAAGAAGAGCATCCGGGTGGGCACTGAGCAACTCGAGTCTCATCGCCGAGAGCATGCAGAAATCAAGAGCAGACAGCGGAAGGAGCGTATGGCAAAGCAGGCTCTCCACCCACCCTTTCCTTCAGCCACTGTCTGCCCCACCTGTGACAGAGACTGTAGGTCCCGCATTGAACTGTACATCCACCTGAGAACTCACTTTTAGAGTGGAAGACAGCTACGATGATGATGATGATGAGAGCTGTTGCATTGTGAGTGGCTTAGCCAGTCACGTGATGTTCACAAGACTCAATAAAACCCCAGTCAGTTGAGTCTAGGTCATCCACGATGAGGTATGCAGTTGTGAGGCTAGTGGATGAACTGGTAATGTGTAGTGTGATTGTTAAACTTTGTTAATAAACCAACTAGTTCTTAATAGCAATGTGTTTTTATAAATTCTTAAGCAAAGAACCCATGAAGCAAATACATTACACAAGAAAGCAAAGGGATTGGAGTAATAGTATACATAATGAAATACTAAATTGAAGAGATTGGGCATTTTGGATTACTGCGTGAATGAATTAAAGTAAAATGGTGACCATCAAAATGGAATGTTGCTTTATAATGACTGTTAATTTGTTAGTCCACCAGATACACCAATCCAGAAATGGTACCAGTGTACTGTCATGGTTTTAAAAAATTAAACACAAGTTGCCTGTGGTACAAAGCTTTGCTACAATAAAGATTATGGCAGTGATAAGGACAGCATTGAACATTTTATGCTGACCAACTGGCTAAAAAATACATCTCTGGCTTCAATGGAAATGACCAAATCAAAGGAAAAAATACAATTATATATCACAATAAAGTCACCTTCTCTGAAGGAGCTCATTCTGCCCAGAAAAGTGACTGATATTCAACAGAATGTACTGGGGCATTTCAATGGAAAGATTTTGGGAATGAAGATTGAGGTCAAGGACTTGACAATGAAGTTAAGTTTGATAGTGACTGTGACTCTCTCAGCCAGAACAATCCAACCCAATGAAGAAAAGGCCATTGGCAATTTCACCAGAAAAGCAGAATGTCTGACCGACCTGAAGGTGCTCATCAAGGCTTAACCAGAAACAGGGGACCTCTGCTCAAAAGTCTGTCATAAAATTCCTGTGCATTTCTCATAAAATGGAAACCTTTATTAAATGATAATAGTGAATTAATTCAAATGTGCCTATCATCATCATAGGCAGTCTCTCGGAATCGAGGAAGATTTGCTTCCACTCTTAACATGAGTTCTTTGGTGGCTGAACAGTCCAATATGAGAACCACAGTCTCTGTCACAGGTGGGGCAGATAGTCGTTGAGGGAAGGGGTGGGTGGGACTGGTTTGCCGCATGCTCTTTCCGCAGCCGGTGCTTGATTTCTGCATGCTCTCTGTTATGTATGTAAACTTTATAATAGTGTAAGACTTGCTACTAGAGGGAGCACCTGTTGGAGACCCAAGGGTCACCTGCACACCTCGTGCAAGCAAGTTTAAAAGGTTGTCTGCCATGCTGATTCTGCACTCTGGAGTTTGATTAAAGAGACTAAGGTCACATCAGTTTGAGCTTACAGCACACAGTCTTGTGGAGTTATTCTGAACATAACAATTGGCGATGAGTAACAGATCACAAACTTTCACATGGTTATGACTGCCATTGGTATTCTTGAGAGATTTGTTTAGGGTGATGATTGGGAAGCCTTCCTTGAGCGTCTTGACCAGTACTTCGTCACCAACGAGCTGGATATAGACAGTAACGCAGTCAAGCACAGGGCAATTCTCTTCACTGTTTGTGGGTCCACGATATAGGGCCTCATCAAAAATCAACGGACAAGACATATGCAGAATTGTGCACGCTGGTTCGGGAACACCTCAAGCCGAAGGAGAGCATCTTAATGGCCAGGTATCACTTTTATATGCACCATCGCTCCGAGGACCAGGACGTGACGAGTAATGTCGCCGACCTAAGACACCTTGCGCGACTGTGCGAATTTGCCGGATTTTTGTGGGAAATGTTGCAGGACTTTTTCGTGCTTGGAATCGGCCACAAGGTCATTCTTCGCAAACTGCTGTCTGCCGAATCCCTAGATCTGAGCAAGGCCATCACGATAGCCCAGGCTTTCATGTCCACGAACAATAACTCTAAGCAGATATCTTTTCAACACCGAAGCTCACCGGCAAGTACTGTGCATAAAATAATGCCTTCAGCTCGCAGAACTGTACTTGGCAGGGCCTACGCACCTGCAGAGGCCAGACCCAGGATGACACCGAGTCCGCCATAGAGCGTGAATGTGAATCCATTAACACCATGTTGGTGCTGCGGGGGTAATCATAGAGCACATCAATGTCGATTCAAGCACTAAGTGTGCAAAGACTGCGAAACAATGGGGCACCTCCAGTGAATGTGCAAATATGCTGCGAATCACCACGTGGCAGAGTCGGCAGAAGATGATCGATCCGGCGCAGAGAGCCAACTCAACCCGAGGCTGAAGAGGAAGTGTATGGGGTACACATTCATCACCAAAAGCCCTCCAATAATGTTGAAAGTCAAATTAAACGGCATTCCAGTTTCCATGGAATTGGACACAGGGGTGAGTCAGTCAATTATGAGCCAGAAGGCTTTTGAGAAACTGTGGGGCAACAAAGCACAAAGGGCAAAACTAAGCCCGATTCATACAAAGCTGTGCACTTACACCAAAGAGCTCATACCAGTCATTGGCAGTGCAGCAGTGAAGGTATCGTACGATGGAGCTGTGCATGATTTATCACAATGGATTGTGTCAGGCCATGGTTCAACGCTGTTCGTCAGAAGCTGGCTAGGAATGATCCGATGGAACTGGGACGACATCAAAGCACTGTCTTCAGTGGATGATGCCTCGTGCGCCCAAGTGCTAAACAAATTTCCGTCGCTATTTGAGCCAGGCATCGGCAACTTCACAGGCACCAAAGTGCAGATCCATCTAGTCCCTGATGCACGGCCTGTTCATCACAAGGCCCGAACGGTTCCATATATGATGCGGGAGAAAGTCGAGATCGAACTGGACAGACTTCAACGAGGGGGATTTATATCGCCAGTCGAGTTTTACGCATGGGCCAATCCAATTGTTCCAGTGTTGAAAAGCGATGGCACGGTCAGAATTTGCGGAGACTACAAAGTAACGATCAACCGATTCTCATTACAGGACCAGTACCCACTACCCAAAGAAGAGGACCTGTTCGCAAAGTTAGCAGGGGGGAAGTTGTTCACCAAGCTGGATCTAACCTCTGCTTACATGACACAGGAGCTGGCTGAATCTTCGAAAAGATTGATGTGCATCAACACGCACAAAGGACTGTTCATATATCACAGGTGCCCTTTTGGGATTCGCTCGGCTGCTGCCATCTTCCAGAAGAGCATGGAGCATCTGCTGAAATTGGTTCCGCACACCATGGTGTTCCAAGATGACACCCTGATCACTGGTCGTGACACCACCGAACACTTGCACAACCTGGAAGAGGTTCTAAAGCGACTGGATAGAGTGGGACTCAGGCTGAAAAGCTCCAAGTGTGTTTTCCTGGTGCCAGAGGTCGAAAATTTGGGGAGAAAGATTGCGGCGGATGGCATCAGACCCATGGACTCTAAGACGGAGGCCATCAAGAATGCACCCAGACCACAGAATGTGATGGAGCTGCGTTCGTTCCTGGGACACCTCAACTATTTTGGTAACTTTCTACCAGGGTTGAGCACTTTGCTGGAACCTTTGCATTTATTGCTACGTAAGAGTGATGACTGGGTTTAAGGTAAATCTCAAGAGACAGCCTTTGAGAAGGCCAGAAACCTGCTATGTTCTAACAAGTTACTTTTATTGTATGTGTTATGTATGTATGTAAACTTTACCAAAATGTAAGACTTGCCACTAGGGGGCACACCTGTGGGAGAACTAAGGATCACCTGTGCACCCTGGGGCAAGCAGGTATAAAAGGTGATTCACCATGCTGCTTCCTCACTCTAGAGTCTGAATAAAGAGACCAAGGTCACAACAGTTTGAGCTTGCGATATAGTCCTGTGGATTTATTCTGAACATAACAAATTGGCGATGAGTAACGGATCACGAACTTTCACGCAGTAATGGCTGTCATTGGTATTCTTGAGAGATTTGTTGAGGGTGATAATTGGGAAGCCTTCGTTGAGGGCCTCGACCAGTACTTTGTGGCCAATGAATTGGACACGGCTGAAACAGAGATCAAGCAAGGATGATACTCCTCACCGTATGTGGGTCATCGGTATATGGCCTCCTTAACCATCAAAATTTGCTGGACAAATCTTATGCAGAGCTGTGTACTCTGGCTAAGGAACACCTCAAGCCAAAGAAGAGCATCTTGATGGCCAGGTAGCGCTTTTACACGCACCGTCGCTCCAAAGGCCAGTTTTGTCGTCGACCTAAGATGTCTTGCGGGACAGTGAGAATTTGCAGGTTCCTTGGGAGAAATGTTGCGGGACTTTTTCGTGCTTGGAATTGGCCATGTGGTCAGTCCTCGCAAACTGCTGCCTGCCGAATCCCTAGATCTGAGCAAGGCCATCACGATAGCCCAAGCCTTCATATCCACCAGCGATAACATGAAACAGATATCTTCACAGAATCGAAGCTCACCGGCAAGCACTGTGCACAAAATAATGTTTGCAGCAAGCAGAACAGCACAGGGCAAGGCCCACATGATTGCAGAGGCCAGACCTAGGCCGAGAGTGACTCAGAGTCCGCCGTGGGGCGTGAATGCGTATCCATTAGCACCATGTTGGCGCTTCAGGGGCAGCCATAGAGCTCATCAATGTAGATTCAAGCCCTACGTGTGCAAGGGCTGTGGAACAATGGGGCACCTCCAGCGAATGTGCAAACGATCTTTGATTCACCACGTGGCAGAGTCAGGCGAGGACGACCGATCCAGCGAGGATCACGCTGAATGAGCAGGAGAGGCAACTGAACCTGAGGATGAAGAGGAAGTATATGGGATACACACCTTCACCACCAAAAGCCCTCAGATAATGTTAAAAGTTGAACTTAACGGCACTCCAGCACCATGGGACTAGACACGGGGGCGAGTCAATCAGTTATGAGCTAGAAGGCTTTTGAGAGGCTGTGGAGCGACGAAGCACAGCGACCCAAGCTGATCCCGATTCAGGCAAAACTGCGCACCTACACCAAGGAACTGATACCAGTTATTGGTAGTGTGGACATAAGAGTATTCCATGAGGGAGCAGTGCACGGTTTACCACTGTGGATTGTTTCAGGTGATGGGCCAATGCTGCTTCGCAGGAGGTGGATGGGGAAGATTCGATGAAACTGGGACGATCTCTGCGTACCATCTCCGGTGAACGAGGTCTCCTCTTCTCAAAGGCGGCGCAAATCCCCACCTTCAGCTGAACCAGGCATCGAAGTGCAGATCCATTCACAGATCCCCAAGGCACAGGCAGCTCATCACAACCACGAGGGGGTAAAGTTCAACTGAGCAGCGGTACAGGCGCGATACCCATCAACCGAAGCCGTGACCTCTTCGCGACGATGGAATAGGCTCCTGGTCGACCATGCGGAGTGGACTCCGGCCGAAACGATCCGAATGCGTCTTCCCGACGCCAGAGGCAAAATACCTGGGGAGGAAGATATCGGCATCATGGACACTAACAAGAGGATGTCCAGACCACGGGATGAGAGTGCGTCCAGACCACGGGACGAGAGAGTGTCCAGACCACGGGACGAGAGAGCGTCCAGACCATGGGAGGTCGCTGCAACGGAATGGAGGAATGTATCGCCCAGCAAGGAAGATGACTGGGTTTGGGGCAAAGTTAAAGGGGCAGCCGCCGTGAAGGCCAGGAACCCACTACTCTCCAACAAATTGTGTGCACTATGTAACCCTTGTGAGCGGTCTTTCACAGCCAATGATGTGGCATTATATGGGATTGGGGGTACCTTACAACAAGCCAAAGTAGCGGGCGAACCCCAACCATATGTATATGTATCTAACAAAGTATTTGTAGCAAGTGAGATGTTACAGCACGGGGTCGGAAGTATTGTGCAGCAAGCAAAAGTAGCGGGCAAGCCCCAAATGATTGAACATGTATCCAATAAGTTAAACAAAGCAGCAGCCTGTGTTTACGGGACTAAAGAGACGTACCAAAGAGTGTCCCAATATGTGCTCGAGTCAGACAAGCTGTTCATCCCACAAGCTTGGGAGAGCAGAGGCACCATTATCAATGTGTTGTTTCGAGAATGTCCAACACTGTCTGTGCACTGTAACATGATCCGCCACGGCACCTATGCTCTCAGTTGGCCACCGTTGCCCACTCCCGGGGTGGAAACGGCGCAGCCTGCAGACCACTCACGGTCGTGGAAGTGCTAGAAAGCGAGGGGTCAACCGTAACGGCCCCGCAGCTTAGGACCTGGACCAGCCAGGATCCCACGTTACCGCCTGCCAAAGGTGAACTGCTAGACGAGATGTGGCAACCTATCCGTCGCAGAGATGAAAGACCCATCCCAACGTTGCAAAGTAAAGCAGGGCGGCTACACACAGTTGGTGGTCCGGGGCCCCCATACTATGGCCCAAGGTCCACGGTGGTCACTAGGCCTCCCGCCTCTACCAAAAGTCTCAAGGCCATTGCGGCCATCTTGGGCTTGCCAGGCCTCAGGGTCAGCGGCAATTGGCCGGAGCAGGCAGCCCAAATCACTAAACCTAGCACCATGCATGTCACGGTAGACTCCCTACAGACCCGACTATCCTGGGTGCTACGCAGGATAGAATCACCAGACAGAATCACTCAGAAATGAGCCTTCCGTATGCCATCAGCAGAGAACGCACCATAATAGCACGGCCCCTCCACGTGACATCAGAATAAGTGATGTAGACCATGTTCAGGGTCCCAGTTGGGCTGCTAGCACTGCAATAGCCAAGGAGGGGGATGGAGTGTATATAATGAAAACGGAGCGTTTGATTGTGAAACCATGTACCGGGCTAATGAGTAAAGCATTTGGACAAGACCAAACTGCGAACTACAGATAACCAGGAACCACTGTGAAAGGACCTGGCCCCAGCGACCCACTAACATGATCAACTTCGTCAACCACGAGGATGAACCCACCATGTCAGGACTTCAACCCGGGCGATCGACCCGGGGACGCGGGGCGCCAGATCGCCTCAACTCGCAAATAACTTGCACATAAGACTTTGGGGGGGGGAGTGATGTTATGTATGTATGTAAACCTTACCAAAATGTAAGACTTGCCACTAGAGAGCACACCTGTGGGAGACCTAAGGGTCATCTGGGGCAAGCAAGTATAAAAGGTGATTCACCATGCTGCTTCCTGACTCTGGAGTCTGTGGATTTATTCTGAACATAACAGTATGACCCGTGTAAACGTTTAGTACAAGCTTGTGATGCATCTTCGTACTGGGTCAGTTGTGTATTACAGCAAGCCAATGTCAGTCAAACTGCAACCGATTGCATATGCGTCCAGAAGTTTATCTAAGGCTGAAAGAGCCTACAGTATGGTTGAGAAAGAAGCATTAGCATGCATATACAGGGTTAAGAAAATGCACCAATACCTATTTGGACTCCGGTTCAAGCTTGATACTGACCACAAACCGCTCACTTCGCTGTTTTCAGAAAGCAAAGGTATTAACACCAATGCTTCGTCCCACAGCCAAAGATGGGCACTAACGTTATCTGCGTATGACTATGTAATCCACCACAGACCAGGCACTGATAACTGTGCTGATGCCCTCAGTTGGCTACCATTTCCACCACCGGGGTGGAAATGGCGCAAACCGCAGTCTTACTTCTTGTAATAGATGCTTTTGAGAGCGAGGGCTCACCCGTCACGGCTCGCCAGATCAGGACCTGGACTAGCCAGGACCTGGACTAGCCAAGACCCTGTGCTATCACTAGTAAAAAAACTGCATCTTTAATGGGAGCTGGTCGATTGTTCTCTGGGAAATGGAAGATGAAATTAAGCCCTTTTACCGACGCAAGGATGAAATGTCCATCCAATCGGATTGTCTCCTATCGGGGAATCGCGTGGTTTTGCCAAAAAAAGTCAGGGAAACGTTTATATGCGATCCACACAGTACCCACCCAGGCATAGTCATGATGAAAGCTATCGCCAGGTCGCATGTTTGATGGCCCGGCATTGACTCGGAATTGGAGTCATGCGTACACCATTGTAACACTTGCTCACAGTTGAGCAATGTGCCAAGGGAGGCCCCACTGAGTCTGTGGTCATGGCCCTCCAAACCGTGGTCCATGGTCCACGTAGATTTTGTTGGCCCCTTTCTGGGAAAGATGTTCCTAGTACCAGTGGACGCTTACTCTAAATTGATTGAATGTGTAATAATGTCATCACATACATCCACTGCCACCAATGAAAGCCTCCGGGCCATGTTCACCACCCATGTATTAGTTACAATGGACCATGTTTCACCAGCTCGGAATTCAACGAGTTCATGACCTGCAATGGCATCAAACATGTCAGATCTGCCCCGTTTCAGCCCGCATCCAATAGTCAAGCGGAACGGGCAGTCCAAACTATCAAGCAGAGCTTGAAACGCGTGATGGATAGTTCCCTGCAGACCCGGTTATCTCGGGTTCTGCTCAGTTACCAGATGCAACCCCATTTGCTTACCGGGGTTTCCCCGACAGAATTGTTAATGAAGAGAGCATTCAAAACCAGGCTCTCCTTTGTCCGCCTGGATCTCAATGATCATGCAGAAACCCGGCGTCACCGGCATAACATGTACCATGATCGCGCACTGTATCGCGTGACATTGAGGTTAATGACCCTGTATTTGTTCTTATTTCCGGTCACAATCCCAAATGGGTTGCTGGCACTGTTTTAGCCAAGGAGGGGAATAGAATATTTGTTGTCAAACTTCTGAATGGACAAACATGCAGAAAGCATTTGGATCAGACCAAACTGCGATTCACCGATAACGTAGAACAGTATGAAGAGGACATTACCATCATTGATCCACCAACCAGCAATCAACCTCACTGTCAATCATGAGGATGAACCATGCCCGATAGTCTGATCAGACCAGCCGCGCTGCAGTGTAACAATGATCCGACCAACTCACCCATGCCAGAACTTCAACTCAGGCGATCAACCCGGGAACGAGGAGCCCCTGATCGCCTCAACTTGTAAATAACTTGTATCTCAGACTTTGTTGGGGGGGGGGGGGGGGAAGTGATGTTATGTATGTAAACTTTATAATAGTGTAAGACTTGCCACCAGCGGGAGCACCTGTTGGAGGGTTACCTGCACACCTCGTGCAAGCACGTATAAAAGGTTGTCTGCCATGCTGATTCTGCACTCTGGAGTTTGATTAAAGAGACTAAGGTCACATCAGTTTGAGCTTACAGCACACAGTCTTGTGGAGTTATTCTGAACATAACACTCTCGCTGACGAGACTTGAGGTGCTCAGCGCCCTGCCGGATGCACTTCTTCCACTTAGGGCGGTCTTTGGCCAGGGACTCCCAGGTGTCAGTAGGGATGTTGCACTTTATCAGGGAGGCTTTGAAGGTGTCCTTGTAACGTTTCCTCTGTCCACTTTTGGCTTGTTTGCCGTGAAGGAGTTCCGAGTAGAGCGCTTGCTTTGGGAGTCTCGTGTCTGGCATGTGAACTATGCGGCCTGCCCAGTGGAGCTGATCAAGTGTGGTCAGTGCTTCAATGCTGGGGATGTTGGCCTGGCCGAGGACATTAACGTTGGTGCGTCTGTCCTCCCAGGGGATTAGCAGGATCTTGCGGAGACTTCATTGGTGGTATTTCTTCAGCAACTTGAGGTGCCTACTGTACATGGTGCATCTTTCTGAGCCATACAGGAGGGCGGGTATTACTACAGCCCTGTAGACCATGAGCTTGGTGACAGTTTTAAGGACAGTTTCAAACGCTCTTTTCATCAGGTGGCCGAAGGCTGCACTGGCGCACTGGAGGCGGTGTTGGATCTCCTCGTCAATACCTGCTCTTGTTGATAGGAGTCTCCCAAGACCTCTGTGCCTATATAATGTGAACAGCTTGCCACATTTGGAGGCAAGCAGTGCCAATAAATGCACAAACGCAGATATGATAGAGAGAGAGATACTTTGCAGAGGGTGTTGACATCATTGGAGAGGAAGTCACCGAGGCCACGGCAATGGGAGAAGTAGAATCCCTTCGGGACAACAACGGTATGCTCATTCCTAATCCTTCTTCTCACATCCCACTTCCCCCTCATCCCACAATCTCTTCTCATTCACAAGCTGCTGACACTGTATGCATGGATATCTTGCTTCCACCCCGCCTCCCCCGGCCACCCCACTCCCCACAACCCGACTCTTGTGCTTTTCTGCTTTCAGATAACCAAGAATTGCCAGCCGCAAAACATATCCCCGAAGCCACAGAGGAGAATGATGGAGAAGAAGAAGGTCCACCGTCATTGAATCTGATACGCGAAGGCACCAGCTCAGAATATGGCATGGCACAGAACTTAGAGGGTAGTGTAGATGAGGGATCTGCACATGGTGAGGTACCAGGCACAAGTGGCCTGCAGCAAGGCCCGGGAGAAAGGGTAGCTCAGAGGCCATCTCCCCAGAGGCTGAGTTCGTATGCAAGTCCTGCTGCACACAGCTCAGATGAGGTCCTCGAGGGGCGGCCTTCAGAAGAAGGGCTATGGGCATGCTTACTGAATTGCTAGGTGCAATGGCATGCCTGCCAGAGAGCCTCTTGGCAATGCCAAGAAGTATGGAGGAGTCTGGTTCCAACAATGGTCAGGGCTTTGCACAGAGCTTGGAGCCCAGGATTTCCAGGCAAGAAACGATGGACAACTCCAGGAGAGACTGTGTCCAGACCTGATGCTGCGAGTGATGGGCAATGTTGCGGCTGCCATTACAGCACATACGGAAGCGACCCAATGTCTTAGTGCTGCAGTGGTAGTGCAGGCTGCTCTCCTGCAGTTTCAGCTTGCTGTCTTGCAAGCTCAGACTGCTGCTATCATGGCTGGATTTATCAGTTTCGAAAGGGGGTTGCAGGGTGTTGCAACAGGCCAGCAATCTTTTTTTAAAATTTGTTCTGGGATGTGGGCATCGCTGGCAAAGCCAGCATTTATTGCCCATCCCTAATTGCCCTTGAGAAGGTGGTTGTGAGCCGCCTTCTTGAACCGTTGCAGTCCTTGTGGTGAAGTTACTCCCACAGTGCTGTTGGAAGGGTGTTCCAGGATTTTGACAGCCACAATGAAGGAACGGCGATATATTTCCAAGTCAGGATGGTGTGTAACTTGGAGGGGAATTTGCAGGTGATGGACCTCCCATCTGCTTGCTGCCCTTGTCCTTCTAGGTGATAGAGGTTGTGGGTTTGGGAGGTGCTGACGAAGAAGCCTTGGCAAGTAGCTGCAGTGCATCTTGTAGATGGTACACACTGCAGCCACGGTGGTGGAGGGAGTGAATGTTTAAGGTGGTGGATGGGGTGCGAATCAAGCGGGATACTTTGTCCTGGATGCTGCATCCAATGTGCTCAGCTGCTTCTTGTTATCACGTGGAGTGAATCGAATTGGCTGAAGACTGACTTCTGTGATGGTGGAGACCTCAGGAAGAGACCGATATGGATCATCCGCTTGCCATTTCTGGATGAAGATAGTTGCAAATGCTTCAGCTTTGCCCTTTGCACTTGCGTGCTGGGCTTTGCCATCATTGAGGATGAGGATATTCATGGAGCCTCTGCCTCCTGTTAGTTGTTTAATTGTCCACAACCATTCATGACTGGATGTGGCAGGACTGCAGAGCTTTGATCTGATCCATTGATTGTGGGATCCCTTAGCTCTGTTTATAGCATGCTGCTTCTGCATTCAGTCCTGTGTTGCAGTTCCCCCAAAACGGTACCTCATTTTTAGGTACGCCTGGTGCTGCTCCTGGCGTGCACTTCTGTACTTCTCATTAAACTAGGGTTGGTCCCCTGGCTTGATGCTAATGATAGAGTGAGGGATATGCTGGGCCATGAGGTTACAGATTATGGTGGAATACAATTCTGCTGCTGCTGATGGCCCACAGCGCCTCATGGATGTCCAGTTTGAGCTGCTAGATCTGTTCTGAATCAATCCCATTTAGCACGGTAGTAGTGCCTCACAATGGAAGGTGTCTTCAGTGTGAAGACAGGACTTTATCTCTACAATGACTGTGCTGTGATCACTGCTACCAGTGCTGTCATGGACAGATGCATCTGCGACAGGTAGATTGGCCCTCCAACTGATTGCTAGGAAGGCTGAGGTGCCGCCTCGGGCAGTAGCAGTGGGTCTGTGGAGCAGGAACCTGCTGTCCTCCCTCAGGATGACAGTATTCCACTCTCACTGTGCCATTGCCCTTGCCGTTGCCTGTCAACCAGCCAGCCCAGACTGCTGTCCTGCACACCAAGGGGGTGCAGTCTACAGCCAGGCCATCTAGGTACAGAGCTGTTGGAGGTCGTCCGGCAAGGTCTTCTGAAGTCTCCCCCATGGAAAGTCAGCTGCCTTGCACTAGCCGTGCTGCAGCCACTGGGGAAGCACTGTATAGGAGCACCAAAACAGGAAAGGGCTCCCAAACGACAGGCAATAAGGGATTGCACAAGGGTGATTGGTTGATATTGTATGTCTGCATTGAGTAGTGATAAATTTATTAATTTTGTTTGCAATCTTTGGTTTGTGGTGGCTCTCATTTCAGCTATGTGCCCAGGAAGACACTGTGATATTCCATGACAGAGGGATGGTATGACGGGGATGTGGTCGAGGAACCAACCAGAGAGTAGGCCATCCTCGACTGGGTCTTGTGTAACGAGAGAGGATTACTTAGCAATCTGGTCAGCGGGGCCCCTTGGGGAAGAGTGACCATAATATGGTAGAATTCTTCATTAAGATGGAGAGTGACACAGTTAATTTAGAGACAAGGGTCCTGAACTTAAAGAAAGGAAACTTCGACGGTATGAGACGTGAATTGGCTAGGATAGACTAGCAAATGTTACTTAAAGATTTAACGGTTAATAGGCAATGGCAGACATTTAAATATCATATGGATGAACTACAACAATTGTACATCCCTGTCTGGCGTAAGAATAAAAAAGGGAAGGTGGCTCAACTGTGGCTAACAAGGGAAATTAGGGAAAGTGTTAAATCCAAGGAAGAGGCATATAAATTGGCCAGAAAAAACAGCAAACCTGAGGACTAGGAGAAATAGAGAATTCAGCAGAGGAGGACAAAGGGTTTAATTAGGAAGGGGAAAATAGAGTATGAGAGTAAGCTTGCAGGGAACATAAAAACTGACTACAAAAGCTTCTACAGATATGTGAAGAGAAAAAGATTAGTGAAGACTAATGTAGGTCCCTTGCAGTCAGAATCAGGGGAATTCATAATGGGGAACAAGGAAATGGCAGACTAATTGAACAAATATTTTGCTTCTGTCTTCACTAAGGACGACACGAATAACCTCCCAAAAATACTAGGGGACCGAGGGTCTAGCGAGAAGGGGAACTGAGGCGAATCCTTATTAGTCAGGAAATGGTGTTAGGGAAATTGAAGGGACTGAAGGCCGATAAATCCCCAGGGTCTGATAGTCTGCATCCCAGAGTACTTAAGGAAGTGGCCCTAGAAATAGTTGATGCATTGGTGGTCATTTTCCAACATTCCATGGACTCTGGTTCAGTTCCTATGGATTGGAAGGTGGCTAATGTAATGCCACTTTATAAAAAGGAGGGAGAGAGAAAACCGGTTAGCCTGACATCAGTGGTGGGGAAAATACTGGAATCAATTATTAAAGATGTAATAGCAGCGCATTTGGAAAGCAGTGACAGGATCGGTCCAAGTCAGCATGGATTTATGAAAGGGAAATCATGCTTGACAAATCTTCTAGAGTTTTTTGAGGCTGTAACTAGTAGAGTGGATAAGGGAGAACCAGTGGATGTGGTGTATTTGGACTTTCAAAAGGCTTTTGACAAAGTCCCACACAAGAGATTACTGTGCAAAATTAAGGTACATGGTATTGGGGGTAATGTATTGACGTGGATAGAGAAATAGTTGGCAGACAGGAAGCAAAGAGTGGGAATAAACGGGTCCTTTTCAGAATGGCAGGCAGTGACTAGTGGGGTGCCGCAGGGTTCAGTGCTGGAACCCCAGCTACTTACAATATACAATAATGATTTAGATGAAGGAATTGAATGTAATATCTCCAAGTTTGCAGATGACATTAAACTGGGTGGCAGTGCGAGCTGCAAGGAGGATGCTAGGAGACTGCAGGGGGTCATGGACAGGTTAGGTGAATGGGCAAATGCATGGCAGATGCCGTATAATGTGGATAATTGTGAGGTTATCCACTTTGGTGGCAAAAACAGGAAGGCAGATTATTATCTGAATGGTGACAGATTAGTAAAAGGACAGGTGCAACGAAACCTGGGTGTCATGGTACATCAGTCATTGAAGGTTGGCATGCAGGTACAGCAGGCAGTAAAGAAAGCAAATGGCATGCTGGCCTTCATAGCGGGGGGATTTGAGTATAAGAGCAGGGAGGTCTTACTGCAGTTGTATAGGGCCTTGGTGAGACCACACCTTGAGTATTGTGTGCAGTTTTGGTCTCCTAATCTGAGGAAGGACATTCTTGCTATTGAGGGAGTGCAGCGAAGGTTCACCAGACTGATTCCCGGGATGGCAGGACTGACATATGAGGAAAGACTGGATCGACTAGGCTTATATTCACTGGAATTTAGAAGACTGAGAGGGATCTCATAGAAACATAAAAAATTCTGACGGGATAAGACAAGTTAGATGCAGGAAGAATGTTCCCGATGTTGGGGAAGTCCAAAACCAGGAGTCGCAGTCTAAGGATAAGGAGTAAGCCATTTAGGACCAAGGTAAGGAGAAACTTCTTCACTCAGAGAGTTTTTAACATGTGTAATTCTCTACCACAGAGAGTTGTTGAAGCCAGTTCGTTAGATATATTCAAGAGGGAGTAAGATATGGCCCTGACGGCTAAAGTGATCAAGGGGTATGATCAGCCATGATCATAATGAATGGTGGTGCAGGCTCGAAGGGCTGAATGGCCTACTCTTGCACCTAATTTCTATATTTCTATGTTGATGAGGATGTGGTGAGCAATGGGGATCTGGGGTTTCATTGGGCTAGACTTTCCACTTCACATCGCCCATCTATGGCCCATCTATCGCCCAAAATGGACCTCTATCGCCCATTTTGAGCAAAAAGTGGAAACTAGGCCCAAAATATCGCCGGAAAAACAGGTGCCTAAGTTTCCACTTTGATCGCCGAGATGATCGCCCAAATGATCGGCCTTACAAGGCCCATCCCAAGTTTCAGCACCTAGCATGCACTTCGCTGGGCAGATGCAAGGCCCAAAAGAGTGCTGAAAAATAGTTGCTTTTTCTGCATCTAAGAGAAGGAAATAGGCACTACGGATGCCATTTTGAACTTTGGAAGAAGGGTGGAGAATTAGTTGTGAGTTATTTAGAGAGTTAAATTGAAGATAATTGTACTCAGAATATTGGGACAGGGAATATAAATAGGTATTATCAACTTATTTTTGGTAAATAGTTTTTATATATTGAAATGTTTTTGTAAATAGCTTTTACATAGTGAAGTTATTACTGATATTGTGGGGCCTATCAAACTGACTGGTATACAGCGTAGAAAGTACAGAGAGTGCAGAGTACAGTGATTAGAGAGATTATTAAAATTAGTGAAAGTAATTATCGATAGTGATGGGGCCCATGCTTTCCCTGCCAATAATTGCAACTGCTCACATACTGGTTACTGAAAGGATCACTCGAAGAGATGGCAGAGAAATGCGTAGATGGAGACGAAGACAGAGGAGGAGACGTATAGCCAACGAAGGTACTTGGAAAAGCAATCTTACCTGAACTTGTCTGAAAATGCTTGTCTTAGGAGGCTGCGATTCCGGAAGGGGGTCATCAATGAGATATGTCAACTCGTCAAGGATGATCTGCAGCCTTCCATCACCATCAGAACCGCACTGTCCGTTGAGGTGTAGGTTACTGCTGCCCTAGCCTTTTACGCATCGGGATCTTTTCAGGCTTCATCTGGCGACATCTGCCATATCTCTCAGCACGCTGCACACTGCTGCATTCGACAGGTGACTGAAGCCCTTTACGCTCGCAGGATGGACTTCATAAGCTTCCCAATGACCAAGGAGGCACAGACTGAGAGGGCTTTGGGTTTCTCGAGAATAGCAGACTTCCCCAAGGTGCAGGGAGCAATAGACTGCACGCACATTGCCCTGAAAGCACCCTTAAAGAACGCAGAGGTGTTTCGTAACAGAAAGGGGTTCCATTCACTAAATGTGCAGCTTGTTGTCGACTACAATCAAACAATTATGACAGTAAATGCTACATTTCCTGGCAGCATCCATGATGTGCACATCTTACGTGAAAGTGTTATCATTGACCTGTTTGTCAATCAGCCAGAAGGTCACGGTTGAATGCTGGGGGATAAAGGATATGGCCTTGCCAGTTGGCTGATGACCCCTCTGTATAATCCTGTCACTGAAGCACAGAAACAGTATAATTAAAGTCACATAGCGACTCGCAACATCGTTGAAAAGACAATTGGAGTCCTAAAGCAGTGCTTCAGATGCCTGGATCATTCTAGAGGCAGCCTGCAATACCACCCTGACCAGATCGCAGAGTTTATTGTGGTGTGTTGCATGCTGCATAACCTAGCTATAAAGAGAGGATAAATAATGCCAGATCATGCTGCAGGTCCACCTCCAGAAGGAGATGAGACGGAAGAGGCAGCCAGCGAAGATGAAGAGGAGGAACAGGCGGGAGAGGATGCGGTCGAGGACATAGGCGATCTAGCACCAGTACCACCAAACCTTTCCCGAAGACCAGTAGCCAGTGGCAGTTACACGGCCGCTAAGCTTTTGCGTCAGCAGCTCATTAATGAACGCTTTGCATGAACTATTAATTGTGGATATTCAAATGTTCAATTACAGTTAGGGTTAATCAAAAATTTCATTTGGGTGGGGTTTCCTTGTTGTCTTTCCTGCACTAGCCTATCATCTGAATTAGTTTAAGTAAAGTTTAAAGTACTGGCAAAGTAAAAGTACTGGTATAATAACAGAATAAAGAAACAAATATGCATGAAAAACTGTACGTTTGTAAACTAATGTAACGAAGAGAGAAGGCACAAAAGTTGTTGAATAATTTTTTTTTTATTAACAAAGATAGAATTTTTTTTATTAACTAATGAACAATACCCTCCCTCCAACCCCCTGCCCCCCGCACCAACCCACCCTTCCCTCAAATCCCCAAAACGTTAGAAGAAGAAGAAATTGAACATTTAAGTAATAATAACAAGTGACCACTTAAGTAACAACGGAACTATTGAAAAACACTCCCCCCTCCCTTCCTGCGGCCACGTTTCCCTCCAGATCTTGTCCCACCCCATGTTCACACCCCACCCACCCGTTTTGGTCTACGCAGACTGACACGAACGCGTTGTGCAGTGTGTGACGGCAAGAATTCCTGCTGTGGTGGAGGTGACGGAGCAGAAGCAGAAGCCTCAGGCTCTACTTCCGAGTCAGGAGGAACTGTGTCCTCCGTATTCGCTTGCATGCTCGGGGTCTCGCTGCGAGCGGACACGACACCTTGGGGTGCAGCGCCGTGTCCAGCCAGCAACGCATGCCTTAGGGCATTTGTTGCGGCTGTCTGCTCCCTAATCGCCTCCAATGTCTCCCGAGCAGTCTGTGACTGCTCAGAAGACCAGCTGGAGAAGTGCGTGCAGAACTCGCTCCAGGTTGTGGAGAACTGGCTCCAATTGGCTGAGAAACCCACGAACCCCTGGATAAGATCGTGACTGATCGCGACCGTCTCCCTGCACAGGGATAGTAAGCTCTCCGTCTGGTCCTCCGTGGTAGGAGATTGCATAGCATGCTGACCGGACCTCCGTGAGGTTGGCGTCTGCAATGTCACGCGCCTTGGCGTCACCACCTGCTTGGTCCCGGTGGCCTCATCCATCTCTAACGAGATGGCCGCAGGTTGTTTCCCCCCCCCGCCCCCCACCCCCCCTCACACACACACACACACACACAAAAAAATCATTATTTCTTCTCCTCCTCCTCCCCCTCCCCCTCCTCCTCCTCGTCGTCGTCGTACTAGAAGGTTCTCCACGGACACTTGTTGACCTTTGAAAGACAAATGAAATTTATAAACAACGTTTAACAATTCAAATCAATACATCTCAATTTTTCAAGAACTCAAAACATTACAATGCTTTCCATTACCCCATATGCACAACCGATCATCAGACCTAACATGACTCCATTTGAGGATCAATAGTACATCTCAATTATATATCAAATTACATTAAAATTGCATAAGATTACCTACGTAACAAATGTAGTATTTACTATTGATTCACAAATTGCACAATGCACAGTTTTCATTACTCACGTGACTCAATGTGGGTTCGGCCACACCATGGGTCGTGACCGAACGGCTTTCTGGCCCCACCAAGGCCACTGCAGCCTCCTCGTAAGCACTTAGAGACTGCAGCATGGCACAGCCCCCGCCTATCCTGTGTTGCTCACGGTGGTTGATAGATATCTTCTTCTGTAAATGATGAGATAATATTGCATGGCATAAGCAAATGGATTTGGCAATAAACATTTAAGACTGACAGATTTATATGTTCAATTACAAATTTGCATTACATTGCATAGGAATAAAATATTTCATACTATAACATTCAACTTTATGTTGGGGTGCATAAATGTATTCATAATTTAGTTATGTTTAAAAATTACGAAATAACATTGCAGATTCTAGTTACAATTTCCATACATCATTAAATAATACATATGTATGATTTCAAATATGGAGACCTGCAATAAAAGACTAAGGTCACACTTTACTTTGAGCTCACAGTGTTCAGTCTGACTCTTTTTCCATACACAGCAACTGGCAACGAGATACAGATAGCGAACCCAAAGATGCAGAGAACAATGGGCAACCTGGAGAAATTTTCGGAGGGAGATGATTGGGAAACTTTTGTGGAGCGACTCGACCAATACTTCTTGGCCAATGAGCTAGATGAGGAAGAGAGCACTGCCAAACGAAGGGTGATCCTCCTCACCGTCTGTGGGGCACCAACGTATGGCCTCATGAAGAGTCTGCTCACTCCAGTGAAATTTGTGCACACTGATCCGAGAGCATTTGAACTCGAAGGAAAGCGTTCTGATGGCGAGGTACTGGTTCTACACCTACAAAAGGTCTGAAGGCCAGGAAGTGGTGAGTTATGTCGCCGAGCTAAGACCGCCTTGCAGGACATTGCGAATTTGAAGGACATTTGGAGCATATGCTCAGAGACTTTTTTGTACTTGGCCACGAAACCATACTTCGCAAACTTTTGACTGTAGAGACCCCATCCTTGAGTATGGCCATAGCAATAGCCCAGGCGTTCATTGCCACCAGTGACAATATGAAGCAAATCTTTCAGAACACAAGTGCTGCAACAAGTTCAGTGAACAAAGTGATGTTGTTTTCGAATCGTAACGTACAGGGCAGGTCACACATACCTGCAGCTGCACGTCCGCAGATGACTCAGAGTCCGCCATCAAGGATGATGAATACAAGGCCATTAAAACCTTGTTGGTGCTGCGGGGGTGATCATCGTTTCCATTCATGCCGATTCAAAGGGTACGTTCGCAAGGGCTGTGGAACAATGGGGCACCTCCAACAAGTGTGCAGGCGAGCTGCTAAACCTGTTAAACCTGTAAATCATCATGTTGCAGAGGAGGACAGATCCACGGAGGATCACGACGAACTAGAGCCTTAGATAAAGGAGGCAGAGGTACATGGGGTGCAAACATTCACCATGAATTGTCCCTCGATAATGCTGAATGTTGAACTAAATGGACTCCCGGTGTCAATGGAGCTGGACACGGGCGCAAGCCAGTCCATCATGGGCAAAAAGACTTTCAAAAGGTTGTGATGCAACAAGGCCTCAAGACCAGTCTTAACTCCAGTTCGCACGAAACTAAGAACTTACACGAAAGAACTGATTCCTGTAACCAGCAGTGCTACCGTAAAAGTCTCCTATAATGGAGCTGTGCACAAGCTACCACTCTGGGTGGTACCGGGCGATGGTCCCATGCTGCTCGGCAGGAGCTGGCTGGGAAAGATACGCTGAAACTGGGACGATGTCCGAGCGCAATCGCCCGCTGACGAAACTTCGTGTGCCCAGGTCTTAAACAAATTTCCTTCGCTGCTCGAACCAGGCATTGGGAAATTCCAAGGAGCAAAAGTGCAGATCCACCTAATTCCAGGGGCGCGACCCATCCATCACAAGGTGAGAGCAGTACCGTACATGATGAGAGAAAGGGTAGAGATCGAGCAAGACCGGCTGCAAAGAGAGGGCATCATTTCATCGATCGAGTTCAGCGAGTGGGCCAGTCCTATTGTCCCAGTCCTCAAGGGAGATGGCACCGTCAGAATCTGTGGTGATTACAAAGTAACTATCAATCGTTTCTCCCTGCAGGACCAATACCCACTACCAAAGGCCGACGACCTCTTTGCAACGCTGGTGGGAGGAAAGACGTTCACAAAGCTGGATCTGACTTCAGCCTACATGACGCAGGAACTGGAGGAATCATCGAAGGCTCTCACCTGCATCAATATGCACAATGGCCTTTTTGTTTATAACAGATGCCTGTTTGGAATCTGATCAGCGGCGGCCATATTCCAGAGGAACATGGAAAGTTTACTGAAGTCGGTCCCGCACACTGTGGTCTTCCAGGACAACATCTTGGTCACAGGTCGCAACACAGTCGTGCACCTGCAGAACCTGGAGGAAGTTCTTAGTCAACTCAACCGCGTGGGGCTCAGGTTGAACCGCTCGAAGTGCATTTTCCTGGCACCTGAAGTGGAGTTCTTGGGAAGGAGGATTGCGGCGGATGGCATCAGGCCCACCAACGTGAAGACAGAGGCAATCGAAAACACACCAAGGCCATAGAACGTGACGGAGCTGCGGTCATTTCTGGGACTCTTGAACTACTTTGGTAACTTCTTACCGGGTCTCAGCACCCTGCTAGAACCACTACATGTCTTACTACGAAAAAGGGGCGAATGAGTTTGGGGCAAAAGCCAAGAAAATGCCTTTGTAAAAACGAGAAAATTGTTATGCTCAAACAATTTGCTTGTGTTGTATGATCCATGTAAGCGTTTGGTACTAGCATGTGATGCATCGTCATAAAGCGTCGGGTGTGTATTGCAACAAGCTAATGATTTCGGGAAACTGCAACCGGTTGCTTATGCATCCAGGAGTTTGTCTAAGGCTGAGAGAGCCTACAGCATAGTTGAAAAAGAAACGTTAGCATGTGACTATGGGGTAAAGAAAATGCATCAATACCTGTTTGGGCTAAAAATCGAATTGGAAACTGACCATAAGCCACTTATATCTCTGTTTTCCGAGAGTAAAGGGATAAATATCAACGCATCGGCCCGCATCCAGAGATGGGTGCTCACGTTGTCCGCATACAACTATGCCATCCGTCACAGGCCAGGCACAGAAAACTGCGCCGATGCTCTCAATAGGCTGCCATTGCCCACCACGGGGGTGGAAATGGTGCACCCTGTAGATCTAGCCATGGTTATGGAAACATTTGAAATTGAGCAATCACCCATCACTGCCCATCAGAACAAAACCTGGACAAGCCAGGACCCCTTATTATCTCTAGTCAAAAGCTGTGTGCTTCACGGTAGCTGGTCCAGTGTCCCAGTGAAAATGCAGGAAGAGATAAAGCCGTTCCAGCGGCGCAATGATGATATGTCTATCCAGGCAGACTGCCTTCTGTGGGGCAATCGAGTAATGGTCCCCAAGAAGGGCAGAGACACCTTCATCAATGACCTCCACAGTACTCACCCAGGCATCGTAATGATGAAAGCGATAGCCAGATCCCACGTGTGGTGGCCCGGTATCGATGCGGACTTAGAGTCCTGCATTTACTGATGTAATAAATGCTCGCAGTTAAGCAATGTACCCAGGGAGGCGCTGCTAAGTTTATGGTCTTGGCCCTCCAAACCGTGTTCTAGGGTACACGTCGACTATGCAGGCCCGTTCTTGGGTAAAATGTTGCTTGTGGTTGTAGATGCGTACTCCAAGTGGATTGACTGTGAGATAATGTCGGCTGGCATGTCCGCTGCCACTGCTGAAAGCCTGCGGGCCATGTTTGCCATACATGGCTTATCCGATGACCTGGTGAGCGACAACGAGCCATGTTTTACCAGTGCTGAGTTCAAAGAATTCATGACCCGTAATGGGATCAAACATATCACATCTGCCCCGTTTAAACCAGCGTCCAATGGTCAGGCAGAGAGAGCAGTGCAAACCATCAAACAAGGCTTGAAGAGGGTAACTGAAGGCTCACTGCAGACTTGTCTATCTCGAGTCCTGCTTAGCTTCCGCACGAGACCCCACTCACTCACTGGGATCCCACCTGCTGAACTGCTCATGAAAAGAGCACTTAAGACAAGGCTCTCGTTAGTTTACCCTGACCTACATGAACAGGTAGAGAGCAGGCGGCTTCAACAAAGTGCATACCATGATAGCGCAAATGTGTCACGTGAGATTGAAATCAATGATCCTGTATTTGTATTAAATTATCGACAAGGTCCCAAGTGGTTTCCCGGCACTGTCATGGCCAAAGAGGGGAGCAGGGTATTTCGGGACAAACTTTCAAAATGGACTCATTCACCGGAAACACTTGTACCAAATCAAACACAAATTCACGGACTATCCTGAGCAACCCACCTTGGGCCCTACCTTTTTTGATCCCCCAATATACACACCAGTGGCAACCGACACAACGGTTGACCAAGAAGCAGAACCCATCATCCACAGAAGCCCTGCAGGGCCCAACACACCAGACAGCCCAGCAAGGCCGTCTGCACAGCAGCCCAGCGAGGGCCCAACAAGTGATTCAACAACACCAGCTTTCACACCGAGACGATCAACCAGGGCAAGAAGGGCCCCAGATCGACTCACATTGTAAATAGTTACACTATTAACTTTGGGGGGAGCATTGTTATATATGTGGACTTGTATTTATTCTGTACAGCCACCAGAGGGCTCATCCCCTGGAGTCCCATGGAATCCCATAATCCCTTGGGAGCACAGGTATTTAAGGAGGCTTCACAGTTTGGAGAGGCACTCTGGAGACCTGCAATAAAAGACTAAGGTCACACTTTACTTTGAGCTCACCGTGTTCAGTCTGACTCTTTCTCCATACACAACAGAGAGAAAGCAGAGTTAACGGTTTGGGTCGATGACCCTTCGTCAGACTCAAGTGTCTAACGAAGGCTCATTGACCCGAAACGATAGCTCTGCTTTCACTCCACAGATGCTGCCTGACCCGCTGAGATTTCCACCATTTTCTGTTGTTATCCAGCCTAATCCCACTTTCCAGCTCTAGGTCCGTAGCCCTGTAGGTTACGGCACTTCAAGTGCACATCCAAGTACTTTTTAAATGTGGTAAGGGTTTCTGCCTCTACCATCCTTTTAGGCAGTGAGTTCCAGACCCCCACAACCCTCTGGGTGAAGAAATTTCCCCTCAAATCCCCTCTAAACCTCCTACCAATTATTTTAAATCTATGCTCCCTGGTTTTTGCCCCCTCTGCTAAGGGAAATAGGTCCTTTCTATCCATTATATCTAGGCCCCTCTTAATTTTATACACTTCAATAAGGTTTCCCCTCAACCTCCTCTGTTTCAAGGAAAACAACCCCAGTCTATCCAATCTTTCCTCATAGCTAAGATTTTCTACTCCTGGCAACATCCTGGTAAATCTCCTTTGTACCCTCTCGTGCGATCACTTCTTTCCATTAAGCAGTGACCAGAACTGCACGCAGTACTCTAGGTGAGGCCTAACTAGTGTTTTATACAGTTCAAACATAAACCCCTTGTATTCTATGCCTCGGCTAATAAAGGCAAGCATTCCGTATGCCTTCTTAACCACCTTATCCGTTTGGCCTGCTACCTTCAGGTCGCACAACAACAGCACATTAAATGAATGGCAGACTTTGTGGTTACGGAACATCTCAGACTTGGTATACAGTGCCTGAAAGCGACATGTGTGCAGTCGATGGCACCCTCCACCATGGGGAAGCCCACTATCCTGGCAAAGCCACATGCGCGCTCCTCCTGTTTCTCTCTGTTCAGAGAGAAGACAACGTAATCACTTATCTTCGTGTAGAGAGCCTCTGTGACTCCCCAGATGCAGTGATGGATGGAAAACTGGGAGATGTTAGATATGTCTCCTGCTGCAGACTTGAAGGATACACTGGCGAAGAAATTGAGGGTCACAGTGACCTTGAGGGCCACTGGGAGAGCCGTGTTTGCCCTGCTCTGAGGCTCCAGGTCTGGTTGCAGGAGGTGGCAGAGTTCTGTTACTACCTTGATGACGCGGAGACTCTTAATACACTGCTCCTTGCTTAAGTGGAGATAAGAGAAGGGCTTTCTGAAGAATCTAGGTGGGTAAACCCTCCTGTTGAGAGCCCTCCTGGTTCTCCTTTTCTTCCTCCCTCTGCGCACATCTTCTCTTCTTCGCTCCCTCTCTCAAAGATACTCGAGCACGAGGGGGACTGCAAGTAGAACACATGACTGTGAGCAAGTGTTGTGATCAGAAGCCTTTAAATAAGAATGAAGGCATTCTTCATTTGCTCCAACACTCCCTGTTACCTCAGGACCGTGAATGTAGTTCAGAGAGCTGCTAGAGTTGCAAAAAGTTCCACAGAACCAATCAAACTGCTGATGATCCGCTGGCAGTGGGCGGAAGTGGGGTAGCTTCCATTTTTTCCCCGAAATGGGCCGTAACGGCCAGTGCTGACTCCACTGATTTCTAGGATTACGTGAGTGAAAAAAATAATGGAGACTAATTTACATCTGCCTTCATTTTACCTGGAAAAAAATAATAATACCAAGGTTCCATCCCATTACTTGGCAGCTATTATTGGACATGGTGTTTCAATGCACAGATCCATCTTTTGCTATAGAGAGCCTATAGTATAGATTCACCAGGATAATGCCAGGATGGGAAACCATTGTTATAGGCATAACCTTGAGATACTGGAACTATTTTCATTGGAGCAGAGACGTCTAAGAGGAGATTTAATAGAGGTTTTTAAAAAAATGATGAAGTATATTGATAGAGGGAATAGGAAAAGATGTATTTCTGGTTGAGGAGTCATTGACAAGAAGACATCAAATTAAAATTGTCACTTGGGAGAGCGGGGAGAGGAGCTAGGAGAAATTTCCTTATACAAAAGGTTGTTGGAGCATAGAATATTTTTTCATTGGGAATGGTTGAGGCGGAGAACATTGCATCTTTTAGGGGAAAATTGAACAAATATTTGAAGTAGATATAGCTATGAGAAAAAACAGCTCAGTGGGATTAGTTTTGGATCGCTCCAGCAAAGAGCTGGCACACACACAATGTGTTGAATGACCTCCCTCTGTCCTGTAAACTTCTATTGTTCTAAGGGAATTGGAATACAGTTAAAGAGCCATTTTCCTTAAAGCTACTGGGAATAAAATTACAAGTGAAAGCTGTAGTTATGTACCTTCAAATAGACCACAACTGTTCATTCTGCTCTGGCACTGCAGTGAAACAGGCCTCTGCGGAAGTTTGAGTATGTCCTCTTCTCCTGTGATAATGATTAACACATTAGTTTATTCTTTCCAGTGAAAGAATTGTATTTTTGTATCCATCTTTTTTCCATAAATTGGGACTCAAACCTGTAATGAATAATACATTTGTAATGAGAATTTTTGTTAAAACCATTCCCGCCCCCCCCCCCCCCCCCCACCCCCATTTGTGCTCAGTGTCAGTTGTGGCTCAGTGGGTAGAACTCTCACTCTGAGTCAGAAGGTTGTGGGTTCATATAGTCCCACTCCGGAGACTTGAGCACAAAAATCTAGGCTGACACTCCAGACTGAGGGAGTGCTGCACTGTCAGAGGTGCCGTCTTTCAGATGAGACGTTAAACCGCGGCCCCGTCTGCCCTCTCAAGTTGACATAAAAATCCCATGGCACTATTTCGAAGAAGAGTAGGTGAGTTATCCCCAGTGTCCTGACCAATATTTATCCCTCAATATACATAACAAAAACAGATGATCTGGTCATTATCACTTTGCTGTTTATGGGAGCTTGCTGTGCACAAATTGGCTGCCGTGTTTCCCACCATTACAACAGTAACCGTACACCAAAAGTACTTCATTGGCTGTAAAGCGCTTTGAGATGCCCGGTGGTCGTGAAAGGCGCTGTATAATTGTAAGACTTTCTTTTTCTTGATAAAGGACAATCAGAGAAGTAGCTGCACGCTTCACAGTCGCACCTTAAATTAGCTTTTTAGATGAAAATTCTTGACTCGGTCTCCTCAAAAGAATTCTATATAGTATGCACAAGACTAAAAGTACTGTAATGTTTGAGCACACCATTCTTAAAGTTCTTTCCCCCAATTTTCTCAAGTTGTTTCCTGAAGGCACTGACTGAGGTCTAGTTCTACAGTTGCCATCAGATCTCTGCTACCTCACCTAGGGTTACCAACCCTCCAGGATTGTCCTGGAGTCTCCAGGAATTAAAGATTCACCTCCAGGAATTTGCTGCAAGCAACCTGGGAAAAAAATCATCATGGCATTAAAAATGTTATGTTTTTCCTCATTTTCTTTGAACAATTTAGTTTATTAGTTATAAAGTATTGGAGATGGGAAAATATTGGAGATAAGACAGCCAAGAATCATTCAATCAGATAACAAAGAGTCTGTTTGCGATCCATTTAGCATGGAAAGTCGATGGGCTACAAGGCTGGACATGTTGGGCAGCCAATAATGGAGGATTTGGGGTGGAGTGTTTGGAGGCAGGAGGTCATGTAATGAAATCTCCAGTGTAATGTCCAACCAGAGTTGGCAACCCTAACCCCACTAAAGTGGTCTTTCTTCATGAACAAGGATAAACAGTGAATGTTACCACCCTATTCAACAGCAGGGGCAATCACAATCACGCCCATTGCCACAAAACAATACTTTTCAGTGGAGATCAGTAGATAACAATCAGAAGTGGTAATCCTGCCAGATTTTTTTTTCCTTTCTTAATCAAAAACATTTATAATTCCTATAACTAGTCCAACTGACATCTGGCCACAGACTAGCAATTCAACCTGGTCTGTAGGCTGAGTACTACACCAGCTAGTGTCCTTACCCAGTATTCCACCAGGGGAGCTAGACATACATTTTAAAGTAGCTAACCCTAGTTTTAACTATGACATTTGGAATAATATGATGGGGGTAATTTTGTTGCGAGTGCAACAGCAGATATGGGGATTTTACAATATGTGCTCGCTGCTAACAAGACTTCACACTGAAAGCAAAGCCTCACGCTGTTACCCCCAATGTTTCCATAAAACATCTGTTTTGGTCTACAATACCTAACTTCAGGTATTTAAACAGATAGCTCCAGAACAAATGAGTAGGGTATATTTTTTACATATATATATTTACTTTTAAAGTCTATTAAAGTTTATTGAAGAGTAGTGTTTGCAGTAATTATTATGATTCTCCTGAGCATCCCAGGTAAAAGAGAAAAACATAAGATCCAGTTAAAAAATAAAAACAGATGTTTGATTAATGGCATGCAGCTGATAGCATACTGGAAACACTATACAGACTCAGCATACTGTTAATTTAAGAACTAGTTTAACTGTTCCAGAGTTAGCTCCACTGCACCGCAGGAAATAGGTGGAAAAGTAGAGCTGATACTCCATCCCGTACAGTAACAGTATAATGAAACACCAGCAGAACAGAAGGTTTATGTTTGTTGCCAACTTTTTAAATTATTTCTTGGAATTTTCCTTTTTGATAACATTATCAAGTACCACTCCTAAGATATACTGCTATCAGTAGCATGCATACTGTTGCCTTACGTACTTCTTGTAAACACCACTTCAGTGCGGGAAACAACGACATTGAGTCATATGTGACCTCTGAAGCAACCGGGGCATCAGGACATTACGCAGAAGTGAGTAGAGCAATTAAAAAAATGTCAAGGAATGTAAATGGCTTATGTATGAGACTTGTAAATTATGTTGGGCTAAATATGATTTCTGTCTCTGGGACAGGTACTACAAATTTACTCTACAGAAACAAAGATTGTGGTAAAAGAGACAGGACTGATTGTGACTTGAAACACTTCTATGCATTTGTCAACTGACATTGCACGGAAACTTCCAGGACAGACAGAGCTTAACTGCAGCTCATGATTGTTTCACAGACCCTAAGTCAGTCTCACAGACTAAATAATCATCCAGCCCTAGACGCTAACCTGCATGTTTTAGCTGCAGTATTTTGTTCCACAAAATGCTCCCTGAAAACTTCAAATGCTTTCTTGTTCTTTTTTTAAACACAGCATGTTATAGTGATCTGAAATGCATTGCTTGAGAGGATAGTGAAAGCTGATTCAATGGTAACTTTCAAAAGGAAATTGGATATATTCTTGAAAAGGATAAATTTGAAAAGTTATGGGGATAGAGCAGAGTATAGCTCTTTCACAAAGCCAGCAGAGGCACGATGGGTAGAATGGCCTCCTTCTGTCCTGTAAGATTCTATGATTCTAGGATTCTTTTCACTTGGTGCTGTAAAATATTTCTGCCATTTTCAACATGTATATGGATTTTTGTGATGGTGATAACTTACGTTACTTCTTTTACAGGACACAGCCAGCATAAAAATTAATACCAATATATACAGTTGTACGCACACCACATTTATTAGCTGTCTGTATGTTATTAGTAAAGGAGTTGTGGTCATTTATATTACTGCTATCCAGTATCCTTCTGAAATAGCAGAAGATTAATACCAGTTCTTTGGTCACCAACATAGCTTACTCTGCTCTCAAATATCAGATCTTCTGCTATAGTGGGCAGAAAACTTACTCAGCAAACATCACATAAGGTGATAATAATACATACGCCACATACACTACCAAGTGTGTGCAAATTGCTACTTTTTACAGTGTATATTGTGGATTAGTAAAACAGTTCCATGATAATAAAATTAATGGAACAGTTTTATCCCTTTGTCTTTAGAAAGATTTTTTGACTAATAAAAGTATTTTGTGTCAATTATAACATTGTCTCAATGAAACGGTGTGCTTAGCTAAGATTATCCTTGTCAGATTTTGATCAGTCCATGTTGCGCTATGTGTTGTAGGAACCCATGATGGTTTGTGGGGAAAATGCAAGGCCAGTTTGAGTACAAATTTATAGATGCATTAGGAATGCTTAGAATGTTGCCACTATACAAGGCTCTCTTCAGATAGTCTTTAGTAGACTCTGGGGCTGAAATTGCCCCTTTGCGTAGGGCCAGTTAATGCTGCCGGCAGGCAATAACGAAGCGCAAATCAGTTAGTGCGCAGGCACGGCAGCCACATGGACCCGCGCGGAATTGCCACTGGGGCTCCGCTGTTGAAAAGTGGTTTGCGCCATGCCCCACGATTAGTGCACGAGCATGGCCCTTTGTGCCACTCGGGGGAAATTGCGAGGTTGGCGTGAGGCGAAGCCACTGACAGCTTCTCAGTGCGTGAAGCTGTGGTGGCTGTGTTGCCCCAGCCGCCCTTAAAGGGGAGTTTGTAGCGTGGCAGCCACCATCATTGTTCTGTCCGTCAACATTTCAGTCGGCCCGACAATGGCCATCACCATGCAGTCTTCTTGGATGTCAGGCCACTGACCCGGCTGACACCCTCCCTGCTAAAGAGGCTGCAGAGTTCACAGCGGCCCTCCCCTTTAAAAGAAGGGGTGGGATGAAGTGAGACGTCAGCGTGACGCGGCATAGCCACGTTGATTTGCTGGTCGCGCATTGAGCATTGCGCCCCGCGAACGCCGAGGAAACACTCCGTTACCGCAGGCAACATTTTAAACATAAAAATTCCAAATCCGCGACGGCACAAAAAGAATCACTTTTAGTGAAATGACCACTCCAAACCCAGCGAGGGGCAATTTCAACCCGTTTGACTCTGCAATTGCACTTGGATATCCTGAGGACTTGAAAGGCACTTTACCAGTTCAAGCTCTTTACTTTCTTGACCTTTTAAGCTGTAGCTTATGCAATCGTGAAAGGATTTGTGACAGGAAAAATAACATCATAGTAATAAATAATAAAAGCAAAGGTTTGTTGCTGTTACGATTGAGTTAACCCTATAAACTCTGAGAAGACAGGTTTTGAGTTTTATAACATCAGTTGAACCACACTCACTTGGCTTTTAACTTCCACTGAAGTATTATGTTAGGGATAATTAATTTTAATGAACAGAACACCATGTGGCTGCAAATCAGATGGGCCGACATTCATGGTAGAATTCCTGATATAATCTCCCATCATATGGTGCACTATATCATAAGGATTATGTTGATATGTAGCAACCTATGATGAATATGTTCATCTGCTTTATCTAATACTAACAATGCACTCAGTGCTACAAAGTGTATAATGCAAGCTGCTAAAAATGTATATAAGACAATTTGTTATAAAATCCCATTATTGATTTTGATAAATCCGTCAAGCATACAACCCATAAATTATAGCGTAAAATATTCAGTATGTCTCACCAATACTTGTTGTAACAATGTATTACTCTATCGTACTTGGAATCTGTTCTAACTGTAGGATTATCATAGCAACATACAGCACAGAAGGAAGCCATTCGGCCTGTCGTGCCTGTGTTGGATTGTTGGAAGAGCAGTCATGCTTACTCCCACACCCCTGCGTTTTTCCTAACAGTTTAAATTTCTCATCCTCAAGTATCTGTCCAACTCCCTTTTAAAATGATTTATGGAATCAGCTTCCACCACCTTTTCAGATAGAACGTTCCAGATCCCGCCAACTCTCCGAGTGAAAATATTTCTTCTCATCGCCCCTCTAGATCTTTAGCCAATGATTTTAAATTTATGACCTCTGGTTATTGAACCACTCATCAGAGAGAGTAGTTATTCTCTATCTTTCAAAACCTCTCATCTTGAAAACCTCTATTAGGTCACTGCTTAATCTTCTCTGTTCCAAGGAGAACAGTCCTAGCTTTTCCAACCTCTCCTTACTGCAATTTTCACCAATTTCAGAATTTACAATTAGCTTTTTTAGAATCAGTATTGAGCACCTATAATTAAAATAATTCTTTAAAAACAATCATGGTTTTTCTATTCAAGTTAAACTGGCTTCTGGTGTAACTGAAGTGATAAGTTCTTTGGAAGCCATGCCAATAATGTGCAGGTGTACTGTAATAGCATGCAAATGATCAAAATATATCATCTGATGTATTTTCTGTTATTTGTCTCATACCATTGCTGGCTGTGAGGAACACCTATTTTTCCCTAGCATCAAGCATTGTTACGCATGGCGCAGGGGAGTATTTAAAATTAAAAAGATCAAAAATCCAATTGCGGGACAAGACAGCCTTTTGGAAGTTTGACATAGTTGTTTGCTGCCACATACAGCCACTACTTCCTCTTAAAAACTGCATCAGCACCAGGTTTCCGTACTCCATTGTGGAAACTCCTAGCGGGAAGGTCAATGCAGCCTGGGAGTTCACTACGAATGATTAATTAGGGTCAAGCCTGGCAGATCCAGCAGGGTTGGCCATAGTCAATACAAGTGGGTGCAAAGCTACATCCCAGCTTTGAAAAGCCAACAATGGAAATTCTACCCCAGTATATTCTTTCACACGAACATCAGTTGTAATATATCTAGTGCAAAGCAATCAAGGCTGTGAAATTATACTTTCTTCAGTGTTTCTGATGTGAGTGAAATTTTGAGTCCGTGGTATCATTTCTGTATATTTCCCTTCCATCACTCATGCAAATGTTTAATGTCATGTATCTTACATTATTATATATAACTGTATCCTAACATGCTATACATGACTGTAATAAGATATGACCTGCAACCACCAGCATACCTTACCACCAGGGGTGCACTTGCAAGAGACAGGTATATAAGGGCAGGTCTCAGGCAAGTGCAGCATTCCAGAGCTGTGAAATAAAGGTGCAGGTCCAGAGTGACCTTGACTTCACTACATGCCTCGTGTGAATCTGTACTGAGGGGACAGGACTTTACAGTGGCGACGGGTTATGGGATTACAGAATCCACAGAATGGCGAACAACGGATCAGATGAAAAGTACAATGTGAGAGACAATTGGGAGGACTTTATAGAAAGGCTCCAGCAAAGCTTTGTAACCAAAGACTGGTTAGGCGACGATAAGGCAGACAAGAGAAGAGCCCATCTCTTGACCAGCTGTGGCTCGAAAACATACGCTTTAATGAAGGATCTGTTGGCACCCGAGAAACCAGCAAGCAAGTCGTTTGAAGAATTGAGCACACTGATAAGAAACCACCTGAAGCCAGGGAGCCGTCTACACATGGCCAGACACAGGTTCTACAACTACAGACGCTGTGTGGGCCAGAGCATACCCGACTTCGTGGCGGAACTTCGGAGGTTGGCTAGTTTATGTGAGTTCTCCGATGAACTGAGGAGAGAAATGCTGAGAGATTTTTTCATTGAAGGAATAGGCCATGCAGGCATATTCCGAAAGCTCATAGAGACCAAGAACCTGACCTTAGAGGCAGCAGCACTGGTTGCACAGACATTCTTGGTAGGGGAAGAAGAAACGAGGTTGAGTTACAATGCAGGTACGACAACTAACAAAATATTGGAACAAGAAGTTCACAGCACTAAACAAGCTGCTACCCCCACACACAGACAAAACCGGGAGAACAGGTTCTCGACAGCAAGCAGAAGCCATCGAGGGCCACAGGAACGGCCGTTCACACCTCATCAACCCACAATGCGAGCAATCAACTACAAACCGAGAGAAGCTCAAGAGAGATCAGCCAGACGCAGCTCATTCTTTGGAAACTCTTTGAACAATGGAACAGGGCATTTGGCCCGCATGTGCAAAAAAATGGCAGCTCGGCTGGTATACGAATCGGATGGATCGGAAAGCGGACCAGAAGATTGTGGGGACAGTACCCGGGACACTGGTGTACATCGGGTCAACACGATCAATGGCCGCTGCTCCTACAACAGGATGCCTCCTATAATGATGAGGGTCCTACTCAACGGGATATCTATCAACATGGAACTGGATACGGGAGCGAGTCAATCTCTCATGGGCGCTCAACAATTTGAACAACTGTGGCCACATAAAAGAGACAGACCAAAACTCACAAGGGTCGACACCACACTAAGGACCTATACCAAAGAAATCGTACCAGTCCTCGGCAGCGCCATGCTCTCTGTCACACACAAAGGGACAGTGAACCGACTTCCCCTGTGGATTGTCACCGGAGACCACCCAGCACTGCTGGGGAGAAGCTGGCTGGCAAAACTAAACTAGAAATGGGATGATGTCCATGCCATGTCATTAGAGGAACGGACCTCCTGCTCAACAGTTATAAAGCGATTTGAACATCTCTTTCAGCCAGGTGTGGGCACTTTCAAAGGGGCCAAAGTCAAAATCTACATCACACAGGATGCTAGACCAGTCCATCACAAGGCCAGAGTTGTACCCTATGTGATGAGGGAAAAGATTGAACACGAACTAGACAGGCTTCTATGGGAAGGCATTATATCACCTGTGGAATTTAGCGACTGGGCAAGTCCCATCGTCCCAGTCATGAAGCCTGATGGATCCGTACGAATCTGTGGGGACTACAAATCTACCATAAACAGAGTCTCCCTACAGGACCAGTACCCGCTGCCCAGAACGGAGGACTTATTTGCCACATTGGCTGGAGGTAAACTTTTCTCAAAATTTGACCTCACATCTGCGTATATGACGCAAGAATTGACTGAGGAATCCAAGCTACTCACCACCATCAACACACATCGAGGCCTTTTCATGTACAATTGATGCCCATTCGGCATCAGGTCGGCAGCTGCGATATTCCAGCGCAACATGGAGAGTCTGCTCAAGTCCATCCCGGGGACGGTTGTATTTCAAGATGACATACTTATCACGGGCAGGGACACCGACTCCCATCTCCGTAATTTGGAGGAAGTACTAAAGCGGTTGGATCGGGTAGACCTACAAGTCAAGAAGTCCAAGTGCCTGTTTCTCGTACCCAAGGTTGAATTTTTGTGCAGAAGGATTGCCGCTGATGGAATCCGCCCAACAGAGTCCAAAACAGAAGCAATTCGCCTGGCACCCCGGCCACGGAATGTCTCAGAACTGCGCGCCTTTCTCAGGCTACTCAATTACTTTGGGAACTTTATGCAGAACTTAAGCACGCTGCTGGAGCCTCTCCACGTGCTACTCAGAAAGGGGTGCGATTGGTTTTGGGGAGATGCCCAGAAACGCGTCTTCAATAAGGCACGCAACCTTCTGTGTTCCAACAGTGTTTTGACTTTCTTTGACCCAGGTAAAAAGCTAGTTCTCACATGCGATGCGTCAGCGTATGGGGTCGGGTGCATTTTGCAACATGTCAATAGTGCGGGCAAATTACAACCCATAGCTTATGCCTCCAGGTCACTTTCACGGGCTGAGCGCGGGTACGGAATGGTAGAGAAGGAGGCGCTCGTGTGCGTGTACGGTGTCAAAAAAATGCACCAATACCTTTTCAGGGCCAAGTTCGCATTAGAAACCGACCACAAGCCCCTCACATCCCTCCTATTCGAGAGCAAGGCAATAAACGCCAACGCCTTGGCGCGAATTCAATGGTGGGCACTCATGCTGGCGTCCTACGACTATACCATAAGGCACAGGCCAGGCACAGACAACTGTGCCGATGCGCTCAGCAGGCTACCCCTGGCGACCACGGAAGGATTTGACGAACAGGACTGAGATAGTCATGGCAATCGGTTTCTAACGCGAACTTGGCTCCGAAAAGGTATTGGTGCATTTTTTTGACACCGTATACGCACACGAGCGCCTCCTTCTCTACCATTGAGTCCACAGGTTCCCCCATGACGGCTCGCCAAATCAGAGCCTGGACGGCCAGCGACCCCACGTTATCCTTAGTAAAAAGATGTGTCCTAACCGGTGACTGGGCAGAGGCTCGTGATGCCTGCCCTGAGGAATTAAAACTCTTTCACAGGTGCATGCATGAGCAATCAGTACAAGCAGACTGCCTGATGTGGGGCAGCCGAGTAGTCATGCCTCTGCGAGGCAGAGAGGCATTTGTCCGGGAGCTCCACCGTGAGCACCCGGGGATCGTTCTCATGAAGGCCATAGCCAGGTCCCACGTCTGGTGGCCTGGTATTGACGCGGACCTGGAGCTCTGCGTCCGAAGGTGCACCATTTGTGCCCAACTCAGCAATGCCCCCAGGGAGGCTCCACTGAGCCCCTGGCCCTGGCCTACCAAACCATGGTCGTGGGTGCACGTAGACTATGCGGGCCCATTCATGGGCAAAATGTTCCTCGTAGTTGTAGATGCATTTTCAAAGTGGATCAAATGCACCATTTTAAACTCGAGCACAACCTCCACCACTGTGGAGAGCCTCGCAACCATGTTTGCAATGCACAGAATCCCTGACACATTGGTCAGTGACAATGGTCCGTGCTTCACCAGCGCAGAATTTCAAGACTTTATAATTGACCACGGCATAAATCACGTCAAGACGGCACGTTCAAGCCGGCCTCCAACGGCCAGGCGGAGAGAGCAGTGCAAATCATTAAACAAGGCATGCTTAAAATCCAAGATCCCACGCTGCAGGGTCACCTGTCGCGACTGCTGCTGGCATACAGATCTCATCCGCACTCATTTGACTGAGATCCCCTCCGCGCAACTGTTGATGAAAAGGACTTTAAAAACAAGGCTCTCATTAATCCTCCCAGACATGCACGAAATCGTTGAGGCAAAGCGCCGTAAGCTGACTGAGTACCATGACAGAAATTCGAGGGGGAGATGGAATGAGATAGGGGACAAAGTGTTTGTACTAAACGATGGCAGGGGTCCCAAATGGCTTGCAGGGACAGTAACGGACAAGGAAGGAAACAGGCTACTGGTAGTACAAATGGACAATGGCAAAACCAAGTCAAAAAGAGATTTACCAACAACACTGCGGAACCAGAGGCAGACTACAATGTGGAACTCGCACCACACCTGGTGGATAGACAGAGGGAACAACCTGAGGAAAGGGCAATCCCAACAGACAGCCCAGGCGAGTCAACAACAATCACACCAATCGAAACAGACAGCCCAGGCGAGATACCAGCTACCACACCCAAAGAAAAACAGACACCAAGGCAAACAACTGAACCACAACTCAGACGCTCCACGCGAGAGCGTAGACCACCTGAGAGACTGAACCTATAAAGACAATAAGACCTTGGGGGAGGGTGATGTCATGTATCTTACATTATTATATATAACTGTATCCTAACATGCTATACATGACTGTAATAAGATATGACCTGCAACCACCAGCATACCTTACCACCAGGGGTGCACTTGCAAGAGACAGGTATATAAGCACAGGTCTCAGGCAAGTGCAGCATTCGAGAACTGTGAAATAAAGGTGCGGGTCCAGAGTGACCTTGACTTCACTACATGCCTCGTGTGAATCTGTACTGAGGGGACAGGACTTTACATTTAATATCCTCTGTTGTCTAGAATTGCAATATATTGTATTTCTTAAAAATGCTTTAAAGAGAAGGAACATACAATGATTACATATTGATATAGTGGTGATGCATTTTCTTAGCATAGAATTTATAGGAGGGTAAATAGATATGCATATTTGTACAGTAGGTTTACCTGCTGCAAGGTTTGAACAGCGACAGTGAGAGGGGGTTACTCATACACTGATGTAGAGTGACTATTCTACCTTTCTGAGACATTGGATTAGATCATCATTTTTTTGCAATGAGAGACAGTGGTGGTATGCTTCAGTTTCCTGTCTGGGTCAGCCTGACCTTTCCTGTATAGGTTATCTTGTGTTAGTGAGGTAAACCTTGTGTGGGCCTTCAGAAAGGGAGCCGGAATTGCTTGATATTTTCCAAATTCTAGGTAGAGACCATACATCAAGTGCTCTGACTGACAGATGTCCCACAGATGCTTGTTTCACATTTTTGTTGTAAGGGTGAGGGTATGGCTTTACATTACAACATTGACTACACTTCAAAAGTACTTGATTGGCTGTGAAGCGCTTTGGGACATCCTGAGGTCATGGAGGGAGCTATATAAATGCTCCTTTCTTTCTTTCTTAGTGAAGGTTGCATCTTTTTGGCACCAGCATTGAGAGTTGTGCAAATCTGTGGATCGCAGATGGCCCTCGCAAATTTGAGGGCACAGCGCAGTAGAGATGGGAATGGATCTGAGGAGATCTCAATATTGACCATGGCTTTTGTGGTACCCTGAATGGCCCACACGTTTACCTCACTAACATAAGACAACCTATACAGAAAAGATCAGGATCAGAAGTATTCAGGAAGTATTGTCCGCTGTACCAGCCTAGCTACATCCTCTCCAGCATTTCTCTGACACTGAGGGATGGAATCTGTGAATTTTATGCAGCGTGTAGTATGTTTGGAGTTTCCGTTTGAAGTGGCTATCATGCATTTTTATGCAAGTGATAGTTGTGAGCACTTGTTTCCAAATGGTCCTCTATTCTTCTGACATTTTTCATTTTTTGGAAAAGGTGTAGATGATTATATGACCTATTATATGACCTGTCTTAGTGGTTATCCACAGGAGCCTTGGGAGGACATCTGAACGTTCTTTCTTCGATGAGTTACTCCTACAGTAGGTTAGAAATTTTGGGATGCCAGGGATGTCAGGGTTAAGGCAACAGCACTGGGGGAATTGCAATGGCCGGTTGATCAGAGTGAGATTTGTCATGGTTGGGGTGTGATCTGAGATAGTTGTAGGCCCTATGTTACAACTTACAGAGTTAGGCTTCCTTCAGGAAGCAGTCATTTACTCTGAAGTATGTAGAATACTCTGAAAATTTGAATAAAAGTGGAATCCCCTCACTGTTGAATGTAAGGTTCACTGGACAGCCATGGTCTCTGCATCATACTGGGGTAGTTCTGGCTGCTTGTTTCTGACAGTTTGTGCCGATCTAAAGCATTGTTTTACTGTATTTGTTCTTTTCCTTGAGCATGAGCAAGGGCTATCTTCCAGGTTACAGACAGTAGGGCTCTTCTGGCAGAAAAGATTTTCCACTTTTGAAAAAGTCCATAAAAACATTTTCACTGGTGGAGAATTAAGCTTTTTGACCGGAATTCAGCTTAAGTTAACAATAATCACTTTAATCACTTTAAGAGTATCCAGCCACCTCAGGCCGACTCTCCGGTGTTCCCTGCCTAAATCCTTCCACTCTCCACCTTTAAAATATTCTCAAAACTCATCTATTCGAGCAACCTTGAAGTCACCTCTCTTAACTCTCGTACCATGTCTTGGCCACAAATCGTTTCTTCCTTTGACTTATTTTTGTCTTCTTCCCTATTGTAGAATGCCTTCAAACATTTTCTATGTTAGAATTTTATATAAATGCAAGTTGTTGTAAATTATCAACAGCAAGCCACCTAACCAGTGCAACTTACTCCCCTTCCTCCCTACTTTGCACAGGCAGTAACCAGCAAAACTGATGTCAATTGAGACATATGATGGACACCTGAATTCCTCTCATCCTCTAATTAAGCATTCAGAACTTTGAAAATGTAATCCTGGTAACAAAAACAGAATTGGCCACTATTAAAGGTTGTTGACGTGCTTTGAATGGTTATTTCCATAAAAGTCAGCAACATCTCCAAAGTAATTTGTACACTTGAGGGTTGTGAGAAGAATGCCAATGATTTTTGCAACTTGGTGCTCAATCAAAAGAAAATCTTAACCGAAAGAGATACTATCCAACACACACATGGGTGAAAAGATAAGTCCTAACATGCCAAATAACCTGTTTCTATAATTCCACTTTGTGAGAACATAGCCCTGACACCTCCTCTGATTCAGTGATTCTGGTGAGTCTTGCACTCTTTGATCAAATCCATGTTTTATTACTTCAGATAATACAGTCTCGACTATTACTATTACACATTGCAATTATGTGCATTGTACTGATACTTAATCCAAGTTCTTCAAAGCATCTAAATAATTTCTCTAATGTGGAGAAATGTGTAGTTATCCACTTTGGTAAGAAAAATAGAAAAGCAGAGTATTTTTTAATGATGTAATTATTTGTACCTCACTTTTTTTGAGCATGCGTCTGTCAAGCTCCGACCCCCTTCACCTTGAATCATTCCCTCCATGTGGTGCCGAGAATGCCGACCTGATCTCGGCGGAGGGCCGAGAGGGCCCATGGGCGGCCGAGAGGAGGGTGGAAGAGAGACTGGGGGAGGGAGAGGGAAAGAGAGATTGGGGGAGAGAGAGAGACTGGGAGAGAGGGAGAGAGATAGACTGGGGGAGTGGGGGGGCGGGGAGAAAGAGAGAGAGAGGCTGGGGAAGAGAGAGAGAGAGAGAGAGAGAGAGAGGCTGGGGGAGAAAGAGAGAGCGAGACTGGGGGGGAGGGGAGGGAGAGAGACGGGAGGGGGGGTGGGAGAGACAGGTGGGGGGGGGGGATCAGAGTGGAGAGAGGGAACTCAAGGATGACGGATCACGTTCTTCCAACCCTCTACAAGGGACATCGTTGGAGTGGATGAAATCCAGAAGTCACGACTTTGTCACTATTCACTTCATACCCAATAAACCTGTTAACAATCCGTAAACAATGCCTCATCTATGGTGGGGTGGATGGGGGGGGGGGTGTGGGGGGTGGGTAAGGTCACATAATTGCGCTGGTGTAAGGAGGGACTTTGGCTGGGGGAGGGATGCACTTGGACTGGGGTAAGGCACTTTGGCAGGGCCGTGCTGTCTTCTGGGGAGTTCTGTCCTCTGTCGCTTCAATGTGTCCTTGGGATGGGCGGTTCCAGTTAAACATTCCAGTGAAACTTCAGGGTGTGGCTTATCCTGCAAGAGGACCAATCATAGACAAAGGATGGAGCATGGCAGCCATTTTTGCAGTAAAAATAAGCACGTCCATTTTATAAATAGTGAGAGATTGGAAAATGTTGGTGGGGTTCAGAGGAACCTTGGTGTCCTTGTACATGAATCACTGAAAGTTAACATACAGGTACAGCAAGCAATTAAGAAAGCAAATAGTATGTTGCCTTTATTACAAGAACATTTTAGTACAAGTAAAGACATCACTGCAATTATATAGGGTGAGACCCCACCTGGAGTGTTGTGTACAGTTTTAATTTCCTTACCTAAGGAAGGATATACTTGCCATAGAGTGCAACAAAGGTTCACCAGACTGATTCCTGAGATGAGGGGATTGTCCTATGAGGAGTTATTGAGTAAACTAGGCCTATAGCCTCTAGAGTTTAACAGAATGAGAGGTGATCTCATAAGAACATAAGAAATAGAAACAGGAGTAGGCCATATGGCCCCTCGAGCCTGCTCCGCCATTCAATAAGATTATGGCTGATCTGACTCGGCTCCACTTCCCCGCCCGCTCCCCATAATCCCTTATCCCCTTAGCATTTAAGAAATTGTCTATTTCTGTCTTAAATTTATTCAATGTCCCAGCTTCCACAGCTCTCTGAGGCAGGGAATTCCACAGATTTACAACCCTCTGAGAGAAGAAATTTCTCCTCATCTCTGTTTTAAATGGGCAGCCGCTTATTCTAAGATTGTGCCCTCTAGTTCTAGTCTCCCCCATCAATGGAAACATCCTCTCTTGTCAAGCCCCCTCATAATCTTATACGTTTTGATAAGATCACCTCACATTCTTCTGAATTCCAATGAGTAAAGGCCCAACCTACTCAACCTTTCCTCATAAGTCAACCCCCTCACCCCCGGAATCAACCTAGTGAACCCTCACTGAACTGCCTCCAAAGCAAGTATATCCTTTCGTAAATATGGAAACCCAAACTGCATGCAGTATTCCAGGTGTGGCCTCACCAATGCCTTATATAGCTGTAGCAAGACTTCCCTGCTTTTATACTCCATCCCATTTGCAATAAAGGCCAAGATACCATTGGCCTTCCTGATCACTTGCTGTACCTGCATACTAACCTTTTGTGTTTCATGCACAAGTACCCCCAGGTCCCGCTGTACTGCAGCACTTGGCAATCTTTCTCCATTTAAATAATAACTTGCTCTTTGATTTTTTTTGCCGTAGTGCATGACCTCACACTTTCCAACATTATACTCCATCTGCCAAATTTTTGCCCACTCACTTAGCCTATCTATGTCCTTTTGCAGATTTTTTGTGTCCTCCTCAAACATTGCTTTTCCTCCCATCTTTGTATCTTCAGCAAACTTGGCTACATTACACTCATTCCCTTCTTCCATGTCGTTAATATAGATTGTAAATAGTTGGGGTCCCAGCACTAATCCCTGCAGCACCCCACTAGTTACTGGTTGCCAACCAGAGAATGAACCATTTATCCTGACTCTCTGTTCTCTGTTAGTTAGCCAATCCTCTATCCATGCTAATATATTACCCCCAACCCCATGAACCTTTATCTTGTGCAGTAACCTTTTATGTGATACCTTGTCAAATGCCTTCTGGAAGTCCAAATATACCACATCCACTGGTTCCCCTTTATCCATCCTGTTCGTTACATCCTCAAAGAACTCCAGCAAATTTGTCAAACATGACTTCCTCTTCATAAATCCATGCTGACTCTGCCTTACCAAATTTTGCTTTTCCAAATGTCCTGCTACTGCTTCTTTAATAATGGACTCCAACATTTTCCCAATCACAGATGTTAGGCTAACTGGTCTATAGTTTCCTATTTTTTGTCTGCCTCCTTTTTTAAATCTCATTTAAAGATACAAAATTCTTACATGGCTTGACAGGGTAGATGCAGGGAGGATGTTTCCTCTGGCTGAGGAGTCTAGAACTAGGGGTCACAGTCTCAGAATAAGGGGTTGGACATTTAGAACTGAGATGAGGAGAAATTTCTTCACTCAGAAGGTAGTGAATCTTTGGAATTCTCTACCACAGAGGGCTTTGGAGGCTCAGTCGTTGAGTATATTCAAGACAGAGATCGATAGATTTTCGGATATTAAAGGAATCCACGGATATGGGGATAGTACAGGCAAATGGAGTTGAGATAGAAGATCAGCCATGATCTTATTGAATAATGAAGCAGGCTCGAGGGGCCGAATGGCCTACTCCCGATCCTATTTCTTATGCTCTTATGTATTCTTGGTCCGTAGGCTTATAAAAAGAAACCAGAGCCTGGAAATTCGAAACAAAGAGAAACTGGTGGGAATAGACAGCAGACCAGTCAGCATCTGTAAAGCGAAAAGAGGGGTTAACATTTTGGATATAATATCTGAAGCGCAGGTGCCATTCCTTCATCTCCCTGCCATATTCCCAGGGTATTGTGATGTATAGTCCAGGGTATGGTGGCTGATGTGGTGCTCCATCCTAAAGCTGACCCTAGAAAGAGTGCTGTGACAGGTGAAATATGTAAGAAGAAAAGTACATTACATTTTTACAATCTCACTTTCATAATGTTACCATTTATATCACTACCAGTTCTTGTAACACATTTAAGATGACATATTTTCAACTTACTGATGTTGCATTCATTTATAAAGTGCTCAGAAATATTACTGCATTCAGGCATTTTTTGTGGTGTTTTATGGTTAGCCGTTATGTAGTGAATACAACTTTGTTAATATTCATTATGTTAGCAATCCACATTAAAGATTTTGTCAATCATTTCTTTGCCTTAAATCTTTTTACTGCATTTGTTCCCTCATTTGCATCGAAGAATTTCAGACGAATTGTAACAGCACAATAAAACCTGATGTGTAGTTGTTAAAGAGCTCTTGAAAGCATGTGACCCTCTTTTATTATGGGGTGGTGTCCTGTTTTTGTTTACATATTAATGTATTCTGTCGAGCAGAAAATGGGGCGAAATTTTATAATTAGAAGGAAGATTTAGTCCTCCTGCAGTCTAGCAATGTCAAAGGGCAGAGTTTAAAAGACAGTGTCAAGGATTTGTGATGTCTTCTCGATGGTTTGTTTGGCAAGTGTATTGAACCAACCAGGAAGGTTCCAAGTTAAGTTTCCAATCGACTCTGAGTTAGCTGATCTCAAGTGGGGTAGAGATATGGATATTTAGGAACATCAGCCAAGGTCCCCTTTCTTGTTCATAATCACTATGATCAGTTCAGTTCAGCCATAGTCTTACTGAATGGTGGTGCAGGCTCGAGGGGCCAAATAGCCTACTCCTGCTCCTATTTCTTATGTTCTTATGCTATCTGGTAACTGGAAAGTGCACCTGTAGACATTGTGTAAGGAAAAGATCAGGTTCAACCATAATGCCTCCACAATCAAATAACTTACTGATACTAACTGCTTAGGGACACGCATGAAGAATGGCTACTTGGGAGAATTACTGGAATGCAACAGCATTTACGGAACCACACCCCTTCAGGAGCGAAAGGTTTGGAAAAAAGTCTACAAATTTACATAATGTCTTTAAATAGAAACATCAAATATCCTGCTGGATCATGCATTCGTGCTAATGACTGACGTACAAGGTTTTATCTTCCCTACACAGTCCTCATAACCCACCAGGGCTCACTTCCTGTGTATAAGAGATAGCAGAAGTTACATTATATCACATCAGTCTGGAAGGCATATTGCTACAGTAACAACATAGACACACTAGCATCTTGTTATGTAATCTGGATGTAAAATGCTGTATCCAGTTAAAAGTATTCCGCTCCTTTTTGACATAAAATAACTTTTCTGTAATCGGGATGCATGGGTGTACTCTGCTGTTCTGTGGAAAATGTTTCTGTTATGAACATGTTTGCAGAATAATTTCTGTTTATTTCCAGAAATGTAGACACATAAAGGAGTGTTGTAGTTAGTACAAGTGCCTCACAAAATACTTCACAATGTTTATATTATGGAGGACTCAATGATGTTATTGATGACAACATGATATTATTGGGGTTATTTTCATCACTTGGGTAATAATCTTGCAGAGTACTGTTGTAGAACCTACCTGATTTTCATCTCATTGAAATCAATAAGATGAATATTGGTTGGGCAATCCGCTCCTCCAGTTTATCGTCCAACCAGTGAAGATGAAAATGATTCCCATCGTCCTTTATTTAATGGCAGCCAACTGTTGTCAATGGTACAAATTTGAGAAGTAATGTAAATTAGAATTGTTTTTATTCTGGCCACTATACATTAGCCCTCTGGCTCGAAGGTTAAGGTATCCTTGGCCCTAGGATTCGCCACGTATACTGTCAATTGAAATCAATGATTATCCAACATCAGTTGTTCAAGCAGAATAAACTGTAACTATCAGTTTTTCTTCTCCACAATATGAAGCATCTGGTTGCTATGCATCTCGTCATCTGCTGGCCTGAATGAGAATGAACAAAACCTAATCTGGTTGAAGATGATGTATTTGACGAACTGTTGGCCTTTGAATGTGAACTCAAGGGGCCCAAAATTGGTGGGCTTACTGCCGGTGAGTTTTTACGCCGGTCTCCCTGGTTTCTAGGCGGTCTCCCCTCCGAACGAGTTTGGTGGAGTCCTCCCGCCGGCGGGGAGAGAAGACCGCTGCGTACTATCCGCTGACGTCCGCTGGCATGCAACGCGCATAAGAGTCCTCCCGCCTGCCGAGCTGCCAGTTTGGTCTGGGCGGTCCTCCGCTCCAGCAGGGGAAAAGACCACTGCGCGGAGGCAGGTCTAACCTCAACGGCAAGTAAGAAGACCTGCAAAAAAAGTTAGTCCATTTTTCTTTAATTTTTTTTGCAGGGATTCAGGTGGATAGGGTCCCTTGAAGGATTTCTAGTGTTTTTTTAAATTTTTTTAATTTTTAAAATTTCATCTGTTCCCCCTTCCCTGGGCTCAACTCAATCCTCGGTGGTACTTAATCGAGGATTGTATTTGCCGCTGGGAATGGCATCTACCGCCCGCTGCCGCCTAGATTCAGGGTGTAAGTCCCATTTTTGCCGCTGGACAGTCTTTCCCAGATTTTTTCATGAAACTTCCACCCAAAGTACCATCAGGATCTCAGCAGAACTTAGCTTCCACCAATTTCGGGCCCTAGGTTTGTTCTCTACAATTTACACTTACGAGTTAACTGGAAACAGACAAGTTAGTTCTGCCATTACATTTATGTAATACCTACACACAACATTTCTTGGCTTCTGTTGCATCACATCAATGATTACTTGAGACAAATGGCTGACTAAATCCTGATCCTAATGGCAAAAGGACATAGACAGTCTAAGTGAGTGGGCAAAAATTTGACAGATGGAGTATAATGTTGTAAAGTGTGAAGTCATGCACTTCGGCAGAAAAAAATTAAAGAGCAAGTTATTATTTAAATGGAGAAAGATTGCAAAGTGGCACAGTACAGCGGGACTGGGGGTACTTGTGCATGAAACACAAAAGGATAGTATGCAGGTACAACAAGTGATCAGGAAGGCCAATGGTACCTTGGCCTTTATTGCAAAAAGGATGGAGTATAAAAGTAGGGAAGTCTTGCTACAGCTACATAAGATATTGGTGAGGCCACACCTGGAATACTGTGTGTAGTTTTGGTTTCCATATTTATGAAAGGATATACTTGCTTTGGAAGCAGTTCAGAGAAGGTTCACAAGGTTGATTCTGGGGATGAGGGGGTTGACTTATGAGGAAAGGTTGAGTAGGTTGGGCCTCTACTCATTGGAATTCAGAAGAATGAGAGGTGAACTTATCAAAATATATAAGATTATGAGGGGGCTTGACAAGGTGGTTACAGAGAGGATGTTTCCAATGATGAGGAGACTAGAACCAGAGGGCATGATCTTAGAATAAGGGGCCGCCCATTTAAAACAGAGATGAGGAGAAATTTCTTCTCTCAGAGGGTTGTAAATCTGTGGAATTCGCTGCTTCAGAGAGCTTTGGAAGCTGGGACATTGAATAAATTTAAGACAGAAATAGACAGTTTCTTAAACGATAAGGGAATAAGGGGAGCAGGTGGGAAAGTGGAGCTGAGTCCATGATCAGATCAGCCATGATCTTATTGAATGGCGGAGCAGGCTCGAGGAGCCATATGACCTACTCCTGTTCCTATTTCTTATGTTCTTATGTTCTTATTAATTGGATTAGTACAGGTTATTTGCAAAAGGCTTTGGATCAGTGCAGGTACTGCGTTTGGATTCATCTAGCCCTTAAAAATGGAAGCATCCATATCATAATTGTGTTTATTCCATCAGTGCCGGATGAATAGACATTATCTGTGAGTACAGTTACAATAACCATCAAATATCAGGACTAGCTTTCTTGTGCAAGAATGATCAAAATAAATACTTAAAAGTACAACTATGCATAAAAATAACTGAGAAGCACTTTATCTCTGCTCATCCCATTCTTCTTTGTTTTTCCCCTTCCCTATTCAACCGCTTTTAGTTTTAATAATTCTTTCTAGGAAATATACTTTATTATAACTTTTTCCTGCTTTTCTCTAACTTTGAAATAATTTACCTTTCCTATTCAGTAGTAGCTTTAAAAAGCCATAATTTGATATAAAACAGATACAAAACTGTTCTTTTAGCTAATCAAATGGTAAAGACCTAAAACTTGACTTGGTCCAAGATCAACTTTTGATACAATTTTCCCACATCAAGCAGAAATTGGCCGATAGTGAACGAGTAATCATATTGACACCTCGGGGAAATATAAAATATGGAAAAGTAAACTTACCTGCAATGTGTTAAGGGTTAAAGATCAATCACAGGGATAAGATGAATTAACAGAAATGGAATGGTATGGTGATGGTATAGCATGTTGGAACACCAAAACATGGTTTCAAGGAATGGTGGGACACATGTTCAGTACTTTACTTGACTGACTCTCTGATCTCAGGTGAAGGCCTGGAAACATATCATTCAATTGCCCCTTTGAAGAAATGCAAAGCTTTGGAGATTACAGGAGAGAATAGATGAGGGAAAATGAAGGGGAGAATCAATGGGAGAAATGAAAGGAACCTACCTGTAAAACTACAAGATAACGTGGTTTCATTATTTCTACATTTTAATATGCACTAAATCTGTAAAATCTAACAAAAGCACAGGCTCAGGCCCCAATTAACTTTTGTTGTACAGAGTGATTTCTTCAAATCGTCTATTACAAAGTTGAAATAGTTTAATCAAAGAAAATATTTCACTGTGAGCTGTTGTTCAGTGAACAATAAATTTACATTACGAGGACGTATTGTACCTGTGACCCTTAACAGCTGTGAGACACAGATGTTTTCTTAATCATCTATGTCTAGAGTTGGCTACATAACTCTTGACCTGTTTATTCAATTCAAACACTCCAGGAACAAAGATCTGTAGTAGTCATTGCCTGGACCAATTAACTCTCAGCCCCAAAAATTGCAGAACATTTACAAAACTCTTTTCTATATTAAGCAATCTTAACACTAATATTGAAGACTTGAGTTTTGCACACATTGCCGGCTTCCCCAAGGTGCAGGATGCTGTTGACTGTACCCATATTGCCCTGCGAACACCATTACAGGAAGCAGAGGTGTACAGAAACCATAAGGGATTCCACTCCCTCAAAGTGCAGCACTTCTGCCATCATACGCAGCGCATCATGGCAGTGAATGCCTACTTTCCAGGGAGCATCCATGATGCGCACATCTTGCGTGAGAGCACTGTGTCTGACCTGTTGAAGTCTGAGCCACAAGGTAAATGCTGGATGCTGGGGGACAAAGGTCCGGCTTCGCCACCTGGCTCTTGACACCCCTGCGGAACCTTAGCAACAATATAATAAGAGCCATATAGCCACACATAATATTATCGAAAAGACAATTGAAGTGCTGAAGCAGCACTTTCATTGCTTGGTCCACTTGGAAGGCAAGCTGCAATATCACCCTGAGCAGGTTGCTCAGTTCACAGTGGTGTGCTGCATATTGCACAATTTAGCAATCATGTGGGGACAGGAATTGCCACAGCGGACTGCTGGACCACCTGAGGAGAGAGTGCAGGAGACAGAGAAGGAAGAAGAGGACATGAGGGGGAGGAAGATGAGGAGGATCTTCGCGATGAACCCATGGCACCACCCTACCACCCGCAACACCACAGTGGAGGGCTCGCGGAGTGTATGCCATTGCAAAATTGTTACGTCAGCAGCTCATAAATAAACGCTTTGCTTTTCCTGCACAGCGTGTGGGACCCTGATGACTGTTACCCCAAAAGTTTGACACTGTACAAGAGTGCTTAAATTCAATTGAAACGTTTATGTAAAAATGTAAAAAATATAGAACAATTGTAAAACTTTGTAAACTTATAACGTTGAAAAACTGTAACAACTTTAACAATTTAAAATAAACTTTTAAAAATCAAACTTCAACGATTTAAAATTAACAATGAACAATTGACTATACAACAAAGCACCCTTTGCTGTCCTCGACCTCGACCGTGTGTTCCCCAAACCTTCGGACTCACCTCCCCTTTATTACTCCCACCCTTCCCTTTCCCATTGCCCCTGAGCCCGGACCTCCCCGTGGTGATACCAAGCTGGCATGTAGCAGTACAACCCGAGTGTTGTTGCTGTCGTTGGGAGTCAGACATTGCAGGCACAATGAATGGGACCTCAGGAGGAGCTCGTGATCTGGAAGACACGGCTTCATGGCTGGAAGCTGCTGGCAGCTCCCCACCCTCAGGTGCTGTCGACCTGACTACTATGGCATGGGCGGATTCTGCGCCCTGTCCCGATCCCATTGATTGCCGCATGGCATCGACGGAGTCGGTGATTCGCTCCATCGCGGTGATAGAAACATAGAAACATAGAAACATAGACAATAGGTGCAGGAATAGGCCATTCATGGCTGAACATGCAACTTCAGTACCTCATTCCTGCTTTCAGATGCGACATATCCTCCGACTGTCGTTCTGATAGTGCCGCGATGTTTCCGGCTATCGCAGCCATGGCCTTGAGCAACTCTTGACCTATGTCGACGCTGGCCTTTGACAGATGCACCATGTCATGGTACGCGTCTATCTGTCTTGTAGCAATGGACCTTTGCTGCACCAACCTCTGTCGCTGCGGCAAAGGAGCTGGAATGCTGGGGGAGCCTTGCTGCGCACCGCTTAGTCCCGCAGAATCCGAGGAGGCATGGGAGAATCCCCTGAATATAGAGTCGGTGGTGGAGGATGTTCCAGCTGGCCCAGATGTAACTGTTATCTCTTCCTCCATCTCCACCCCCACCTCCACTGGCTCCAGAGTGAGCTGCTCTTCCCCATCCTCATCTCTGGCAGGGGTGAAGTCGGGAGAGGGTTGGGTGACGCCAGAGTTGGAGGCAGTGGATCTGTCGTTGGATCTGCGCAGGTCTGGTCTAAATCCTCCGAGTCTGGAAGTGCAAAACAACATTTAAGTGCTTGGCACCAGGGGAGGGGTCAGGGTTACATGAATACATGAGTACAGTCACGTAACGCAATCTTACTTGAATGTCCACCACTGCTGGATTATTGCATTACTTATCGCAGACAGACAATACATATCTACATATATACATGCCCCCAACATTACAGTACATCACATGAGGCCAACATTACAGTGCAATAAACTTACATTACATTAGGCCAACATTACAGTTACAGTTACAGTTACATGACATTACATGACCACAACACAGACCGGAGATTGTATTGAACTGATCATCCTGTGTGGGTGGATTAGCTCCAATGCCGGTGGTTGCTATCCCCGACCAGCGACAGGGTACAGATCTCAATTTCCGTTAAGGCTTCTTGCATTGGGGGTCCTCCCCCTGTGTGCCACTGATCAGCTGCTATTGCAGATGTCTTCTTCTGCAGAAAGTAAAGTGAATGAAAGTAAAAATCTTCAATCCATTTAACATCACACACACACACACACACACACACATCAAAACACTGGGTTGATCCTCTTGTCATTGCTTGAAAGCATAAATACATCACCATAATCTTGGGATAAATAACATCATCCTTGTGACACTGAATCTACATTTACATGGTACATGGCACATGGGGGTGCATAAATAAAATCATTACTTACTCTTGCTATCAGGTCGTTCCACCTCTTACGACACCTTTCTCCAGTACGTACCATCATCATCATAGGCAGTCCCTCGGAATCGAGGAAGACTTGCTTGCACTCCTGAAGTGAGCTCTTTGGTGGCTGAACAGTCCAATACGAGAGCCACAATCCCTGTCACAGGTGGGACAGATAATTGCTGAGGGAAAGGGCGGGTGGGACAGGTTTTCCGCACGCTCTTTCCGCTGCCAGTGCTTGATTTCTGCATGGTCTTGGCGTTGGGACTCAAGGTGCTCAGCGTCCTCCCGGATGCACTTTCTTCACTTAGGGCAGTCTTTGGCCAGGGACTCCCAGGTGTCAGTGGGGATGTTGCACTTTATCAGGGAGGCTTTGAAGGTGTAACATTTCTGCTGCCCACTTTTGGCTCATTTGCCGTGAAGAAGCTCCGAGTAGAGCACTTGCTTTGAGAGTCTCGTGTCTGGCATGCGAACTATGTGGTCTGCTCAGCGGAGCTGATCGAGTGTGGTCAGTGCTTCAATGCAGGGGATGTTAGCCTGGATGAGGATGCTGATGTTGGTTCGCCTGTCCTCCCAGGGGATTTGTAGCATCTTGCGGAAATATCGTTGATGATATATCTCCAGCGACTTGAGGTGTCTACTGTACATGGTCCATGCCTCTGAGCCATACAGGAGGACAGGTATTACTACAGCCCTGTAGACCATGAGCTTCATGGTAGATTTGCAGCCCTGGTCTTCGAACACTCTTTTCCTCAGGCGGCCGAAGGCTGCATTGGCGCACTGGAAGCAGTGTTGAATCTCCTCATCAGTGTCTGCTCTTGTGATAAGAGGCTCCCGAGGTATGGGAAATGGTCCACGTTGTCAACGGCCGCGACGTGGATTTTGATGACTGGGGGCCATTGCTGTGTGGCAAGCACAGGCTGGCGAAGGATCTTTGTTTTATGGATGTTTAGCGTAAGGCCCATGCTTTCGTATGCCTCAGTAAATACGTCGACTATATCCTGGAGTTCAGCCTCAGAATGTGTGCAGATGCAGGTGTCGTCCGTGTACTGTAGCTCAACGACAGAGGTTGGAGTGATCTTGGACCTGGCCTGGAGGCGGCGAAGGTTAAATAGCTTCCCACTGGTTCTGTAGTTTAGTTCCACTCCAGCGACACGCTTGTTGACTGTGAGGTGGAGCATGGCAGCGAGGAAGATTTAGAAGAGGGTTGGAGCGATGACGCAGCCCTGTTTGACCCCGGCCTGGATGTGGATTGGGTCTGTAATGGATCTGTTTGTATGTCATCGTGGAGCAGGCGGAGGATGGTGACAAACATTTGGGGGCATCTGGAGGGACGCGCCATAAACCCTCGCGGTTGACAATGTCAAAGGCCTTTGTAAGGTCGAAAAAGGCCATGTATAAGGACTGGCGCTGCTCCTGCATTTTTCCTGCAGCTGTCGCGCTGCAAAGATCTGCTGCACAGGAGGGCAGAAAAAGAGTGGGAGAGCTGTAATAGTAGGGGATTCTATTGTAAGGGGAATAGATAGGTGTTTCTGCGGCCGCAATCGAGACTCCAGGATGATATGTTGCCTCCCTGGTGCAAAGGTCAAGGATGTCTCGGAGCAGCTGCAGGGCATTTTGGAGGGGGAGGGTGAACAGCCAGTTGTCGTGGTGCATATAGGTACCAACGAGATAGGTAAAAACGGGATGAAGTCTTACAAGCTGAATTTAGGGAGCTAGGAGTTAAATTAAAAAGTAGGACCTCAAAGGTAGTAATCTCAGGATTGTTACCAGTGCCACATGCTAGTCAGAGTAGAAATAGCAGGATAGTTAAGATGAATATGTGGCTTGAGGAATGGTGCAAGAGAGAGGGATTCAAATTCCTGGGACATTGGAATCGGTTCTGGGAGAGGTGGGACCAGTACAAACCGGACGGTCTGTACCTGGGCAGGACTGGAACCAATGTCCTAGGGGGAGTTTGCTAGTGCTGTTGGGGAGGGTTTAAACTAATATGGCGAGGGGATGGGAACCTATGCAGGGAGTCAGAGGGAAGTAAAATGGGGGCAGAAGCAAAAGGTAGAAAGTTGATAAGGAAAAGTGAAGGGCAGAGAAATCAAAGGTAAAAATCAAAAAGGGCCACATTACAACATAATTCTAAAAGGACAAAGAGTGTTAAAATAACAAGCCTGAGATGCAATTCGAGGAGCATTCGCAATAAGGTGGATGAATTAACTGCGCAGATAGCTGTTAACGGATATGATGTAATTGGGATTATGGAGACATGGCTCCAGGGTGACCAAGGCTGGGAACTCAACATCCAGGGGTTTTCAATATTCAGGAAGGACAGGCAGAAAGGAAAAGGAGGTGGGGTAGCGTTGCTGATTAAAGAGGAGATTAACGCGTTAGTAAGGAAGGACATTACCTTGGATGATGTGGAATCTGTATGAGTACAGCTGCGGAACACCAAAGGGCAGAAAATGCTAATGGGAGTTGTGTACAAACCACCAAACAGTGGTAGTGAGGTTGGGGATGGCATCAAACAGGAAATTAGGGATGCGTGCAATAAAGGTACAGGGTGACTTTAATCTACATACAGATTGGGCTAGCCAAACTGGTAGCAATACGGTGGAGGAGGATTTCCTGGAGTGCATAAGGGATGGTTTTCTAGACCAATATGCTGAGGAACCAACGAGAGAGCAGGCCATCTTGGACTGGGTCTTATGCAATGAGAGAGGATTAATTGTCAATCTTGTTTTGCGATACCCCTTGAGGAAGAGTGACCATAATATGGTAGAATTCTTCATTAAGATGGTGAGTGACACAATTAATTCAGAGACGAGGGTCCGGAACTTAAAGAGAGCTAACTTCGATGGTATGTGACGTGCGTTGGCTAGGATAGACTGGCGAATGATACTTAAAGGGTGGAGGATGGATAGACAATGGCAGACATTTAAAGATCACATGGATGAACTTCAACAATTGTACATCCCAGGCTGGCGTAAAAATAAAACGGGGAAGGTGGCTCAACCGTGGCTAACAAGGGAAATTAGGGATAGTGTTAAATCCAAGGAAGAGGCATATAAATTGGCCAGAAAAAGCAGCAAACCTGAGGACTAGGAGAAATAGAGAATTCAGCAGAGGAGGACAAAGGGTTTAATTAGGAGGGGGAAAATAGAATATGAGAGTAAGCTTGCAAGGAACATAAAAACTGACTGAAAAGCTTCTATAGATATGTGAAGAGAAAACGATTAGTGAAGACAAATGTAGGTTCCTTGCAGTTAGAATCAGGTGAATTTATAATGGGGAACAAAGAAATGGCAGACGAATTGAACAAATACTTTGGTTCTGCCTTCACTAACGAAGACACAAATAACCTTCCGGAAATACAAGGGGTCCTAGGGTCTAGCGAGAAGGAGGAACTGAAGGAAGTTCCATCGGTAGTGGGTAAAATGATGGAATCAATTATTAAGGATGTCATAGCAGCGCATTTGGAAAGAGGTGACATGATAGGTCCAAGTCAGCATGGATTTGTGAAAGGGAAATCATGCTTGACAAATCTTCTGGAATTTTTTGAGGATGTTTCCAGTAGAGTGGACAAGGGAGAACCAGTTAATGTGGTGTATTTGGACTTTCAGAAGGCTTTCGACAAGGTCCCACACAAGAGATTAATGTGCAAAGTTAAAGCACATGGTATAGGAGGTAGTGTGCTGACGTGGATTGAGAACTGGTTGGCAGACAGGAAGCAAAGAGTAGGAGTAAATGGGTACTTTTCAGAATGGCAGGCAGTGACTAGTGGGGTACCGCAAGGTTCTGTGCTGGGGCCCCAGCTGTTTACATTGTACATTAATGATTTAGATGAGGGGATTAAATGTAGTATCTCCAAATTTGTGGATGACACTAAGTTGGGTGGCAGTGTGAGCTGCGAGGAGGATGCTATGAGGCTGCAGAGTGACTTGGATAGGTTAGGTGAGTGGGCAAATGCATGGCAGATGAAGTATAATGTGGATAAATGTGAGGTTATGTGAGAGACAGACTATTATCTGAATGGTGACAGATTAGGAAAAGGGGAGGTGCAACGAAACCTGGGTGTCATGGATACTTTTCAGAATGGCAGGCAGTGACTAGTGATTGAAGGTTGGCATGCAGATACAGCAGGCGGTTAAGAAAGCAAATGGCATGTTGGCCTTCATAGCGAGGGGATTTGAGTACAGGGGGAGGGAGGTGTTACTACAGTTGTACAGGGCCTTGGTGAGGCCACACCTGGAGTATTGTGTACAGTTTTGGTTTCCTAACTTGAGGGAGTGCAGCGAAGGTTCACCAGACTGATTCCCGGGATGGCGGGACTGACATATCAACATAAGAACATAAGAACATATCTTTGAGGATATAACGAGCATGGTGGATAGAGGTGTACCGATGGATGTGGTGTATTTAGATTTCCAAAAGGCATTCGATAAGGTGCCACACAAAAGGTTACTGCAGAAGATAAAGGTATGCGGAGTCAGCGGAAATGTATTAGCATGGATAGAGAATTGGCTGGCTAACAGAAAGCAGAGAGTTGGGATAAATGGGTCCTTTTCAGGTTGGAAATCGGTGGTTAGTGGTTAGATTAGGAAAAGGGGAGGTGCAAAGAGACCTGGGTGTCATGGTACATCAGTCATTGAAGGTTGGCATGCAGGTACAGCAGGCGGTTAAGAAAGCAAATGGCATTTTGGCCTTCATAGCGAGGGGATTTGAGTACAGGGGCAGGGAGGTGTTGCTACAGTTGTACAGGGCCTTGGTGAGGCCACACCTGGAGTATTGTGTACAGTTTTGGTCTCCTAACCTGAGGAAGGACATTCGTGCTATTGAGGGAGTGCAGCGAAGGTTCACCAGACTGATTCCCGGGATGGCGGGACTGACCTATCAAGAAAGACTGGATCAACTGGGCTTGTATTCACTGGAGTTCAGAAGAATGAGAGGGGACCTCATAGAAACATTTAAAATTCTGACGGGGTTAGACAGGTTAGATGCAGAAAGAATGTTCCCAATGTTGTGGAAGTCCAGAACCAGGGGACACAGTCTAAGGATAAGGGGGAAGCCATTTAGGACCGAGATGAGGAGGAATTTCTTCACCCAGAGAGTGGTGAACCTGTGGAATTCTCTACCACAGAAAGTTGTTGAAGCCAATTCACTAAATATATTCAAAAAGGAGTTAGATGAAGTCCTTACTACTAGGGGAATCAAGGGGTATGATGAGAAAGCAGGAATGGGGTACTGAAGTTGCATGTTCAGCCATGAACTCATTGAATGGCGGTGCAGGCTAGAAGGGCCGAATGGCCTACTCCTGCACCTATTTTCTATGTTTCTATGTTTCTATGCCACAGGGATCGATGCTGGGACCACAACTGTTTACAATATACATAGATGACCTGGAAGAGGGGACAGAGTGTAGTGTAACAAAATTTGCAGATGACACAAAGATTAGTGAGAAAGTGGGTTGTGTAGAGGACACAGAGAGGCTGCAAAGAGATTTGGATAGGTTAACCGAATGGGCTAAGGTTTGGCAAATGGAATACAATGTCGGAAAATGTGAGGTCATCCACCTTGGAAAAAAAAACAGGAAAAGGGAATATTGTTTGAATGGGGAGAAATTACAACATGCTGCGGTGCAGAGGGACCTGGGGGTCCATGTGCATGAAACTCTTTTTGGAGTTTATCTGCAAAAACAAAAAACATTAAACCGTGCCACCCTACCTGGGTGACACACCAGACATTTACAAGGCCCTTTTTTTCCTTTTTTTTGGTTTTTTTTTTGGGCACTAAAATCACAATTTTTCCCCAGTGCCCCCTATAAAAGGGAAGGGGGACACTAAAAGCACCGGCAATTAAAACAAATTAAACTTTAAAACGTAAAATCAAATTAAAATTTGGTTGCCGGGCGTGATGATGCACTCCAGTCCCTCCGGTGCCCACCTCTCGCGGAAGGCCGCGAGCGTACCGGTGGACACCGCATGCTCCATCTCCAAGGACACCCTGGACCAGATGTAAGAGCGGAAGAGAGGCAGGCAGTCAGGTTGAACGACCCCCTCGACCGCCCGCTGCCTGGACTGGCTGATGGCACCCTTGGCCGTGCCCAGGAGCAGTCCTACGAGGAGGCCTTCAGACCTATCCGCTCCCCTCCGCACAGGGTGCCCAAAGATCAGGAGAGTGGGACTGAAGTGCAGCCAGAATTTCAGGAGCAGCCCCTTCAAATAATAAAACAGGGGCTGCAACCTCGTGCATTCCATAAAAACATGGAACACGGACTCTTCCAGACCGCAGAAATTGCAGGCGGCCTGGGAGTCCGTGAACCGGCTTAAAAATTTGTTGCACGGCACTGCTCTGTGCACCACCCTCCAGGCCAAGTCCCTCCTTGTGCATGAATCCCAAAAAGTTAGTTTGCAGGTGCAGCAGGTAATCAGGAAGGTGAATGGAATGTTGGCCTTCATTGCAAGAGGGATGGAGTACAAAAGCAGGGAGGTCCTGCTGCAACTGTACAGGCTATTGGTGAGGCCGCACCTGGAGTACTGCGTGCAGTTTTGGTCACCTTACTTAAGGAAGGATATATTAGCTTTGGAGGGCGTACATAGACGATTCACTCGGCTGATTCCGGAGATGAGGGGGGTTACCTTATGATGATAGATTGAGTAGACTGGGTCTTTACTCGTTGGAGTTCAGAAGAATGAGGGCTGATCTTATAGAAACATTTAAAATAATGAAAGGGATAGACAAGATAGAGGCAGAGAGGTTGTTTCCACTAGTCGGGGAGACTAGAACTCGGGGGCACAGCCTCAAAATACGGGGGAGCCAATTTAAAACCGAGTTGAGAAGGAATTTCTTCTCCCAGATGGTTGTGAATCTGTAGAATTCTCTGCCCAGGGAAGCAGTTGAGGCTAGCTCATTGAATGTATTCAAATCACAGATCGATAAATTTTTAACCAATAAGGGAATTAAGGCTTATGGGGAGCGGGCGGGTAAGTGGAGCTGAGTCCACGGCCAGATCAGCCATGATCTTTTTGAATGGCGGAGCAGGCTCGAGGGGCTAGATGGCCTACTCCTGTTCCTAATTCTTATGTTCTTATGTTCTTATGAATGGGGTACTGAAGTTGCATGTTCAGCCATGAACTCATTGAATGGCGGTGCAGGCTCGAAGGGCCGAATGGCCTACTCCTGCACCTATTTTCTATGTTTCTATGTTTCTAAATCCTTATTAGTCAGGAAATTGATGGGATTGAAGGCCGATAAATCCCCAGGGTCTGATAGTCTGCATTCCAGAGCACTTAAGGAAGTGGCCCTAGAAATACTGGATGCATTGGTGTTCATTTCCCAACATTCTTTCGACTCTGGATCAGTTCCTATGGATTGGAGGGTAGCTAATGTAGGACCACTTTTTAAAAAAGGAGGGAGAGAGAAAACAGGGAATTATAGACCGGTTAGCCTGACATCGGTAGTGGGGAAAGTGTTGGAATCAATTATTAAAGATGTAATAGCAGCGCATTTGGAAAGCAGTGACAGGATCGGTTCAAGTCAGCATGGATTTATGAAAGGGAAATCATGCTTGACAAATCTTCTAGAATTTTTTGAGGATGTGACTAGTAGAATGGATAAGGGAGAACCAGTGGATGTGGTGTATTTGGACTTTCAAAAGACTTTTAACAAGGTCTCACACAAGAGATTAGTGTGCAAAATTAAAGCACATGGTATTGGGGGTAACGTAATGACGTGGATAGAGAATTGGTTGGCAGATAGGAAGCAAACAGTCGGAATAAATGGATCGTTTTCAGAATGCCAGGCAGTGACTAGTGGGGTACCGCAAAGTTCAGTGCTGGTACCCCAGCTATTTACAATATACATTAATGATTTGTACAAAGGAATTTGATGTAATATCTCCAAGTTTGCAGATGACACTAAGCTGGGTGGCAGTGTGAGCTGTGACGAGGATGCTAAGAGGCTGCAGGGTGACTTGGACAGGTTAGGTGAGTGGGCAAATGCATGGCAGATGCAGTATAATGTGGATAAATGTGAGGTTATTCACTTTGGTAGCAAAAGCAGGGAGGCAGAATATTATCTGAATGGTGACAGATTAGGAAAAGGGGAGGTGCAACAAGACCTGAGTGTCACTGTACATCATCCATTGAAAGTTGGCAAGCAGGTACAGCAGGCGGTGAAATAGGCAAATGGCATGTTGGCCTTCATAGCGAGAGGATTTGAGTATAGGAGCAGGGAGGTCTTACTGCAGTTGTACAGGGCCTTGGTGAGGCCACACCTTGAATATTGTGTGCAATTTTGGTCTCCTAATCTGAGGAAGGACATTCTTGCTATTGAGGGAGTGCAGCGAAGGTTCGCCAGACTGATTCCTGGGATGGCAGGACTGACATATGATCGACTAGGCTTATATTCACTGAAATTTAGAAGAATGAGAGGGGATCTCATAAAAACATATAAAATTCTGACGGGATTAGACAGGTTAAATGCAGGAAGAATGTTCCCGATGTTGGGGAAGTCCAGAACCAGGGGTCACAGTCTAAGGATAAGGGGGAAGCCATTTAGGACCGAGATGAGGAGAAACTTCTTCACTCAGAGAATTGTGAACCTGTGGAATTCTCTACCACAGAAAGCTGTTGAGGCCAGTTTGTTAGATATATTCAAAAGGGAGTTAGATGTGGCCCTCATGGCTAAAGGGATCAAGGGGAATGGAGAGAAAGCAGGAATGGGGTACTGAAGTTGCATGATCAGCCATGATCATATAGAATAGTGGTGCAGGCTCGAAGGGCCGAACGACCTACTCCTGCACCTATTTTCTATGTTTCTATGTTTCTATCATGTCCATTGTGCCCCGTAGGGGATGAAATCCGCATTGTGACTCCGGGAGGAGCTCCTCTGCCACAGGGAGAAGACGGTTGAGGAGGACTCCAGCGACAGCTTTCCCAGTGGCTGATAGGGAGATTCCCCTGTATTTGCCGCAGTCAGACTTGTCCCCTTTTTTAAAGATGGTCACGGTCACTGCATCGGAGATCTCCCAGCATGCTCTCTTCCCTCCAGATAAGAGAGATGAGGTCATGTATCCGCGCCAACAGTGCCTCTCCGCCATACTTTAGCGCCTCAGTAGGGATTCCATCCGCTCCCGTAGACTTGTTGTTCTTGAGCTGTCTTATGGCTTTTCTTACCTCGTGCAACGTTGGGGTTTCACTGAGGTGATGGCGGGTCGCAAGCTGCGGGATGGAGTCGAGAATACTCGAGTCAAAGGCAGAGTCTCGATTGAGGAGATCTTCGAAGTGCTCCTTCCATCGGGCAGTGACAGCCTCGGTGTCCTTGATGAGTGTTTCCCCGTTCTTGGCCAGCAGTGGGGTGTGGCCTTGGGTGTTTGGATTGTAGGTGGCCTTGACTGCGATGAAGAATCCTCGCGTATCGTGGCTGTCGGCCAGTTGTTGTATCTCCTGTGCTTTCTCCATCCACCACCTGTTCTTTAGGTCCCGGGTTTTTTGTTGGACCTCAGCCTTGAGCCGTCTGTAACATTGCTTTGCAGCTCCCGAGTTGGGTTGTTGCTTGAGGCTCAGAAATGCTCTGCGCTTGCGATCTATTAGTTCTTGGATCTCCTGATCATTCTCATCAAACCAGTCCTGGTGTTTTCTGGTTGAGTGACCAAGTGCCTCTTCTCAGGCACTGGTTATGGAGGCCTGGAGGGCAGACCAAGCACTGTGGGCATTCATCATTTCAGGGTCATCAAGGCACGCCAGGTTAGCTGTGAGGCGCTGGCTGTATCGGACTCTCTTAGCTGGGTCTTTAAGTGCTCCGGCATTGCCTTTTTTGCGGCACTGCTTCTGCTGTCCCCTCTGCTTTGGGGCTATGTTAATATCGATGATGGATCGGTTTAGGCGGTGGTCCATCTAGCAGTCATCAGCTCCTGTCATGGCGCTGGTGATGCGCACATCCTTGCGATCCCTGACTCGGACGCTGACCAAGTCGAGCAGGTGCCAATATTTGGAGCGAGGGTGTTGCCGCAATGCCTTGTATTTGTCCCTCTGGCGAAACAGGGTGTTGGTGATGAGAAGTTCATGTTCCAGATATTTTGTCAGGAGTCGGGTAGCGCTGGAGTTGGCTTTCCCTACCCCCTCTCTGCCAATCACGCTTTTGCAGAGTGCGGTGTCTTTGTCGACCCTGGCGTTGAAGTCACCTAGGTGGATCAGTTTGTCGCCCGTGGGGACTGGGACAGGGATATTTCGAGGCTGGAATAAAAACCCCTTTTTGGTCTCATCCGTTGCATCCAGTGTTGGGGTGTATGCACTGATGACTGTGCCGCATTGGTTCCGGGTGAGTCGAAGAGTCATGAGGCATTCGTTAACCCCGCAGGAGGAGTCTTTGAGTCGGTCGACCAGCTCATTTTTGATGGCGAAGCTGACTCCGTGAAGGCGGCATTCTTCCTCTGGTTTTCCTTTCCAGAAAAAGGTGTAACCTCCACCTTGTTCCTTGAGCTGACCTTCCCCTGCCCGCTTAGGGCGGCGATGTTGATGTCAAAGCGTCTAAGTTCCCAGGCAACTATGGCGGTGCGGCATTCCGGCCTGTTGCTGTTGGAGTTGTCCATGAGGGTCCTGATGTTCCAGGTCCCGAACTTCATGTTAATGTGGGGTGGCCGTTGCACACTGGCCACCACACGGGCTTAGCTGAGCAAGGCCTTGGTCCAGTGGCAAGGGGGTCCAAGACGACTGGAGACCAGGCACTGCTGTATAAAGCCTAATTGCCTACGGCGAGATGTTGGCCGCAAGCTCGGCGCCAAGTAGCACCCTTGATGATAGGTGGCCCGAGGCTTGGTTGGGGGCAGGCATTAGGAAGGTCAGTTGTCCGCTGGAGTTCCGAGTGGGAGGTCAGCAAGGAGTGGAAAGGTGGAAGAGTCATAGCCGTGATGCTCATCAGTAGAAGAGGCCAGGTCACCAGTGGGAAAAGAAAGATCCAGCCATCGGCGAGGAGAGGGATGTAGGCCCGCTGCTGGAGGGATGAGAGCCCGCCGCTAGAGGGATGTAGGCCCGCCGCATGGTCAGAGGCACACCTGCTCGTCGGGCGTTGTCGTAAGTAACCCGGTTTCAAATGACTGAAAATGATGCTAATAAAACACACCAAACTATTTTCTAGTTAGATTGGGATACGGTGTTCAATTCCTTAATAAAAACATTTTTAAAAGAAAATAATTCTTGAAAGTTCCTCCACGTTGTTTAAAAGTTTCTTCAGAAGTTTTAACAGTTTCTCCAGAAGTGGGTGAGTTCTTTTAATGTGGGGTCGCCTTTTCATACCGGCCTCTCGCTGTTGGAGTTGTCCATGAAGTTCCTGATGTTCCAGGTCCCAAACTTCATGTTAACGGAGTGGAAGATGCCTGTGCATGAGTTCTTTTAACGTGGGGTGGCCATTGCACACCAGCCACCACACGGGCTTAATGGGAATAACTTGGGAAAACTTTTTTTTAAACTCCAGGAGTGGATACCATTGTACTTGTGGAAGACACAGCCTCTCCGATCTCATCCCATATTTTGTTGTATTCCTTTTGGGGGGGGGCTTTCCACGACTACCCTTCCTTAGGTCGGAGTATCTCTCCGTGATGTTTGCCAGCGGGGCAGATAGCTCCATTTCATTGACGGCGGGCATCCTCAACCTCACGTCCTTCTCGATAGTCCTGCGCTAAGGCTTCTTTTTAAGCATTTCCATTATATTTATTATATGATTTGTTATTTATAAAATATGTATTATTATCATTATTGATATTGTATTATTATTTGTTATTAATATTATTTGACTATGAAATTTCTGATGAAAACAACCAACCCTCGAATACTTTGCTGCGCCTTCTCACTCTCTCTCCCTTGACTCCAACTCACTACACATGCGCAGGTGATCTCTGACCCCTGAAATCGTGGGGAAAAGCAGCTGTAAAAAAACAGCAAAAAAAAAATGTTGCGCATACGCAGTGCAGTGCCGCACCGTCCATTGAGAAGAAAGTCGACCTTGATCGACTATAATGCTGAATACTGCCCGCTGCACCCCGCTCGCATACCGCTCGCATACCGCCGAAAAAAATATGATGAAACTAACGGACTTCGGTCTCAGCGGTATTCCAGCGGTTTTAAACCACGCACCGCCGAGAAGTGGGCAGACCTTACATCTTGATGAATTTCGGGCCCATGGGTGGGGAGTTTTTAGATAGGTTAAGTTCCCAGAACAGCCATATTTATGACAACATGGACGTTTGTTGCAGTCAAAGCTTTGACAAAGCACTTTTAATATTTTTAATCATATAATTTCCTAAAAGCAAACTGAAAATATATTTTTTAACCACCTGATGTGACTGGCCACACAGTAACATCTCCATGTCACTAATCATGTCATCGCGTCCTTATACATTCAGAATTGTGGTTAAGTGCCTCAGAAGACAATAGTGCCCTTTAAGGGGCAACACATGCTGGATGTTGAATTGTCTGATAATCAACTACAGATGATCTGTCATTAAGCCTGAAATATGTCTCAATTATTAATCCTTTTTATTTAATATCATCTCATATCAAGGACATGGAGTATATATACTGAAAGTCAATGCTAGCATGAAGAGGCATTGCATGAATTCTCTTATAATATCCAAACTGTATGATCTTTGTAAATAAATGGTTGGCAGGAAATTCTTTTGAAACGGTTGTTGAATCTCATGGTTCAGATGAAGGTTATAAACCACTGGAGCTTTGCTTCATTGGTTTTTAAATATTTTTCCAACTCCTTGATAGTCTTACTGCCTTATACATTATTCCATAATTCGCCACCCCAGTAAATCCAGCATCTTGCAAGGCCTGCCAATAGCAGTAAAAGCTCCAGTGGTGGCAAAAAAAAATCATATCAAGGAAAATATACTGGATCTCTAATAGAATTACTGTCAGTTATACAACCTTTGGGTTGAGCAGATGAACAAACTATTTGCTTTGTTATTACTGTTTATGATATAATCCAATCCAATTGGATTATTGGTTTACTGTTTAGTAATCCAGTGCCACCCATTCAATTTCCTTCCTGCAATCCTACCTTTAATCTACACATAATCTTACTGGTGTATTAGTTAGTAGTAATGAGGAACACTGAGAGCTTGACAAGACCAAAATAATGAATCTTATTCTGCTTGTAAAACCCAGTCAACTGTACATCAATTCAAATCAGCAAAATTCTCTTAAAATATGGGCAATATAACTTTATTCAGCATGTTCTTCTGTATACTTTTCACTTTTGCAATACAAATTGAGGAATTTCAATATAAAGAAAGAAAAAAAGTATCAGTTTTTCCTCTGAGACTAAATTATATGTGTCTTGGATATGTTACTTAGAGAAAGGGAATGATTGTGAGATAAGAGAGGAAGGGTAAGGTTACCAAGCAGGAAATTTGGGAATTCCATTGTGGATTGTGTTTTCATAAAACTGGTTGCATGCGCCAAAGCGACCACTGAGGTCAGGTTCTCAGAGAAGTCTCTCTTTATATGAAGAGTCAGCTAACAACCCATGGTTATCCCAACCTCTCCACAACTGGTTTAAATCACAAGGCCAACAACAACATGACATCAATTACTGAATAATGTGAGTAAATATCATGGTAAAATAATAGTTGTGATTGACTCAAATCATTTTCTTGCATGATGTTTAAATTCTTTTTTGGCTTTCTCCATGAATCAGATCTGCAGAATTATGCTGGAAAACAGACCAGCTGCATCATAATCAACATCATTTTTTTCAATAAATGGATAATATTACCTGTACTACATAAATCCATATGTTAAATGTATTTTATTTTGCTAGTTTGAACTACAGCCCAAGTAGGCCCTAGAAAAGGTTAAATTTTTAACTTCCAAAATGGATGGTAATTCAGTTCCTCTGTAGTTTATGTTTTCACACTCACAAACCATTCTCTCTTACTATTCTGCCCTTTTTGTTGATTACATTGGCTTTGAAAAAGTGTGTGTATAAAATATTATTTTAACGTCCTAGAACAGAAAAGGTAGAGAACCACTAAAAGTTTGGAGTGTTTTAATGAAGTACATAAAGGACACTAGTTGTGCTCCAATTTTGAATTCAAAATATGTCACTTAATAAACTGCTAATATGCATTTATATCACAGTGCCTTATAGTGCAGAATTACTATAGCCTTCAAGAGAAACCTGCCATATATGTCTTCCTCCCTAAATAAAAATGGAGATATGCACTTTCAATATTTTGAGCACAATGTAATTCAAAACCTCGGTTCAGTGTCACCAGTCACTCCGGTTAGTGACCTAGGGGGCCGAAATTCACTTGCACAAGAAAGTTGCCGCCCCCCCCCCCACTCCCGACTTTTTGGGGCCATCATCGACAATATTTTTTCGCCGATGCCTCGATTGATTTTCAGCCCAAAAAGTTAAAAATGGATTCCTGTGCTAACGAGCACCTCCAAACTGCAGTTTCCAGCGGTGCGGCTGTGTTAATTGAAGCAGGATCACCACGGAGCAATTCAGCATGCTGGTAATGTGTTTCTAATGAGCCAGCTGCTCCCTGGCCTTCTTAAAGGTCAGCGTTTGCAGCTAGGCCCCGAGGAGGGAAAGAGTTTACTTTGAGGATGGCTGGTGTAAGAGGAGCAAGGAGGGCAAGCCGCTTCACAGATGCAGAGCTGGAGACCCTGATGCAGGGTGTAGAGGGCAGGAGGAGATTGCTGTATCCGGACGTGGGGAGATCAACTCGGGAGGTCTTGAATAATGCATGGAGGGAGATAGCAGGGGAGGTCTCAGGCACTTCCATTCATCAGAGGACTCCCAGGCAGTGCAGGAAACGATTCCATGACATAATCCATCTTATGAAAGTGAGTACCTCTTCCACCAACTGCTGACCTTGCATCTGCGAGCCTCTCCTTCACCATTCTCTTATGTCCCATACTCACGGTTTAGTCACTCAAGCAGCATTTCATTGTTCACGCCTCTATAGATACATGGGTGTGTTCTCGCAATGGAGGCTCCCTTTCATCTCACACTTACAGCTGCATGTCAGGGACAAACACTTGTACGCACATTTCTGATGCGTCATCACAGCGGTACTCACCAACCATGCTTTCTTTTGAAGGCCAAACTGGCTCACAATAGAGCTGAGCAAAGGAGGACCGATGGTGGTGAGGCAGACATGCAGGTCCTCACACCTCTGGAGGAGAGGGCTGAGGCACTGGTCGGCAGACATGGTGCCTTCCCTGTGGGCAAGGCTACTGCTGACGCCAAAGTGGGTAAGTGAAGGCCCGCCTTTAATGCACTCTCTCCTTGAATGCGCCAGCTTCTACTGTTCCTTTCCTTCATGGAAGTCTGCTAGTTGCATCCTTCATGCCTTCATCCCCCACCTCCCCCTCACGGTAGCCCTTCTCCCATCTATGCTTGCAGATGACACACCTCCTGTGGCCTGCGGTACTGGCAATGCTGATGTGGGCAGCAGTGGTAAGTGAGGCCGTCCTTGAATGAGTTCTCTACCTGAATGCACCAGCGCCTACTGTGCCTTTCCTTCTGGAAGCATTCTATTTGTAGGCTCCATGCATCAATCCCCCACCTCCCCCTCAAGGCAGCCCTTCTCCCATTTATGCTTGCAGATGACAGACCGAGTGGCAGCTCACCTCAGCACAGTTGTCAGTGACGCAAGAAGTCGTACACTAGCTGGAGGCCTGCATCACAGCCTTCTCCACATAAGCCCTGAAATCGCAGGTCTCAGCAGTGAGGACATTGAGGGTTCAAGCCCTGCTGAGAGCATCCACAGCACTCTCTCATTTGTGGATGCCACTGAGGAGGAAGAGGAGGAGGAGGACACTGATGGCACCAATGCGTCACTGCTTCCATCCACACACGCCAGCTCAGACACTGGGAGTGCGCGGTCTGATATCGACAAGGTGGCATAGGGGTCTTCACTGGGTGTTGCACCGGGGCCAAGCAGACTGCACCATGGTGACGGGCTAGGCAACCTCATGTGCCAGCTCTCCGGGGTTCGAGTCCGTACTGGAGTTCTGCCGACTAGGACTCAGATGATGCCATCAATGTAGCGGCATACGAAAGAAGGGTGGAGGTCATGAATTCCCAGATGTTGGGGGCACTGACAAGGGTGCCAAAGAGGCTGTCGGAAGTGGTAAGGACTGTGGAGGAGTCCACCTCCCGCATAGTTGACAGCTCTGCGCGCATCATGGTGCCCATCATTGCCAGTGTGCAGGCGATGGTGGACTCCCAGAGTGACCGTGTGGATCCAGCTGTGATGCTGCAACCTGCAGATGATGTGGCAGCTTCCATTTCAGCACAGGCGCAAGGGAACGAGTGCATCAGTGTTGGATTAGAGGGGATGGCTGCGGTCCAGGAAACTCAGAATGGTCTTGTGCACTCTGGGCAACAGGCCACAGAGTGTCTTACTGCTGCCATGAAGCGTCAAACTGCTGCCGTGTCTGCTGGCTTTGAGACTCTGGCTGCTCTCATGCAGTCTCAGCTCGATGCCACCTGACACCTCAGTGTTGCGTTCGCGGCTGGGTTCAACATGGGCCACGGGGAGCTTCTGGTGTCGTGCCACAGCACCGACCTGTCCTCCCTCAGCTTGATGGTGGTGGTGGTAGTGTGCCGCCCCAGGTGAGTGACTCAGGCTCCTTGGACCAGGATCCTGATGATGTGCTCTCTCAGGATCACAACATTCCTGGCCCCAGACCTGCCACTCCGCCAGTGCCTCCACACATGGCCTCACTCAAGCCAAGCCAGACTGAACCCTCCCTGGAGGGTGCTGCCCAGACTGCACCCAGCCCTTCCAGGCCCAAAGGTGTTCGAGAGTGTCCGAGAAGGACATCTGTAGCTCCCACACAACAACCACAGCAGCCTTCCCAGGCCCATGATGCAGCCACAGGGGAGATACTTAGGCCGTAGTGTTGGAATATGCATGTGTAACAGGTGTTATAAAGAGATGCGCAGGGGTAAAAAATGATTAATTGTGTTAGTTTATGGTAGTCTTTTTTGTTTCTGTTGTGTTTTTGCACTGACTTTGATCATTTGATAAATCTTTATTTTTGGCTCATATATCTGGCCAGGTGTTTCATTTGGGATTGGGCAATTCTGTGTGAAGGCACTCATTGGGATGGCATGGAAAATGGGAACTGAAGGGTCATGTGTGGATGATATTATGTGAATCGAGCAGCTATCAGATGCAGCTGCACCTCCCTTGCAGGGTTGCGATGGCGACGACACCTCCTGGCCTGGGGGGGCGGTGGGGCCATGGGGATCCTCCTCCTCCTGCGCCTCCTCCTCCTCCTGTGCCTCCTCCTATTCCTGCACCTCCTCCTCCTCAGGTGGTACTGCTGGCTCGACCTCCAGTGGCTGGCCCCTCATGATGACCAGGTTGGGCAGCATGCAGCAGACCACCACGAATATGGAGACCCGTTCAGGAGAGAGTACTGCAAGGTGCCACCAAACCGGTCCAGGCAACGGAACCTCCGCTTGAGGATTCCAATGCAGTGCTCGATGGTGCCCCTGGTGCCAGAATGAGCGTCGTTGTAGGCATTCTCGGCCGCTGTCCTGGGATTCCGAAGTGGAGTGAGCAGCCAAGTGGACAGGGGATATCCCTTGATGCCAAGCAACCATCTACAATCCTGATTTGGACCGGTAAAGAGAGCAGGCATACTGGTCTGGTGCAGAATGAATGAATCATGGCTGCTGCCTGGGTACCTCGCATCAACTACCAGGATCCGACGCTGGTGGTCACGCACGAGCTGCACATAGAGGGAGTGGAACTCCTTGTGGTTGACAAAGACCTCGGGGTGGTGTTGTGGGACCCTCAGTCCAACGTGTGTGCAGTCGATCGCACCATGCACCCTCAGGAACCCTGCAATCCGGGCAAATCCGGCCTACCTCTCCACCTGTTTGTCCCTCGTCATTGGGAATGAGATTCTTCTCCTGTACAGTGCATCGGTGACCTGTTGGATATGCAAAGGATTGAGAAATATTGGCAATGTCTGCAGTGGCAGACTGGAAAGATCCCGTCGCATAGAATTTCAAAGCTATGGTGACCTTGATCTCAATGGTCAGGGCAGTCCTGAGCCTTGTGTGAGGCGCGAGATCTTGATGCAACACATTGCAGAGCTCCCTCAGTACCTCCTTTCTGAATCTCAGCCTTCGCAGGCATTGCTTATCACTAAGCTGGAGGAAGGAGAACTGAGGTCTGTAGACCCTTTGAGGATAGGGCCTCCTTCCCCCAGCTCTGTGTTGGCCACCTCCCATGGCAGCTGGATGATAGCCATCTCCCTGTTCCTCCTCGTGGTCGCACGCATCTGCAGGCTGTTGCTGGCAAAGCTCCTGGCCCATGCGGTGGGGGGGGGGGGGGGGGTCAGCGTACCCGACCCTCCTCCTAACGCCATCTCCCTCCTGGACATCCTCTCTATGAGCTGGGCTGCGCACATCTGCAGGCCCTTCTGGATGTTGGGCAGCCATGACTGCTGCCTCCCTTGCCCACTGCCTCTCTGCACGTTGCTGGTGGTGCCATCTTCTCCTGCGTGCCGCGCTCCCCTGCCAACACTGATCCCATTGTGTTTGAAGGCTGCACCCTGGCACGCAGGCCTGTGGAGCACAGAATGAGGCCGACAGGGCTCCACTAATGAGTCAGAGCTCAAAGTCCTGAAAACTCTCCCAAAAATGATAAAGAACACTCAGCAGGTTAAACTAATGCAAAAATTCAACGGCAAAACTTTTCAGCAAAATTGCCCCCGATTGCGGGAATCCTCCATTATCCTCCTCCAACGGTGTCGGTCATGACCCAAAAAGCTGGCGGGGGCACTGTTCAAAATAAACCTGTCTTTTTATGCGTGAATATGGGTGGCATGGCCACGTAGCAGCAGTGCACACCGTGATGACGTCATCACATCTGCAAGCCCCTTATCTTGGCTTCAATCGGCCGATTTTGGCGGAAGTCCTCACCGCTGGAACCACCCCCCCCACACCCCCCCCCCCCCGCTGAATAAGAACATAATAACATAAGAAATATGATCAGAAGTAGGTCATTTGGCTCCTCGCGCCTGCTCCGCCATTCAATAAGATCATGGCTGATCTGATCATGGGCTCAGCTGCACTTCCCTGCCCACTCCCCATAACCCTTTATTCCTTTATCGCTCGAAAATCTGTCTATCTCTGCCTTAAATATATTCAATGACCCAGCCTCCACAGCTCTCTGGGGCAGAGAATTCCACAAAGAATATGTGTCAGGGGGGCCAATAGAGCAGAACGGGTCGGCCAATCAATTTTGCCGAATAGCCGCCGAAAACCCACGGTAACGGTCCTTCCCAAGACCCTGAATTTCTGCCCCCTTGTGTACTCTGGAGAGCATCTATAACTGCCCATTGCCTGATTAACCAATAGTGTGACCTGAGTACCATAACATACACAACTTGCTGCGTATACTGTAATATCACATGTATATTCTCCTCTCTTCATGGAAGGTGGAGTAAAAATCATTCCGAGTTTTTCTCAGTGATTGTACTCTCAACTCTATGAGACAGAAGGTTGTGGGTCAAAGCCCCAATGAAAAATTTGAGCACATAATCTAAGGTGACACTTTAGTGCAGTGGTGAGAGATTCTGTCTTTCAGATGAGACATTAAACCAACATCTTGTCAGGCTATACAGGTGGACATAAAAGATCCCATGTCACTATTTGAAGAAGAGCAGGGGAGTTTTTCCACTGCCCTGGCCAATATTTATCCCTCAACTAATACCACAAAAACAGATTAATTGGTCATTTATCTCACTGCTGTTTGTTGAACTCTGATGCATTTGCCTACATAACAGTAATTCATTAATTATGAAGCACTTTTGGCCGTTCAAAGGAAGCAAAAAGCACTATATAAATGCAAATTCTTATTTTCTTCAAGGAAATGTCTTTATTTCCAATGGTAATTCACAACAATTTTAGCTGTTTTTGGTTGGAAAGTAGTTATATCTGAAAATTTAAGCCTACATGCAAAAAAGGTATCTTTGTTACACACTCTGTTACTGTGATATTCACATATATGGCGTGGATGGCCTGTGATTAATAGATGGTTTCATTATCTCAAATATTCTTTCTCACAGAGGATTTGGGTCATTGTTCAGGCAGTCATTAAATGCTGAACTTCATGTTAAATGCAGAACCCCTGCTTTCCATATTAATTCAATGTTATTGACCCCAAAACTATTAACTAAGCAATGTTTACAATATGCAATACATCATACTGAGGATTGCTGCTGCATGTTGACTGAAAATGACTGCTTGTAACAACACTTCACATATTGTGTCTGTGCTTCCTGCCCTCTAGCATAGCTATATATCAAACTAGTGTCCTAGGCTTAAATAAAGGAGACTACAAAGGTATGAAGGTAGAGTTGGCTAAAGTGGACTGAGAAAATAGATTAAAGTGTGGGATGTTTGATGAGCATGGCAGACATTTAAGGAAATATTTCATAATTCTCAACAAAAATATATCCCAATGAGAAGGAAAGACTAAGAGAAGGGATAACTATCCGAGGCTAACTAAGGAAATAAAGGATGGGATCAAATTGAAAACAATGGCATACAATGTGGCCAAGACTAGTGGGAGGCCAGAGGCTTGGGAAACTTTTAAAAGCCAGCAAAGAACAACTAAAAAAATAATAAAGAGAGGGAAGATAGATTATGAAAGTAAACCAGCACGAAATATAAAAACAGACAGTAAGAGTTTCTACAGGTACATAAAAAGGAAAAGAGTGGCTGAAGTAAATGTTGGTCCCCTAGAAGATAAGACTGGGGAGTTAATAATGGGGAATAGGGAACTGACAGAGACTTTGAACAATATTTTGTATTGGTCTTCACGGTAGAAGACACTAAAAACATCCGAATAGTGGGTAATCAAAGGGCTATAGGGAAGAAGGAACTTAATACAATCACTATCACTAAAGAAGTAGTACTCGGTAAAATAATGGGACTGAAGACAGACAAGTCCCCTGGATCTGATGGCTTAAAAGAAGCAGCTGCAGAGATAATGGATGCATTGGTTGTAATCTACCAAAATTCCCTGGATTCTGGGGAGATCCCAGCGGATTGGAAAACCGCAAATATAACACACCTATTTAAAAAAGGAAGCAGACGGAAAGCAGGAAACTATAGACCAGTTAGCCTAACATCCGTCATTGGGAAAATGCTGGAGTCCATTATTAAGGAAGCAGTATCAGGACATTTTGAAAAGCATATTTCAGTCAAGCAGAGTCAACATGGTTTTATGAAGGGGAAATCGTGTTTGACAAATTTGCTGGGAAACAAGCAGGGGAACAAGCCAATTCACTAAATATATTCAAAAAGGAGTTAGATGTAGTCCTTACTACTAGGGGGATCAAGGGGTATGGTGAGAAAGCAGGAATGGAGTACTGAAGTTGCATGTTCAGCCATGAACTCATTGAATGGCGGTGCAGACTTGAAGGGCCGAATAGCCTACTCCTGCACCTATTTTCTATGTTTCTGTGTTTCTATAAGGTGGAACCAGCGGATGTGGTGTATTTGGATTTCCAGAAGGCATTCGATAAGGTGCCACATCAAAGGTTACTGCACAAGATAAAAGTTCACGGGGTTGGCTAACTAACAGAAAACAGAGAGTCGGGATAAATGGGTCATTTTCCGGTTGGCAAATAGTGACTAGTGGGGTGCCACAGGTATCGGTGCTGGGATTCAACTATTTACAATCTATATTAATGACTTGGATGAACGGACTGAGTGTAATGTAGCCTAGTTTGCTGATGATACATTGATGGGTGGGAAAGCAAATTGTAAGGAGGACACAAAAATCTGCAAAGGGATATAGACAGGCTAAGTGAGTGGGCAAAAAATTGTCAGATGAAGTACAATGTGGGAAAATGTGAGGTTATCTACTTTGGCAGAAAAAATAGAAAAGCAAATTATAATTTTAAATGGAGAAAAATTGCAAATTACTGCAGTACAGAGGGACCTGGGGGTCCTTGTGCATGAAACACAAAAAGTTAGTATGCAGGTACAGCAAGTGATCAGGAAGGCAAATGGAATGTTCCACTTTATTGCAAGGGGGATGGAGATTAAAAACAGAGAAGTCCTGCTACAACTGTACGGGGTATTAGTGAGGCCACACCTGGAGTATTGCATACAGTTTTGGTCTACGTATTTAAGAAAGGATATACTTGCATTGGTGACTGTACAGAAAAGGTTCACTAGGTTGATTCGGAGATGAGGAGCTTGACTTATGAAGATAGGGTGAGAGTAGGTTGGGCCTGTACTCATTGGAGTTCAGAAGAATATATCGAAATATATAAGATAATGTGGGGGCTCGACAAGGCGGATGCAGGGAGGATATTTCCACTCATAGAAGAAACTAAAACTAGGGGAACATAGTCTAAGAATAAGAGGCTGCCCTTTTAAAACTAAGATGAAGAGGAATTTCTTCTCTCAGACGATTGTAAATCTGTGGAATTCTCTGCCCCAGAGAGCTGTGGAGATTGGGTCATTGAATATATTTAAGATGGAGATAGACAGATTTTTGAGCAATAAGGAAATAAAGGGTTATGGGGAGCGGGCAGGGAAGTGGAGTTGAGTCCATGATCAGATCAGCCATGATCTTACTAAATGGCAGAGCAGGCTCAAGGGGTCAAACGGCCTACTCCTGCTCCTATTTCTTATGTTCTTATGTTCTAATTGTTAAAGCGTGAGAAATGAAATGCTTCTAGTTGTTGCACTGAGAGAATCATACTCTTTCATGCTGGGAGATTCTCCAATGCCCTTGCTCAAGGTGCAACATCTTAGGAAGTGTAGGCATATATGTACTTGTTAACTTTCTTCAACTGATGGAGCGAAGGCAAAAATATTAATCCCAAGTGTTTGAGAATGGTTAAGGCATCTGAATAAAACAGTTAATGAAGAAGGGAGAAGGGGTGAAGAGGAGGGGAGCAGGAAGAGGGGTAGGGAGGGATAATGAAGGAAGCAAGAATGAGAGGAAAGGGTGAAGAGGAAGATGGGGAGGGGAGGGAAGGGATGAGGATGGAGAGGGAGAGGAGGAGAATGGGGAGGGTAGAGGTTTTGTGAGGGGGAGGAGAGGGAAGTGGAAGGAAGTGGAGGGAGGGGAGGTGGAAGGAGGTGGAAGGAGATGGATAGAGGGGGAAGCAGATGGGTGCCAGTGCTCACCCATGCATCCTCAATGCCCTTTATTTCATTTTGTTCACAGAAATATTATTGAACTCTAATGTTATTCGAAACTGCGTTAAGGTGTCAACAGTAGTGGGAGGCTTTAGTATCTTGTAATAGAGTTAATTAATATTTGACAACTTTGTAGAAGACACCAAAATCCAGGTTGGCAATTGGAGCGTGGGCAGGACCACTGGCGGGGCCCAGGTACAGCGGAGGAGCGGGGAGACCGGGGCGGAACAGCGGGGAGACCGGGGCGGAACAGCGGGGAGGCCGGGGCAGAGGAGCGGGGCGGAGGAGCGGGGAGGCTGGGGCGGAGGAGCGGGGAGACCGGGGCAGAGGAGCGGGGCGGAGGAGCGGGGAGGCTGGGGCGGAGGAGCGGGGAGACCGGGGCGGAACAGCGGGGAGGCTGGGGCAGAGGAGCGGGGTGGAGGAGCGGGGAGGCTGGAGCGGAGGAGCGGGGAGACCGGGGCGGAACAGCGGGGAGGCCGGGGCAGAGGAGCGGGGCGGAGGAGTGGGGAGGCTGGGGCGGAGGAGCGGGGAGACCGGGGCAGAACAGCGGGGAGGCCGGGGCAGAGGAGCGGGGTGGAGGAGCGGGGAGGCTGGAGCGGAGGAGCGGGGAGACCGGGGCGGAACAGCGGGGAGGCCGGGGCAGAGGAGCGGGGCGGAGGAGCGGGGAGGCTAGGGCAGAGGAGCGTGGCGGAGGAGCGGGGAGGCTGGGGCGGAGGAGCGGGGAGACCGGGGCAGAGGAGCGGGGTGGAGGAGCGGGGAGGCCGGAGCGGAGGAGCGGGGAGGCTGGGGCGGAGGAGCGGGGAGACCGGGGCAGAGGAGCGGGGCGGAGGAGCGGGGAGGCTGGGGCGGAGGAGCGGGGAGACCGGGGCAGAGGAGCGGGGCGGAGGAGCGGGGAGGCTGGGGCGGAGGAGCGGGGAGACCGGGGCAGAGGAGCGGGGTGGAGGAGCGGGGAGGCTGGGGCGGAGGAGCGGGGAGACCGGGGCAGAGGAGCGGGGTGGAGGAGCGGGGAGGCTGGGGCGGAGGAGCGGGGAGACCGGGGCAGAGGAGCGGGGTGGAGGAGCGGGGAGGCTGGGGCGGAGGAGCGGGGAGACCGGGGCAGAGGAGCGGGGAGACTGGGGCAGAGGAGCGGGGAGGCCGGGGCGGAGGAGCGGGGTGGAGGAACGGGGAGACTGGGGCGGAGGAGCGGGGAGGCCGGTGCGGAGGAGTGGGGAGAGGAGGAGTGGAGAGGCCGGGATGGAGGAGCGGGGAGGCCGGGTCAGAGGAGCGGGGAGAGGAGGAGTGGGGAGGCCAGGACAGAGGAGCGGGGAGGCCGGGGCGGAGGAGCGGGGAGAGGAGGAGTGGGGAGGCCGGTGCAGAGGAGCGGGGAGAAGAGGAGCGGGGAGAGGAGGAGTAGGGAGGCCGGTGCGGAGGAGCGGGGAGAGGAGGAGCGGGGAGGCCGGGTCGGAGGAGCGGGGAGAGGAGGAGCGGGGAGAGGAGGAGCGGGGAGGCCGGGGCGGAGGAGCGGGGAGAGGAGGAGTGGGGAGGCCGGTGAAGAGGAGCGGGGAGAGGAGGAGTGGGGAGGCCGGTGCGGAGGAGCGGGGAGAGGAGGAGCGGGGAGGCCGGGTCGGAGGAGCGGGGAGAGGAGGAGTGGGGAGGCCGGTGCGGAGGAGCGGGGAGAGGAGGAGCGGGGAGAGGAGGAGCGGGGAGGCCGGGTCGGAGGAGCGGGGAGAGGAGGAGTGGGGAGGCCAGGACAGAGGAGCGGGGAGGCCGGGGCGGAGGAGCGGGGAGAGGAGGAGCGGGGAGAGGAGGAGTGGGGAGGCCGGTGCAGAGGAGCGGGGAGAGGAGGAGCGGGGAGAGGAGGAGTGGGGAGGCCGGTGCGGAGGAGCGGGGAGAGGAGGAGCGGGGAGAGGAGGAGCGGGGAGGCCGGGGCGGAGGAGCAGGGAGGCCGGGACGGAGGAGCGGTGAAAGATCGTGGCGGAGATGCAGCGAATGATCACGACGGAGGAGCAGGGAGAGATCGGGTCCCAGAAGAGGCGAGGGTCCAGGGGCAGCACAGATCAGTCCACAATGTGATCTATGGACAGTAGGCGTATGTGTGCATGTTAGGTCCGTGCAGCAGAGCTTGGTCCCCAGTCGTCTTGGTTAATCCTCGCCACTGGACCAAGACCTAGCTCTGTCAAGCCCGTGTGGTGGCTGGCGTGCAACTGCCACTCCACATTAAAAGAATCCAAGCACAGGCATCTTCCACCCTTCAATATATAATTTGGGATCTCAAATGTCAGATCCCTCATTGGAACACGTGTGAACTCATCCCTTTTTGCAGTGGAAATGGGTCATCCTCAACACGATGGACTGCCTAATACTATACTAGAAGACTATCTGTCGCACCTGTGACAGAGTCTGTGGCTCTCGTATTGGAATGTTCAGCCACCAAAGAACTCACTTCAGGAGTGGAAGCAAGTCTTCCTCGATTCCGAGGGACTGCCTATGATGATGATGATGATGATGACTAGAAGACACCAGCACATGTACCAAAAACATTTGAATGCAATTCATTTAGTAGGACAATTAATGTGTAAGTTCTTCACTCTTGTGCTCATGATGTTCAGTTGACTGAACCTTGAAGAATGAATTGAGTTCTTGCTTAGAAATGGAAAGTGATTTCTATTCTTCCCTCTTCCCGATTAAAGCATGACTGCACTTCTGTTTTGGGTAAGATAATTATAGACTGTTCTAATTGTCAACACAACGGAAGTGATAATCAGGTTAGATAATTGGAGTTGTTTTGTCAACACAACAGTCGATAATCAGAGATAATTAGTTGTTACTTGTGTCAACCGCGAGGATCTATGGCGCGTCCTCCTCCATTTCGGATGCCCCCAAAAGTTCGGCACCATCCTCCGCCTGCTCCACGATGACATGCAGGCCACGATCCTTACCAACGGATCCATTACAGACCCAATCCACGTCCGGACCAGGATCAAATAGGGCTGAGTCATCGCCCCAACCCTCTTCTCAATCTTCCTCGCTGCCATGTTCCACCTCACAGTCAGCAAGCTCCCCGCTGGAGTGGAACTAAACTACAGAACCAGTGAGAACCTGTTCAACCTTCGTTGTCTCCAGGCCAGGTCCAAGACCACCCCAACCTCTGTCGTCGAGCTACAGTACCCAGACGATGCCTGCGTCTGTGCACATACAGAGGTTGAACTCCAGGACATAGTCGATGTATTTACTGAGGCGTACGAAAGCATGGGCCTTACGCTAAACATCTGCAAGACCAAGGTCCTGCACCAGACTGTCATTGCCGCACAGCACTGCCCCCCAGTCATCAAGATCCACGGCGCGGCCCTGGACAACGTGGACCATTTCCCATACCTCGGGAGTCTCTTATCAACAAGAGCAGACATTGACGACGAGATTCAACTCTGCCTCCAGTGCGCCAGTGCAGCCTTCGGCCACCTGAGGAAAAAAAGTGTTTGAAGACCAGGCCCTCAAATCTGCCACCAAGCCCATAGTCTACAGTGCTGTAATAATACCCGCCCTCCTGTACTCAGAGACATGGACCATGGACAGTAGACACCTCAAGTCGTTGGAGAAATACAACCAATGATGTCTCCAAAGATCCTACAAATCCCCTGGGAGGACAGATGCACCAACATTAGTGTCCTCGACCAGACCAATATCCCAAGCATTGAAGCACTGACCACACTTGATCAGCTCCGCTGGGCAGGCCACATTGTTCGCATGCCAGACACGAGACTCCCAAAGCAAGCGCTCTACTCGGAACTCCTTCACGGCAAACAAGCCAAAGGTAGGCAGAGGAAAAGTTACAAGGACACCCTCAAAGTCTCCCTGATAAAATGCAACATTCCCACTTCACCTAGGAGTCCCTGGCCAAAGACCGGCCTAAATAGAGAAAGTGCATCCGGGAGGACGCTGAGCACCTCGACTTTCATCGCCGAGAGCGTGCAGAAATCAAGCACAGGCAGCGGAAAGAGCATGCGGCATTCCTGTCCCACCCACCCTTTCCCTCAACGACTACCTGTCCCACCTGTGACAGGGACTGTGGTTCTCGTATTGGACTGTTCAGCCACCTAAGGACTCATTTTTAGAGTGGAAGCAAATCTTCCTCCATTCCGAGGGACTGCCTATGATGATGAATTAGAGGTTCCTTGTTTCAAAATTAAATTTTTTTCAAGAATGAACTCAATTACAACAAGGGGCAACTTTCAACTGATGTCAAAATCAGCCGTGACGTGTTTGGGGTGCCCACACGCTCATTTAAGGTTTGGCCTCATTGCCATTTGAAAGGTGCAAGATTTTTGTGAGATTTTTGAATTTTGAGAGAACAAGAGAAGAATTCAAGTTACCAGGCCCACAAAAATCTTTCATAGGATCGTGGGGGCTGAAATTTGCCACCGACCAAAACGAGTCGCACCGACCGTTTTCGATGTGTTCCGGCCGCCCCAATGCATGGGGCACCAGCCGGGAGAAATTCAGCACTTCGTGCTTTTTTTTGGAGCGTGGCAGAAGTGGCCTCATCACGGGGGCGGAAGTGGGGGTGAAGTGGCTGGCATTAGAGGGGCAGAAATGGGGGCGGGGCAGAGTGGTCGACGCTGCACGTCATCAGTGCCGCGCTGATGATGTCATCGTGCTGGTGCTGCCACAACATCCTTCCCCATCAGTTAAAGGGGAAGGCCGCTGCAAACTCTGCAGCCACTTTAGTGGCAAACATTGGGCCACCAGGGAGGGTTTGACAGCTTGGCTGAACCCGCAGCCATAATTGTCGGCCCAACCTGGCAGTCAGCCGACAAAAAAAAAAATGGAGTTGCCAACAGCGCGACCGCCCCTTTAAGGGTGGCCACACTGACAAGCCACAGAAAGGATACCGACAGCAAAAGCTGTCAGTGGCACTGACCGACGACGGCGCCGCTCCCGCGGGGTAATTTTCAAAAGGGGTAATTTACCGCGGGGCAATTCTGGGGAGGGGTCGCCACTGGTCAGTAAGGGGTCGGCTCGTGCACGCCGCGGCGGGAAAACAGATGGAGCAGTCCCCTACACCGTTCCAAATCTGTGGACGGGCAATGTCTAAAATGGTGGCCCCTCTGCGGAGACTCAGCGGCCTGTCCACACCGACCTGCTTTCATGCGGCCACTGACCTTAAAGAAAGGGGCAATTTCGGCCCCATACTATCTTACAGCAAATATGGAAGCCATTCGGCCCATTATGCCTGTGTCGGCTCTTTGAAAGAGCTGTCCATTTTAATCCTACATCCCAACTTTTTCCCCAGAACCCTACAAATTTGTCCTCTTCACATACATGTCCAATTACCTTTTGAAAGCTCCTATGGAATCTGCTTCGAACACCCATTCAGGGAATGCATTCCAGACCTTAACAAATCTCTGTGTGAAAAAAATCCTCCTATTTCCCCTCTAATTCATTTGGCAATGATTTTAAATCTGACCTTTGGTTACCGACCCACGTGCCAGAGGAAGCAATTTCTCCCTACTTGCTCTATCAAAACAACTCATAATTTTGAGTACCTCTATTAAGTCTCCCCTTAACCTTCTCTGCTCTAAGGAGAACAATCCCAGCTTCTCCTATCTATCCACATAACTGAAGTCCCTCATCCCTGGTATCATCCTGGTAAACCTCCCCTGTACCATCTCCAAGGCCTTGACATCCTTCCTAAAGTATAGTGCCCAGAAATGTACTCAATACTCCAGTGGAGGCCTAACCAGTGATCTGTATAGCTTTAGCATGACTTCCTTGTTTTTGTATTCAATGCCCCTATTTACAAAGCCCATATTATTTCTTAAACACCTTATCAATTTGTCCTGACACCTTGTGAAAGGTTTGTGAATATGCAGCCCCAGGTCCCACTGCTTTTGCACCCCCCTCAAAATAATACCATTTAGGTTATACTGCCTTGCCATGTTGTTCCTCCCAAAACGCATCACTTTCCACATTAAATTGCACCAGTCTGTCCATGTCCTCCTCAAGTCTGCTACTGTCCTGCTCACTATTTATTATGTTGCCAAGTTTTGTATCATCCAAAAACTTTGAAATTGCAAAAAAAGCAATGGTCCTAATACAGACCCTGGAGGACCTCTCTGCATACTTCTCTTCAGTCAGAAAAAACATCTGTTCAACACTACTCTCTGCCTCCTATCCCTTAGCCAATTCCGTATCCAAGTTACCACCATCCCTTTAATCCATGTGCTTCTATTTTCTGAATAAGTCTGTTATGTGATACTTTATCAAATGTCTTTTGAAAGTCCATATATACAACATCTACTGCACTACCTTCATCAACCCTCATTGTTACTTCAGCAAATAACTCAATCAGGTTAATTAGACACAATTTGCCTTTAACAAATCCATGCTGGCTGTCTCTTATTAACCTGTGCGTTTCCAAGTGAGAATTGAATTTATTCTTGACAATGATCTCGAGTAGTGTTCCCACCATTTACATTGGACTGACTAGCTTGTAGTTTCCAGGTTTATCCCTCTCCCCTTTTTTGAACAGGGTTGTAACATTTACAATCCTGCAGTCCTCTGGCACCACTCCCATATCCAAGGAGGATGCAAAGATTGAGGTCAGAGCTTCTGCTATCTCCACCCTTGCTTCTCTCAACAACCTAGGATGCATCCCATTGAGACCGGGTGACTTGTTAACTTTGAGTGTTGCCAACCCAATTAGCACCTCCTATCTATCTATTTTTATCCTATCCAATATCATTAATCCCCCCTCCCATACTGTGACATTTTATCCTCTTCTTTTGTGAAGACAGATAAAAAGGTACTCATTCAGGACCTCAGTCATACCCTCTGCTTTCAAATAAGAATTTTTTTGTCCCTAATTAGCTCCACCATTCCTTTTACTATCCTTTCACTTTTTATATGTTTATAAAAGATTTAGGGGTTTATGTTACCCACGAATCTTTTCTAATACTTCCTCTTTGCCCTTCTTATATCCTTTTTCAATTTCCCCCTGCACTCTCTGGGGGGAGAAATTCGGCCACGCCTCTGTTACGGCGTTAATCCAGGCAGAGCAGTACTTTTAGCTCCTTGAAAAAGTTTGTGCCTCCCGCACAGAAATTCATCAAAATTGGTCTAAGTGTTGGCAGGGGCAATAAATCAGCCGTTGCACACCAGAGCTAGGAGGGGCGATAACGAAAGTTTGGCCGGTACATTTTGCGGGCCCATTGCGCATGCGCGGAACTCCGAATCAGATCCCGGGAAAACCCGAGTCTTAAAGGCGTGGCATAGTAATGCACCCATTAAAGTTTTCAAAATCACTTGTTTTCAACCTGGACTGTTATGTCTGTCTACCGCTGCAAACTCGGAGGCTCACGCACCATGCTGTATGTAAACGTTACACTGACTGTGACCTCCGAGGGAAGCGCTTCCTCATACCTTTAAGTAGCCACCAGTTAACGATGCTGCAAGCCTGTAACCACTGTTTTTCCAGACGTTGTTATTGGCGGGCACTCAATATGACGCACGCACTGAATTTAGCGACCACAGCGTAGCCGTGCGCGTTACACCAGGAATACATCATGATCGTAGTGATTGTCAGTCGCCAGGAGCTAGCAGTTTGCGCCCCCGGTGAGCCTCTAACGAATTTTCCATCGGGGCACTAAGCACTAACACGCGCCTCCTCAGGCCACTAACTGAGGCTATAGACAACCGAAAATTCAGCCCTCTGTATTCTAGCTGGTTTTCTATTGTATTCTGGTCCTGACATTTGTCATAAACCACCTTTATCTGTTTTATTTTACCTCTATTTCCTATGACTTCCAGACAGCTCTAGTTTTGGATGCCCCATCTTTGCTCCTGATGGGAATATGATTGGTCTGTAACCAAATTATAACCGCCTTTGAAGGTCTGCCATTATGCATTTACTGTTTTCCTGGCCAATCTTTGTTTCCAGTCCACCTGTGCTAGATCCCTTCTCAAATCACTGACTTTGGCTCTCTTCCAGTTGGGTATTTTTCTTGTCCCTTTCCAGAACTAGATCCAGCACTGCTTCCTTCCTCGTTGGGCTAGAAACATGCTGATTAAGAAATTACTCCTGTGGACATTTTAGGAATTCTTCTCCCTCCTTGCCCTTTACACTATTTTTTCCCCCAACTCATGTCTGCAGCTCATCAACCCTATTTGTAACCCTCCTCGCATCAACACACATATATTCCAACACCATGCTAGTCCGTTTTGCTTTTTTTTCACTCCAACTAATTCCTATTCTTTCTGCACTATTCTTTGTTCTGTTGTTGTTTGCCCCTCCTAGTTTTCTATGCACCTTGTCTCGCTTCACTGCTCCTACATCTTGGTTCCCCTTTGAAAACGCCCCCTCCCCTTCCTTTTTTTGAGCAGCTGGCAATGATCCCTTGAAGGACCAGTGATTTGGCCGCTCTCTGCCTGGCACCAATGTGCGAAACATGCAGAGAGCCTGCTCTGTCCATTGGTACCTGAAAATTACATCTGGGCCCTACAATTAGCAGAAGAACCTGATTTAAATATTTAAGTAGGCTCCCACCTGTTTCGGGCAGGGGTGCTAGCCCCCCATTTTGAGGCCCACCTGAGAATGGCGATCTCCCCCTCCCCCCACCCCACCCGTCCTGGCTCAATTTTCAACTGATCACTGCCCCATTTTCCATTGTAAATGGGATGGGTGACAATTGAAAATTGCTCCTATTTTTCTTTCTGAGCATCATGCACTTTCTAAAGTTTATAGAATACAAAACAAAAGGTACAATGGATGCAATCAATAGTATGTCTTTGTTCTCTCACAACACATACACACAAAATCACAGCCTGTTTACAAAACTATGTACAGCCTCTCTATTCAATATACGTTTTACCTAAACAGAGCTTTTGGATTTTGTGCTGTAGCTATTCTTCACATAATTCAAAAAAAAACTGTAGAGCATAACATACCCGCAACTAAAGATTAAAATATTCCTTAGTAAAGCTTAGTATAGGAAAATACACTGGACATGCTCAGATTGCACAATCCAAATTCAGCTCACAATGTCACAGTTCAGGAGAAAAATGTCAACATCCAAGCCTATGTTTTTGAGAGAGGCTGAAGCCTTCAACTAAAAACTTTAATGAAGGCAATTCAATGGATAGATTTGCTTGCATTATTGTGAAATACACATGCATCTGGAACCAACAATCCAGCATTTCACTTAACACAATATAAAAACAGCTTAAAACTCAGTTATCACACTATTAATCCAATAAAAATAATATTATTTTAAGCATTGATTTAATTGCATTTTATTCGTCTAGCTGTAATTCAGATTACCCATGCCATGGCTTACTGGAGTATCAAAATACTGAGTGCAGCAAATTGGGATGCAGTTTCATGACTTACCTTGAATGAGTTTCTGAGCTCAGATGCTCTGCTGTGAGGACTGCCTTACATGAGGAATACGTTGTAGGAATGATTACCTTGAGCTTATCTTATCCATCTTCTAGCATCCAGGTCAATGTCATATTAGTGGTGGGGGCAGTAGATCCGTGTAGTCTATTTCGGCAATAATTTAAGATTATTCTAGTAGAAAGGCCGTCTGTGTCCCTTTTCCCATCACTCACTGAAGGTAGTGCATGATCTCAGGAAACTGGAGAGAAAACAAAAGGCTTTGTAATTCTCACAGGAAAAAAAGTGGCTTTGATCAGTAGAGAATAGTTTTCTCATTGCCCCCCCCCCTCCTCCTCCCCCAAAAGACTATCACTCAGTCATATAATGTTTCCCTGCTCTATAACCAGTGTGTCTGGAACTTTTAATTAAAAAATAAACAAATTAAGATGCATCACAAGTACCATTGCAAACTCTTCCCAGTTCTATTATTTATTGAGTTTGCACTATTGTTTTAATACCGAGAATTTATTAGAATAAAAGGAAGAGAGACACAGAGAACTTTCTTTCTCCCTGCTACCCAATGAATGTGGCGTTATGGCAGTGATTATCCATTTCCCTTTCTTGCTAGTGTTGATCTGCAGATAGAAAGTCTCCAAGTGACTGGTTTCAGAGCTCCTTTTGGAAGAACTTGGGACCAGAGCAGATAAGCCTGTCCCTTATCTGCAGAAGTGAAAAATGATCTTCAAAATAAACATGGAATTAAAAAGGACTCCTACAAAGTCAATCAGTAGTGTCCTTCTCATGTTTTGCAGCAGAAGGTGGGCTCATATCACGGAAAATAAAGTAAATATTTAATTTTGCTTCTTAAATTTAACGTCATGATTAAAGAAGACATCAGTAAGCTAAAATAAATAATTTACTGGTCTCCATAAATGTGAGGATTCACAGACCTTTTGAGCAACCTACTGATATTTAAACTTAAGTGATTTTTAAACATGTGGACCCTAAAGTAAATTTATTTCATTTTTGTGACAAAAGATATAAATAGTGAACATCACGTGCCTTGCATTTAATAGTGTGTATAAATTGCAAGGGGGTTGGAGTACACAAGAGTAAGGAAGACTTGCTGCAATTATATAGGGCTTTGGTGAGACCACACCTGGAGTACTGTGTATAGTTTTGGTCTCCTTACCTAAGGAAGAATATACTTGCCATAGAGGGGATGCAACAAAGGTTAACTAGATTGAATCCTGTGATGAGAGGGCTGACATATGAGGATAGATGTGTCTAAATTCCCTGGAGTTTAAAAAAATGAGAGGTGATCTCATTGAAACATAAATTTCTGAGAGGGCTTGACAGGGTAAATGCTGAGAGACTGTTTCCTGTGGCTAGAGAGTCGAGAACTAAGGGTCATAGGATAAGGGGTCAGCCATTTAGTACTGAGATGAGGAGAAATTTCTTCATTCAGAGAGTTGTGAATCTTTAGAATTCTACACCAGAGGGCTATGGATGCTCAGTCATTGAGCATATTCAAGACTGAGATCGATAGATTTTTGGGCACTAAGGGAATCAAGCGATATAGGAATAGGGAGGGAAAGTGGAGTTGAGGTAGAAGTTCAGCCATGATCTTTTTGAATGGTAGAGCAGGCTTGAGGGGCCAAATGGCCTACTCCTACTCCTATTTCTTTATGGTGCCAGAGAAATGGTAGTCTCATACTATTTACGTGAAGAGGATATGAATAATTTCACATGCAAATTACACTACACAATTAGCATGAATACAAAAGCAAAACCACTTCTTATCGATACAAACTGTGTACTAGTATGTAGCCAATCTCATCTCTGTATTAGATGTTCATCTAAAGTTTAGGATTCATCAGCAAGAGTCAACAGAAAAGTGCAAAAAATAAAAATGTAGCTAGTCAGGGCTGTAATCCCATCACATATTTGTCAAGATTTCATATTTATGAAACAGTTTCTACAAGCTATCTTACACTGGAATGCAATGTTCCTAGCAAACATCATCAATGGCACACTGCCAGTTGGAGTAATTTACCATTGGGAATTGAAAAGTTAACAGTTTGTGTTAAACTTCATCATCAGTAACTCTCACAGGGATCTCAGGGTTCATAGGCAAAGAGTTTACAGCAGTCCAGGAAAAAAAGACGACAGAGACCAGTCAAGTCAGGAAATGCTGAAGTAATTAAATCAATGTGACAAACTGGATCAAAACAATAGGCGATTTATAAACTCTGAAGAGTGAACTAAATCTTCAGATATCAGCTGCTCGAGTTTTGGTATTTCTCCTGGTAAGACGGAATGATTTCTGTTTACTTATTTATGGTTGATCTTGATCTGAATGAATGCGTTTCGAAATGGAATGTTTGAAGAATTCTTGCTATATGTAACAACGTGACTCTAATTGATCAAAATCTGATGTTCCATTATATCCACCAGCCAAGAGGCAGATAGATGCTTGATAACTTTGATAAAAACCAGTGGCATTATTATGTCCTTCCGCTGTACTAAAGTACCTAGAGCTATGTGCAGCTCTCTGTTTAAATGAGAAAAGGGCAATGAGTAACTACATGTTTCCTCTTTCTGTTTTGAGTACAAACCCTGTTTTCAGTCAAACCAGAAGATTTGCATTTGTTGCAAATCTGAAATTTGAGTCACACTCTGGTTGTATATGCAATATGGCATTATTTATTCTGGTTGATTTGTGGAGCACAAATGCTCACAAACTCTTGGCCTCCAGATTAGACTTGATTGCAAAGCACAGGTTTAGTTTAAGAGTGGTACAAATGGGTGATATGAATCTCTTGCCATTTAGTTGACCAAAAAGAAAATCTCACCATGTGTATCAAGGTGGTACAATACGACCAATCAGCATGTGGGAGGCCCTCAGCTGGGAAGGCTGCATTTTGTTGGAAGCACAGTTTGCAAAGAGCATAGACTAACAGGACTGGCTTTCATCAGTGCTGTCATGCCCTCACAACAGCAACCCTTGCCACAGCTTGGATACAAAAAGCTGACTCTGAAGGTGTTCTGCAGTCCTGCACCACCTTCAAGTATCCTCAGAAACTGGCTATACTCAGTACAAATCAAATCCAGTATTGTATCATTTCAGGACCAGAACAGAATTTTGTACAGAAGGAATGATTGTAATACTATTTATTGAGCTATAATTGTGCTGATTCCACTTAGCTCGGTAATTCAATGATCAATCATTTTTCTCCTAAAACATTATTTTATCCTGCCCTCATTATGACCTGCTATGATCATACATGCTAGATTATGGTTAATATAGATTAATATGGTTAAAAGCTGGTGTCATTTGGATATATCTACAGCATAGAAAATGCTGATTTGCATTCAACAGGGCAACACTTGTTCATTTCTCCCCCTTGTCTACCTCGTCAGGTACCTTTGTTCCATAATGTCTTTGAACTAGTGCAGTTATATTGCCTCTTTACATCACTGCCAGGCTGGAGTGGTGTGATGAGACCTGAAGACAGCAGCCATACAGGGTTTGGGCTCTGACACTGCACGGACCCCCTGAGGACTAACACGGTTACAAAGTCTGAGTGTAGGACAAGGGACACAGGTTCAAACCAGTAAAAGGCAAATTTAGGACCAGTCTCAGGAAGTTCTTCTTTACACCAGGTGATCAATACATGCAGTGGACTTCCAGATAGGATAGTGGAGGTGAAAACCATAGAATCATTTAAGAACCAATTGGAGGTGGGGCAGGGAGGGGTGGGGGGGAAATAGATGAATTAAGATGGGCCAAATAGCCTCCCTCATCCCTAATTACCTTGTGAATTGTGATTTCCTCCTCGAATAATTTATAAACTTAAAGAGAGTTACTACTTGAGCTCTCAAAACTTTTCAAATTTAACAGGTAGGAGCAGAGCTCTGTTCAAGCATGTGCAGAAATCCCTCCTGGCCATAAGAATTATATTTGGAGCCAGGCAATATAAACAAGGCAGTGCTCAGCGGGAACTGATTCTGTACCTACCACTCTGGGACCTGTAGTTACAGTATAAACGCACCCAAAGGGAGTCATCATCTTGCAAAACTCTGTGCCAAGGTCAATTGAATCCATGGCCGGAATGTTACCAGCCCTGCCGGTGCGAGTTTGGAGGTGAGCCCACTGTCAAAATGGCTCTGATTGATAGTGGAATATTGTGTTCAGTTTGGTCTCCTAATCTGAGGAAGGACATTATTGCTACTGAGGGAGTACAGCGAAGGTTCACCAGATTGATTCCCGGGATGGCAGGACTGACATATGAGGAGAGACTGGATCAACTGGGCTTATAGCCACTGGAATTTAGAAGAATGAGAGGGGGTCTCATAGAAACATATAAAATTCTGACGGGATTGGACAGGTTAGAGGCAGGAAGAATGTTCCCGTTGCTGGGGTGTTCCAGGACCAGGGGTCACAGTCTAAGAATAAGGGATAAGCCATTTAGGACTGAGATGAGGAGAAATTTCTTCACTCAGAGAGTGGTTAACCTGTGGAATTCTCAACCGCAAAAAGTTGTTGAGCCAGTTCAATAGATATATTCAAAAGAGATCAAGGTGTATGAAGAGGAAGCAGGACAGGGGTACTGAGGTTGAATGATCAGCCATGATCTCAGCCAGGCTCAAGGGGCTGAATGGACTGCTCCTGCACCTAATTTCTATGTTTTTATGTTTCTATGTTTCTACGAGTTCGCTTTGTACCCGCCTCCATGTGAATTTCCAAAGTGCCGGTTCTGGCGGCGGATTGCATACCCGGCACTAAGCGACATGTCAGGCAATTGTGCTCGTTAACAAGCTGCTTAAAACTATTTAGGTAGCATTTTACCAGGTCCAAAGGATTTTACCAAGTTTTTTACGAGGTTCTTGTCTCTCGGGGAACACGTCAGTTAAGTGTGTTGGGTTCTCAACAACTCTGGATTGGTCTGACTAGTTGACAGCTGCAGTAGTGAGATAAAAGCTACCATTTCACAGTTGTTCAATTTCCAGTCAAAGAAGCTGGCGCCTTCTGGACTTGGAATATACGTTTCAGCTTTATGGAGTGTTTGCAGTGAATTCGCTATCCAATGTCACCTCCATGGAGTAACATATCTCATCATTGACAGATCGTTTCTGTCATCTCAGCATCGGTGCCCTTGAAACCAATCGGGGGCAGGCTATCTTAGATCTGGTCCTGTTTAATGAGACAGGATTAATAAACAATCTCCTAGTAAAGGATCCCCTTGGAATGGGTGATCATAGCATGGTTGAATTTCAAATTCAGATGGAGGGTGAGAAAGTTGGATCTCTAACCAGCGTACTAAGCTTGAATAAAGGAGACTATGAAGGTATGAGGGCAGAGTTGGCTAAAGAGGACTGGGAAAATAGATTAAAGTGTAGGACGGTTGATGAACAGTGGAGTACATTTAAGGAGATATTTCACAACTCTCAAGAAAAATATGTTCCAGTGAGGAGGAAATGGTGTACGAGAAAAGATAGCCATCTGTGGCTAACTAAAGAAATAAAGGACGGTATCCAATTAAAAACAAGGGCATACAAAGTGGCCAAAACTAGTGGGAGAACAGAAGATTGGGAAGCTTTTAAAAGCCAGCAAAGAATGACTAAAAAAATGATTAAGAAAGGGAAGATAGACTATGAAAGTAAACTAGCACGAAATATAAAAACAGATAGCAAGAGTTTCTATAGGTATATAAAAAGGAAAAGAGTGCCTAAAGTAAATGTTGGTCCCTTAGAGGACGACGCCGGGGAATTAGTAATGGGGCACATGGAGATGGCAGAAACTCTGAACAAATATTTTGTATCAGTCTTTATGGTAGAGGACACTAACAATTTTCCAACAGTGAAAAGTCAAGGGGCTATGGGGGAGAGGAACTTATCACAATCACAATTATTAAGGAGGCAGTGCTCAGTAAGATAATGGGACTAAAGGTGGATAAATCCCCTGGACCTGATGGCTTGCATTCTAGGGTCTTAAGAGAAGTAGCAGCAGGGATTGTGGATGCATTGGTTGTAATTTACCAAAATTACCTGGATTCTGGGGAGGTCCCAGCAGATTGGAAAACTGCAAATGTAACGCACCTATTTAAAAAAGGAGGCAGACAAAAAGCAGGAAACTATAGACCAGTTAGCCTAACATCTGTGGTTGGGAAAATGTTGGAATCCATTATTAAAGAAGCAGTAGCAGGACATTTGGAAAAGCAAAATTCGGTCAGGCAGAATCAGCATGGATTTATGAAGGGGAAGTCATGTTTGACAAATTTGCTGGAATTCTTTGAGGATGTAATGAACGGGGTGGATAAAGGGGAACCAGTGGATGTGATGTATTTAGACTTCCAGAAGGCATTTGACAAGTTGCCACATAAAAAATTACTGCACAAGATAAAAGTTCACGGGGTTGGGGGTAATATATTAGCATGGATAGAGGATTGGCTAACTAATGGAAAACAAGAGTCGGGATAAATGGTATATTCCCTGGTGGGCAATCAGTAACTAGTGGGGTGCCGCAGGGATCAATGCTGGGACCCCAACTATTTACAATCCATATTAATAACTTGGAAGAAGGGACTGAGTGTAACGTAGTCAAGTTTGCTGATGATACAAAGATGGGAGAAAAAGCAATGTGTGAGGAGGACACAAAAAATCTGCAAAAGGACATAGACAGGCTAAGTGAATGGGCAAACATTTGGCAGATGGAGTATAATGTTGGAAAGTGTGAGGTCATGCACTATGGCAAAAAAATCAAAGAGCAAGTTATTATTTAAATGGAGAAAGATTGCAAAGTGCTACAGTACAACGGGATCAGGGGAGGGGGTACTTGTGCATGAAATACAAAAGGTTAATATGTAGGTACAGTAAGTGATCAGGAAAGCCAATGGAATCTTGGCCTTTATTGCAAGGGGGGTGGAGTATAAAAGCAGGGAAGTCTTGCTACAGTTATACAGGGTATTGGTGAGGTCACACCTGGAATATTGTGTACAGTTTTCGTTTCCATATTTAGGAAAGGATATACTTGCTTTGGAGGCAGTTCAGAGAAGGTTCACTAGGTTGATTCTGGAGATGAGAGGGTTGACTTATGAGGAAAGGTTGAGTAGGTTGGTTCTGTACTCATTAGAATTCAGAAGAATGAGAGGTGATCTTATTGAAACGTATAAGGTTATGAGGGTGCTTGACAAGGTAGATGCAGAGAGGATGTTTCCACTGATGGGCGAGACTAGAACTAGAGGGGACGATCTTAGAATAAGCTGCCGCCCATTTAAAACGGAGATGAGGAGAAATTTCTTCTCTCAGAGGGTTGTAAATCTGTGGAATTCGCTGCCTCAGAGAACCTTGGAAGCTGGGACATTGAATACATTTAAGACAGAAATAGACAGTTTCTTAAACGATAAGGGGGTAGGGGGTTATGGGGAGGGGGCAGGGAAGTGGACCTGAGTCCATGATCAGATCAGCCATGATATTAAATGGCGGAGCAGGGTCGAGGGGCCTTATGGCCTACTCCTGCACCCATTTCTTATGTTCTTATGTCCTTATAAAAAATCTCACCTTGATGCTCAGAATCCCACCATGAGCAGCCCCAACACCAACATCAGCAGGCATACCAGCATCACCAATAACAACACCAACCTTCTCCGCAATCACCTAGTGCTGCACAGGACACAGGGCATCAGCACCGATCACATTGCTGCCCGGAACACCTGGGATGGCCCCACCATGGCCACATTTTCTTCACTTCACACTGTACACCCTGGCTGCCACATGACACCACCCCAGACCAACACCATAAAGCAGCCCTACAATGCCCAAGCCATTCCTTTCACACGCATCACCATTGGGCGGGGTACCGTTATGTCTCACCATTCACTGCAACTCACTAAGCCACTTCTAAAGGTGCGCATAAATCTGTCCAAGAACGCAAAGTGTTGAAAATATAGATTTCGATGTTTGACAACATATTAGCAGAAACTTTACGTCAGCATTGGCGATCGCACCCAAGTGCCTACCTTTCTGTGTTGTTAGTTGTTATGGTTAGACAAATGAGTGATTGGAGGATGAGTGTGAGGGCTGGCTAGTGAGATTGATATGTGATAATGTAGATAGAGAGAGACGGATGGGTGAAGATGTAAGGTAAGTTGGTGTGAGTAAGGATGTGCAGGAGTAGGTTAGGGAAGGCAAAGTGATGGGGATGTGATGAGTGACACAGCAGGATGAGGTTAAGTGTGGCTTTGCAGTAATGTTTTGTGATCTACTGAGATAATTGAAAGGTTTGTGCCACTGCAGCCTGGTCCTCCTGATGACATCCCTGCTTGTGTCCTCCTGTGCAATGTGCAAACAGGCTGCGTTGGTGTCCTGCTAGGGAGGTCTCTTCCACCCATTGGAAGGGAAGAGAATCTCTCTGCTTGCTGTAACTCCCTCCATAAGCATCTGGAGGGAGACATGGGAGAGCCTGGGTGCAGTTGTGCACCTTTGTGCAGTGCTTGTCAGTATTTGTAGCATCTCAATGCTGCAGAACAGCACAAGTCAAAATGAATGTGGACATGGTCCCTTTAAGGAAATTGGACATGGTCCCTTTAAGGAGGCCCGGATCAACACAGCTGCGGAGTCGGGACCCGCCGAGGTTGGAAAAATACAGCCCTGAGTCAAAGCCAGGTCTCATAGTCATTGGTATACTACATTAGAAAGTCAAAGAAAATCATCCATACAGGCTTTTACAATAGAATACCTTTACTTATTTTTAAGTGTCGCAAAAGACTACAAATTCACTGAGCATTAAACTACCAATGTGTTTGCAGAGTTTTGCCTTTATGAAGTGAAAATCTAATGGATATTTTAGTGGAGTCCATCCTAAGAGCAAGCCTTAATACAGTAGGAGCTCTGACCTGTCGTATCTGATTCATTTTTTCTTTGGTTTTGCCTTTTTGAGGTTACTGTGACATATTTGTAGGGGGAGAGATACCTCCTTTCGTCTCCATTCAACCTCAGCACACTTAACATTATTTCCAGTTAAGGCAATCTAATTTCTTCAATGTTCTTGAGCTCTTTATAATCACTTCAGTTTATTTACCAGTTCATGACTGAGTTCTTCAAATGTATTTTTGTGATTTATTTCTTGTATTTTTAAAAAATACAAGTAACTTTATACAAGAGACTTTGTTTTTAGCAAAAATAGTTATGCCGTGTTGAATTATTGGATAGAGTATAATGGGGGAGAAATTTGGGAATGCCCCGTCTGGGGCCTTAGCTTTTAAAAGTTGAAAATTTAGTGGCAGGCGCTAAAGTTATTTAACTTTTTAAAAATTCGGTGTTAGCCCTCCAGGAATGAAGTAGAGCACTAAATAAAGCGCTCCAGTTCCTCCTAACATAAGAACATAAGAATATAAGAATTAGGAACAGGAGTAAGCCATCTAGCCCCTCGAGCCTGCTCCGCCATTCAACAAGATCATGGCTGATCTGGCCGTGGACTCAGCTCCACTTACCTGCCCGCTCCCCGTAACCCTTAATTCCCTTATTGGTTAAAAATCTATCTATCTGTGATTTGAATAAATTCAATGAGCTAGCCTCAACTGCTTCCTTGGGCAGAGAATTCCACAGATTCACAACCCTCTGGGAGAAGAAATTCCTTCTCAACTCGGTTTTAAATTGGCTCCCCCGTATTTTGAGGCTGTGCCCCCTAGTTCTAGTCTCCCCGACCAGTGGAAACAATCTCTCTGCCTCTATCTTGTCTATTCCTTTCATTATTTTAAATGTTTCTATAAGATCAGCCCTCATTCTTCTGAACTCCAACGAGTAAAGACCCAGTCTACTCAATCTATCATCATAAGTTAACCCCCTCATCTCCGGAATCAGCCTAGTGAATCATCTCTGTACCCCCTCCAAGGCTAGTATATCCTTCCTTAAGTAAGGTGACCAAAACTGCATGCAGTACTCCAGGTGCGGCCTCACCAATAGCCTGTACAGTTGCAGCAGGACCTCCCTGCTTTTGTACTCCATCCCTCTCGCAATGAAGGCCAACATTCCATTCGCCTTCCTGATTACCTGCTGCACCTGCAAACTAACTTTTTGGGATTCATGCACAAGGACCCCCAGGTCCCTCTGCACCGCAGCATGTTGTAATTTCTCCCTATTCAAACAATATTCCCTTTTACTGTTTTTTTTTCAAGGTGGATGACCTCACATTTTCCGACATTGTATTCCATCTGCCAAACCTTAGCCCATTCGCTTAACCTATCTAAATCTCTTTGCAGCCTCTCTGTGTCCTCTACACAACCCGCTTTCCCACTAATCTTTGTGTCATCTGCAAATTTTATTACACTACACTCTGTCCCCTGTTCCAGCTCATCTATGTATATTGTAAACAGTTGTGGTCCCAGCACCGATCCCTGTGGCACACCACTAACCACCGATTTCCAACCTGAAAAGGAACCATTTATCCTGACTCTCTGCTTTCTGTTAGCCAGCCAATTCTCTATCCATGCTAATACATTTCCTCTGACTCCGCGTACCTTTATCTTCTGCAGTCACCTTTTGTGTGGCACCTTATCGAATGCCTTTTGGAAATCTAAATACACCGCATCCATCGGTACACCTCTATCCACCATGCTCGTTATAGCCTCAAAAAATTCCAGTAAATTAGTTACACATGATTTCCCCTTCATGAATCCATGTTGCGTCGGCTTGATTGCACTATTCCTATCTAGATGTCCCGCTATTTCTTCCTTAATGATAGCTTCAAGCATTTTCCCCACTAAGGATGTTAAACTAACCGGCCTATAGTTACCTGCCTTTTGTCTGCCCCCTTTTTTAAACGGAGGCATTGCATTAGCTGCTTTCCAATCCGCTGGTACCTCCCCAGAGTCCAGAGAATTTTGGTAGATTATAACGAATGCATCTGCTATGACTTCCGCCATCTCTTTTAATGCCCTGGGATGCATTTCATCAGGACCAAGGGACTTGCCTACCTTGAGTCCCATTAGCCTGTCCAGCACTACCCGCCCAGTGATAGTGATTATCTCAAGGTCCTCCTGGAGCACAAGAGGCAGCAGGCGGGGCGGTCAGTGTGCAGCGCTGCACAATGGGCCGTGAAGCGCTGCTGCGTTGGAAGGCTCCTTCCCTCCCTTAAAGGGAAAGGCCATTGCTGCAGGCTCTGCAAGGGAGAAACTTGCCTGGTCCCTGACGATAGCCATGATCTGGCTGATCGATCGCAGGCGAAAACCAAGGAGCATTAAAAGAAAATGTCACTTACCTCGGCCACCTCACCTTTAAGCATCGCCCCCGAAGCACCCGGCCTCCCAATGGACGCCTCCTGCAGCTGTCGGTGTTTTCACCCGACGATGCTGCATGGGGCGGAACTGAAGTTCGGGTCCGGGGCGATGCGCACAGCGATGTTGTCACGATCTCCGGGCGAAGGAGGTCGGGGCGCAACATCATACCGCCATCGCAAACCTCCTGCCGAATATAGCGGGAGTCGATCTTCTCGCTGTGCCCGGCCGGTAAGTGCTTAGCGCTCTGTTATCGCCTCCCGGAGGCAATAACAGGAGGCAGTAAGGAGGCCAATTTCTAGTCCAATTGTATTTACTTTACCTCAATTTTACTCCCTCCTCCTTTTGCAAAAACCGGTAGGCTCACTCTCAAGGCAAAACCAAAATACAAAAGTTAGCCAAGTTTTAAAATTTTATATTATTTTATAATGCTTTAAAATTGATTTACTCAGAGAATAGTTGCAATGTGGAACTCGCTACCACAGGACATGGTTGAAGCAAATAGATAGTTTCAAAAGGAAACTAGATGAGTACATGAGAGAAAGAAAAGCTGAAAGGCTGAGGTGAGGTTAATGAAATGGGAGGAGACTAGTGTGAGGTATAAACACTAGCGCACAAAGGTTGGGCTGAATGGCCAGTTTCTGTGCTGTATGTTCGATGTAATTCTATGTAAAATGTCATTTAGTTCTAAGTTGGCAAAAACAATTAAAGCATTCATTTAACCAAATACTGTTAACAAAAACATATTAACTAAGAACATCGACAGTGCTGTATGTGGTGAAATCCAGTTGTGAAGTAAATTATGCACTGGAACCAAACATTCATTGGAAACAAACTTGGAGAAACTGATTCTAACGTGAATCACATTTGCACAGGTTGCTGAAATTTTGAATGTGTTGGGGTTATTGATAATGTACTTTTTCTTGCCAGTTTAATGGAGGGGTAACAATTTGTGATTTGACATTTTGAATGAGTGTACTGAGATTCTATAATGTTGTACTTGCCTCTCATCATGTTACATTAATCTCACACTATGCGATGGGCAGTGAAACAAACAGCAGCGACATGTTCTGCATTTTTTCTGGGGCCAGTTTTACCTGCATGAGGTAACTAGGATCTTCTAGAGTTCTTCTCTAACAGATTAAAGTCACAGGGCCTGAATTTGATCACCTTACCGGCCACTGCCAACGACTGCCGCCCACTGCCGCCGGCATTCCTCGTGTAGATCCACCCAGTGCCACTTTTGAGGTGGGCTGGAACGGGCGGGAGGGGAGAGCCACCGGGAACCACCCACTGATGTCAGCGGGTGGCCGAATGGCGTAAGTGACCTCCCGCCCGCCGAGCTGCCAGATTGATGCAGGCGGGAGTCGGCACCAGAACAGGGGTGGACCGCTGGCTGGAGGCAGGTCTGTCGCCGACGGTAGGTAGGATGATCCTGAGAAAAAAGGTTAGTGAACTTTAAAAAAAAACATTTCACAGCGACTTACCTCAGTGGTGTCCACTGAAGGTCTTCCAATGGAATTTTTTTTCTGATGATTTTAATTTTCAGGTCTTTCCCATATGGCCTGAATTTGATGGCCTCCGCCCGCCAAAGTGCCGCCGATGGACGCCAAGGTACCCGATGGTATTTTGAGCAGGGTTTTCATCGGAGAGGTCCCTCGAAGGTTGGTGGGTGGCAAATGAGCGACTTATGCCGCCAATCTGGGCGGCAGCCGACGGGAGCTCTCATTCTCGGCGGCAAAGGCACTTGCCACCCAAGTGCCACCGAGGATGGAGTCGGGGCCCATGGAGGGTCGAAGAGCTGAAAAGCAAAAGCATTAAAAAAAAAAGCATCTGAAGACCTTCAGGGGATCCCATCTAGATAAGTCCCTGTTAAAAAAAAAATTACAAAAAGTGTACTAACCTTTTTTTCCCAATCTTCCTACCTACCGTCGGGGACAGACCAGCCTCCAGCCAGCTGTCCACCCCCGTTCTGCCGTTGACTGCCGCCGACTCCTGTCCACATGAATATTGCAGCTCAGCAGGCGGAAGGTCAGTTGCGCGATTCGGCCGTCCGCTGACGTCGGCGGCCGCTTCCTGCCGGCTCTCCCCACCCGCCTGCTCCAGCCCGCTCCAGGCCACATCGAAAAGTGGCACTGGGCGGTTTGACGAGAGGAATGTCGGCCGCAGTCGGCGGTAAGTGCTTCAATTTCGGGCCCATAAAAAAAGTGATAACCTGAATATGGTTATACTGATTTTTTTTTAAAGGAAAATGATATGCGTGTAATATTTTCAGTGTACGATATGCATCAGTGTTTGTTTTTTGGGCAAATTAATATTAAAGCAGGCAAGAGATCTCAAACCAGCAAGGTTCTAACATTTTAACGAGAATTGTGTTAGAAATAATGTTTGTTGCACTTGTGAATCACAACTTTAGGAATAGTTACAATAGTCAATGTGCTTCCTTTGGCACTAGTTGTGCAGACCAGAAAGATCCCAGGTTTGATATCTGATCTGTATTGAGTTAGCTAAAATTAGCTGGCCAACAATAAGGATAATATAACTGACCTTAGTTCTTGGGCCAGTGAGGCAAAAAAAAAGCGCTTTTTACATCACTGTCTATTGACTTCTACTGGAGAATCCATATTCATTAACATTAGGTTTGGACAGAAACGGGATTATCCGTGACATACCACATGATTGAGCAGCTCATCTACATTCACTGCTTACATGTGAATAACACTTGCTCAAGGTACTGGAGGGCTGCTGACGTTCCATTAGCAAGAGTCAATGGTGCTGAAATTGCCCACTGCCGGAAACACGAAATTCAACCGAGAAAATTTTGTTCCCGCTTTTTCTGTTGGTGCACTGTGCTTGGAGTGCTTGCAAAATGGTGGTGTGGCTGCCATTAAAGGGGAAGACCTACTGCCGCGACCGCCATCTTCATTCTTTTTGTTGGCTGACTGCTATGTCAGGCCGACAATTATGTCCCTGGGTTCGGCTGGACCGCTGGGCTGCTGGAGCACCGTGTTTCAGCTGTTTTTACTGGCTCGTGGATGCGGTGGCCTCTTGAGCGAAATTCTGCTCTTTGGCATTTTTTTTCCAGAGGCCCGGAAGTCGGTCATAATCGGGGCATAAGTGCGGCGGTGAGCAGAAATTCGCACACTAGAAGGCGGAAGTTGGGAGCGGGCAGTGTGTCCTCCGCTGTCACTCATCACGTTGGCACGTCACCATGTCTCTCCCCTTCACTTAAAGGGGAGAGCCGCTGCTATTCCTTAAGTTATGTCCACCGGGCCACCAGGGAGGTGCTAGAGGGGTGCTAGGCTGTCTGTTGGTGGCCCGGCCGAACCCGGGGGCATAATTGTCGGCCTGACATAGCAGTTGGCCGACAAAAAAAATTAATACAAAAAACATCGGCGGTGCACGCTCTGATGACGCACTTAGGACGGATCGGCAGCAGTAGAGCGGTAGTGGGGGGAGCGGGTCACCGCTGGGATACCGCAGGAGCGGAACTTTCAAAATGGTGGCCAGTCCACGAAAAATCAGCAGCCATTGCGCTCCGCAGCGTGACCGCTGATTTCCGGTGGTAACAGGCCTTAAGGGAAGAGGCAATTTCGGCCCCAATGATTTCAAAAGAGAAGGGGACGTGGAAGGAAAGAACAAAACTAATTGATTATAATAAATACAGTTAATTAAACTTCATTCATTTTTTTTAATTCAGCAGTAAAGGAGTTAAAACTTCACTGAGTTTAAAATTCAACCCAGAATGTCTCCCACTGAATTGAACAGAATGCAATGTCATTATAAATTGCAACATATGAGAGCAAAATGACAGTATGCCAAAATATCTCAAACAGTAAAGCCAGAGCCTTGTTCAAGTGGAGAAGGTCTAATTAATGTGTGGAAGACTTTGTGTGGAAAATCAGCCATGGTCCCTTTGCTCGGTATTTGTTTGAGGACCCCATGAACACAATCACAAATAAGGCACTGACCGGGGGAGATAGAGTGCAGCAATTTCCTATATTCATTATTCAGAAGGAAATAATAAACACATTTTTTATACATACGTTCATGATTTTTCGCCAAATAGCAAACACAGGAAATCTTTCCCCCAGGAATCAGATATTTAATCAGTTGGCAGATTTTAATGTGTGAATACATTTACTTGCCTCCTATAAATGCTGCTTGTTAAAGGCACAATGTCATCCTGGTAGGTCAAGCTGTAGATTATCTGTCCTCCAACTACATGAAATGGTGTAGTCCAGGTTAATTTATACTTCAGCTTGAAATTCAAATATTCTAAAGGGGTTTGCTGTCTAATTATTAAAACTACTACAAAATTCAAAATGGTGACAGTACTATACAAAGCTCATTCATTTAAGTGGAACCACTCTAAATATTAAAAATAGGAGAACACATTCCTATTTTGACTGAAATGTCCCAGATTAAATTCCTGATTACAATAAAGCCACATGTCCTCCTACCCTCCCCCCATCACCACTTGATACCAAATTAAATGAACTGCTCCTCCAAACAGACTAGCAGCAATCAGTTGGACATCTGACTCTCACAAGTCTATGTACAACGTTTCTCCTAGACCACAGGTCACACACTCCTCAATCCACCTTGAGCCAGGAGGCTCTTTGGTTGAAAAAATAACGGTGCAGATTTTCCTCTTATTGTGCTTGGCCACGAGAGGACCTCCCGCGCAAGGTGCACAGTGAAAAATCCTGCAGGGAGGATCACACGCATGTTACAGAGCCTGCCTGATTTTCCTCTATGTGCTTGCATCCAAGCGACCCTTTACACCTAAGCACAATAAAAGGAAGTTCTGCTGCAAAATAATTAATTCCAGTCATGGAGCGGCAGCTGATTCCTTGAACTCCATCTGATGACAGTGTGGAAGGTTATAGAATAGAGTGCATACATCGAAGAATATTTTGTCCTTCTACACAAGTATTATCATCTTTTAGGTCTTCAAATCTTGAGCATTAATCTGGACTCAGTTCAGATCACTTTGAGCTCAAGATTTGATCCATCTCTCAGCTACAGCTATGGGACTATCTACTGTTGTCCAGAAACAGAAGCCAGAAGGCCTCCAGCCCTGAAGATCCCAGTATTGCATCTGAAAAAAAGAGGTACAATACTAACCTATTTGGTGCCTCCATGTGCTTGCTGCCTACCCCTTTTCTGATCTTCCAATCAGAGGGGCCTGGGTACCAGCACTATGGCCCACTTACTAAGAGTGCCACTGCATTAAGGTCTCTGACAATTGGAGATCCAAGAAAATGAGACGGAAGGCTTGGCAATATCATTACATCCACATTTATGCGCTGGTTAAATTACTTTGCCAGCTCCAGGCATTATTGCTCTGCTCCTCCTCGGGGAAACCTTTGAAGTAATTGTGCAGTGTCATGGGTCTCATCTCCTTTCTCCTTTTCTTTGTGCTGGAGAACAAGGATACCCTGGGCAAAAAGTAGAGACCGATTTGTCCCACGGTGTCCCTGTTCTAAACTTTTATTCTCATGTCAAAAAAAAAATAGAAGCACAAATCTCCTTGCTTGTCTGGAACAATTTCTCTTATTACTTTTTAGTGATGTCAGTACCAAGGGATCAGTAGTTCAGTTATGAAATTGAACTGTACTGATAACTGCTATAAATCATAAGGAAAAAGATACCTCAGTATTCCAAGATCTCAGAGTTATGAAATTCACAATTACTTGGGAAAGCAAAATTCAGTCAGGTAGAGTCAATATGGATGTTTGACAAATTTGCTAGAATTCTTTGAGGATGTAACGAACAGGGTGGATAAAGGGGAAACAGTGGATGTGGTGTATTTGGACTTCCAGAAGGCACTTGACAAGGTGCTACATAAAAGGTTACTGCACAAGATAAAAGTTCACGGGGTTGGGGGTGATATATTAGCATGGATAGAGAATTGGCTAACAAACAGAAAATAGAGAGTCGGGATAAATGATTCATTCTCGGGTTGGCAATCAGTAACCAGTGGGGTGCCTCAGGGATCAGTACTGGGACCCCAACTATTTACAAACTATATTAACGACTTGGAAGAAGGATCTGAGTGTAACGTAGCCAAATGTCCCGATAATACAAAGATGGGAGAAAAAGCAATGTGTGAGGAGGACACAAAAATCTGCAAAAGGACATAGACAGGCTAAGTGAGTGGGCAAAAATTTGGCAGATGGAGTATAATGTTGGAAAGTGTGAGGTCATGCGCTTTGGCAGAAAAAAAATCAAAGAGCAAGTTATTATTTAAGTGGAGAAAGATTGCAAAGTGCTGCAGTATAGCGGGACCTGGGGCTACGTGTGCGGGAAGTGTATCCACCTCCAGCTCCTGACGGACTGCATTGCGGAACTGGAGCTGCGGGTGGATTCACTCTGGAGCATGCACGATGCTGAGAATGACGTGGATAGCACGTTTAGCGAGTTGGTCTTACCGCAGGTAAAGGGTACACAGCCGGATAGGGAATGAAAGACCAACAGGAAGAGTAGTGCAAGGAAGGTAGTGCAGGGATCCCCTGCGGTCCTCTCCCTGCAAAACAGATACAATGCTTTGAGTACTGTTGAGGGGGATGACTCATCAGGGGGGAGCAGCAGCAGCCAAGTTCATGGCACCGTGGCTGGCTCTGCTGCACAGGAGGGCAGGAAAAAGAGTGGGAGAGCGATAGTGATAGAGGATTCAATTTTAAGGGGAATAGATAGGCGTTTCTGCGGCCGCAGCCGAGACTTTACGATGGTATGTTGCCTCCCTGGTGCAAGGGTCAAGGATGTCTCGGACCGGATGCAGGATATTCTGAAAAGGGAGGGTGAACAGCCAGTTGACGTGGTGCATATAGGTACCAACGATATAGGTAAAAAACGGGATAAGGTCCTACGAGACGAATTTAGGGAGCTAGGAGTTAAATTAAAAAGTAGGACCTCAAAAGTAGTAATCTCAGGATTGCTACCAGTGCCACGTGCTATTCAGAGTAGGAATCGCAGGATAGCTCGGATGAATACGTGGCTTCAGCAGTGGTGCAGAAGGGAGCGATTCAAATTCCTGGGACATTGGTACCGGTTCTGGGGGAGGTGGGACCAATACAAACCGGATGGTCTGCACCTGGGCAGGACCGGAACCAATGTCATGGGGGAGTGTTTGCTAGTGCTGTTGGGGAGGAGTTAAACTAATGTGGCAGGGTGATGGGAACCTATGCAGGGAGACAGAGGGAAATAAAATGGAGTCAGAAGCAAAAGATAGAAAGGAGAATAGTAAAAGTGGAGGGCAGAGAAACCGAAGGCAAAAAGCAAAAAGGGCCACATTACACCAAAATTCTAAAGGGGCGAAGTGTGTTAAAAAGACAAGCCTGAAGGCTCTGTGCCTCAATGCGAGGAGTATTCGGAATAAGGTGGACGAATTAATTGCGCAGATAGTAGTTAACGGGTATGATGTAATTGGCATCATGGAGACATGGCTCCAGGGTGACCAAGGCTGGGAACTCAACATCCAAGGGTATTCAGCATTTAGAAAGGATGTACAGAAAGGAAAAGGAGGCGGGGTGGCATTGCTGGTTAAAGAGGAAATTAAGGCAATAGTAAGGAGGGACATTAGCCTGGATGATGTGGAATCGGTATGGGTGGATCTACGGAATTCCAAAGGGCAGAAAACGCGAGTGGGAGTTGTGTACAGACCACCAAACGGTAGTAGTGAGGTTGGGGACAGCATCAAACAAGAAATAAGGGATGTATGCAATAAAGGTACAGCAGTTATCATGGGCGACTTTAATCTACATATTGATTGGGCTAACCAAACTGGTAGCAATGCGGTGGAGGAGGATTTCCTGGAGTGTATTAGGGATGGTTTCCTACACCAATATGTCGAGGAACCAACTGGAGGCCAGGCCATCCTAGACTGGGTGATGTGTAATGAGAAGGGACTAATTATCAATCTTGTTGTGTGAGGCCCCTTGGGGAAGAGTGACCATAATATGGTAGAATTCTTTATTAAGATGGAGAGTGACACAGTTAATTCGGAAGCTAGGGTCCTGAACTTAAGGAAAGGTAACTTCGACGGCGTGAATTGGCTAGAATAGACTGGCAAAGGATACTTAAAGGGTTGATGGTGGATAAGCAATGGCAAACATTTAAAGATCACATGGGTGAACATCAGCAATTGTACATCCTTGTCTGGAGTAAAAATAAAACGGGGAAGGTGGCTCAACCATGGCTAACAAGGGAAATTAAAGATAGTGTTAAAGCAAAGGAAGATGCATATAATTTGGCTAAAAAAAGCAACAAACCTGAGGACTTGGAGAAATTTAGAATTCAACAGAGGAAGACTAAGGGTTTAATTAAGAGGGGGAAATTAGAAAACGAAAGGAAGCTTGCAGGGAATATAAAAACTGACTGCAAAAGCTTCTATAAATATGTGAAGAGAAAAAGATTAGTAAAGACAGATGTAGGTCCCTTGCAGTCGGATTCAGGTGAATTTATAATGGGGAACAAAGAAATGGCAGACCAATTGAACAAATACTTCAGTTCTGTCTTCACAAAGGAAGACACAAATAACCTTCCGAATGTACTAGGGGACAGTAGGTCTAGTGAGAAGGAGGAACTGAAGGATATCCTTATCAGGCGGGAAATTGATGTGTTGATGAATTAACTGTGTCACTCTCCATCTTAATAAAGAATTCTACCATATTATGGTCACTCTTCCCCAAGGGGCCTCACACAACAAGATTGATAATTAGTCCCTTCTCATTACACATCACCCAGTCTAGGATGGCCTGGCCTCCAGTTGGTTCCTCGACATATTGGTGTAGGAAACCATCCCTAATACACTCCAGGAAATCCTCCTCCACCGCATTGCTACCAGTTTGGTTAGCCCAATCAATATGTAGATTAAAGTCGCCCATGATAACTGCTGTACCTTTATTGCATACATCCCTTATTTCTTGTTTGATGCTGTCCCCAACCTCACTACTACCGTTTGGTGGTCTGTACACAACTCCCACTCGCGTTTTCTGAAGGCCGATAAATCCCCGGGGCCTGATAGTCTGCATCCCAGAGTACTTAAGGAAGTGGCCATAGAAATAGTGGATGCATTGGTGATCATTTTCCAACAGTCTATTAACTCTGGATCAGTTCCTATGGACTGGAGGGTAGCTAATGTAACACCACTTTTAAAAAAAGGAGGGAGAGAGAAAACGGGTAATTATAGACCGGTTAGCCTGACATCAGTAGTGGGGAAAATGTTGGAATCAATCATTAAGGATGAAATAGCAGTGCATTTGGAAAGCAGTGACAGGATTGGACCAAGTCAGCATGGATTTATGAAAGGGAAATCATGCTTGACGAATCTTCTGGAATTTTTTGAAGATGTAACTAGCAGAGTGGAAAGGGAGAACCAGTGGATGTGGTGTATTTGGACTTTCAAAAGGCTTTTGACAAGGTGCCGCACAAGAGATTGGTGTTCAAAATCAAAGCGCATGGTATTGGGGGTAATGTACTGACGTGGATAGAGAACTGGTTGGCAGACAGGAAGCAGAGAGTCGGGATAAACGGGATAAACTCCTTTTCAGAGTGGCAAGCAGTGACTAGTGGAGTGCCGCAGGGCTCATTGCTGGGACCTCAGCTCTTTACAATATAAATTAACGATTTAGATGAAGGAATTGAGTGTAATATCTCCAAGTTTGCGGATGACACTAAACTAGGTGGTGGTGTGAGCTGTGAGGAGGACGCTAAGAGGCTGCAGGGTGACTTGGACAGGTTAGGTGAGTGGGCAAATGCATGGCAGATGCAATATAATGTGGATAAATGTAAGGTTATCCATTTTGGGGGCAAAAACACGAAGGCGGAATATTATCCGGATGGCGGCAGATTAGGAAAAGGGGAGGTGCAATGAGACCTAGGTGTCATGGTTCATCATTCACCGAAAGTTGGCATGCAGGTACAGCAGGCGGTGAACAAGGGAAATGGTATGTTGGCCTTCTAGCTAGGGGATTTGAGTATAGGAGCAGGGAGGTCTTACTGCAGTTGTACATGGCCTTAGTGAGGCCTCACCTGGAATATTGTGTTCAGTTTTGGTCTCCTAATCTGAGGAAGGACGTTCTTGCTATTGAGGGAGTGCAGCGAACGTTCACCAGATTGATTCCAGGGATGGCTGGGCTGTCATATGAGGAGAGACTGGATCAACTGGGCCTTTATTCACTGGAGTTTAGAAGGATGAGAGGGGATCTCATAGAAACCTATAAGATTCTGATGGGACGGGACAGGTTAGATGCAAGAAGAATGTTCCCAATGATGGGGAAGTCCAGAACCAGGGGACACAATCTAAGGATAAGGGGTAGGCCATTTAACACTGAGATGAGGAGAAACTTCTTCACTCAGAGAGTTGGTAACCTATGGAATTCCCTACCGCAGAGAGTTGTTGATGCCAGTTCATTGGATATATTCAAGAGGGAGTTAGATATGGCCCTTACGGCTAAGGGGATCAAGGGGTATGGAGAGAAAGCAGGAAAGGGGTACTGAGGGAATGATCAGCCATGATCTTATTGAATGGCGGTGCAGGCTCGAAGGGCCGAATGGCCTACTCCTGCACCTATTTTCTATGTTTCTATGTTTCTATTTGTGCATGAAACACAAAAGATTAGTATGCAGGTACAGCAAGTGATCATGAAGGCCAATGGAATCTTGGCCTTTATTGCAAAGGGGATGCAGTATAAAAGCAGCTAAGTCTTGCTGCAGTTGTACAGGGTATTGGTGAGGCGTGCAGTTTTGGTTTCCACATTTACGAAAGGATATACTTGTTTTGGAGGCAGTTCAGAGAAGGTTCACTAGGTTGATTCTAGAGATGCGGATAGGTTGAGTAGGTTGGGCCTCTATTCATTGGAATTCAGAAGAATGAAAGGTGATCTTATCGAAACGTATAAGATTATGAGAGGTTTTGACAAGGTGGATGCAGAGAGGATGTTTCCACTGATAGGGGAGACTAGAACTAGAGGGCATTATCTTAGAATAAGGGGCCGGCCATTTAAAACTGAGATGAGGAGAAATATCTTCTCTCAGAGGGTTGTGGGTCTGTGGAATTCACTGCCTCAGAGAGCTGTGGAAGCTGGGTCATTGAATAAATTCAAGACAGAGATAGACAGTTTCTTAAACGATAAGGGAATAAGGGGTTATGGAGAGCGGGCAGAGAAATGGACCCGAGTCCATGATCGGATCAGCCATGATCGTATTAAATGGCAGAGCAGGCTCGAGGGGCCGTATGGCCTACTCCTGCTCCTATTTCTTATGTTCTTATGTTCCCTCAGTCTTCCCGTCTCCTTTCAATCTATACCAATCTAAAACCAAGCTGGCCATCACCAAGCCGCAATGTAATTTATCCACTCTTTTTTCCTATTCTACTCAACCTTCATGGTGTCTTGGACTGTGGGCCTCACTCCTTGACCAAACTTTCAATTAAAAAAAATCTTAATTCCATGATACAAATGATATTTTGGCAATTCACAACATGCATGAAAAGAAGTTAAGTAAGAATACAATAACATTTGCCTCTGTCTTACTCTTTACTAAGTGTAAAACACCAAAGTTCATTTACAAAAGGAACTTTAACAAAACAGTCTTAACAACAGAGAATACTTGTATTTCATAAAGTTACTGTCGAGTTTGTTACATGATATATATATTAAAGTACACTGGCACATTGAAGTGCGAGTACACTATTCAGGCATTCGGATGGATGCAGTGTGAGAGGGTTGGGAATGTTTAACAAGGGTCTTGAGGGATGGTTGGATCAAGGGGTTATCAAAGGTCTTGCATATATGGTACTGTAATGGGCCTTGCACGAATGAGTCATTGACACAAAAGGAATTTTAAAGTGCGTACGATAAAAACATACAAATAAATTAAATAATGCATACAGCATTCCATGGTATTGCTGGACTTGTATTACTGAGTTTCTAATAGCTGTCAGTTGAATATGTGGGCTTTAGCAATTAGATGGAATAACTGTGATTGCGTAGTTTTCATTTGCATGGCCATAATAAATTATTAACCATCTTCTCCTGCACAAAATAGGTCAGCAACCGAATTTTAAAAATTTGTTGAAAAAACTGGGCCTTATTAACTGAAGTTTTAAAACCAAGAAGAAAAAAAACATTTTTAGTTTTGAAACTCAACATATTTCCTGACAACTCTGGAACCAATCATTCACTTGTTAGAATCCCATAATTCTGAGAGGAGGGTTATAAGAATTTGTGGGGTGTGTTTCTAAATTTACTCCATATGGTAAAAATATTACCTGCCAAGAAAGAGAAGCAGATCTCCAAAACGTTACTGTTCAGTTTGTTCTACTCACAGCTCAAGACAGACACTGCTGACTGACATCAGGTACGTGGCTGTCAGGTCGAATCCTGTTCCGTGCATTTAGATAGAATAGGTGCAACAGATATATTCCGATCATGTATGTTTGTAAAAGTTCTTTCTACATGTCAAGCAGTAAAGAACTGTGCAGTGCAGTAAGCCAAGGAGGTTGTGGGCAAAACATGGAAACTCAATGGTGGCCTTGCAGAATATGTTACATATTTTGTTTTATTTTTAAATTATTTTGATGTTCTTCCAGTCTCTCGCTATATCATACACCATCCCTGGCCAAAAGGATAGACATGCAGCTTGTTGCCAGGTCTCTACCTGTGCAACTGTATAACAGTCTACCGGGAGGTGTGCAAGAGTGGCTGTGGATGGTTCTTTGTTGGATTTTCTCACTCCCAGTGACAGTACCTGGCCTCGCCATCACCCTATACACACCTATACACCCATATTCCTTAGAATGGATGAAAATATTCCAAGAAGCTTCATAAAGCGAGAGGGGCTGTTGTCAAAGCGTATGTTTTAACCTGCTTCTACTCCGTCAGATTCAGACACGAGCAGCTGGTCTGGCTTTTGTGTGATCAGAACAAGCGGGAGCATTTTAATCAATTAATGAGGAATACATAGAGAAAATAAAGTCCGACTGAGGCAGAGCAGAAACAGATGAGCAGCAGTGAGCAAAAACTAATTGGGAGTTCAGAAATTTAAGGAAAACATGCAGGAGCTTTGTTTTAAAATGTGAGACATTTTTATAAAACTGGAACAGCAGAGAGTGACTTAGGGTAGGGGAGAGAAAGAGAGGAGACAAATAGCAAGGCTGAGTGTGGTCAGGAAGTAAGTGGAAAGGAAGTATGCCAGTATATTTTGTTTACAATATGGCTGTGCTGCTCCAAAGGATTCCTCCTGGCTAGGATTGTGGATTTGTATGTAACAGTGGTGCAACTTGGATCAGCCAAGGACTTTCTCTCCCTCCAGGCAAATAACTCTCAGCCAGTTGGCTCCGAGTTTGGGAACTCGCCATGTGGGGAATCAAGGAGTGTGGGCAAGATCAGAACCTATTTGCAACTACTCCATAGCACAGATTGTCTGTACACTTCTGCACCTTATTGCCTGAGGGTCTATAGCTTCTAATGAGTGACCCCGTAGTCCTAAAACTGAATATTATGTCTGTTAGACATTAATTGGTTAATTGATTTAATGACAGTGTCTCACTGCGCTAATATACAGCTATGCATGGATATATTAAAGGGACAATTAACTAAAGTTTCCAAGTAAACATTATATTTTGCCTGGAATTTCAGATGCAACCTTAAGTGTGTCCAAACATAGTGGGACACATTGTCAACTTGCTGCCCTGGTGTAAAGCTGATCCTGTGGGTTGGCCACACATCATTGCCATTGAAATCAGTACAAATGAAAATCAGGCAGTTTCTATAATGCACATGTGAACCACATTGTTGGTTTTATGCCTGAGCTGCAAGTTGAGGACCGAGCCTGCTGTATTTTGCCATTTTAAAATCAAGCCTATTTTGGCCACCGACTTTGTCATGTGGTATTTATTTGGGATTATTAAAGATGAAATAGCAGTGCATTTGGAAAGCAGTGACAGGATCGGTCCAAGTCAGCATGGATTTATGAAAGGGAAATCATGCTTGACAAATCTTCTCGAATTTGTTGAGGATGTAACTGGTAGAGTGGACAAGGGAGAACCAGTGGATGTGGTGTATTTGGACTTTTAAAAGGCTTTTGACAAGGTCCCACACAAGAGATTGGTGTGCAAAATTAAAGCACATGATATTAGGGGTAATGTACTGACATGGATAGAGAACTGGTTGGCAGACAGGAAGCAGAGAGTCGGGATAAACAGGTCCTTTTCAGAATGGCAGGCCGTGACTAGTGGGGTGCCGCAGGGCTCAGTGCTGGGACCCCAGCTAATTACGATATACGTTAATGATTTTGATGAAGGAACTGAGTGTAACATCTCCAAGTTTGCAGATGACACTAAGCTGGGTGGCGGTGTGAGCTGTGAGGAGGATGCTAAGAGGCTGCAGGGTGACTTGGACAGGTTAGGTGAGTGGGCAAATGCATGGCAGATGCAGTATAATGTGGATAAATGTGAGGTTATCCATTTTGGGGGCAAAAACACGAAGGCAGAATATTATCTGAATGGCGGCAGATTATGAAAAGGGGAGGTGCAAGGAGACCTGGGTGTCATGCTACATCAGTCATTGAAAATTGGTATGCAGGTACAGCAGGCGGTGAAGAAGGCAAATGGTATGTTGACCTTCATAGCTAGGGGATTTGTGAATAGGAGCAGGGAGGTCTTGCTGCAGTTTCACAGGGCCTTGATGAGGCCTCACCTGGAATATTGTGTTCAGTTTTGGTGTCCTAATCTGAGGAAAGACGTTCTTGCTATTGAGGGGGTGCAGCGAAGGTTCACCAGACTGATTCCCGGGATGGCAGGACTGACATATGAGGAGAGACTGGATCGACTGGGCCTGTATTCACTGGAGTTTAGAAGGATGAGAGGGGATCTCATAGAAACATATAAAATTCTGATGGGACTGGATAGTTAGATGCAGGAAGAATGTTCCCGATGTTGGGGAAGTCCAGAACCAGAGGACATAGGATAAGGATAAGGGATAAGCCATTGAGAACTGAGATGAGGAGAAACTTCTTCACTCAGAGAGTTGTTAACCTGTGGAATTCCCTACCGCAGAGAGTTGTTGATGCCAGTTCATTGGATATATTCAAGAGGGAGTTAGATATGGCCCTTACGGCTAAAGGGATCAAGGGGTTTAGAGAGAAAGCAGGAAGGTGGTACTGAGGTGAATGATTAGTCATGATCTTATTGAATGGTGGTGCAGGCTTGAATGGCCTACTCCTGCACCTATTTTCTATGTTTCTACGCAGGAGTCTCTTGCAGATTCTGTAAATCAAACATTTGATTAAGACTGTCTTGTTTCGAGGCTACATGTTGGCATTATCGAAATGGCCTGATTAATTCAAGCAGGGAGAGCTCTGTTTTGGCAGCTTTCTTAACTTATTCTTATAAGGCTAAAACCATTTCAAAGCAGCATGCCCTTAGTATACTTTCCAGGATTCTAACACACAAAAGGCTGCAGCTGATCAAGTAGTCACCAAAATAAAATCCAGTGAATGGATGGCACTAAGTGCTAAAGTCAGAGAATGATGTTCTGGATGCTATGTGGACTGCCATATACAAGTTACACAATGGCATTACATCCAGAGTATGAAGTGAAGTTGGACACAATTAACCAAGTAGCTTGGTTGAATATACAACAAGCCACCTTCTTTTACACTGATCTTTTAAGCCCACTGATGATTAGTTTGAGTAAATTGAGCATCAGCCTCATATGCCACTCTCCTTGTTGTCCAACTTCAATCAGAAGCTGACCCAGTGGGAAGATACTTCCATGTCTCTGACCCATTCGGACTTGAAAAGATTATTTACATTTAGAAATTAGGTTGACTTTTTTTTTAAAGCTTTGTAGAATTTGCAAGATCATTTATTTATCTCATTGAAGACTTGATAAACAAAAGAAAACATCAATTCTTTTACGTTGATACTGGAAACGTGTTATGATCTGGGCAAAAATATAATGCTAAGTGGTCCTGTCTTTAGTTCTTCCACTTTCCAGAGTCTTCTAGCAAGGAATCTTCACTGATCTTTTGGGTCTCACATGTCCTTACTGTATACTTGCAAAGGTGTCTTATCTGTCTATTCATCAACGAAAAAGGGCAATTTTCATTGACGCCATTCTTGATACTGTCCTTCACAATCCACTCCCAAATATTGAAAATCTTTGATGGCTGCATCATAGTGATTACTGAAGAAGCAATGTAGTTATAAAACATTTAGTGGATTTAAACTTTGAAAAAAAATTGTGAGCATGTATTGGTGTAAAGGAGAGGTAGATATTAAACTTCACTTCCAACTGATTTTAATTACATAATTTTAATCTCACCAAAATGTAGGGCAGTAACCAGAGTGACTCTTTCAAAAGAGATCTGCCACTCAGCAATTCTCAGTTACTGTTCGAGTCAATTTGCATCATTAAAGTAAGGCTGTAAGCAAAGTAGAGTGGTAGTGTTTACTTTAAGTTTTGGATCGCTGCCACAGGGAACGAGCAAATGTACATTAACATTTCTAATCGGGGAGTGCTTCAGCTACAACAATAGATGTTCATTTAACCTCCTCACACTGTCGGCAGTTCCTCTAATAAATGCATCAGTGGTCTTTAAAAAATCTTTTAAAAGATTTGAAGTTTAAGTGAGCTCCATAACTGCTAAGCAATGTTATGGGACAGCGAATGGAGCAAGAAGCTAATGGATGGAGACTAGCAAGAAGATATAATTTCAGGGGGCAAAAACATGAAAGCAGAATTTTATCTGAATGGCGGCAGATGAGGAAAAGGGGAGGTGCAACAAGACCTGGGTGTCATGGTTCATCAGTCATTGAAAGTTGGCATGCAGGTACAGCAGGCGGTGAAGAAGGCAAATGGTATGTTGGCCTTCATAGCTAGGGGATTTGAGTATAGGAGCAGGGAGGTCTAACTGCAGTTGTATAGGGCCGTGGTGAGGCCTCACCTGGAATATTGTGTTCAGTTTTGGTCACCTAATCTGACGAAGGATGTTCTTGCTATTGAGGGAGTGCAGCGAAGGTTCACCAGACTGATTTCCGGGATGGCGGGACTGACATATGAGAAGAGATTGGATCAACTGGGCCTTTATACATTGGAGTTTAGAAGGATGAGAGGGGATCTCATAGAAATCTATAAGATTCTGACGGGACTGGACAGGTTAGATGCGAGAAGAATGTTCCCAATGATGGGGAAGTCCAGAACCAGGGGACACAATCTAAGGATAAGGGGTAGGCCATTTAGGACTGGGATGAGGAGAAACTTCTTCACTCAGAGAGTTGTTAACTTGTGGAATTCTCTACCGCAGAGAGTTGTTGATGTCAGTTCATTGGATATATTCAAGAGGGAGTTAGATATGGCCTTTACGGCTAAAAGGATCAAGGGGTATGGAGAGAAAGCAGGAAAGGGGTACTGAGGGAATGATCAGCCATGATCTTATTGAATGGTGGTGCAGGCTCGAAGGGCTGAATGGCCTACTCCTGCACTTATTTTCTATGTTTCTATGTTCCTACTGCTGCGGATGCATCTACGGAAATATGCAAAATATTTTCACTGCTGACTACTTACACCACAGGTACAGTACTAAGCCTATTTGTGTTACATGGCCAAATTAAGCTATAAAAGTAATGATGTTTTTTTTTAATTCATGGGTTGTGAGCATCACTGTCAAGGCCAGCATTTATTGCCCATCCCTAATTGCTCTTGAGAAGGTGGTGGTGAGCTACCTTCTTAAGTCGTTGCAGTCTGTGTGGTGATGGTACTCCCACAGTGCTGTTAGGGATTTTTACCCAGTGAAGATGAGGTACGGCGATTTATTTCCAAGTCAGGATGGTGTAGGACTTGGAGGAGAATTTGCAGGTGATGGTGTTCCCATGCATCTGCTTCCCTTGTCCTTCTCAGCAGTAGAGGTCATAAGAAATAGGAGCCTCGAACCTGCTCCGCTTTTCAATAAGATCATGGCTGATCAGATCCTGGCCTCAACTCCACTTCCCCCCCTGCTCCCCATCACCCTTGACTCCCTTATCATTTAAAAATCTGTCTATCTCCACCTTAAATATATTCAATGATCCAGCCTCCACAGCTCTCTGGGGTAGAAAATTCCAAAGATTCACGACCTTCTGAGAGAAGAAATTCCATCTAATTTCCATTTTAAATGGGCAACCCCTTATTCTGAAACTATGCTCTCTAGTTCTAGATTCCCCTAGGGAAAACATTCACTTGGCATCTAGCCTGTCAAGCCCCCTCAAAATCTTATAGGTTTCAATAAGATCACCTCACAGTCTACTAAACGCCATTGAGTATAGGCCCAACCTGCTTCACCTTTCTTCATATGACAACCCCTTCATCTCAGAAATCAACCTCGTGAACCTTCTCTGAACGGCCTCTGATGCAAGTATATCCTTCCTTAAATAAGGAGACCAAAATTGTACGCAGTACTCCAGGTGTGATCTTACCAGCATCCTGTACAGTTGTAGCAGGACTTCCCTACTTTTATACTCCATTCCCTTTGTAATAAAGGCCGTTCCATTTGCTTTCCTAATTACTTGCTGTACCTGCATGCTAACTTTTTGTGTTTCATGTACAAGGACCCCCAGATTCCACCGCTTTTGTAATCTCTCCCCATTTAAATAATTTGCTTTTTTATTTTTCCCACCAACGTGATAACCTCACATTTTCCCACATTATATTCCATCTGCCAAATTTTTCCCCACTCACTTAGTCTATCTATATTCCTTTATAGATTCTTTGTTTCCTCCTCACAACTTGCTTTCCCACCTACCTTTGTATCATCAGCAAATTTGGTTACATTACACTCGGTCCCTTCATCCAAGTCATTAATATAAATTGTAAATAGTTGAGGCCCCAGCACTGATCCCTGTGGTACCCCACTAGTTACAGCTTGCCAATCTGAAAATGACCCATTTGTCCCGATGCTCTGTTTTCTGTTAGTTAGCCAATCTTCTAACCACACTAAAAAATTACCCCGAACCATGTGAGCTCTTATTTTGTGCAGCAACCTTTTATGTGGCATCTTATCAAATGCTTTCTGGAAATACAAATATACGACATCTACTGGTTCCCTTTTATCTACCCTGCTCGTTACATCCTCAAAGAACTTCAGTAAATTTGTCAAACATGATTACCTTTTATAAAACTATGCTGACTCTGCTTGACTGCATTATGATTTTCTAAATGTCCTGCTACTACTTGCTTAATGATGGACTCCAGCATTTTCCCAATGACAGATGTTAGTCTAACTGGTCTATAGTTTCTAACTTTCTGTCTCCCTCTTTTTTTAAATCACGGGTAAGGGAGGCGCTGTGGAAAATAGAAATATTATTAAGGGTGAAGAAGAAGTTGATGGTCGGATATATGTAAATATTCAATGACAGAAGTTAAAGATTTAAAACTCAATGCTTGCAAGAGTGCCAGATTTCTCATGGAATTGAAGTGTCCAGATGTTTTGGGATAAAAAAGGAATCCAACCGGAGAGGTGGAATGCAGGCTCTCTCCCACATTGTGTCTTCCCGCTCTCAGCCAGCTCCTCTGATAAGGCTGTATTTGAAGACAAGGCAATTTCTCTCAAGAAGGGAGAAAACCTAGAATCAGTCAACCCTGGGCCAATCTCCATTATCTTCCTGTGGCTATTTAAAGGGTGCTTGTTACAATTCAGGCCTTTTTAAATACGTTGTCTCTTTCAGTAGTTGTACCAGACTCTCCCAGAAATGAATTGGGCCCCTTAAAATACAGGAGTGCATGTCTTTGTTTGCCTACCTCAGAGCTGACAAATACATTATTTTGTACTATATGCACTAGAACTTATGTAGGATCCCATTACATCCCCCATCAATTTGAATACAGTACTATCACAGAACTAGATTGTAGTTACCAACTTAAACTACTAATCGAAATTAGTAATGACAGTGCATTGCAGTGTCAGCTATGGCTCAGTGGGTAGCACACTAGCCTCTGAGTCAGAAGGTTGCCGGTTCAAGTCCCACTCCAAGAACATGAACATAAAAATCCAGGCTAATATTCCAGTGCAGTTCTGAAGGAATGCAGCATTGTCAGAAGTGCCATCTTTCAGATGAGATGTTAATCTGAGGCCCTGTCTGCTCTCTCAGATGGATGTAAAAGATCCCATGGCACTATTTTGAAGAAACTCAGGAGAGTTATCTCTGGTGTCTTGGCCAATATTTATCCCTCAATCAACATAACAAAGACAGATTATCTGGTCATTATCACATTGCTGATTGTGGGAGCTTGCTGTGTGCAAATTAGCTGCTGTGTTTCCCACATTACAACAGTGACTACACTCCAAAAGTACTTCATTGAATGTAAAGAACCTCGAGACATAAGGTGGTTGTGAAAGGCGCTACATAAATGCAAGTTATTTCTTTCGTTAAATTAATTATAGTTTAATATACATCAGCAAAAGAAAATCTATATATATAATACAGAACCAACCAGGGAGCAGGCTATCTTAGATCTTTTAGTGTGTTATCTACCAAAATTCCATGGATTCCGGGGAGGTCCCAGCGGATTGGAAAACCGCAAATGTAACACCCCTATTTAAAAAAGGAGGCAGACAGAAAGTAGGAAACTATAGACCAGTTAGCTTAACATCTGTCGTCGGGAAAATGCTGGAGTCCATTATTAAGGAAGCAATAGCAGGACATTTGGAAAAGCATAATTTAGTCAAGCAGAGTCAGCATGGTTTTATGAAAGGGAAATCATGTTTGACAAATTTGCTGGAGTTCTTTGAGGATATAACGAACAGGATGGATAAGGGGGAACCAGTGGATGTGCTGTATTTGGATTTCCAGAAAGCATTCGATAAGGTGCCACATAAAAGGTTACTGCACAAGATGAAAGTTCACAGGGTTGGGGGTAATATATTAGCATGGATAGAGGATTGGCTAACTAACAGAAAACAGAGAGTCGGGATAAATGGGCAATTTTCCAGTTGGCAAACAGTAGCTAGTTGGGTGCCACAGGGATCGGTGCTGGGGCCTCAACTATTTACAATCTATATTAATGATTTGGATGAAGGGACCGAGTGTAATATGGCCAAGTTTGCTGATGATCCAAAGAAGGGTGGGAAAGCAAGTTGTGAGGAGGACACAAAAAATTTGCTAAGGGATATAGACAGGCGAGGTGAGTGGGCAAAAATTTGGCAGATGGAGCATAATGTGAGATTATCCACTTTGGCAGAAAAAAGAAAAAAGAAAATTATTATTTAAATGACGAAAAATTACAAATTGCTGCAGTATAGAGGGACCTAGGGATCCTTGTGCATGAAACACACAAAGTGATTATGCAGGTACAGCAAGTAATCAGGAAGGCAAATGGAATGTTGACCTTTATTGCAAGAGGGATGGAGTATAAAAGCAGAGAAGTCCTGCTACAACTGTATAGGGTATTGGTGAGGCCACACCTAGAGTACTGCGTACAATTTGGCGTCCTTATTTAAGGAGGGATATATTTGGAGTGGAGGCAGTTCAGAGAAGTTTGACTCGGTTGATTCCTAAGATGAAGTGGTGGACTTATGAAAAAAGGTTGAGCAGGTTGGGCCTGCACTTGTTGGAGTTCAGAAGGATGAGAGGTGATATTATTGAGACATATAAGATAATAAGGGGGCTCAACAAGGTAGATGCAGAGAGGGTGTTTCCACTCATAGGGGAATCTAGAACTAGGGGGTATAGTTTTAGAATAAGGGGTCGCCCATTTAAAACTGAGATGAGGAGGAATTTCTTCTCTCAGAGAGTTGTAAATCTATGGAATTCTCTGCCCGGAGAGCTGTGGAGGCTGGGTCATTGAATATATTTAAGGCAGAGATAGACAGAATTTTGAGTGATAAGGAAGTAAAGGGTTATGGGGTACGGGCAGGGAAGTGGACCTGAGTCCATGATCAGATCAGCTATGATCTTATTGAATGGCGGAGCAAGCTTGAGGGGCCAAATGGCCTACTCCTGCTCCTATTTCTTATGTTCTTATGTTCGTAATATAAAAGTGTGCACTGAAGAGATATCATTTTCCAGCTTTTTGTTTTACAGTTTCTTGGAACACGGCAGTCTCTTACAAGGAAACAGTCACTTAGCCTCTTGCTAAACATAATGCAGTGCTGAGATGTGTCCCTCAGGTACAAGGTTTACATATAGGACACTCAAACCCAGGTAATTTGACATGTCTACTCATGGAAGAGTATTTCCATGTGTTGGCTTCTCATGTTTACGTGGGTGGAAAACAGGTCTCCCTATTCTGCAGTAGAATCAGAGGCCCGTCTCCTCTACCCTTTTGTTCCTTTTCCCTTCACTCCTGATGGTTCTGCTGTTTTCTGCTCTGTTAACTGATTGCTTTATTGTTTCCTGTACCTTTGAGCACATTGCCAGAAGTGCCAATCACATTACTGAGGGACACTGAATATTTCATTAGTCTGGGGAAAATCATACACACAATCATCACAGAAAGATGATATGTGCATTGGCCCCAAAAATCATTGCTAAAGAAGACGAATAATTGGGGATTCAGAAATGGTAAGAGGGGAGAGGCTAATAACACTGTAGGAGGACCAGTGAGGGTTCCTGAAGAATAGACAAGAGGGGATAGGAACATATTCATGCTAGAAGTCTTTTAAATGGCAGTGAGAGGGAGGAGTTTGCTGAATTAAAAAGGAATTAAACGAAGGACAGGTAGAAAATGTTTTTTTGTAATTGGGAATTTTTTGAGTGCCAGTGAAATGTGCCATTTGTGTTTGTGATGTTTAAGTGGACTTTGACTATGAAGTTAAAAAAGCTTTTTGCACACTTTAGTTTATATTTCCTTTCCTGGGATTCATGAATAGATAGAGTACAAAAGCATGGAAATTATGATGGACCTGTATAAAACACTGGTTCGGCTTGATGTCTATGGGTGATTGTTATATGGGTATGTGTATGGGTGTGTGTGTATGAGTGTGTGTGTGTATAGGTATGTGTGTGTGTATTGGGCCTCCACATCCTCCCCCGCCCCCACCATCTGGACCTCTCCTTCCCCACTGATGGCCTGGCCTCCTCTCCTCTTCCAGCACATGGTGAGTACAATGGCTGTGACCCTTCTGCCCCCCTATTCTGAACCCCAGTGCTCCGCTGGCCCCCCCAATGCCTGCCCACAACCAAGCCTTGGACCACCTACCACCAATGGCGCTACCCAGCGCCGAGCCTGCGGCCTACACCTCGCCGTAGGCAATTAGGCCCATATAGCAGTGCCTGGTCTCCAGTCGTCCTGGACCTCCTTGCCACTGGACCAAGACCTTGCTCAGCTTAGCCCGTGTGGTAGCCGGTGTGCAACGATCACCCCATGTTAAAAGAAATCACACACAGGTATCTTCCACTCTGTTAACATGAAGTTCGGGACCTGGAATGTCAGGACCCTCATGGACAACCTCAACAGTGACAGACCGGAACACCGCACCGCCATAGTTACCTGGGAACTTGAGACACTTTGATATTGACATCGCCGCCCTAAGCGAGACCTGGCGGGCAGGGGAAGGCCAGCTCAAGGAACAAGTTGGAGGTTACACCTTCTTCTGGAAAGGGAAACCAGAGGCAGAACGCCGCCTCCACGGAGTCGGCTTCGCCATCAAAAATGAGCTGGTTTACCGCCTCAAAGACTCCCCCTGCGGGACTAACGAACGCCTCATGACTCTTCGACTCACCCTATCCCAGAACCAGTGTGCCACAGTCATCAGTGCTTATGCCTCAACACTCGATGCAGCAAATGAGGCCAAAGAAGGTTTTTACTCCAACCTCGAAAAATCCCTGACCTGCGTTTCTGCGGGCGACAAACTGATCATTCTCGGCGACTTCAATGCCAGGATCGGCAAGGACACAGACCTCTGGGGAGGTGTGATTGGCAGAGATGGGGTAGGGAAAGCCAACTCCAGCAGTAGCCTACGCCTGACAAAATGTCTAGAGCAGGAACTTGTCATCACTAACACCTTGTTCCGCCAGAGGGACAAATACAAGGCATCATAGCAACACCCTCGCTCCAAACACTGGCACTTGCTTGACTATGTCATCGTCCGGGCCAGGGATCGCAAGGATGTGCGCATCACCCGTGCCATGACAGGAGCAGATGACTGCTGGATGGACCACCGCCTAATCTGATCCATCATTGACATCAACATAACCCCAAAGCAAAGGGGGCAGCTGAAGCAGTGTCACAAAAAAGTTAATGCCAGGGCACTTAAGGACCCAGCAAAGAGAGCCCTTTACAGTCAGCACCCCACAGCTAACCTGGCGTGCCTTGATGACCCTGAGATGCAGAATGTCCATAGCGCTTGGTCTGCCCTCCAGGCCTCCATAACCAGTGTCTGCAAAGAGGCGCTCGGTCACTCAACCAGGAAACACCAGGATTGATTTGATGAGAATGATCAGGAGATTTAAGAACAAATTGATTGCAAGCGCAGGGCATTTCTGAGCCTTAAACAGCAACCCAACTCGGGAGCAGCAAAGTAGCATTACAGACGACTCAAGGCTGAGGTCCAAAAAAAAACCCGGGACCTAAAGAACAGATGGTGGATGGAGAAAGCACAGGAGATACAGCAGCTGGCCGACAACCATGATGTGCAAAGATTCTTCACCGCAGTCAAGGACACATACGGACCAAACTCTCAAGGTCCCACCCCACTGCTGGCCAAGAATGGGGAAACACTCATCAAGGACACCGAGGCAGTCAGGGCCCACAGGAAGGAACACTTCGAAGATCTCCTCAATCGAGACTCTGCCTTTGACTCGAATGTTCTCGATTCCATTCCGCAGCATGCTACCGCCACCACCTCAGTGAGACCCCAACACTGCACGAGGTAGAAAAGGCCATAAGACAGCTAAAAAGCAACAAGGCTACGGAAGCAGATGGAATCCCTGCTGAGGCGCTGAACTATGGCGGAGAGGCACTACTGGCATGAATACACGACCTCATCTCTCTCATCTGGAGGGAGGAGAGCATGCCGGGAGATCTTAAGAGATGCAGTGATCGTGACCATCTTTAAAAAAGGGGACAAGTCCAACTGCGGCAACTACAGAGGAATCCCCCTGCTATCAACCACTGGGAAAGTCGTCGCTAGAGTCCTCCTCAACCGTCTTCTCCCCGTGGCCGAGGAGCTCCTCCCAGAGTCGCAGTGCGGATTTCATCCCCTCCGGGGCACAACGGACATGATTTTTGCAGCACGACAGTTGCAGGAAAAATGCAGGGAACAGTGCCAGCCCTTATACATGGCCTTCTTCGGCCTGTCAAAGATCTTGACACTGTTAACGGTGAGATTCTATGGAGCGTCCTCCTCCGTTTCGGATGCCCCCAAAAGTACGTCACCATCCTCCACCTATTCCACGACGCTGTGCAAGCCGTGATCCTGACCAACGGATCCATCACAGACCCAATTCATGTCAGGACTGGGGTCAAGCAGGGCTGCGTCATCACCCCAACTCTCTTCTCAATCTTCCTCGCTGCCATGCTCCGCCTCACAGTTGATAAGCTCCCCACTGGAATGGAACTAAACTACAGAACCAGTGGGAAGCTGTTCAACCTTCGCCGTCTCCAGGCCAGATCCAAGACCACTCCAACCTCTGTCGTCGAACTACAGTACGCGGACGATGCCCGCGTCTATGCACATACAGAGGCTGAACTCCAGGACATAGTCGATGTATTTACCGAGGCATATGAAAGCATGGAGGTACAGCAGGCGGTTAAGAAAGCAAATGGCATGTTGGCCTTCATAGCGAGGGGATTTGAGTACAGGGGCAGGGAGGTGTTGCTGCAGTTGTACAGGGCCTTGGTGAGGCCACACCTGGAGTATTGTGTACAGTTTTGGTCTCCTAACTTGAGGAAGGACATTCTTGCTATTGAGGGAGTGCAGCGAAGATTCACCAGACTGATTCCCGGGATGGTGGGACTGACCTATCAAGAAAGACTGGATCAACTGGGCTTGTATTCACTGGAGTTCAGAAGAGTGAGAGGGGACCTCATAGAAACGTTTAAAATTCTGACGGGTTTGGACAGGTTCGATGCAGGAAGAATGTTCCCAATGTTGGGGAAGTCCAGAACCAGGGGTCACAGTCTAAGGATAAGGGGTAAGCCATTTAGGACCGAGATAAGGAGAAACTTCTTCACCCAGAGAGTGGTGAACCTGTGGAATTCTCTACCACAGAAAGTAGTTGAGGCCAATTCACTAAATATATTCAAAAGGGAGTTAGATGACGTCCTTACTACTCGGGGGATCAAGGGGTATGGCGTGAAAGCAGGAAGGGGGTACTGAAGTTTCATGTTCAGCCATGAACTCATTGAATGGCGGTGCAGGCTAGAAGGGCTGAATGGCCTGCTCCTGCACCTATTTTCTATGTTTCTATGTTTCTATGTTTCTATGGGCCTTACGCTAAACATCTGCAAGACCAAGGTCCTCCACCGGCCTGTCCTCGACGCATAGCACTGCCCCCCAGACATCAAGATCCACGGCGTGGCCCTGGAAAACGTGGACCACTTCCCCTATCTCAGGAGCCTCCTATCAACAAGAACAGACATTGGCGATGAGATCCAACACCGCTTCCAGTGCGCCAAAGCAGCCTTCTGCCACCTGAGGAAATGTGTTTGAAGACCAGTCCCTCAAAACTGTCACCAAGCTCATGGTCTATAGGGCTGTAGTAATACCCGCCCTCCTGTATGGCTCAGAGACATGGGCCATGTACAGTAGACACCTCAAGTCGCTGGAGGAATACCACCAACGATGTCTCCGCAAGATCCTGCAAAACCCCTGGGAGGACAGACACACAAACGTTAGCGTCCTCGTCCAGGCCCCAGCATTGAAGCACTGACCACACTTGATCAGCTCCGCTAGGCATGCCACGTAGTTTGCATGCCAGATAGGAGACTCTCAAAGCAAGCGCTCTACTCAGAACTCGTCCACAGCAAACAAGCCAAAGGTGGGCAGAGGAAATGTTACAAGGACACCCTCAAAGCCTCCCTGATAAAGTGCGACATTCCCACTGACACCTGGGAGTCCCTGGCCATAGAGCGCCCTAAGTGGAGGAAGTGCATGCGGGAGAGCGCTGAGCTCCTCGAGTATCGTCGCCGAGAGCATGCAGAAATCAAGCGCAGGCAGCGGAAGGAGCATGCGGCAAACCAGGCTCCCTGCCCACCCTTTCCCTCAACGACTGTCTGTCCCACCTGTGACAGAGACTGTGGTTCTCGTATTGGACTGTACAGCCACCTAAGAACTCATGTTAAGAGTGGAAGCAAGTCTTCCTCGATTCTGAGGGACTGCCTTTGATGATGATGGGTGTGTGTGTCTATGGGTGTGTGTGTATGGGTGTGCTGCAGGAAAGATGCAGGGAACAGCACCAGTCCTTATACATGGCCTTCTTCGACCTTACAAAGGCCTTTGACACTGTCAACTGCGAGGGTCCATGGAGCATCCTCCTCCGTTTAGGATGCCCCCAAAAGTTTGTCACCATCCTCCGCCTGCTCCATGACGACATACAGGCTGTGATCCTTACCAACGGATCCATTACAGACCCAATCCATGTCCGGACCATGGTCAAACGGAACTGTGTCATCACCCCAAACTTCTTCTCAATCTTCCTCGCTGCCATGCTCCACCTCACAGTCAACAAGCTCCCCGCTGGAGTGGAACTAAACTACAAAACCAGTGGGAACCTGTTCAACCTTGGTCGTCTCCAGGCCAGGTCCAAGACCACCCCAACCTCTGTCGTCGAGCTACAGTACGCGAACGACACCTGTGTCTGTGCACATACAGAGGCTGAACTCCAGGACATAGTCGACATATTTACTGAGGCATACAAAAGCATGGGCCTTACGCTAAACATCCGTAAGACAAAGGTCCTCCACCAGCCTGTCCTCACCGCACAGCATTGTCCCCCACCCAGTCATCAAATCCATGGCGCGGCCCTGGTCAACGTGGACCATTTCCCATGCCTTGGGAGCCTCTCATCAACAAGAGCAGACATTGACGACGAGATTCATCACCGCCTCCAGTACACCAGTGCAGCCTTCGGCCGCCTGAGGAAAAGAATGTTTGAAGACCAGGCCCTCAAATCTGCTACCAAGCTCATGGTCTACAGGGCTGTAGTAATACCCGCCCTCCTGTATGGTTCAGAGACACGGACCATGTACAGTAGACACCTCAAGTTGCTGGAGAAATAACACCAACGATATTTCCGCAAGATCCTACAAATCCCCTGGGAGGATATCATCATCATAGGCAGTCCCTCGTATCGAGGATGACTTGCTTCCACTCCAAATAGGGATGAGTTCACAAGTGTTTCAATGAAGGACCTAATATTCCAGGTTCCGAACGACATGTTGAAGGGTGGAAGATGCCTTGCGTAGATTTTTTTAACGTGTAGTGGCCGTTGCACACCAGCCACCACACAGGCTTGACAGAGCTAGGTCTTGGTCCAGTGGCAAGTATTAACCAAGACGACTGGAGACCAGCTCTGCTGCATGGACCAAGTGCGCACACAAATCGCAGTGTGGGCTGGCCCGTGCTGTCCCTGGGCCCTCGCCTCTCCTGGGCCCCAATTATTTTGCACCACGATCACGCGCCACTCCTGCACCCAACCTCGCCGCTCCTGCTGTACCTGCCCACGCTCCAATTAGCAACCTGGACCTTGGTGATGTCCAATCCAGTTGCCCTCTTCACAGCTGTCGCCCTCCAGCACACACTGTACCTTGAAGTGGTACGCTCCTTTGAAGGCCCCGACCTGCTGCTGATCCTTGCAGGTTGGTACCGCCGCGCCGAATGCCGGCATTCGGAGGCTTCGTTTAAAGGTAAGGTGTCATCTTCCCTCAGCCAAGTTTCCATCAGGGCCATGAAGTTGATCCTCAGCCAAGATCCTCGACGTCATGGCCCTGACGGAAACTTGGCTGAGGGATGATGACAAGTGCGTCTATCCTGGGAGGATAGACGCACCAACATTAGCGTCCTCAACCAGGCCAACGTCCCCAGCATTGAAGCAATGACCACACTTGGTCAGCTCCACTGGGCAGGCCACATTGTTCACATGCCAGACACGAGACTCCCAAAGCAAGCGCTCTACTCGGACTCCTTTACGGCAAACGAGCCAAAGGTGGGCAGAGGAATTGTTACAAGGACATCCTCAAAGCCTCCCTGATAAAGTGCAACATCCCCACTAACACCTGGGAGTCCCTGGCCAAAAACCGCCTTACGTGGAGGAAGTGCATCCGGGAGGGCACTGAGCACCTCGAGTTTCATCGGAGAGATCATGCAGAAATCAAGCACAGGCTGTGGAAAGATGTGCGGCCAACCTCTCCCACCCGCCCTTTCCCTCAACGACTATCTGTCCCACCTGTGACAGAGACTATGGGTCCCGTATTTGTAAAGGTGGGGGGGTGGGGTTGTGTGGTCTCTATGAGGGGGTCAGGTTCCCTTCTGACCAACTTGAGCGGTTTCAAATCGCTCCCCCTCCCTTGGGTTCTGTACTCTGGATTTATTTGGGGGGTATGACAAAAGTGCAGAGGACGCTGGTTTGATGCAAAGAACTTTGGTTTTATTACAGTCAGGGTAATACAGGCTTACTACTCTAGTAAGAAAATACAAGGCCAAACTTACAATACAAGGAAAGGTACAAGGTCAAACTTATAATCACTCTAATAAAGTACCATACACTACACATTCAATGGGGGTTGCAGTAAAATTATACCTCCCACTTCCCAATACCTAATTCTAGCTAGGTTAGACTCCAGGGCAGGCAGGGACTTATGCTTACCAATCCTTTTGATAGTTAATGGTAGATGATGATGTTCTTCCTTCCTTCAGGACTTCAAGACTTCGAGGCTGGAGAAGTTAGTTTACAACTGTCACGTTGGTTTCTCTCCTTGTCTTGATGAGGTAGTAGCAACCACCTCTCTCCCCTCTCTCTCCTCGTCTAACCTCTGTTGAAAACAGTGGCCAGTTATACGATTTCAGTGTTCTAATCTTGCTGCCCAATCTGTTCACAATCCTTTGTATAATTTTGATGGGCTTGGTTCTTCTTTGTAATATTTTGTCGGGCTCGTTAAAGTTGATATGTCTTGGGTGGGTTGATGTTCGAAAACTGTTTCCTGATGAAAATATTAGTTTGGTAATTGCAATGTCCTTTTGTGCTTAGTCTTTCGCATACAGGCTGGACTGGGCCTCTTTGTGATGTATATGCTGAAATGGTTTGTCCAGACCCATGTTGATGGGGAGCCACCTCTGAGTGATTTTGTGATGGTAATGTCTCTTGTGGAGGAAGATTTTCAAATATTTATTCTTCCAAACAGGTTAACTCAGTCCTCACACCCAGACAGTTCCAATAATCAAGTGGGCTTATTTTGTTCCCTAGGTCCACCCACAGACTTGAATTTGTCTTGTAAAAGTTCATAATTCTATTAAGTTCGTAGTTTCTTCCATAAGCACTTTAGAATTCCAAACTTTTCGGTAGATATTCCCAAATTAAATTTCCTTTCGAATGAGCCCAAACACAGGGGCGGTTCTGGTGAATTTTGCTCTCTGCATATTAGATTGTACTGCCACATAAGGACTCATTTTAAGACTGGAAGCAAGTCTTCCTCTATTCCGAGGGACTGCCTATGATGATGATGCATGTGTATGTGTCTATGGGTGTGTGTGTCCAATTCTGGGCACCGCAGTTTAGGAAGGATTTGAAGGCCTTGGAAAGGGCGCAGAAAAGATTTACGAGAATGATTCTAGAGATGAGGGACTTCAGTTACGTGGATAGACTGGATAAGCTGGTGTTGTTCTCCTTTGAGTAGTGAAGGTGAGAGGAGATTTGATAGAGGTGTTCAAAATCATGAGGGGTCTAGACAGAGTGGATCGATAGACACTATTCCCATTGGCAGAAGAGTCAAGAACCAGATGGCACAGATTTAAGGTGATTGGCAAAAGAACCAAAGGTGACACAAGAATTTTTTTTTTTTACACAGCGAGTGGTTAGGATCTGGAATGCACTGCCTGAAAGGCTGGTGAGGCAGACTCAATCGCTGTTTTCAAAAGGGAGTTGGATAAGTACCTGAAAGAAAAACATTTGCAGGGCTATGGGAAAGGGCAGGGGAGTGGGTCTAGTAGAGGTGCTCATGCAGAGAGCCAGCATGGGCTCGACAGGCCAAATGGCCTTCTTCCGTGCCGTAGCCATTCTTTAATTCTCTGATTCTATAAGTTGGAGCCATTCCACTGAAAAGCACTCATTCACCATACTTTAAACACTACTGACACATTGAACTTGTACCAGATATAAAACCTTTAGTTACAAAGATAGATGCCATCTGTTTTGTCAAGGTTGTAATGTTTGAGTCAATGCGTCACTCTAATTGGTTTTATACCAATCTGCCCAATACAGAAATTTTTGAACATAGTGACCATACAACCACTAACCCTTCCGAAAGTGCGGTGCCCAGAATTGGACACACACACCCAGAGACTTCATGGGGAATATTAAGAGGATGTCATTCTCACATTACTCTCACTGCAATTTAAAAAAAATTCATAATACAAATTGTAGTAAATCTTCAGTAAAAACACAACAGTGTATTGGAGGTGACATCATATGGGAAACATTTCTACCACTTTGTGCCCTGAGTTTTTGAGAGTTTTCAGGGCAGCCCACTTATAGAAATTATTTTCCTTTTACTCCCTCCCCCATTAATTCTTAATATATATTATGTATATTGTTTTTACATGCAGAAGCGAAAGTACAAATTGACATGATGCACATAGTGGCAATGACCTGAAGTCCTCTAGCACCAGTTGCTTTGGTTTCAGCCAGTGTCTATTAGTTTGTCAGCTTCATACGTAGAAGAACCAGATCCAAACTTTACATAAACAGAGTTGTTTGCTTTTAACACTTAACCTTTGGGGTTCGACTATTACTCAACAGTTCCTTGAGTGGGTCTTTCTATCTTATTTCTTCTCTTCCATTTTGTAAGATATTCCATCTTGTTCCTGTCAGATTTTGTTGCACTATTTTTTGATGCAAGGGTGGCCAGATTACCTCTTCGTTCTGTAATGTCAGCTTGGCTCAGTTTGTAGCACTCTTGCCTTGGAGTCAGAAGGCTGTTGGTCTCAACTCCACCACAGACTTGAGCACATAATTTAAAGTGACACTTCAGTGCAGTGCTGAGTGAGTGCTGCATTACCAGAGGTGCCATCTTTCAGATGAGACATAAAATGGTGTCCTATCTGCCTGTTCAGGTTAGTGTAAAATATCTCATTGTACTATTTGAAGAAGAGCAGGGAGATCTCCCAGTGTTCTGGCAAACATTTGTTTCTTAACACCTTCAAAAAACAGATTATTTGGCCATTCATTTATTTGCTATTTATGTACTAATTTGTATTCACAACAGTGACTGCACCTCAAAATTATCCACTGTGCTTAAAATGCTTTGTGAGGTCCTGAGGATGTGATAAAGTGCTATATAATGCAAGTTCTCTCTTTCTTTATTGTTCTTGAACACGGCACTAGGTGGTGTATGAGAACACTGTGGGTTGCCTTATTGTCAGAATTAATTCACCTTTGAGGAAAGTGTCTTATCTTTGCTTTTTGTCCTAATCATACCATCTGAGTTTGAGAACTTGCTATTTGGCAATATTACTAGATTTTGTTGAGAGCCTGACAATCTTGATAAAGCATGTGACAACATACTAGAGCACAGGGTGATTGGACATTGTTGCCTACACAGTGATCTCTTGATTTCAATTGTGTCATTGGCGGCAGTTGCTGAGTGAAGGCCAGGCATTTTTCCCAGAAAAAGAAAGAAATAAAACTTTACAGGACCAATATTTATAGTGGATGGTTCTATTTTAATAGAGTTGTTTCACTTACTGTCCCTACATCCTAACAAAATTCCCTTTCGCGTAAGTTGTTGGAAAAGAAAATGAGAGGCAACAGGACAATCCCAGTTCAGTCAATACCCCACAATTAGTCAGGCCGTAAATGGAGACTCAGATGCCCATCAACACATGTATCCCAGATGCAAGTCTGAGGTGAAAGGGAAGCAGGCTACAAATGGGCCTAGTGCCATAACACGTGTAACATTGCTGTATGGGACTTATAAAAACTAGTGTTCTACATTAACACACCAACAATGTGTTGTTCCATTTGGTACATATATTATTTCATTCTGTCATGATTATACACATGGAACATTCTTCTGCTTCAGAATTTCAGTGCAGTCAAATATCTTAGATCAGAATTGGGTTTTCCAACACCTTATTTTTGTATGTTTAATGATTCTTAGAAACCTTTTTTTGAATGAATGTCTGATTAAATTGGTTAAATGAGAACAGAATAATTTACTTTGCTAGTGTGTAACAGCAATGGTCATTTCCCCATAAATTCAAAATAACTTGTGTTACTTGACATACTCTTTGCACCATTACCAGGTGCCTTCATTCCAATTAGATGGAATACATCTGATCCTCTTGATGTTTCCCATGGGAGGGAATACTCTTCAGAAATAAAAGCACAGTGCCGTTTTATTCGGGCGTGATTAGTTTGTGGAATTGTTCAACATTTCCACATTAAGGAGCGCCACTGCATAGGAATTTGGTTGTTTATTGAGAATATTGCATCAGTCATAGCTCTGGTGGTCTGGTTGCTCCAGTCACGTTTGTTTCTCTGTGGGATTTAGTCTTCAGGGACTTACCAGAAGTCACTGTCAAAATGCTGTACTGTGGCGAGTGAAGACGTGTCTTTCTAACATCAGAAGAAGCAGAAAGAGCATAAGAACCTTCAATTAATATGAAATTCTAAAAATAGAAAATTTTGTTGACATAACTTTCTTTTAGGTTTTACCAACTCAAGGATTTCTTCTGTTGTCCATGGTCCAAGGAATTGATCCTCTTTTTGTGCGCTGCCTCATATCTGATGCATTTTTCTTACCTATCTGTAGGAATTGTATCCAAATCCCTGGGAATAATGTCTGTGAAACTGCACTTTTCCTCTCCTGCTGATTCTAGTGGGGTCAACCGCAGCCGTTCGTTTGCTGGCTTTAGTTCAATGCAACGCAGAAGATCCCAGTAAGTATTATAGGGGCTTCTATCACAGCTTATGGGATTGTGACTATATTGGGGTAGAAATTCGTTAGCTTAGCGCCCCTGGAAAGGGTCGGAACAGGGGCGCTAAAGGGGTCGGAGCCGCGAGCGCCGGCATTCGTACTGCTCAGCACATTCAGTGCGCCAGCGACGCTGACCAATACCACCCAGGAGTGTCGAGCAATGCCCCCGGTTTTGACATCGCAATGATTTTTGTTTGGCGCTGACCCTGTAGCGCTCCGTAGCGCACCCTAGTGGACTGCCTGGGAAAGCGGGCGGTCCGAACTGTTCCGGCAGCACTGAGGAAAGGAATGAATACATCAGGTAAGCGTGATTGTTTTATTTTTTTTATTTTTGCAATTTATGTTTATGTGGGGTGGGCAAGGTATTGGGAATGTTTTTTGTGGTTTTTTTGGCGATGTATTGTTGTCAAGGGAGGGTTCTGTTAGGGTGCTCAGAGGCCAGCTCTTTAGCTCAGGATTTTCAGTTGCTCAGTTGACCTAGCGCCCTAAAAGAGGTGTGAAACATCTCCCTTTGTCCTCCGCTCCACACTCAGTGCTCAATATAATTTGCTGAAAAAGTGTGAGTGTAGGTAGGTAAAGCCAGAAGAAAAAGACCAAGAGCATTTTGAGTTTTATACATGGACGCGACTGCTGCCAACGACATAATGTCATCGTGCATGTGCAGTTCCAATGTTCTTTTGGTTGTTCTTGCCAGGCTTCGTAGTCAGCATTCATTTTCCGGTCACTAGAATAATTCACAGCCCTGCTTCTCAAATGTGGCCACAGACCCAATGGTTTAGGAAAGGACAGTAACAGTTCATAAAATCCTACTGCGTGTAAAATGCTAATGACTACGATTCGATGTAAATATTTGGATGCGAAGACTTTGCAGGTTTAACAGCGAAGTTGAGCATGTACTCTGCTTAGTTGACAGGAAGGATCTTTTTAAAAAAAAGAGAAGCATATAAAGCTTGAGATAAAGTTGAGCCTGGAGCTTTGGGCTGAGAAATCGTGGCTATTTTCAATGTGGAACCGTCTCTAATTCAAAAAGGCATTTGGGCAGAAAAGGCTGTGAACATTATCCTGCTAGTTGCGTGTTTATAAATCAAATTGCTAATGGGAAACTGTTGTGCGTTTTAAATTTTATTTGCATTTCTTTATAATAAAATTATTTCCAACAAGGGAAAAAAAAATCGCTCGAGTTGGCATTTACACAGACCTCCGTCTGTTGTGGTGAACATTATTTTTTAAATTTGGGACCTGACAGTTATGCGCAGAATGCTTCTGTACAGCTTCCAGTTCGTTGGCAGTAGTCACTCTGTTTATAAACAGGGGCAAACAGTACAAGAGTAAAGAAGTAATAATAAATTTGAACCAAACATTGGTTAGGGCACAGGTAGAGTTCTGTCTGCCGTTTTGGAACACTCCTTTATGGAAAGGATACTAAAGGCATAAACAGTGTACAACATAGGTTCACCAGAATTATGCCAGGATTTGGGAACTATACTTATAAGGAGAGACTTGAGATATTAGGACTATTTCCACTGGAGCAGAGAAGGCTTAGATGAAATTTAATTGAAGTTTTTAAAATTAAGAGATAGAGTAAGTAGGGAAAGACTATTTTTCCTGGTTGGGTAGTTGGTGACAAGGGATTACTAAGAAAGTGAGGGGGGAGTTTTGGAGAAATTTCTTTACACAGAGGGAAATCATTGAGGCAGAGGCCATCATATCTTTTAAGGGAAAATTGGATACGTATTTGAAGCAGAGAATGATACACAGCTATGAGGAGTAGTTTTTGATTGCTGTAGCAAACAGCTGGAACTGACACATGGACTTACATGGCCTTGTTCAGTGCTGAAGCCTTTGATGGCTTCTATGGTCTGTATCCATTCCAAGCTCACTGGCTCCACATACCCCAGAGAGGTGACTATAAAATTTGCTATACATCAGTCATTGAAAGTTGGCATGCAGGTACAGCAGGCGGTGAAGAAGGCAAATGGCATGTTGGCCTTCATAACGAGAGGATTTGAGTATAGGAGCAGGGAGGTCTTACTGCAGTTGTACAGGGCCTTGCTGAGGCCGCACCTTGAATATTGTGTACAAGGTTGGTCTCCTAATCTGAGGAAGGACATTCTTGCTATTGAGGGAGTACAGCAAAGGTTCACCAGACTGATTCCTGGGATGACAGGACTGACATATGAAGAAAGACTGGATCGACTAGGCTTATATTCACTGGAATTTAGAAGAAAGTGAGGGGATTTCATAGAATCATATAAAATTCTGACGGGATTGGACAGGTTAAATGCAGGAAAATGTTCCCGATGTTGGGGAAGTCCAGAACTAAGGATAAGGATAAGGGGTAAGCCATTTAGGACCGAGATGAGGAAAAACGTCTTCACTCAGAGAATTGTGAACCTGTGGCATTCTCTACCACAGAAAGTTGTTGAGGCCAGTTTGTTAGATATATTTAAAAGGGAGTTAGATGTGGCCCTTATGGCTAAAGGGATCAAAGGGTATGGAGAGAAAGCAGGAATGGGGTACTGAAGTTGCATGATCAGCCATGGTCATATTGAATGGTGGTGCAGGCTCGAAGGGCCGAATGGCCTTCTCCTGCACCTATTTTCTATGTTTCTATACAGCATGGCTTTACTTTAGTGATCTCCTCCAGTCTTCTATTCACACATGCATCCTTTGTTCCTGTAACACTGGGCTTTTCCTTGCCCCCATCTCTCTGCTTCACTACGACACTGACTCTCTGAAACTCCCTACCCAGTTCCCTCTGCATTGCCACCTCCCACCCTATTTATACAAACCTCCATAAAACCCTTCTGTTGAACATTGCCTTGCTTTCCCACCCACAATCTTCTCTATTTTTCTCTTTTCCCCTCCTGCCCAGTATTTACTGTATTATGCTTCTAATGTTAAGTGCTTTAACAACTCCCTTGCACATGAAGACCTTATAGGGATGCAGGTAGCTGTATTTCCCAAATTATTCTCTTCCCTCTCCCGGTGGCACTGACACTTGTTGGGATACAGTTCCACAAGGGTTGGTAGTCCCACGTTACCTGACCAAGTGTGAGCCTCGATCATCATCATAGGTGGTCCCTCGAACTAGGATGACTTGCTTCCACATGAGTTCACAGATGTTTCAATGAAGGACCCAATATTCTAGTCCTGGTTGGAAGGGGTGGAAGATGCCTGTGCGTGGATTTTTTTAACATGTGGTAACCATTGCACATCAGACACCACACGGGCTTGACAGAGCTCGGTCTTTATCCAGTGGCAAGGGTTAACCAGGACAACTGGAGACCAGCTCTGCTGCACGGACCTAGAGCACACACATATCGTAGTGTGGGCAGGCCTGTGCTGCCCCTGGGCCCTCGGCTTTTCTGGGCCCCGTACCCTCATTTGCCGTACCTCCGCCACAATCTCTCACCGCTCCTCCTCCACAAACATTCGCCGCACCTCTGCCACAATCTCTCGCTGCTCCTCCGCGACAAAACACTTGCCGCATCTTCGCCACGATCTCCAACCGCATCAAACATTCGCCAAACCTCCGCCACGATCACCCACCAAATCTCAGCCACGGTCCCTCAACGTTCCTCCGCCTCAATCACTTGCCGCACCTCTGCCACAACTTTCCCGCTCCTCTGCTTTACCAGGGCCCCAACGATGCTCCTGCCCACGCTCCAAACAGCGACCCAGTCGCCCACCTTGAAGCCGTCGCACACTTGGAGCAGCTCGCACTGGATGTTGTAGTAGTATGCTCCAGCTCTTATATTTCCTGACTGGAGGAGCTATTCTCTCACACGTTGGGGCCCACGATGCTCCAGGGCCCACCGCTTCAGCTTATACTTCCCGAACTGCGTTCACCTGCTCTGGGTGTGGAAAGGGATACACTCAGTCATCCAGCCTGCCGACACACCAGCGAGTTCACACTGGGGTGAGGCCATTCACCTGCTCAGAGTGTGGGAAGGGATTCACTCAGTCATCCACCCTGCTGAATCACCAGCGAGTTCACACTGATTAGAGACCTTTTAAATGTTCTGACTGAAGAGATTTAAAAGCAAAAAGCATCTGCTTAGATACCAGCGAGTTCTGTCTGGGGAGAGGCCATTCACCTGCTCTTTGTGTGGAAAGAGTCACTGATTCATCCAACCTGCTGAAACACCAACATACTCGCACTGGGGAGAGACCATTTCCCTTCTCCGTGCGTGCATCGTGGCCCCCCGATCTGTGAGAGAACAATTCCACAGGTCGGGAAGTATAAGAGCTGAAGTGCGGACCCTGGAACATTGTGGCCTCCCGACCTGAGCCTAGATACTGAGTGTTGGCAGACTAGTCGCTTGCATAGGGCATCACATCTGACCTTAATTTAGAGCTTGCCTGACAGCCAGAGACATGCACTTTCCACTCGGGATTACTGGATAGTGATCAGGATCACAAGCCCTGGCTGCTTTTTCCTCTTCCCAACCCAACAGTACGAAGGCTAACTGTAACAGCCAAACTTCTGCACTGTCTGAGATGGGCTGTCTTAGGTCAGCACAGATCGGTAATCAGGCCAGGGACCTTCTAGTGTACATGTTTTCATACTGTACCTTTACCCAGGTGACCACCAAAGTAATTCTGAGTTTGCAAAAAACCTTTTACTTCATATTTTACTTAATATTTGGGGAAGACTTACTAGTACCAAAATTAAAAGGCCAAGGAGTGACATGGAATCACTTCACATGAAGTGACTTGAAATGATTGAAAATTAAACAAGAAAAGTAAGAGCCTCTTGAATGTGTTTTTAAGAAAGAAGACTCACTTTAGTACAGTGTTTACTCACAACCCTCTGAATCATCACAGGTACTTCACATGCTGTGAGTTACTTTGAATGCAGTGAGTGTTATAAAGTAAGTGTTGCCTACATGTGTACAGCAAGATCCCACAAAGACCAATGAGATGAATGGCCAAAATACATGGTTATGGTAGAGTTGTTTGAGTGGGGACTGTAGGCTAGGACACCAGGAAAACTCCAATATCTTTTTCATATAGTTCCATGGGATCTTTAACATCCAACTCAAAGCACTAGGATAGGAAATCACTGGCACAGGTAGATGGGGCCTCAGTTTAATGTCTTATTAAAAAGATAGCACCTCTGACAAAGAATCACGAGAGCATCAAACTAGATTATGCAGTGGAGTGGGGGCTTGAGCTCACAAACTTCTGACCCAACAGTGAGTGCCACCAACTGATCCAAAATGACACAGTGGCAAAAATAAATTGAACATGGCAGGAGCAAGCAGTTGATGAAATATTACACCGCTCTTTTCCTGACAATTAGTAAAAAATGTTTTGCCTTTGGCTCCATGGATGAAAAATCTACATCACAGGTGGAATCGAAACTTAAGTCTGTCAAGTAGTTTTCAGGTGATAAGAATAGGGATTTTTAGATAACAATAGCAATAACAAGAATGTTTCTGTTATCTAAGTTAAGAGAGAATGGGGAGTGAAGAGATTTAAAAAGCCATATATGTTAGAAAATGCACAGTGGGTTGGTTAGTATCTAACAGAGAAAGATAGGATAAGTTTAATGTTTCAGGTGTACCCTTTAATCAGAACAGTGATTT